>NW_026555170.1:3285416-3942500 GCF_021234165.1 Pteronotus mesoamericanus
AAAGCTATCAAAATCGATGAGTTCAAAAACTTTTGAGCAGTGGAAAAAAAATCTTGATAGGCATATTGCATCAAATGGAAGTACTTTGAAGGTGACTGAAGTTTAAACATGTAAGAATAAATACAATTTTTTCTAAATAAATTCTAGTTTTTGGGTGCCCCCTCATAGCCTAGGTGTATACTAGGCTCTACCATGTAGATTTGAATGAGTGCACTGTATGATGTTCACACAATGATGAAATTGCCCCACATGCATTTCTCACAATGTGTTCCTGTCATTAAATAGTGCATAACTGTAGTGTCCCCGTGAGTTAGAGCATTTACTGGTTCTCTTGCTATAGATCTCTCCCTCTAGGGTTTAGGCTTGGGCCTTTGGGGCTAGCATAGAAGATAATCTGAATAACAGACGTATTACAGTTAGAATCACACCCTTCAGCCTCCAGAGCTCTGACCTTAGGATAAACCAGTGTGTCTGTGTGCTAGCCCTACTCTTTTAGTTTTTCTACCCCCAACAGTCTGCTCAGCAGTTTGTGTATTTAGACTCTTAGATGACCCAGCTCTCAATCCCTGAATACAGTTATTACTGTACATGTTTGAATATAAAGTAAATGCAGTTTAACTTGCCAAATTGGTCCACTGCTGTGCATAGAGGATAAATGAAAGGATGCTTGGGCATCAAGAAAGCCAACTATAAGATTAATTCATTGGTAGAGTGTCTCCTATAAAATAGATGATTAATAAACATATATTATTATTTTTGTGTACCTGTGAATGAAGCTTGGTACTAATTCTCTCTCTAGTTACACTTTTTTTTGGCCAGGATGCTGATACAAAGAAGATGGCAGAAATGACCTGGGAATGAGGTAGACCTGGGATAACCTGCCTTAGGCAGTTTACCGAGGAGTCTGTGATACTAAGGTGTTAGTCAGCATTGAAGCCCCCAAAGTAGAATAATGAAAGAAATGGATGGTTTGGGTGAAGTGGGAAATGGTGAGAAAACAAAGTTTTCACAAAATTCCAGGACAAGTACCATGCACGTGATAGAATGAATCATAACAAGTAAAAACGATATGAAAAGTCTCAGGCATACATCCATGGGTGGGTTGCTGACACGATCAAAACTGAGGATTGTGACTTTACAAAGTGAAAACACAGAGGAAATTACAGTATTGTAGAGTCAACATAAGCAATATTAAAATATCTGAGAATTAAGGTAGAGAGCAGATGAAGATGAAACATGGTAGTTACATTGGCTACTAGCACTAGGTACTGACATGGGTGTTGATAATCACCACCGCTTGCTGCATCTTAGAAAGGCCAGTTGAAATGAAATATTAGCAAGGGGAGATGATTTATATATATTTTATGGTCATTTACTTCACCTCTCTACTAATCTCAGGTATAATCATTCTTCAAAACTCAGCTCAAGTCATTTTTCTATGAGAGGTTTTCTGTGGCTAGGACTTCAGCTCTTTGCTTAGTTTGTTCTTTTATTCACTAATAGATCCACTCCCTTACTAAATGCACATTGAGTGGCAAACTGAGATATCTAAACTCTTGTCTCGGACTGCTAGAAGACACACCTCTGAATATGACCTAGGTTTTTGGAGGCCTGTGCAGTTGTGGAGAGAGACAGGACTGACCTATGAATGCAGAGCATGGAAATGAGAAATCATCATGGAGCAAAAGAAGACTATTACATCATGCACACAGATATGCAAAACACCAGTGGGAAATTCAGGTGTAAGGTGATCAGGCTATTGCTGAAAGGTTCAGAACAAATGAGTGGGAGTCAAAACTGGGAGAGAATCAATGCATATTTATCTACAGCCCAAAATGCCTATTATTATTTCCATGGTTATATATACTCTCATGATCCCCCATAGAAGTTTTTGAGGTGATTTCATTAATTTTGTACAGTGCCATCTGGCAAGATTTCAATGGAGAAAGGGCTAAGATACCACACTTGTGTGGATTACTAAGTGGAGATGAGGTTCTTGAGGGCTACGGATAAAAACTATCAACCACACCCTCAGGGCATGAAAGAGACACTATTCCCTTTTTGCTCCACTGTTTGACAAGTTCACCGCTTGATGTGAAAAAGGGAAGAAGCTATGCTTTAGCTGTTTTACTGAGGAGTGGGATGGGAAGGAAGACAGATAAAGAGATACAAAGAGACAGAAGGGAGCTTTTTGGGAGAGGATGGGAAAGGAGATGAGGGATGAGAAGAGGAGAGGAAGGCAGGAGAACCAGCCATAGCCCTAGCTTTGACTTTTAAGTGGTTTGGGCACAGTGACCAAGTGGTGGTATGTGGTGAGAGGGTGGCCAGAGTTCTCCATTCAGAGTTTCCCTCAGCTGCTTCCCCTTTTCTCCTATTCTTTTTCAGAAAAACGATTTTCCAATCTTAAATAAAACGCTATACAGTAGCAGTTTTAAAACAAGATCTGCAGCCCCTGCTTTCAACCAGATTGCCCCTTAAAACCTCCCTAAATGGTTTTTGTTTCTACTCAGGGATGTAGAGAACTGGAGTGAGCATCTCTCCCACTCTCATAATAAAAAAAATAAAATGAAAACTTGAATAAACTGAAAAATTTTGACTTGTTTTTCAATGCATTGAAGAAACAGGGCGCAGGGCAACCAACTGGCCAAATCCAAGAAGACACAGGCACCTTAGGGAGTGATGAGATGTGAATATCCTCTTACCTGGAGCAGATGCATCAGTAAGAAGAGTTTAGTTAGATCTCAGTTTGGTGAAGGGCAAAAGTGAGCAGGCAGGAGAACGTGAAGCCTTTGGTAACCTCAGAAACTGAGACCTCCTCAGCACCCTCTTACACTCTCATTCTTCTTGAAACTCATGATGCTTTCATGGGGAAAAAATAAGGAAGGACCCTAAGAAAGACTTTGCTGTGGGACAGGCCAGGAGAGGAGGACAGCAGCTTTACGTAGAAGGGGTACAATACTCCACCTAGATCATTTTTCTTATTTTCCCTATGAATAACAGCCTTAATTTATTGAATGAAGGTCAGCATAGATTCCCGCCCCTGGTGTCCAGGTGAAAACTCATTGACTCTGGGGGAGGCAACAGGGAGAAAAAAATCTCTACCCACTGGGGAGGGGCAGGAATACATACTGGGCCCAGGACCAAGTGGCAGGGTTGGGGAGAACTGAGTGCCACTCCCTAAAGATCCGGACACAGGTGCCTGCCTAAGCATGAGAATTAACCAGAACAACAGAGAATACTCTCCATGTCCTCCTCTTCATGCCAAGGCTTTCCCTCCACTGAGAAGCCATTGAGCTGCGAGTTACAAGTAAGAGCTAAACACTGCCCAAAGACCTGCAGGGGACCCCCTCTGAGGAACTCTTCAAAGGGAAGACCTAAAGGGGGAAGCAGATAGGCTCTGTCAACCAGCTTCTTGGCCCCCAAACAATCACCACTGGAATTTGATGCCTGTGAGTCTTTCAGGGAAACAGCAATAACAGACCATAAACCCAGACCAACTCAGTATATCCTTGGATAATAACAGAATTAAACTAAAAATATAAATAACAGAAAAATATCTGAAAAATTCCTAAATGTTTGGAAAGTGACATACTTTTAATTCCCCGTTGGTCAATGAGGATGTCTCAATGGAAATTTTAAAATATTTGAACTGACAAAATCTGAGGGATGAAAGTGAAGTAGCACCAAGGTGGAAATTGATAGCATTACATTCTTTCCTCCCCCCAAGCTTTACTGAGATATAATTCACATGCATTAAGTTTATAGTGTACATGATGATTTGATATTTTTATATATATATATAAATATATAGTGATTTGAGAGAGAGAGAGAGATATATATATACATATATATATATATGGTGAAATAATTACCGCAATAAGTGATGAGAATGTGTAACTTATCTTGTTTCTGCTCTTAGAGGAAAAACTTTCAACCTTTTACCTTTGAGCATGATGTTAGCTGTGGGCTTATCATATATGGTCTTTACTATGTTGTGGTATGTTCTTTCTATGCCCAATTTGTTGAGAGTTTCTAACATGAAAGGATGTTGAATTTTGTCAAGCTTTTTTATGCATCTAGTGGGATGATCATGTGATTTTTATCTTTTATTCTATTAATGTGGTATATCACATTTATTGATTTGCAAAAGTTAAATCATTCTTGCATTCCAGGAATGAATCCCACTTGATCATGGCATATGATCCTTTCAGTGAGCTGTTTAATTTGGTTTGCTAGTATTTTGGTGAGAATTTGTGCATGTACATTAAACAGGGATATTGGCCTGTAGCTTCCTTTTCTTGTAGTGTCCTTATCTGGCTTTGGTGTGAGGCAATGCTGGCCTTCTAAAATGAGTTTGGGAGTGTTCTTTCCTCTTTAGTGTTTTAGAAGAATTTGAGAAGAATTGATGCTCATGTTCAGTAGAATTCACTGGTTAAACCATATCGTTCTTAGCTTTTCTTTGTTGGGAGGTTTTTGATTACTAATTCAATCTCCTTACCTGTTATCGGTCTGTTCAAATTTTTATATTTTCATGGTTTAGGCTTTGTAGGTTTTATGTTTCTAGGAATTTATTAATTTCTTCTAGGTTGTCCAATTTGTTGGCATATAAACTATCTAGTTGTCTCTTATGATTCTTAGTATTTCTGTGGTATCAGTGATAATGTCTTTTCTTTCAGTTATAATTTTATTCATTTGAATTCTCTTTTTCTGATTATTCTAGTTAAAGGTTAGTCGGTTTTATTTCTCTTTGCATAGAAACAACTCTTAGTTTTAATTTTTCATTGTTTTTCTATTTTTCTATTTCATTTATTTGTGTTCTAATCTTTATTATTGCCTGGCTTTTGCTAACTTCGGGCTTAATTTGTGTCTCTTTTTACTAATTCATTGAGGTGTAAAGTTGGTTTTTTATTTAAGAACTTTTCAATTTCTTAATATATATTTATTATTTATTTATTGCTGAGGTCAGCTGGCAGCGTCTACAGGTGAACCAGTCTTGTTATTGGAGTCTCCAGTTGGGCAACACCACTGTCCATGCTCTGAAGTTGGGTGGAAGCAGGTGGAGGGTATTGGCCACTGGCTGGGCTCTGCATTCAAATGTGGCTGCTGGTTGTGTTCTGTGGTCATGTGGGTTCAATAGTGGGGCTCCGCCATCACCTTTGGTTAGGTAAGGTTGTAGACTGTGTTTGCTGATGAGACAGTGCCTCTGGTTGGGTTCTGTGATTGGGCAGGGATCCAGATCATGCTCCACAGTTGCTCCTGGTTGGGTAAGACCTCAGGTTGTGCTTCCCAATGGGATGGTGCTGCTGCCTGGACTCTATGCTGAGGCATGGCTATAGGCCAGGCTTTGTGGTCAGACCAGACTTCATGCTATGCTCTGTGATCAGGTGGGGCTGTAGGCTGTGCCCCACATTGGGTGAAACCATTTGCTAGACTTTATGATCAGGTAGGCTGTTGGCTATGCTCGCCTGTTGTGTGAGGTCACTGGCCAGGCTCTCTGATTATGCAGGACCTCTAATTGTACCCTGTAGTTTAGTGGGGCTAGAGACTGTTCCACAGTCAGGCTGGGTTGCTCTCCAGGCTCCTTGGTCATGTGGGTGGGTCACTGGCTAGGCTACCTGCATGGGTGATGTCAAGGCTGTGTTCAGCAATCAGACAGGACCCTACGCTGGACTCTGATGCAGGGTGCAGTTATAAGCTAGGCTCTGCAGCTGGGTCGTCCTGAAGGCTGGGCTTTAAGGATGCTCAGGGTCCCTGTTCAGGCCTCCTGGTTATTCTGGGCCAATGGCTATGTTTGACAGTTGCCAGGCCTGCTGGCTTAGCTCCCTGCCCAGGAAGGCTGTCTGATGTTCTTCAGGTTGCCAGTCATCTATGGCCATGCCTTTTGGTGGGGCAGGACTGGAGGCTATGCTCAGCATTGTAAGGGACTATGAATTTATTCCCCTGACCAGATGATGCCCTAGAATGAGCTCCACTGCCCATATGGCCCATTGACTGGGGATCTAAATCAGGCAGAACTGATAACCAAGCTCCCTGGTCAGATGGGACCACTGGCTGGGTCTGTAGATGAGTACAACTTCTGGCTGGGATCCATTTGGCACCACTGCAAGTGGGAATGTGGTCAGCCAAGATCTGAGCACTGGTTACTATCAGCCCCACTGTCTTCTCTGTCTCTATCTGATCCCCAGTGGTGAAAATTTACAGATTTCCTCAGTAATCTGTGAGGTGAGATCCAAGTAAGCCTCCAGTGAGCATCCTGCAGTATAGAGGAAGCTGGATATCTACCTTAGGCTCTTTTTTCCCACTGGAGAAACCACAGCCCTGGGGGTGCCTCTTGGTTCAGTGCTGGGCTAGCCTGGAGGAGGGCCATTGTGGCCGGACTATAGCTGCCTCTCTAACACATCTAATGTGGTCCTTCTCTGTCTCTGTTGTCCAGGGGGCTGCCTTAGCTTCGTCTATGAGTACTCTAGCATTCATTCATATTGCTGTCTCGTCCAATGTGGAAAAAAATAGATTGAAAAATACTTTTAAAAACTGTCTTTCTTCAAAGATACTGTTAATATATAGAAAATCCAAAAGAATTTATAAAACTGTCCTCAAATAAAGTGAGTTAACAAGACTGCAGGATATAAGGTCAACATACAAATATCTGTTTTATTTCTATATGGTAGCATAAATGATTAGAATTCATAATTTTAAAAGAATCATATAAATTACCTCCCAAAATATTATCTATGAGTCTAACATGTGTATGATTTCTGTATTATAAATAAAATACCTTGATAATAGAAAAATAATTTTAAAAGACCCATAGATCAATAAAGCAGAAGTAGATGTACACAAATATAGTCAACTAATTTTTGTCAAGAGTGCAAATACAGTTAAGTGTAGAAAGGATAAACTCTTCCAAAAATTATGATGGGAAAATTGGACATCCATAGGCAAATATATGAACTTCAATTATATAAAAATTAACTTAAAATGAATTATATAGCTAAATTTAACATGTAAAATGATCAACTCCAAGAAGAAAATATAGAAGGAAATCTTGGGTTAGAGAGACTTTTTAGATGTTGCACTAAAGGAATGGGCCTCAAAAGAAAAAGATGACAAACTCTGCTTTATCAAAATGAAAAGCTATTGCTGTATGAAAAGACACAGTGAAGAGAATGAAAGCAAAAAGCACAACTGGGAAAAATATCTTCAAATTACATATCTTATAAAGTCCTTATTTCCAGAGTATATGAAGAATTCTCAAAATTCAAAAATAAGAAAACATCCTGGCCAGTGTGGCTCAGTTTGTTGGAGTGTCATCCCGTAAATCAAAAAGTCACAGGTTTAGTCCCTGGTCAAGGAATCTTTTCATTTGTCTATTGACCATTTGTATGTCCTCTTTAGAGAATTGTATATTTAGGTAACATGGATTAATTTTACATTCACTTTATGAAGTAAAAGAAGCCAGGCTTCAAAGGTTACATATTACATGAGTCCATTCATATAGTACTTCAGAAAAGACATATCTATAGGAAACAAAGACAGAATAATGGATGTCAGGAATTGAAAAGGGAATGAGCAGCTGGCAGAAGGTAACACATAAGGATATTTAAGGAGATGGAAACATAGTTTATGGAACTATGGTATCCATGACTCTATGCATCGGTCAAAACCCATAGAAGTATACTCTACAGAGAGTATATTTATTGTATGTAAATTTTCAAAATCAACCAGAATGAGAGAGGAATGGTAAAAAGCAGATAGTGACAAGTGAAACTAATTACATTACAAATAAATAGAGTTCAGGTAAGTTTAGTAAAAAGTAATTTCACTAGATTCTGTAAGATTAAAGACACACAATTTTTACTACCATTCTATTCTTGTTGTTAAATGTGTTTCTCAGAGAAGTGTGGTTTATTAATTCTATAACTATGCATGTACTAGACCTGAACAAATAAATTAATATACTGTGATAATGAGAGCCATGTTTCTCACTCTAGGAAAAAGAAGTTTTAGATAAGCAAGGGAGAAAGGTCAGAATGAACTGAGTGGCTCTAGACTGGAGTTGGAGGTATCAGCATGAACATATGATGGCCTGAACTGGTTCAACTTGAAAAGCAAGATAAATAATAATGGTATTGGATTATAGGCCAAAGAATAAAGTAAGTACCCATGAGTCCATACTAACATAAATGGAAAACTGAATAAACAAGTGGGGAGAAGGGATGCTACAGTAATTATTGCTGCACACATTTTCCACCGAATGGCTGCTAAAAACTTATATAGAAATGGAATAATTCTATTTTCACCCAGTATTTCTTAATTATAAAGCATATTCCCCCAACGTGTGTTTATTGCAAATGAAAAGATAGTAATTTTATACTGAAGAAATCTGACAGACACTTCCTTATCTAAGTGATCAAAGTTAATGTTACCAAGTACGTATAGTGATGTCATCTCTTCCTTGACAGGTGGACAGCACCTTCATGCTACCTTTCCCTATACTTTGTAACTTCAACCTAATAATTAGAAAACATTAGGAAAACTCAAATTAAAGGTCATGAAAGACAAGTGAATTGTCACAGATTAGAGGAGATCAAGGAAACTTGACAACTAAATTCAATGTGAGATCCTGGATTGAATCCTGAAACAGAAAATGGGCTTTTATGGAAACTTGGTGAAATCTGACTAAAATCGCTAGTTTAATTTGTAGTATTGTGCCAATGTTAATCTCTTATCTTTGATAATTGTTCTATGATTACATAAGGGTAAGATGGGTAAAGGGCATACTGGGTACACCCTATGCTACTTTGTAAAATTTCTGTAAGTCTAAAATTATATCCAAATAATTTTCTAATGACAAAAACTCTCTATGCTTCAGTTCTAAATGTGCCATTAAATATATATAATGACAAAAGCATACAAAACTTTTCATGACCTTGTTTAGTGTTCTTTGTTTTACGCTTCAAAAATCAATGAGTTTATTTTTATAATTTCTGCTTTTTTAAAATGGTGAGATAAAAAGGAACGTTTTAAATTGCAATTTATAAGCTCTTCTCTTCAAGTAACAGATTGTGGGTGTGGAAAGTTTTTATTCCCCATAAATGAAAAGACAAATTAGATATAATCATCAGTAGATTTTATCTATTTAACTTTCATTTTCAAAGTACTGGAGGCATCTTTTGATGCTGAG
This sequence comes from Pteronotus mesoamericanus, assembly GCF_021234165.1. NCBI lineage: Eukaryota > Metazoa > Chordata > Mammalia > Chiroptera > Mormoopidae > Pteronotus > Pteronotus mesoamericanus. The sequence goes on from NW_026555170.1 coordinate 3,294,601, forward strand.
CAGAATTTTGAACAGATAAATGTAACTTATGGGACTGGATCTTGTGTGGATCACATCGAGGGAAAAATGCAATTATTATTATTTCTATACTTCTCATCAATTAGTACTTCAGCATGGGCTTTATTTATTTCTATTTGAGCTATCCAGTTGTACATCATGAGTATAAATTAAATAATATATTATTATTAAAAACAAAACCAACATATAACTAAAAATTATCATGATGGCACCATTTATTGGACAGGAGCTAGACTAATTAACTTAGTCATCGACAACTTCACTTTATTTTCATCTCATAAGTATTCAGAGGTTCTCCAACTATTCCATTTTAAGTAAAATATGTATTTTCCATTGTTTGATTTTTAAAAAATAGAAATTAAGACAGATGACCTTGCTGACTCAAACATCTCCTTGAATAATGTTAAGTCTCTGAATGCTCACAAACCATTGTTTGAAGAATAGTGTCCTGGTGAATAGACATAGATTCAGCTATCTGGACTCTTTGTTTATATGGGAAAGAATATAAAAAATATATAAAAAATCAAGTTTGTATCATTTAGGATATTTTTAACTGCAGATAACTTGACAAGCCCCAAGGTAAGGTGGCTCTAAATTTTAGTTCATTCACTTAACGAAGACCTAGAAAAGTTAGCTTCTTTATATATTTCTGCTGCCACATTTCCTACAGAATTTCCAGACTTAACAATGTCCAAAAACAGAAGTCTGTTCTCTGTCACTTCTTAAAAATGAAGAAATCTTACAAGGAGTTTCTCACCACCCAGTTGACATTCTTTTATGTCTTCCTGGATAGAATATGTTACTTTTCCATCCCTAAACCAATTACTGGCAGTCAAACCAGTATACTAATCTAGGATTGACCCTGAACTGAGAATATAATATCTTACTCTGAAAGATGGATACTTAGATAAAGCTATTTTGTGTTGAAAAGGAAGACTAGGTCAATGGGCTTTGAATGAGCAGCCTACCATAATTACTAGAAGTGACTTTGGTAGGAATTTAAGTTTTAGAAAATTGCACAGAGAGAACTAAGTAATAATAGCTATGAGAGAAATATACGCAAGATTTTATGAGTGCACCCAAACTAGGAATATTGGAGACTTATGACATCAGAGGTGGCTTCCTGAAGAAGGGAACACATGGGCTGGATAGGGCTATAAAAGTATGGACTTGGAGTAGCAAAGACAGATGGTATCAGGAAGGGCCTCTTATTCTATGTCAAACAGGGTGTGATCCACTCTAGAACTTATTGAAAGCAGCTGAAAGACTTTAAACGTATAAAGGGCGTTGTGAAATTTGCTTTTAAGAAAGATTGCCCAATACAGCAAGAATAATCACTCCTTCCTCTGACATTTTATGCTCTTTATTATCTGATTTTCTTATTTAGCACTTAGCATTCATGTTCTGATATGATTTAGTTTTTATGTAACACATTCCTGTTAACAGTAGCCAGATCACAAACGCAACATTACCAGCATCTTAGGAGGCCCCTCCTCCCCCAATCCAAGGGTAACTGCTATCCTGATATTAATCAGCATGAATTTGTTTGGCTTGTTTATTACATTCTGTAAAAGAAATCATGTAGTATGTATTCTTTTGTGTCTGGCTTGAAATGCCTTTTTAGGAGGAAAAGGCAGAGTCTGGGTCACATGGATTAATAAATCTCATGTAAATTTAGTAAAATCCAGAAATAAATGTTGAAAAGTTGATTTGATGATATGGTAGGAAAGAATGGTTTAAAGTAAATGCTCTGAAATGGGATGAACTTAGGTTTATATCCTTGTTTTGCTACTTGCAAGCGTTTTGACCCTGGGCAATTATTTAACTTTCTACATTTCAGTTTATTCACTTGTAAAATGTGGTTAATAATAGTACCACCTCATAGGATTGTTGTGGGGCTTATGTAAGGTGATAAGTGTAAAGTGTTTAGCACTATGCCAAGATACAGACTGCACATTAGTAACTAGTAACATTATTATTTGTGATTACTTAGAAAGGAACAAGGTAATCACTATTTACTAAGACTGATGACCAGTTATTCTCACAGTAAAACAGAAACCACAACAACAACAAAAAATGGAATACTAGTCTTGAAAGAAAATCAGAGGCTAGAGAGTATATCTTGAAGTTAGCCAGGCATTTGATAAAGCTTCCCTCTCATTGTAGGCAGTATACGGGAATTAGCCTTAATGACAAATCCTTTTCAAAACTCAGTAGTCATTAGGATCCAAATCATGGCCTGTATCAGAATCACCAATGTGTCCTACTGAAAATTAAGATGTCTTGACCCTTAACCTATCATAGGTCAAATAAATTAAAATCGTCCCAGGTTTTCTCCAGGAATCCACGCTTTGATCAAGTTTCTTATATGAATCTGATTTGTTGCCAAGTTTTAACTCTGACCTATACTGCATAGTGGTAAAGGCCAAGTGCTCCATTCTTAATGCTTTTATAGCTTCAGTGATGATTTAGCATCTAGCATATAATAGATGGTCAATAAATATTCATTTGTTGAACTGTGAAAGAAATCTCTGGAACATGCATATTGCTATTCTATTCAACATTTTTATTAGTAATTTGAAAGATTTTCAAGTCATGATTAATACATTTACCAATGGCAGAAAAGGTGGAGCATATCAAAGATGAATACAAAGTTAAAAATTTAAAACCACTGCTTAATCAGCATTTCATGTAAAATGGAACCGGGGATCTAGTTGCCTAGATATTCTGACCAAACAATAGGACAAAGGTTATCAGCAAAATAAATATCTCAGCTACATTAATCAATGTAGCATAGCTTCCTATTTGTCTGTTTAAGAGGTAAGTTAGCAACTGGGCCAAATCTGGTCCACTGCTTGTTTTTGCAAATACAGTTTATTGGAACACAGCCACATTCATTTGCTTACGTATTGGCTATGGCAGATTTTGCGCTGTAACATCAGAGTTGAGTGTTTGCCTCTGAGATCACATAGCCTACAAAGATGGAAATACCCTCTGGTCCTTTGTAGAAATGTTCGTCAGCACCTGTTCTACTTGAATCACACTCTCCCCATCTTCCTTAGTAATAAACCTACAACTGTTATCTGGGCATGACTGCTTTGATCAAAGACTGGATTTCTTGCTATCCTTTGCATACGGCATTTTACATGACTGTATTCTGGACAGTGAGACATGTGTCAAAGTATTGTATTTCAGCTTCTGAAATATTCTTTAAAAGATAGCTTCTTTACCCTTCATGCCAGTTGGAAATTAAACTTGATAGTGGGAGTTCAAACTATTTGGGTCCATGCAAATAAAGGGCTAGGTTTGGCATCCTGGACCTAAAAAGACTGGAGTCCCTGAGTCCCTGATGACTTTGTGGAATTTCTGTAATAGCCCTTCACTGCCACTGCTGGGCATTTTTTATTTTGTTTAAAATAAAAAATAAAAAGATATTGGTGTGTTTAGGCCACTCTTTGTTTAGATGTTCCGTCACTTGCATATGAACCTATCCTATCAGATGCAGATGTATAATGTCCCAATGTTGGAACTGATTCTGCTAGTTTAACCACATTTGGAGTTTTTCTTGCCTGGTGAAGTTACAGAATTCTCCATGACTGGAAGGTTTTAAGCAGATCCAGAAAAACCACCTGTCAGACACTTTGATGCAGAGTTCCCTGAATTGGATGGAGGTTAAACTCTACGACCTCCAAGATTCTAAGCTGGGTATTCCTGGACCACATTTTTCTTTATTAATGGAAAGTGTTAAATGGGTTCTTAGTTCAAGCACTTAAAATGATTAAAGTAACCAGACAGAAAGCCAAGCTGCCAAAAAGGAAAGTGCAGAGGGAGTAAAATATCAGCACAATTTTGACTTTCTATTTGCAGCCAAGCAACGTTTCAGATGGTACATTAGGCTCCCATTGAGGGAAGCACTGACACTATGTCAGATGACAAAACCTCCTGTCCAGTAAGTTGGAGCTGTCCATTTTCAAAGAAATTCTGCGACAAGGGAACAATATCATTACTCCCTATGGGCAATCACTTCCTGCATAAAATGTGTACTTGATATATTTTTTACAGACTATAGTTAAATTGAGCCCAGCATGAGCACAGATAAATATAGATAACCTTATGTATCCTCTATTAAATAAACATCAAGAAATAGGAAATTCTTTGACTAGTAGAAAGTAATATTCGAGGATTATGTGACTCTGGCACAAATATACTTTCTCTTTGTTGTTGCTGCTCTATTTTTATTTTTTCAGGATTTCATATACATCACTGAGTTTCACTTAAAGCTATCTACTCTAGTATTACATTACATATATATGTATATTTGTATGTATGTGTATTCATCTTGTTGGTTCTGTTCTTCTGGAGAACCCTGATTAATATGCTAGTACATTAAATAAAAATGCCATGATATTTCTTTCCCAGCCTCTCTCCAGTTATGATATGGACTGCTTATATATAGATACTGCCAGGAAGATTTGACCTAAACTTAACAATGTTCTTTGGGGTTGACCATAATTAAGACTTTTAATTGATACACACATTATCATAATGTTGGGAAAACAAAACATTATTCTCAAACTGATTTTATATATATATATATATATATATAAATATATATATATATATATATATATACTTTATATATATATAATCTTTAGCCATGGTTGTTATTGAGGATTGTCCACAGGTCTAATTGCCCTAAGGAGCAGTTGCTGTTTTATTTCCAGTTATGGCTTACTTGGGGCTATGAAAATGTAGGTAGCCAGCTCAGTATATAGCACTGGAGAATAAATTAGGTCTTGAGAACAATTAAAAAATACCAGATAAAGGCTTTGTTATTCCCATGAAGCAATAACATGCTTATAAATTTAAAAGAAAGCAGGTCATTTGCCATATGAGCAATGTTAATTAAAAGACATATACCAACTATACAGAAAAAAAATTAAAAATAATGCTTAAGGACAAATGGTGCTCTGTCTCCCTTTTTTTTTCCTAACATCTTATAATATCACTACTTTGACTTGCTTTCCGTTATTTTACATACAACTAACTTTTCAAAAGCTTAATAAGTCTCGTTATAGGTATCTTTTGACCTACCCTTTTGTCGAAAGTAAGAAGGTCAGGAATATCTCTGGAGGAAAAAGGAAGATGAAAACAAATCACCCCAAAACAGTGATCAGGATCCTTTAGGAAATGGAGCAACAAAAGTAAGTACTAGACTATCGCTCCCATTTCTCCTTTATGCACTGTCTGGCGAAATCTCCATGGACATTTTCCAATTCCTCCATTAAGTAATAATTTTGGCTGCCTTCTTTCCAGTTTTCATATCTTGGTTCACAGTCTCCCTTCTTACTACCCTGGTTTTGTTATATATACTCACAAGATGGTTGCAATGATAAGAAAAAAAAAGAGCATTGTTTTTGATGAATCAGAGCCCGGGGGACAAGGAGGCTGAGGGACCATTGAGATGCAGCTAATTTGGATGTGATGTGCTTATGAACTCAAAGAGGAAGATTAAGGAAATAGGTAGAAAGGGAAAAAACAGAAATATTGTGGATATTTCTCTGTAAAACATGGAGAGAAAATGAGAAAAAAAAACTTCAAGCCTTTCCTGCAGCAAGGTCTAATTGTTACTATGTTTAGTAGGAATTAAAACTGATTATAATCCATCCATCTAAAAGGTGGTGAGAAAAAAAGTGCATTAATTAGATTTCATGGTATGTAGTTCTAAATGTGTGGTTTCAAGATATATTAAGAAATATTTTCACTTTCTCGTACATTAAATGATCTAACACTGAAGCTATATTTGAAATATCTCATTTCTTTATTAACATTAATAGTATTCTTTTACAATTTCCAGAGCAATTTTACATAGATTATTTCATAAGGTTTGTATGAGAAAGGAAATGTAGAAATGCTTTCAGTTTGTGTAGCATTTAAATTATTTTATTTGATACAGTCCTACTATACAATTCCTTTTAACTCATGTTATTCATTCACTAACAAAACCTTTGAACTTTTATTTTTCTGGCCTCAACATACCACTTGTACTTATTTGCTAGCTTTTCCACCTGGAGGGTTTCTAATTCAATTCATCTTTTGAAACCTGGTTACTCCAAGGAGCGGCTTCATTAGGTGGGTGAGTATGTTTGTGTATGTGTGGAGACAGGTGGAAGTCTTCGAGAGGGCAGAAACTGGTAATGTTACCTTTGCTTGGTTCCATGAGGTCAACTAGTGGGCTTTGGCTTATATGGATCATCCCGTACAATACCCAAGACCTTTTAACGAGCCCAACCCACATTTGTGGTGGAAAAATCACAGCTAAAAAAAGAAGAGCAGCTTTTACTTACACTTGTACTCAGTTTAGTAGAGAGGCCCAATTTTGATAAGTTACACCATAGCTATATAGCCAGGTAATGACCAATGAACTGGCAATTTTTAAACTTCATGAAATTATAATAAATTTAATTTTACTTAAATTTAATTATAGCAGAGAACCTGTACTACGTCTGGAAAAAATAAATGCCTCAACTTTAATGGGTCTTCAACACAATAGATGTTAGTTCCTACAAGTTTTTTTAAAAGTAGTGATTCATAGCCTGGTTTCAGTTTTGTTTAAATTGCATATTTCTTAAAGTTATGCTTCCAAGGTGTAAAACTGACTCAGATGCCTCATAGGCATCAGAAGAGTGTGCTTATGCCTATGTGAAGATCAAACAATTTAAAACCTTTTTTAATCTTTAAAGAACAACTTTTAAAACTTACGTTTACTTTCAGGATGATTTTCCAAAAGGAATTAATTAAGAAAGGTTGATCTGTAAATGAAATATCATATAAAAGAGGTAAATGATGTTCAGGGTAACAAACAAATACATCATGGGGAACTGATTAGAAACTGTACCTGTTATAAATCCAAAATGACTATGCACTAATTCAAGTATCTGTCAGTCTTTTCTAGATTACTTGATCAGTGGGTTTGGGTTTTCTGTTGAGGATACTCTGAGTTATACACTTCCATAAAGTGCTCAGAACAGTGACCTTACACAGGTTTTATTTTTTCTCTTCTTAGAGTTTTAAATTCCTGAATTTTTTTCCTTATTTACAGAAAAGTCATATGCCTTCCTCTCTTCCTCATTAATCATGATCATCTTAATCATAAAATTTCTGTAATGCCCTCAATTTTATTCTTGAGAATGTTCTTCATAGAGCTTACTGACATTTGGTTCTAATTTGTACCAATTTAACTTGTAAATTTACATCTGTACCAATTTCATTTGTAAATCATGAATCTTAATCTAACATGTATTACTTTCCCATATTACTCAAAAAATGGTCATTTTCTGTTTTGTTTTTTTAAAAACTTGAGTTGAAATTGATAAACAAAAGTTTGCATATATTCAATACATACAGTTTTTGGACAAATGTAATACACTCATGAAACTTTCTGTTTTGTCTTAAACAATCATGATAATCTTATTCTCCTTGTCAGTGATTGTTTGAAGATATACATGAACACAATTCTGGCCAATGAAAAATAAGAGTCAATATGCGAAGGGCTTCTGGAATAGTTTTATTCACTAATTAAAAGTAGGAAGAAGGGGCTAGCAGAGAGGAAGACATTCTTTTTTTTTCTTTTTTTCCTGCTGGACTTACTCAGGTCTAAATGTTACATGTGAACTGTTTTGACCAGCTTGTAATCCTGGGGGCAAATTTTCAGAAAGTGGAAGACTAGACAGTTGGAAATAAATTGAATCTTTGGTCACAGAATTGAACTAATTAATTTATCAACCCTGGAGCCTTGCTAACTCAGGAGGTTCTCATTCTTGAAATAATAAATGTTTTTTTACTGTTTAAACCAGTTGAGTTAGGACTTTTTGCTACTTACAGCTGATGGCATCCTAACTAATAAGCTGAGAGTTCAGAATTTTTCATCAGAATCCTAGGTTTGTTCCCCAATTCTTTGTTTCTCGTGCCTTACTTTTTTAAATTTCTTTTTTGTTTTACTTAAACTTATCTTCAAGTAAGTTTTTTTGTCTGCGTGTGTGGGTCACCTATACTTCCTGAGTTATTGCATGCTTGAAAATTTATACTTGAAAATATAAACATATAAAATATATTTACCTCCATGCTATATTGATATTTTACCTATATGGAGTACTTTGTTCCAAAGTTATTTTCCTGAGAAACTATGAAGAAAATGTCCCAATGACCTCTAGCTTCCAGCATTATTAGTAAGAAGCCTCATTCAAGTCTGGTTTGCAATCACTTTCGAGTAAGCTGTGTTTTTCTCTGGAAACTTTAAAAAAATTTTTTTCCCCTTGACTCTGATAGTTTTGAAATTTCACAAGACATTTCTTGTGTTCTTGTGGTACCCAGGGATCTCTTTTAATCTAATAATAGAGATAGCTTGGAGAAATTTTCTACTATTCCTTTGATTATCTTCTCACTTCCATTTGCAGCTGAAGTCTGATTAGAAAATGAACCTATCTTTCACATCTTTTAACATTCTCATTTTCTCTTTTATTATTTTTTATTTCCCTTTTATGTTCCTATTTTCTTCCATTAAGTTCCTCAACTGTTTCAAATTAACAATCATAATTTTTATAATAATAATACAAAACACATATAGTGCTTAGTTATGTGCTGGGTATATACATTAGCTTATAGAACACTCACAACAACTGCAAATGGTAGATACAAATGTAACTCCATTTTATAGATAAGGAAAGTGATGGAAAAGGAGATGAAGTAATTGTCCAATGTTGCACAGCTACTAACTTGCAAAATCTGGATCAAATCCAGAGATTCTGACTCCAGACTTTGTACTTTAAACAATTATTCTGTCCTCGGTCACTATTTGCAATCAAAGAGGTTGTACAGAAGATGTAAATATGATTGCTCAAAAGATCAGGAAGATGCAGGAGTGGACGCTGTGGACACAGCTTCTAGTTTCCTCACCACTTCCTCATGGAAGCTTAAAGAACTTTAATGGTCAGGGCAGCTGATGTGGAGCGAGAAGACTCAGGTCAGAGACAGGTCTAGAATTGTAGCTTCTGCCTTTTACACTATTAGGCTGAGGAAGGATCCATTACAGCAGTCCAAATTGTCCAAATATTTGAAACATGTCGTTGTATCCCTGCTCCACTCTTCTAAATTCCTTTTCTCGCTATCACCAGGCTAGGACATTGTTGATCACATGTTTCCTCTACTTCTTTCTTCCATGTTTCCTACCTTTTCTTTAAAAAAAAACATCCTAAGACTTTCTAAGAAGCAGTCTTATTCTATTATAACTTTTTGCTATATATATTTTGGGTTATAGTCTATAACAACACATACATATGTTTTCTAGATTGCAGACATTCTTCAACTGTCCTAGACATTTCAGGCAGTCTTCCTTGTTGCCAGAAGATGCTAGAGATTTATTAATTCTTTGTATAATTGTATTGTCATATTAGTGGTAGTGGTGGAGGGTAGGGGGGTGGATGTGCTCATCCATTAATTTCCCAAATGGATGGTGGTCTGATTTCCTTCAATTTTGAAATACTCATCCAAATATTCATCTCTTCTCTCCAAAAGACATTTTGGCCCATTGACTATGGGATAAGAAAAATCTTTCCAGGAAGCTCACTTCTGACATTGTTTCTGGGAAATAAGCAGGCAAATTTACAAACTCTGAACAAAACTGGTGCATAAGCCACTGGAGTGAATACTCCAGTTGAGTATACCTTCCTCTACTGTATATACTGTCCAATTTTCAGAGTACCCTTTAGAGTTTTACCAATTCTACTTTTGAGGGATGGAAGTGAATTCATATTGCTTGGTTTAAAACATGATTGCCTTTGGCAGCAGACATAGAGTTGAAAATCATTTTTTAAACATTGGCCATTTTACAAATGGCATTATGAGTCTTTGTTAGTTCAGGTAGCACTTGTAGAACTATACTTCATCTGTCCCTTATATAGGATAAAAAGATCAACTTCAGTTAAAAAAAATCTGAACCACCAACAAAAAGGGAAACAATATGTGTCATTAAAATCAACACCGACTTTGACTTATTATTGCTGGAACTTTCACCACAACCTATAGCACACTTGTAATAAATTACATTTCCCTCAGCATGTCAAATACTTCAATTTAGTCTTGGCATTTAATCTACTGGAAAAGCCATTTATTTCTATTTCTCTGTGTGCCCCTGAAGCCATAGACATTATCCTTTAAGTAACTTTCCTTTTGAATCCAAATTGAAGATATAGTTAAGCATATTTGAAATGTTCTTAAAAGTTGTGTTGGGAATTATAATAAAACTTGATGGAGGGAGATCTTTGATGATAGGCGGGGATGGTAGCAGGTCACGGAGATTCTTTTTTGCCTGCCTCAAGGAGGCTGAGAAAATATTTCACAAGCAGTCCTACTCAATGTTGACGGCACATATTGGCCAAAGGGAGCTGTCATTTGAATTAATAGCTGGGACTCCTCATACCAGGCACACACTACTGTTGCTGCCTGTTGCCAGAATGCAGCCACTTTGACACTCAGAACTCTTTGTTTGCCACAGCCCAAATTGTAAGTGATGCCATTTGTTATTTCGTTTTATTTTTTACCCTGTGCGGACCACAGGTAATTTAGCCAACTAGAAATGAGAATGAATTGCCTGCTCCATTAGCGGTAGCCGTTGGTTCAGTGCCAATGACATTTCGGTTCAGGCGCAGTTGTCTCTTTTGTCCTCTGATCTTGCCATTTCTAGTGCTCAGAAGAGGCTTCAGAATGAATAAAAACAGTGAGCCAAAGCATAAAATGACGGCTGCAATAATCTTAATAACAAAAAATAATAACACTGTCACTTTACACTTCATCTGTTTGCATTGCTCTTTAATATATGAACTTCTTATGGCTTCATTTCCCCAAATGTCACTCTTTAATCTTTTTTTTATTTCTCATGTTCAAATAATATAATACCCCAAATGGCAATCTCCATCACAGGATTTTTTTTTTTATTATAGTTTGCTGCCTTGTCAAAACCATTTCTTTAGTTCCTTTTGGTAGACTGAGAGTGAGGCTTTTTCTCTACAGCAAAAATATGGGTAATTTAAAAATCTATGAGCAGAGTTAATTTCTATAACTATCGAACCACATTGAGATTGAAGTTTCCTTAATACTCTATGGTGATATTTGTGTTTTGTATGCATATTTCCTTTACCCATATTTACCTGTTGTTACCCACACTTAGATTTACATTTTTTTTTTACCTAAACCTATATATTTTGTGCAGCTGTTCACACCTATTCATTATTTTCCCCATAAATATTAATTCTTTATATTTATGCCAAGAGAACCCTCCAGAATTGGAGATAATTATTATTTTTTCTAATAGATTATCTGCTTTTATTGCTATAAAATATTGGGATAAACAAACTGTTAGGACTATAATCTTTGTTTGCCTTAATTTTAGTACTGTAAATAGAATATCTACCAAAAATCTGTTGGAGACACTTTTATTTAAAAAAATAAATACTGAGCAAAATGACTACAGAAAACACAAATGTAATTGTGCTAATAGCAGCAATAAATACATTGCTTCTTGGGCAATGCAGGTACCAGCTTTTATAGCAACATTTTATTAATGATTACCTCTTCCCTGCCTCACTGGTAAAGAAAGGCACAGAGCAAGTGTGGAATACACTTTTTTTTTCCATAACAAACCAATATAAGAAATGGTAATCTAAGAAAGTGAAATTGTATGATTTCATAAATCTATGCAACCTGGAAGTAAAAGAGTGGTTAAAGTTGTCATACTGTTTGTACATGTGCTTTCTCCATCTCATCTGGTAGCCAGAGATGAGACCATTAATAGTAATTCACACCCAGCACATAGTTACATAGTATAAATACGTCTATTTGCTTATTGGCTGACTGTTAAAGCCTTGTTGTAGAGAGGATTTAAGAAAACTTAAAAGAGAACAAGAGATGCAATTAGTATAAATTAGGATCAAAAGAACGAGTAAAAATAAAAATTGAAGGATAAAGTCAGTTGTGAGGTTAGAAATTCATGACAAAAGTCAACCACATAATACATCTCAGTGAATATGCAGCAATTTCTGAGGACCCTTGGCAGGGTTTTCTGGGAAAATAAAACCATTCTTTTTCAACATTGAAAGTATGATGTGAAGAAAGATTGTTTGTTTGTGACTTGAAAATCTTGGATTCAAGTTTTACTTTAACTACCTAAGAAAATAAAGAGTTTTAAAGAAATCCGGAGAGCACAGAGTTCTATCTCTATTAAACAGGCTTATTCTTTGAAAACTTGGGATATATGTTTTAATTCAATTTATTCAATATTGTTAAACATGTTAATGCAAAGATTATAGCAAATACTATGAGGTGGAGGATGCTGAGAATTTTTTTAAGTATATGTTATTGATTATAATATTACAATGGTCCCATTTTTTTCACCCCTTTGTCCCCCTCCACCTGGTACCTCCATTCTCTCCAGCAACCTCCTTCCCCTTAGTTCATGTCCATGGGTTGTACATATAAGTTCTTTGGCTTCTCCATTTCCTATACTATTCTTAACCTCCCCCTGTCTATTTTGTACCTACCGATTATTCTTCTTATTCCCGATACCTTTTCCCCCATTCTCTCCCTGCCCCCTCCCCACTCTAACCCTCCATGTGATCTCCATTTCTATGATTCTGTTTCTGTTCTAGTTGTTTGCTTAGTTTTTTGTTTATCTGTTTGTTTTAGGTTCAGTTGTTGATAGTTGTGAGTTTGTTATCATTTTACTGTTCATAGTTTTGGCAAAGGAAATAGACATACGAGTCCAAGAAGCTCAGAGAGTCCTAAACAAGTTGGACCCAAAGAGAGCCATACCAAGACATATCATAATTAAAATGCCAAAGATTAAAGATAAAGAGAAAATCCTAAAAGCAGCAAGAAAAAAGCAGAGCTACCTACAAAGGAGTTCCCATAAGACTATCAGCTGATTTCACAAAAGAAACTTTGCAGGCAAGAAGAGGCTGGCAAGAAGTATTCAAAGCCATGAAAAGTGAGGACATACAACCTAGATTACCCTGCCCAGCAAAGCTATCATTTAGAATGGAAGGGCAGATAAAGTACTTCCCAGACAAGGTAAAGTTAAAGGAGTTCATCATCACTAAGTCCTTATTATATGAAATGTTTAAGGGACTTATCTAAGAAAAAGAAGAAGATCGATTTAAAAAAAAAAGTGAGGAGTAAATCAAATAAAGAAAAGTTCAAGAAGGATATACTCCAAAACATTAACAATTTTTATTTTTAGGTGATGTGATGACAGGTGGTTGTTTTCAACTTTCTTTTTTATGGCTTTTGCTACTTTATACACTTTCTACAATGAAGATACATTCATTTGTAACAAGAGATAAACAATAACTGTATTTTCAAAATGAATGAAAAGAAAACAAAATGATGGTAGTTTTGGTTCCAAGAAGATTCAGAGTACATAATGGACACAAATGCACACACAAGCAAGATAATAAAAAGAAAACACAGGAGAGCATATACAAATAATACAAAATTTGCATTTAAAATCTTTTCATCATATTTTATCTTTAGGTCAACTCTGTTTATTGGGTATTGTTAAGACTTATTATCCTCATTTTATAGTTGGATGCATCCAACTGCCTAATCAACTTTTTAGCTTGGATGCCTAGTAGAAATCTCAAACTCCAGTTATGTTAAAAATGAAACCCCTGATATTTGTCTTCTTCCCCAAACTGTTTTATTCAGTTTTCTCCGTCTCAGTGGATGGTGACTCTATTGTGCTTTCCTGCCAAAAACTTTGGAGTCATTCTTGACTTCTCCCTTTATTTACATATCACATTCAATCCACAAGGAAATCTCATTGTTTCTTAAATACAATTAATTTATGCACCCAGATTTTGACCACTTCTCATTACTTTCATCACTGTCACTTTAACCTAAGCCAGTATCATCTCTTGCCAGGTTCAGTTAATATATTCCTGTTAGGTCTCCATGCTTCCATTTTGCCTGCCACAGTGTAGTCTCAACAGAGCCATCAGTAATCCTTTTAAAATTCAAGTCAGATCCTGTCATTCCTCTACTTAGATGTGCCAGACACCTCCAGTAGGTCCCATTTCACTCAAGGTAGAAAACAAAGTTCTACAATGGACTGTGTAGCTATCCAAATTCTGCTTTCTGCCCTCATTATTTCTCTGACCATATCCCTTCCCGTTCTCTTCCTTGATCATTCCATATCAGCTACACCTGATTCTTTGTTTTTTTGTTACATACCACAGGTCTCAGGGCCTTTGCACAGACTGTTTCCTTTTCTGGGAAGTGTTTTCCCAGAAAAATATATTGTTAACTCCTTCCTTCCTTCAGGACTATTCAAGTATTATCTTTGAAATAAGGCCTACCCTAATTATTCAAGTTAAAATTTCAACATGTCCCTGCCTCCCTCAGCTCCTTTACACTGTTCTATTCTTTAAAAATCACACTTACCAATTTATAACAAGTTACACAATTTGTTTTGTCCACTGAAGCATTCCAAGTATAGTGTTGGCTCTTAGTAAATTTTTATTTTATTACATAAACTGAAATTTTTAAAAGACTTCATATATTACCCTAATTCACAAGAGAAAAAGTTGAACAGATCATCTTACTCAAGGCCTTGCAATCTCCTAACTATCTTATGGGGATATGATTGGTGTCTTCAGAAAAGTACAAATAATGGAGAGAAATTATGTTCCGTAGGAGAAGGTCAAGAAATGCTCCATGCTTGACCTTGTAGAATGTGTTGGATTCTGAGATAAAGTAAGGAAAAGGGCATTCCAAGAAGGAAAATAAATGAGTAAAAATACAAACTGAGTGGCTCAAGAGGTACGGCTGAGGATTGCCTGGTAGCCTGGACTAACCAGAGCATAAGGGCCTGGGTAGGTCAATGGGAAATGAGGCACCAATGGCCATTAAGATGTACTGTGTGGAACCTTGAATGCTAGTGTGAAAACAGTATTAATTTAGTAGTCACTGGGAAGCCATTTGACATTTTCAAGGGGGGATGGTGATATGATTAAGGATAAACTTTAAGAGGACTAATATTTCAGTTGTGAGTAGAATGCATTAGAGTTTGGGAAGGATAGGTGAGGAGATAGTTAGAAAGCTATAATGGTTGTCCAAGTGAGGGATAATGAAGGTAAGGATCACGTAAGTGGGAGTGGAAAGAAGGGGAGAGATAAAGAAGACATTGCAAAGGCAATGGGAGTAAAATAAGTATCAATTGGCAAGTAATGTAAGGGCAGTAGATGAATAGTTGAACATGATGGAAAAGGTTTTGAGCTGGAGTGATTGAACAGAAAGCAGAGAAATAAGAAAAACTAAAGAAGATAGTTTAGGAGGATCTATTGTGCTCTCATTTTAGATACTGCATTTAAGCTACTGAGCAGCTCAGGCTGGCAGGAGATCAGCTCTCTGTTCGACGCGGGAAGGTAGCGCTCCTCCCAGCATTCTTCTGTCACCCCGCCCCCATCCACTTCTGCAGTGTCCCTTGTGAATAGCAAAACGTCCTTTACATGGTTATTTTCAAGCCCTGGCATGGCTTCCTGGCTACCCAAGATGCAAATTTTACTTTCTGATACATAGAGAAATGTTTCTAGGGGTGGTTTTTTTGGTGCCCCTGTTCCTTAATCAATTGCAGTTGAACGTACCAACTCCAAACTCTGTTCCAAACAGCGTTTGTTCCTAAGGAATATTAACTCAGCCATAGTTGCCCTCTTCCCTGGTGCTGCCTTGTGTTACCTGGTTCCCCTTCGACTGGGTCAGGACAGCACCATGAAAGTGCCTTAATTGCCACGACGATAGGAACTGAATTAATCTATAGCAGATGAACGAGGATAATGAAATCATTTTCTTTCCTCTCAATGGTCTGTGCAGCATCATCTCTTCTGATACACTTCAGTGTCTGACCTTTTAAATGGACAGGATGTTCACTGCTGAGGCTTTTTACAGACATCTATCTCGCCACAGAAAAATGGAAGCCAGACATCCAAGACTGACTTGTATTTGTCTGGGAATCAAGCTGTCATTTTTGTTCTGCCAGAGTCTGTTATCACGTCTGGACAAGTAATTATTCTCTAGGTTAGGTTCTTACAACCTTGAATTTTAGGAAAGTCCTTGAGACTGAAAGCAGTCACTTTTTTGCTGCTACAGTTCATGCATATCAGTGAGTTATGTGGTGACTTGGCAGCTATTATTGCTATTAAGCATGTAGTCTATTAAGCACACAATTCTTTTAACTTCACAAGAGCTCCTAGCCTCCATCTGTTTCCCCTGTTTATTAAAATCCCTGTTTAGTTCTCCCACTTCCGTTGGGCAACTGGCAGCACATTCCTTTTGATGCAGGTTATGCTGGGACAGCGAAGGACATGATGGAGCAAGAACAAACCACAAGCTTCTTTAGGTTCCGTGCACTCTGGCCAGGATCATGAGGTAGGAAAGAAAGCACTCCCGGCTTAGTTCTCATTTCTGCTGTAAACAAGGGACCCTGTTAGGTGCTGCTGAATGAAGCATGACCATGGCACAAGGAGGTGGGGCTGGAAGAGGTCAGAAAGTTCCAGATTCTTTTGCAGATGTTAGAAACACATTTCAGTACTTGAAACATAAAATCTAGTTTAGAGTGATGCTGCTCATCTGAGTTGCTAAGCATTCCAAATCAACTCAGAATTCAATAGTTTCCAATGAAAACCTTAGGTCAAATTTCAGGGGGAAAAAATCCTCAGTGAGAGATTTAATAATGTATAAAGAGACCAACACATCCTACAGAATTCTGTTTGAAATAGAGAATTGCTGGACTAAAATTCTCATAGCCTACTTCTGCTTGGAAGAGGAACCATTGGCAAGCCATTAGATAGTGGGTCAGTCACAGATATTACATAGTGTGAATTGAAGTGTGGTTGTTGGATGACAATATTTTGACTATACTTTGAAAAGCCTTTTCTCTTTAGTCATGCTCATTTATCCTTAAAAAGTCACATTGATGGGCAGAAACTCACTCTGCCCTTTCCTGCTCCCTGTGCCCAATCATATCCCTTTGGAGGCTGTCACGATGAGTAAGATCTGGCATATTGTTCAGAGTTTTAATCTTTAAAATATCACCAATAATATAAAATTATAGCTCAGCACCCAGATTGTAAGAGAAGGGAGGATTGATAGTGAGATCAGGAGCTCAGTCTATATTGCAGATTAATAAGAACGAGGAGGAAGGCATGCTTTCTATCTGTGAAGGACAGAGCAGGCAAAGGGGATGCAAGGATCCCAGTGCACATCTTCATTTCCAAGTGATATGTGACCCTGACCACTCTCCTTCCCTTCATATTTCAGGATGAATAACAGCCATTTCTCCCCCTGTCATTTACGCGTGGAAGATCCAAGTAATCTTAGTATTATTAGGTAAAACACTCCTACAACAAAATATGTTGAAAACATTATCACTAGTTTCTTTTCCCCTACAGATGTCAGAAGGACACTGTACTTTCTTATCTAAAATTTAATTCCCTGTTAGGCCTTGGAAAAAATATCTATTGGTGTCGGAGTATCCTTAGCTGAATACTTTTTAGCATAACAAGGTAGGAACATAGAGCTCTCAAGTCGTTAAAATATCAGCACAAAACATAATCACTATTTTATTATGCTTTTTTTATTGTTGTACAATTACGGTTTTCCCCTTTTTTACCCTATTGCTCTCCCCTCCCCTGCCCACTCCCACCTTCCACATCAATTCTCCCCGCATTGGCTTTGTTCCTGGGTCCTTTGTACATGTTCCTTAAAGACCCTTCCCCTTGTTTGCCCTGTTATCCCCCTCTGCCTTCCCCTCTGGTTACTGTCAGTTTGTTCTTTATTTCCATGTCTCTGGTTATATTTTGTTTGCGTGTTTGTTTTGTTGATTAGGTCCATGTATAGGTGAGATCATCTGGTATTATGCTAAGTGAAATAAGCCAGGCAGTGAAAGACAAATACCATATTTTAATATTCTTATAAATGCATACATTGGACAACAATCATTGTGTGACATCAGTGTGTCACAGGTACATGTTTATCAGTACTCCCTGGTCCCTGAGGATATGTCACTTGTATAACATTTGGAGTATGGTTGACCTATGCCCCTCAGCTCTGCTCTTACTCATACCATTTTTATTTAGGACTGCTCTAAGGACAGCTGCCCCACTCAATAATTTTATATTTAGTCCTTGGACGTATGGAGCAGTGATTAAGGCTTTGCTGTTGGTTGGCAAATCAGCCGTTGAGTTTGCAATGCTGAGAGACCCTCACTATTTCTCATGGGTAGTTATTGTCTAACAATACTCCAAATGAAACAAACAGGAAATTCTAACAGCAAACCTGTTTATGTACCATTGATCTAAACAATTTGATGCCTGTACCAACAGGCAACTTACCTGTTACACTTAAGTTGTGTGACATCAAAAAAATAAAATATTTTATCTTTATTTTCCTATTTTGCAAGCCTGTTATTGAAGTTTGTTTGTCTGTTTGTTTTTAAATATTGGAATCTCAAGGCCTTAATTATTCAGAAAGAAAATTCAATTTTTTTTAGGAAATTATCTCCCTCTTGCTTTTAAGAATCTAAGCTTTGACAAACAGAAACAATAAGTAGTAAATAATGTGTCTTTTTGAAGCGATTGGAAAAACCAGAATGGCATCTTTCAACTTGCAGTGTACATTACCAAATGAGGACTGTTTTTCTATAAAAAGCCTCTTTTCAACATGTGTTCCTTGACTTAGTGCTTGGGGGAAAAAAAAAATCTTTGTAGTTAGGAAAAAATTCATTAATTGAATTCTACAGCATGTCTCATCCAATCCTCAGGAAAATGATCCATCTTTGCAACAAGGGCTGGGGAGTACAACTGCTATATATAAGGTGGCTATAAACGAATGAACATGCACCTTGAGATGCCATATACTGGTCGGCACTGCAGCAGTAATGAAACTGTGAAATAAGCTTCAGGACAGATTCCTCCAGCAGGTAACTTCAAAAAAATATTTTCGCAGTTGAAAGCTGCTTTCAGAAAACTAGAGGCACAGAGTAAATGTTATTCCAAGGTCGTTATGCTTGAGTTCTACTTTCAGTATTGGTGCTGTTTCCTTTTTTAAATTCTTTCTCCCCTGAAATATGGAAAGGTCCATTATGCAGTTGTCTTGGGCAAAGGCAAACCTGACCCATCCACACTGTTTATGAAGTACGAGCTGGGTGGCCTAAGCTTGCAGTGGGATTTGAGCTCACTCTCCTTAGAAGATGTTTCCCTTGATCTCTCTGAATTCAAAGAAATTTGTTTACTATGTACGTCACTGAGTTTTACCTAACGCTGTCTGCTCTAGTGGTTATTGCCTAAGCCTATTGTGTAACAATTGCCCTTGTTTTGTGGAAGGACATGTCTGTCTTTGCTCTTGATCAGACCATCTGCCCACGGAAGGAAAATTTCCAGGCCAGTAATTAGGTTTTGCAACATCCACATTTTTACCGTTCCCGCTCTGTAGCAGGATAAAGCTATTGTTATAGCACAGGGATTGCTATTTACAAATCTGTTCTGTCCTTTGGGGATCAGACAGGTGGTGGCTATATAGAGAAGCTGACATTTGGGATTCCCTTACCTGCCAAGGCAGAAAAGCAGGTTCAGAAAGGCCAGGGTTTTTCCCAACTTTTAACCGCAGTGGCTGATCCTACCGGGGTGGACATCTCAGCAGTGCCACATGAGCAACTGGTACAGAAATGCTCTTCTTATCTTTTATAACACTGCCCTCTGTACTGAAGAGATGGCTCCTAAAGGGAGCTAACGGCATTTTCCAGACAGTGCTGCTCTAAATGCAGAAATGCTTCAGAATGCTACCCCTGTGACTTAAATCCCAGCTCCAAATAAATAGCTCCACTCCAACGAAGGCAGAGGAAGTTAGTCAACATCTCTCTCTCCATGACGCTGGGGATTTTATAGTAAGTCATAATTCAATCCTTCATTAGGGAAGAAAAAATGTAAATTAAAAATATCTCAGCCAAGCCATTCCCAGCAGCAATAACCGAAGTCTCTGCTGGCTAAACAAAAGGCCGCCAGACTACTATCAGAACCTCTCTGTTTGATATCAGTTTAGGCCACAATTAATTTAAAATTTTTACCTCCAAAGTAAAGTGAGGGAGTACAGTAACCCTAATTTACTTTTTTAATAAAAAGCTTAAGTGACAAGGCTCCACTGGGAAAGCTAAACCCCAGCCAAGGAAGTTCTCACGAGGAGAGGCTCCTGTTTAGAATGCAGAGTCACAGGACCGTCCAGCCTCTCTTCCCATAAGGCTTCCTCTGGGCTTAAGAGATTCTTTCCTTGTGTGTGTGTTTCATTTTGGTTTTTAAAAAAGTAAATGTAGACTTGCAAACACTAGCAGTGATTGCCTTAAAAAATAATTCTAAAGAATTGGGAGGTCCTGTTGAAAGAATGCTCTCCAAAAGCTATAAAGGGCAGAGGGATTAGGGAGCAGACCATAAAACAGAATGTCTCAAACACAGAAAGCACCCAGAAAAGACTCGGAATATCCCTCTGTAAGTAGTAGGGTAGGTCAGACACAGAGGAGACAGGATTGGGAAATTAGCTGTGTACCTAGGAATGAGGGCAGGCATCTGGAACTGATAGTCATAGGAACCTTGTTCAGAAAGGGGGTCGGGTCAGAGAGAATCAGCCTCGAGTCGCAGAGGGCATCTGCAAAGGTACATATTTGCTTGGGATTCTACCCTCTGGGCTAACAATGAGACAGGCCTTCTCTACAGCAACAGAACTTTTCTATAGGGGGCAAAGTATTCAGGGACACTCTTGGGCATAGCGGAGCAGGGAGGGGCAGAGCTGATGACACTTGGTGCAAGATGGAGACATTGTCATAGAAACAAGTTCCTCATTGACATCTGAATGCCCACAACGAAGAAATAGAATCCTTATTTGAACATTCTATGGATGAGGACAATCACATCTGTTGTTTCTGTGACAACACAGATTTCTGTTTCTCCTCTCACCCCTCTGCCTCTCCTCAGTCTCCTTCACTCTATCTCTATATGTGGCCCTGGGTGTTCCCAAGAGATCATGTGTGTCCCTCTTTCCATCGCATATGTTCCACTCAATATGTTTACCGGCACTACATACATACGTACCTCCAAATCAAATTTTGTCCCTGGTTTTGAAAACTCTACCATTACATAATCAAGTGCTTGCCAGGAATCTTCATCTGCATTTCCTAAAGGCACCTGAAATTAAACATCATAATATCTAAAATTAAACTCATATTCTTCAGCTTTTTCCCCATTCCTCCTATGCAAATTTGCCTTTTTCTTTATTTCTCTTCACATTTCTTACCTTACCATTTGCCATGGAGTAACTTGTGTTTCCCAAAATTGTATGTTGAAGCCCTAGTCCTGAAGTGGTGGTATTTGGGTTAGAGAGATCATGAGGGTATGACCCTTATATGGGATTAGTGCCTTTCAAAGAAATGACTCCAGGGAGCTTGCTCACTCTCCCTGAATGCACACAAAGAAAAGGTCATGTGAACGTATAGGGTGATGGTGGCGTCCATTAAACCAAGAGAAGAGACCTCAGAAAGAAACATGTATTACCTTTATCTTGGACTTCCCAGCCCCCAGAACAGAGAAATAAATTTCTGTTGTTTATGTCACCCAACCCATTTTGTATTTAGTCTGGAAGCCTGAGAAGACTAATACACCATTCATGCAGTCACCCAAGATGGAGACTAAATATTAATCTCAGTTCCTTTCTTCTCACCGACCTTCCATAGTTGATCAATTTTGAAATTCCCTTTCACTGTATTTCTCTCTGACTTGCAAATATGCCCCCTTCTCCCTAATCCTACTGCCTCTCCCCTAATTTAGGCTATATCATATCTTATCTGAAATATTGTAATAGTCTCATTAATGATCTGTGTGCTTTTAGACTGTTCAGCTCTTTAACACTTTCACCTCTTTACCTCTCAGTCCTCCCCAGTAGTACCATAGTCCCGTGCATGGAACTACCTCCAAGATGTAAATTTGACCATGTCATGCATCTGTTTAAAACTCCTTAATTTCTAACCAACAGCTTTAGGGGGAAAGCTGTGTAATTCAGGATTTTTAAAAAGAATTAATGGTCTGATCACTGCTTATTTTCCAGTTTTATCTCCTGCTATATCACCTTATAATACCAGATTACTGTGCCTCTCCAAACACATCACATTCTTTTATATTTTGCTGACTATTTATGTTGCTCCCTTCATTCGAAATGCTATCCTCCTCAAAATTATTTTGGCAAATTTCTATTTATCCTTCAAAATGCAGCCCTAATGTAACTTCTCTGTAAAGCATTTTTCTAATTCCTACTTTCTCTATACTTTTCTGTTTTTATAAAATGTCCTTTATTTCAAGTGAGTATTTTACTATATTGTAACTATTTAAAATGAAGTTTCAATAGATGATTCCCACAAGTTTGATTTGTAATTCTTTTATTGTTGTTAAGACATACAGTTTTATTAAGTTTCTTTTTTAATTTATTGCTTTTTAGACTACTTTTAATTTTTTTAATTTTATTTTTAAGTTATACTTTATATTTAATATTATTTTGTATTAGTTTTCAGGTATACAGCACATTTTTTTGTCATCCTGATATTTGATTTTACAGTTCCTGCTTGCCCCCTTTTTATATCTGTTTACATCCATAAATTCTGTGTTTGCCTCTAACCTAAGCTGACATGCCCGCATTTCAGAACCAGGTCTTAAAACAGTTTCTTGGAGTATCTTACCTGCAATGATATTTATGTTATCACAAGTGAGATTACTTACTTATTATCCTATTTAATGAAGAAAATACTTTTTTAGCTCTAGCTGGTGTGGCTCAGTGGCTTGAGTGCCGACCTGAGAACCAAAGGGTCGTGGGTTCGATTCTCAGTCAGGGCACATGCCTGGGTTGCATGGCAGGATCCCAGTTGAGGGTGTATGAGTGGCAACCACACCTTGATGTTTCTCTCCCTCTGTTTCTCCCCCACTTCCTCTCTCCCTACAGATAAATAAATAAATAATCTTTAAAAAAAAAGAAAACACTTTTTAAAGTATATTTATTGGGGTCACATTCGTTAGTAAGATCACATAGATTTCAAGTGTACATTTCTATGATACATGATCTTTATATTGAATTATGTGCCCACCACCCAAAGTCAAATCATCTTCCGTCACCATGAATTTGGCCTCCTTTACCCTTTACTATTCCCCCACCCGCCTCCCTCTGGTAATCACAATAGTGTTGTCTGTGTCTATGAGTTTTAGCTTTCTATCCCACATATGAGTGAAATCGTATGGTTCTTTGCTTCTTCTGGCTGACTTATTACATTCAGTATGATATTCTCAAGGTCCATCCATGTTGTTGTAAATGAAGATATTTCACCTTTTCTTATGGCTGAGTAGTATTCCACAGTGCATATGTACCACATCTTCTTTATCCAATCCTCTGTCAGAGGACACTTTGGTTGTCTCCATGCCTTGGCCACCATGACTAATGCTGCAATGAACATAGAGGTGCATATTTCATTGCAAATAAATGTTTTCAAGTTTTTTGAGTAGATACCCAGAAAAGAGATAGTTGGGTAATATGGTAATTTTTAATTTTTTGAAGAACCTCCATACTGTTGTCCATAAAGGCTCTACCAGTTTACATTCCCACCAGCAGTGAGTGAGGGGTTCCTTTTACTCTAAAACCTCTCCAACTCTTGTTATTACCTGTCTTTTTGGTAATAACCATTGTAACAGGTTTGAGGTAGTATCTCATTGTACCTTTTTATTTCTATTTTTTATTTTTTATCCTCATCCAAGGACATGCTTACTAATTTTAGAGAAAGGGGAGAGAGGGGGGAAACATCAATATGAGAGAGAAACATCAATTAGTTGCTTCTCACTCATGCCACAACTATGAACAGAACCCACAATGCAGGCATGTGCCCTGACTGGGAATAGAACCCTTGACCCTTCAGGTCACAGGATAAGCCTCCAACCAATTGAGCCACACTAGCCAGGGTTCACTGTAGTTTTGATTTGCACTTCCTTAATAGTTAGTGAAACTGAACATCTTTTTTATGTATCATTTGGCTGTTTTTGTGTCTTTTTGGGAGAGGTATCTGCTCAGGTCCTCTGCCAACTTTTTAATTGAATTGTTTGTTTGGTGGGAAATACTTTTAAAAATTATTTTTGACCAGAAATTAATATGTTTATTGCAAAAATATAGAAATATATTAAGAAGAAACAACAAAACCAAATTCCACCTTATAGATATAGCTACTTCTAACTGTGCTTTAATGAATTTGTGAGCATATCATTCCACTTATATAATGTTATATTTTATATTTCAGTTTATATTACTCTCTAAGCATTACTCAGGATATCTACTTTTTTTGGAAAAATAATTTTAAGTTATGTATAATATTATAAGGTAGAGACACCGTAATTTATAAAGCAATTTCTCTATTGCTGGATATTTAGTCCACTTCAATATTTGTGATTTCCTTCTTAGAAATTATTTACTCAAATATAATAACTATTTCAAAGGCATAAACTTTTTAAAAACCAGTTTTTTTCTTATTGTCAAATTTCACCAGGTTTTATTATGGTGAAAATGTTATATTAATATATACTCTCATCAATACTATAGGCATATGCCAAGGCCAATATATTTTATAATTTGTCTCCAGTACTATTGAATTCTATATTGTTCATCCCATTCTATTTTTCTTATTTTGTAGCTTAGAAGAGTCAATGAAAAGAAATTGAATTATTCAGAAAACATATTGAAATATTGAAATGGTGAAGTGAAATCTTGAATAATTTTTTGTGCTCAGTGTAAATAATAATCTTACTTTATTCTATGGTTTTGTAAACCATTTTAATATTATCTGTGTGTAGTTACCAGATTAACCACTTAGATTAACTCATTTCAATGGCACAACTGATTTAGCTCAATTGTATTGTATAAAATCGACACATTTGATCAGTTGTTTTGGAATAATGAATAGACATTAAATCTCCCTTAGCTATTTACTTTCCAGATTAAAACATGCATGTTACTCTGTTTCCTTAAAATAAGATTAGCAAACTCTACATCTTCTCTTTTTAATTATTTAAAAAACTTCATTAAAAATGTTTGGCTCTAAAAATTAAACTTGGTTACTACATTCTAAGCAGTATCTGGCTACCGCTCAATATAATGGAATCACCACTTTGTGAATCTACATGCAATTAGCTAGTATAAAGAAATAAATTTGCATTTTTCAGAAATTTGAACCATTAATAAAATTTTTAAAGAGTTACACCATAGATTTCAGTAGTCCAATTCTTACTTGTTAAAGATTTAAAAAAACAAGATTAAGTTTAAAAAAGGCATAGTAATTCATCATTAAGCATGCAATAAAGTAGGGGCGGGCTGGGTGGAGGGGGTGAGGGGAAATTGGGACAACTGTAACGGCATAAACAATAGAAAAAGGAATGCAATGAAAGTGTTAATGCACACCTACAGGCTTTAAAAAGATATTTAATATTTACAGCACACACATAGAATGAAAATTATTCATAAGTGAGGGGCTTGTCTACTTTCCTTACCAGCAAAAGTTGAAGAGCTTATTTTTGTTCTTCTTCCATGACGTTCCTCCTCACTACAACAAAACAAATGAAAAAGATAATTTGTTTCTTGATTATTTGGTTGCAAGAGGAGAAGGGCTCTAGGATGCTCAAGTATATCCTCAGAATGAACACTGCTGCAGGCAAAAGGGGCATCTTCTTTATAAAAATGGTTGTAAAGGAAGATGATGTAATGAGAGAGAATGAGGATTCACTTCTCCATTAACACTTCTATTTATATATATATATATATTTTCTTTTTCAGTTACAGTTTATTTTCAATATTATACTGTATTAGTTTCAGATGTACAGCATAGTGGTTAGAAAATCATGTACGTTTACAGAGTGGTCCGCAGATGTTTCAAGTATCTGCTTGGCCCCATGCATAATTATTACAATATTATTGATTATATTCCCTATCCATAATTTACATCTTTGCAGACTATTTTGTAGCTACCAGTTTGTGCTATTTTTAAAAAGACATTTATTTTCTTTGTAAGAGATGTCTCATGGTCATTGTCTTATATGATACCTCTCATGATTGTGTTTCTATGAGCACATGATTTCTTAAGGCAATTTATTGTTTCCATATTTGATCAACTTCAGACATCTGTCTTAACAGTTAGAGTATACATACATTTATTTATTTTCATATACAAAAAGGTGATAAAATGATATTTTACCCCTTTAAAAAAACTACCTCTTATGTGCCAGCTTAATACAAATATTAAAATTTTAAACACTTTTATGATAACATTATCATCTTTAGCAAAGCACAAAAATGAACTCAAGTTTAAAGATTTAGCTTTTTCATGGGTTGTCAGAGGCTCGTAGAAACTGGACTTTATCTAACTTGGTCCAGGGAAAACATGGCTACTCCAACATACCACGTTTTTCCTCACTTTTTGTATGAGTTTCAGGAAAGCATATTATTACAAATAGTGGACAAATTATTACAGCTTGTCTTTACACAAATCTTTACAGCCTCTACCCATCTTGGGACTATAAAGTGTATTAAGGCTTTGACATTCAGGAACAACAGCAGAAGGAGAAAATAAAGGGTAAAATATAGGGTCAATTTAATTCATTATTTTCCACAGGAGTAATTTGTATTTAACATTAGGATGAACGTGCAGACCAAACAATCATCTTATATCAATTTTAGGTGACCTCTATGGACAATCTCACAATCCACTGATATTTCCAAACAGAGGTGTAGAATAGGTGGAAAATTCCTCATTAGTCTTCCCTCTATGCCTTGAAAGTACGTACTGCCCTATATGCATGTCCCAGTTTCAGACTTTACTGCTGGTTCTCCTTTTTAATTCCATGTTATAAGGCAGCTGGAAAAACAAACGAATAAACTCCTCTTCTCAAACTGGTCAAAGGGTCCTTATGTAGACCATGTAAATGCCATATTCCCTACCATTCTCAAATGTATGTTAACTAAGATCTATCAACAGAGATGGCCTCAAATATAACCCCAAGTTGTGGGCCTAATTTAAAGAAAGACTTCAAATTTTACAATGTTCACATTTACTTGCAGCAAAACTCTTTTTATCATCATGAAATCCTAAGTTTAAGTTGCTTATTTCAGCCTCTGCATTTCCTTAAAAAAACAAAAATCAAAAAACCTCTTTTAATGTTCAAAATCACAGAGAGCTATAGCCATGATTCCCCAAGGGAAATGAAATGGGTCTTCTGATTAATGTTTTGTTTGGGTGTATAGCACTTACCCGAAGCAGAAAGGCTTGTTGCAGAATTGAAATGTCTTTGATGTAGGCTGTTTATTGTCATGTTCACGCTTTCCCGGGAGACTAGAAAGTGGGTCTGCTGCTGATGGTTTGCCTTGTTCACCAGGGAGACACCTGTTAATCAAGTATCAGGATCAGTCTTATTGATAACTTTTTGTTGGAGCACAGGTTAGTAGGACAGTTGGTGGTGACATGAATTAATATTACTCTGTTGCCCGCCACTCCAAACTAAGTGCCTCTATTTTGTTAAGAAAAAAAAACAAAAGTGGAAATTTAAAAACAATACAGAGTACCGGAAAACAAAGAACAGGAACCCTCAAAATTAAATTTAAGTGAGAAGTCATTGCTGAAAGAGATAAGATCAGTTGAAATGAAACAGGGAAACTAGCTGACAGAGAAGATGAATGTTTACTGAGAACCCCTGGTATTCAATGGAAATGTTCCATAATCAGCAAAAAAATGAAAACACAATAGGTCATGTTTTTATGCTTGGATGAGCGAATGCGGGAAGGTTTGCAGCAGAAACTCTGAATGCCAATAGTATTTTCTTTCATTCAGAGACTTGATCAGAACGAAATATTGCTTAACTTCCTATTTGTTTAAAAAATGTTTTAAGTGCATTTGTTGTTTTTTCTTAATTTTTACAAGTTGTGTGGATTTGCTTCTGATTTGGATTCCTTCAAGTTTGTATATGGGATGAAACCTAGTTCATAGTTAAAGTATTAATTAGTATTATTTTAATTTGATTTTAGTTTGGTTCCAAAGGTTTTTCAGGTTAATCTGACTTGGATTTCAAGTTTTTTCCAGGTAAAGTATTGATCCAAAATATTGTTTACAAATTTGTATAGCAAAACCCAGAGAGATGTTGGGAGGGAGTATGGGCCTAACACACTAGTCTACATGTAAATAATTGAATATTTTAATTATATTCCATGAGAACACATATATAACATTTGATCACAATGCCTCAATACCAAAGTCAAGACTAGTATTATTGAATAAAAAATGGGAATGTTGTATTCAAAGATAAGTTGGTCCAACTCACAGTCATTAAGGTGGTTAACCATTAAAAAAAAAAAAAGCACAAAATAGTAAGTGTTGGTGAGGATGTGGAGGAATTAGAACTTCAGTACTCTGATGATGGGGTATAGAATGTTGTAGCAACTATGAAAAACTCTATGATGGTTCCTCAAAAATTAAAAGTAGCATTACCATATGATTCAGCAATTTCACTTCTGTATATATACTCAAAAGAATTGAAAGCGGAAACTCAAAGAGATATTTGTACATCTGTGTTCTTAGCAGCATTATTTACAATGGAGAAAAGGTGAAAGCAACTCAAATGTTCATTGACAGATGAATGGATAGACGAAATGTGGTCTAACCCTATAATGGAATATTATACAGCCTTTAAAAGGGAAGGAAATTCTGACATATGCTCCAACAGAGAAGAAACTTGAGAACATTATGGTAAGTGAAAAAAAAGTAGTCACAGAAAGACGAATGCTGTACAATTCTGCTTATGTGGATACCTATAGTGGTTCAGTTCATAGAGATAAAAAGTAGAATGGTGGTTGCCAGGGTCTAGAGGAGGAGAGAGTGAAAAGCTATTAAAAGATTCAGAGTTTCAGTTTTGCAAGATGAAAGAGTTCTTTGAATGAATGATGATGATGATGATGGTAGCACAATAACATGAATGAACTTGATGCCACTTAACTGTGCATGTAAAAAAAATTAAGATGGTAAATTTTATGTTACGTGTATTTCACCACAATTAAAATTTTGAAAATATAAACTACTATTCTGATGAGATTGTAGAAAGAATTTTAGTTTTACCTTTTATTTAAATTTATCATTAACTTAAACTTCTAAGGTAAGATGGAAAATAATTTTTAAGAATATTTTGTCTTCGTATATTAGAATAAATCAACCAACTACTACATGTTTTAAATGTAATTCACTTTTAACATCATAAATAGTGATGTTATATAGAATATATGGGTTATTAATTAGCTTTAACCAGATATTTTTAGTATTCAATTATTATAGATATTTCTTTGTCACAATATAAGAATTATTATATCTTTTTGTGGTTATTGTAGGTTACCAACTCTGATTATAGAGAAAGAAATCAGAAAATATACTTTGAAAAAACCATCACAAAGCAGAACCTACTTAGACACCATAATTTTGAGGTGAATAAAGTTGTATTTCAAATACCCTGGTCATGCTTATGAATATTGAAGTGGGATTTTTTTTTAAATCAATTTGCTTTTTAAAATAGATTTATTGACACATAACTTGCATGTCAGAAAATATGCTCACTGTAAGTATACAATTTAATGGTTTTTAGTAAAGGTAAGCAGTTGTGCAAACATCACCACATGCCAGTTTGAGAACATTTTCATTACACCCTATTTTTTCTTTGTGCCTGTTTGTAGTCATTTCCTGCTGTCACCCCCAGCCTAGGCAACTACTATTCCTTCTTTCTGTATGGTGGGGATTTTTTGGGTTTTTTTTTTTTTTGAGCAAGATGGATTTGTTTTAACATTATTTATGCATCCATTGGTTGATTCTCACATGTGCCTTGACCAAGGATTGAACCAGCAACTTTGGCATATCTGGACAATAACCTACTGAACTATTGGGCCAAGGCTTTTCTCTATAGTTTTGACTTTTCTCAAAATTTCATGTAAATAGAATCATAAAATATGTGGTCTTCTGTGTCTGGTTTCTTTCATTCACCCTAATGATTTGAGGGTCATCCATATGTAGCATATATTAGTAGTTCATTCCTTTTTATTGTTGCATAGCATTCCATTGTGTAAATATTCCATACTGTGTTTATGAATTCAGCAGTTGATAGACTTTTTAAGTGTCTCTAATTTTTTACTGTTGTGAGGAATGCAGTTAGAAACATGCAAAGTCAAGTTCTTTAGTGTACAAAAGTTTTCACTGTGGGTAAATACTAAAATCTAGATGACTGGAATTTATGGGTCATACTGTAATTTTGTATTTAACTTATTAAAAAACTGCCAAACTGTCTTCTAAAATGTCTACAGCATTTTATATTAATATTGCAATGTATGAGAGTTCCAGTTTCTCCACATCCCTGCTAACACTTGATATTATCAGACATTTTTATCATAGTCACTCTAATGGCTGTGTAGCATATCTTAATGAGATTTTCATTTTCATTTCCCTGATGACTAATGATGTTGAGCACCTTTTAATGTGATTTATAGCCTTTGTCTATCTTCTTTGGTGAAATATTTTGTCACTTTTAAAATTGTGTTGCTTGTATTTTATTAATAAGTTTTAAGAGCTGTCTATATATTTCAGATTAAGTTTTTTACGATGTATTAATTACAATTTTTTTTTTCAGTCTATGGCTTATCATTTTATTTTTAATGGTGTCTTTTAAAGAGTAAACATTTTTCATTTTTACAAAGTCTAGTTTATTATTTTTCTTTTATGTAATGTGCTTCATTACTCATATCTAAGGAAGCTTAACCCAAGATGAAAAGATTTTTTTTCCTATATTTTCATCTAAAAGTTTTATAATTTTGGCCTTTTAATTCAGGTTTATAACACATTTTATGTGACTTTTACATATGATAACAAACAAGAGTTTAAGTTCATTTTTTGTACATGAGTATTCAATTATTCTAGCACCATTTTTTGAAAAGACTATATCCTTTGAAGAATGAATTGCTTTGGCATCTTTGTTGAAAATCAGTTGACCATAATTTAAAGGTTTATTTCTGGGCTATCTGTTTTGTTACATTGATCTATTTGTCTACTCTATGCCAATCCCACAGTGTTTCTATTGAATCTTATAGTAAGTTTTGAAAGGGATGGTATAAGTTCTCCTATGTCATTCTCTAAAAATTTTGTTTTGCCTAATCTAAGATTTTTATGTTGAAGCTCTAGAAAAATTTGGGGGACCATGGAACACTCTGGTCCTAGCAGAAATATATGCATTCCACAGAAGCAGTAAAAAAAAAAAAAAAAGAGAGAGAGAGAATAGCCTATTTGAATATCAGCGGGGTACTAGGTTGGAAACAAAACCTATTGTCTGAGTGCTACATCAACAGTCAATATATAGTGCCAAGCCCTCAAAATCTAGAATACCCAGTAAAAAAGAAGACTGGATACAGGATTAACCCCTCTCACCACCATGTCTAGTGACCAACTTGTAGAATACGTATTTCAACCTTAAGATATGTAGGTCTAGAGGTCCTTATTCCAAGAGGCGACTCCTTCTATCAGGGAACAGAGAACTAACAAGGGGTGAAGCATTTATCTATCAACCCTCTATAGGCTGGGGAGTATTCAAGAAGGTGTTAACTTTCCTGCACCTATGGGCATTGCATGTGTGGAGGCTGAGCATGCTTCTCTTGGAATCTTGTTGCATAGTTCAAGTTTTCTATTGGATTCAAGGTTTCTACTGACCTTGAAGTTGTGACTATCGCCAGGCTACTTTAAGATCTTCACCCCATTGGACCCACAAACAAAGAAATGAGCTCTTGATTACTCTGGGGAGCTAGAAGTGATGTTACAGAGGAGTATGGAAAGGAGAATACTAAAACTCAAAACGTTGATTGGAACATTTCTTGGTGCATTTATGCACAGTGATAATGGAAAACAGGCAGTTGCAGTAAATTACCACTCAGTAATGGCAAAGCTATTGAGAGTTTAGATACCTCAAGGATTAAATTTTATGTTACCCCCCAAATGAGCTGCCAGATTAGCTGAATTTATGGCTTAGTGTGAGAGAAATTTAGAATAGGTGACAAAGAAAACAGAGGACGAGTATCTATTAAGGTCTTATTACCAGTACAGCAAGAAAAGGGGCAGTTGTACCTTGTTTCAGAAACTCCTTGCCTAATAAGTCTCTCAAAGGACCAAACCTAGAAGACTCATTTAAGAATTGGACTTAATGAAAGGCAGGAACACTGTACAGGATAAACTGTGTAAGATAACTCTTGTTCACTAACATATTTTCTTGGGCTCATTTCTGATTCTAGCCATGGTTATAGCAAATTAGTTCTACATAGGCTTCAATTTACCTGGAACTGACAGCATCTTGTCTCAAGCAGCACCAAAAATATGTCAACACTGCTTTGACACTGCACCATGGAATGCTAGTGGGAGCTTATTCAGGGGAGATTCAGGCATAGACTGAAATGTAAGGGAGCTGAGCTCATGGCCACTGGGCAACCCTGTATCAAAAGGGGGATGGAAGATTATATATACCTTTTTTCCTGTCCTCTGGAAAAAATTTCTTTGAGACACAGCAGTGTTTGGGTTTTACTCCTTCCTAGTTTCAATCTCCATGATCACTTGCTCCTCCTCCCTGGGACCAACTCTCAATGAACTACTTATACCCAAGTCTTTGATACAAATTCTGCTTTCAATATTAAAAGCACACTTTTTCCCCAATGCTTCATTCTAAGCATCTTTCTCTCTCTTTTGATGTCTTGGCTTCAGCCAAAATCCCTGCCCAGAGTATCTCATCTATTTCTACTAAGCTTGTGAAAGTGTATTCTCCAAATGGAGATATTTCCTTCCCTAAATAGCTTTCAAGTGCCTCCTTTCCTTTATTTATAGCTGATTTTCTTTAATCTATAAATGGGCTCAATTCACTCCTATCTAAAACACCAATAGATAAAAATACACCTATTCACATGTATTCCAAGACAAAATAAAACAAAGTCACAAAGGTCACAAAAACTATTCACTTGACTTTATATCTTTCTCCTTCTTAAAATAATAGCTGACATTTATTGAGTGCTTACCATATGCCAGGTGCTATTCTAGCAAATTACATGCAATATCTCATTTTATCTTCACAAAACTCTGGGTGATACTATTATCCCCAAATGTACAGAGAAAAAGCTGTAGCTCTTGATGTCAGGCAGCTTGCTCAAGGTCATACCTTCAATATTTGTTGAGCAAGGATTAAAATCCGGGTCTCTCTGTCTCTGAAGAATGCACACCAGGTTTGCTTCAGTTACCACAGTTAATGTTTTCTGCTCTTCACATCTCATTCTTTTAAATTCACTACAATGACTTCCTATCAAGATAGAATTTGCTGGATTCACAAATATTGTCCTAATATGCTAAATAGATAGGGTACTATTCACTCTTATCTTACTTAAAAGTCTGCAGTGTTTGATAAAGTTTAATCCCTCATCTCCCGAATTTCTCCTGATTGGTGACACTTACTATTTGTTCATGGTATTTTTCACAGGTTTTTCCTTTTTTTCTAAAGTTTAAATATTGTGAATATAACCTTTAGTTCTCAACTTTCTTTCCACTTTATAATTACTCTTAAGGTGGCTGTAATTACTTCCTCATATTGACCTCATGACCAATTTTTATATGAATCAAAGTTTTATCTGAATATTCTATAGACAATTTATATAAAATTTAAATCATCATGCTTCCTAAATTTATTTTTTTCTTTTTTAATTCAGTCATATACCTTCCAAAAGTAGAAGCCTTGAATCTTTCTTGAGGTATGTAGAAAAGTTTATTCAGACTGTCCTTATTCTCAAATATTATCATCTTCAGGTAATAAGGCAAGGAGTCCTCAGAGAAATCTCAGCTCAGTCAGAGACTTAATTGCAAGAGCTTGAATATAAGTAAGAGCTAGGAATGACTTCAGCAGGGTATGACTAAATGTTTTAGACTTCATTTTCACAGACCAAAATTGAAGATTAAGAAAAAAATCTGCTCAAGGAGAAGGGGCTTTTTGTTATATAGCTTCCGATTGCTTGTTGCTATTACAATTCTTGCTAAATAGTGGTGTTGTTTATTAAAATGTTTTCTCATGATCTATTTCTACCTAAAAGCTTTCAACTATCAATATTTATGAAAAATCTATTCCAACTGGCCTCAATCCCGGGACTAGCATTAATAGAATATGCAGCAGTGTTTATATGCAAGCTGATTATGAAACTTGTTATCATTTTAACTCCTCTTGATTTATTAACCTCATTTAGATTTCTAGAGTTCTAGATTCTTTGCTACTGATTAAAACAAAGTACTGTTGTCCTACCAAGAATAGAAACCCTTCCTTCTGTTCCATGTGGAAGTCATTTTTTTAAGACCAGGTTTGGTTTTTTTTTTTTTGTCTTTGACACCTGTATCTTGTGGACCGTTTTACTTTGTCAACCGTTAATGTATTCACTGGAAATAAAGACAATGGAGATAGTCATAAGAGCTTTTGGAATTCTCATATGCATGTCCCTTTCTGTATCATCTTTGTTAACCAAGTCTGATACCAAAGGCATAGTATTTTGTTTTTAAATCATGCTATCTAAGGAGAAAAACATACCTACAGACTTATGAGTAGAATCAGATGAAACCAGTTATTTGAATGTCAGAATTGCATTCCACATGCTGCAATGCCTCTTCCTCGGGCACATCAGACCACACAGAAGCACACAGACCCTATGATTAGGTGCCCTGTGGGCCTGTGTGTTGAGATCCCAATATAGACCTTGTGTTGATCTGCATACTCTTCATTTTATATCTGCTACAAATGACATTACACTACCTGATTATTAATTTAGTGTTAGTATTCTTTTCAAAGAAGAAAACTAGGAACCTCATTGATTAATGGTGTGCTAGCACTTGCTTATTTTATTGTTTCTTTATATATGTATGTAATCTCAGTGACTGCCCTTATGACCGAGGCTAAGAGTATCAGATTGTTTTCAAATTCATAGCTTTTTGTAGCCAGTACCAAGAATTTTGGTTCTTATTTTCCCTTCTATACTCTTCCCATACCACACAGCTATTTTCAAATGTCACTGTCATGGGCAAGTTGCTGGCTTTTAAATCTTTTCCCTGCTCATAAAATTTAAAAGAAAACAGCTTTTATGGCCCATATTTTTTAAATGCAAACCAGAAATATCTTTAAGCAAAAATTATTTAATCTGATTTTTTTTTAAGAAAGGATTTAAGTTATATAATTTTCCTGGCGAAAAACACTGTGTGCTTTCGTTGTGGTAGAAAAAAACTCACTTTATCTCTGTTTAGTAAATATTTTAAAATGCAATGCCCATACACACCATTTGGCTCTTCTCTTGGTTCTCCTCCACACTGACAAACAAGCTAAGGCTACGTAACGGCGTCTCTGAGAGCACCTCAGGATTCGGACCCTCTCAGCTGCAACACATCAAAAGGCACCTATGTGTTCTTTGGGGTTTTATTTACAAAAATGTCAAACATTTAATTTAGTTTTGATTTTGATGTTGATTAATCTTCACAACCTTTTATGCATCAATTAACTGGTAAAAGTTATGAGGGCGTGCATCTCTTCACTGAACATGTCATGAAGGCCTTTTAGTCTTGTTTTTTTTAAGTATATATTCTTTGCCATTTTTACACTTTTAAAGGGCTCTTTGTTTGGTTTCTCTTTTTGGAAGCCTGCTATATATGGAAACAAGCTGAGTTGGTGTTATCTGAAAGCATGGGCTTTCTATCCAGAATGGCTAGGAAGATTCTAGTGAGGCCACCCCATAGCAGGCACTCTCACAACTGAGCTTAAAGGCATATACAGGCTGCAGCAAAAGCAGGTTTACAGTTGTTTGCATGGAAGATAATACAGTAATTCATAAAAGATAATATAAGAATAAACTCTGTGTTTTGCATGCTCACAACTGTAAACCTACTTTTGTCCCACCCTAACATACAGGGTCTGGCACAAATAATGCCCCTTTTTTATTACAAAATCTTTTATTACAAAACCATAAGCATGTAATGCTGTAACATAACAATTTCACACTGAAGCACACCATATGACATTTTAAGTGAAATGTTCAAATTAAAACTATAAATTGTTACACCCATGTTATTACCCTACCAACCACACTTGAGCAGGCGTTACTTCTGCCAGGCCTTGTGTGTGTGTGTGTGTGTGTGTGTGTGTGTGTGTGTGTGTGTACACCTTTTACTTTTTCTAACTTTAAAATATTTATTATTCATATACTGGAACAACTTCAGCATTTAGCCCAACTCTCTCATTTTACAGATGAGAAAAAAGGGGCAGTGTTATGTCAGACATCTTATCTAAAACCAGGTGATTAATAACATTTGACAGGAAAACAGCTCCTTTTAGTTTCTCTAGAAACTCACACTACCCTTGTTACTTTGAAGCAGATTTTGTGGTTAGAGGTTATAATTCTTTCTTGCCTAACTTCATGAGATAGTTCATTGAGCTTCCACATTGCTTTCCATAGAGTTGCGAGCTCCTTAGAAGCAAGGCTATTCATATTGCCTAGGATGTCTCCAGCACATTTAACAGGATGTTCTATCTTTAGCCTAACGAGCAAGAATGAGATAATTCCCAATTGTGAGCAAAAGGTGGTGCTGCCCCTGCCCCACGAAAAGGAAAGAACATCCTTTTAGTTTTATACCACTCCTTTGGCCTAAAACATGCAGCATAAAAAAGTGGTGTGGTTATTTGGCTTTCCTCCCTCAAATTCATCAATAGGATGTAAATCACTTCTGCATACTTCTTGCTTCTTCCCATTTTTTAACTTTTGGAGCCAACTTTCCACTTAATCTATTATTCCTGGACCCTAGACATGGTAATTAACCTTAGAGATGGAACTTAGTCAAATATGCACTCTGCAAACAGCGTTACGTTAGAAAAATTTTAATTGTGTTCAGCAACATTTCTTAATTTAATCTGAAAGGTTACAGTACCTTTCATATTAATCAATAACCATTTAATTTCTGGATGAAGGTTGAAATGATTTTCTCTGACATACTAGCTGGCATAGGCTATGCCTTGGGCCATTAATTCACCTTGCAAAAGTCTTTGCTTGAATTCCTCTCTGCTCTGAGAGTGGGGCATCATTTAAGAAATGGGTCATTTTATTAAATGATAAGTTGTAAGACAAACTCAACAACAGCTTCTCTCTTTGAGGAGTACTAGGTCTAAAATAGTGAGGCTTTGTTATGCACAATGCTTGGAATGAGAGGATATAGAGGTATGGGATTAATCATCTCTCCCCCTCTTCACTGAAGGGCTAGTAAGTGATTTTACAATGTTGTAAGATTTTTAGATTGTTGTTATAAGTTTTCAGTGTCCAAATGTTTTTTTCTACTTAGACATAACTTTTCAAATAAAGAAGAGGTTTTTACATTATTTAGCATTATTGTTCGCAGGCACTTTTAATAATGACCATTATGTTAATAAATCACAGTAATAACTTGAGAAAGTTTTCACCTTGTCCTGATAACTTTTCTCTCATCTTACCAGTCTGTTGCATCATCTTTCTAAGTCTATAAAATTTGTTCTCATTAGCAGTAGAAAGAGAGAGAAATGTCAAGGTCCAATTATCAATGTCTTTGAGGTGCAAAAGCCTGGAAGTTCTGCAGTTATGAAGATAGGATTATTAAAATGTTTCTTTTTTCCCCCAAAAGACACTAAGTCTTTTATTGTGCTACCTAAATGAGAAAAAATTAAAGATGTGAGAAACAATTAACTTAAATACTGAAGGAAAAATATAAATAGTTTCCCCAAATTTATTCCCTATTTCATAATTATGACATAATAATTACTGTAAAGGAAATAGAAGGTGGTGACTAGAATTTATTTTTCCAATTTAAATTGGTCTTATAACAACAGAGACAATACTGTTAATGTAATGCTGACATTCCTGCTCTTAGTTGTTCTATGTGTTTCTGTGCGTAAGTATACTTTATTTTTATTGAATGTATTGAGGTAACATTGGCTAATTAAATTATATAGGTTTCAGATGTACAATTCTATAATCCATTACCTGTATGATGTATTGTGTTTACCAAGCCAAGCCAAGTCTCCTTCCATCACCATTTATTTCCCATCATTACTGTCTTCTGCCTACCCCCAACCACCTTCCCTCTAGTTATCACGATACTGTTGTCTATGTGTTGCTGAACTTTATTGCTTAATTCGTTTTAAATAGTATTTTATTGATTCTGCTATTACAGTATTCCCAATTTTTCCCCTTTTGTCCCCCTCTACCCAGCACCCCACACTTCCTCATGTAGTCCCATACCATTGTTCTCGTCCATGGGTCATGTGTGTAAGTTCTTTGGTTACTCCATTTCCTATGCTGTACTTTTTATCTACATGGCTACTCTACAATTACCTATTTGTATTTCTTAATCCCCTCACCTCTTCACCCATTCCTCCACAGCCCCCTCTCATCTGGCAACCATCAAAACACTCTCTGTATCCATGATTCTGTCCCTCTTCTGCTTGTTTGCTTAGTTTGTTTTTTTTTTTAGATTCAATTGTTGATTGATATGTATTTATTGCCATATGACTGTTCATAGTTTTGATCTTCTTTTTCTTAAATAAGTCCCTTTAACATTTCATATAGGAATGATCTGGTGATGATGAACTCTTTTAGTCTTTTCTTGCCTGGAAAGCTCTTTATCTGCCCTTCCATTCTAAATGATAGCTTTAATGGGTAGAGCAATCTTGGCTGTAGGTCACCACTTTCTGTGACCGAATCTTTCTTTCCAGTTCCTTCTAGCCTGCAAAGTTTCTTTTGGGGAATCAGCTGACAGTCTTATGCAAACTCCTTTGTAGATAATTATCTGCTTTTCTCTTGCTGCTTTTAGGATTCTCTCTTTATCTTTAATCCTTGGCATTTTAATTATGATGTGTCTTGGAGTGGGCCTCTTTACATTCATCTTGTTTGGGACTCTCTGTTCTTCCTGGGTTTGCATATCTGTTTCTTATGCCAAATTAGGGAAATTTTCTTTCATTATTTTTTCAAATAGATTTCCAATTTCTTTCTCTTCTTCTGAAACACCTACGATGCTAATGTTGGACTTCTTGAAATTGTCCCAGAGGCTGCTTATACTATCCTCTTTGGATTCTTTTTTCTTCTTGTTGTTCTGATTGGTTGTTTTTTGTTCCAAAACATTGACTTGACTTGTGGCTTCATCCATTCTACTGTTGTTTCCCTGTAAACTGTGTTTTATTTAAGTTAGTGTATCCTTCATTTTTAACTGGATCTTTTTTATATTGTTGAGGTTCTCACTAAGTTCCTTGAGCATCCTTATAACCAGTGTTTTGAACTCTGCATCTTATAGATTGCTCATCTCCATTTCATTTAGTTCTTTTTCTGGAGTTTTGATGTGTTCTTTCATTTGAACCATGTTTCTTTGTCTCCTCATTTTGGCATCCTCCCTGTGTTTGTTTCTATGTATTAGGTAGAGCTGCTATGACTCCCTCTCTTGGTAGTCTGACCTAATGTAGTAGGGTCCAGCGGACAGCCTCCCCCATCACCCAAGCTGGATACTCGAGGTGCACCCTTTGTGTAGGCTGAGTATACCCTACCCTTATAGTAGAGACTTGATTGTTGTTGGCAGGTCAATGTGAATGATTTACCCCAGCCAGTCAGCTGCAAGGATCAGCTGTGACCACAGCACCAACCTCCACCCTCCGTAGAGGATCAGCTGTGCAAGGGCAGGGTGGTCATACTCCAATATAGTCTGTAGCTGTCTGCTGGGTGCACCGGCTCTGGGGTTTCCCAGGTAGTGCAGGCTAAGGGCAGCCTCCACCTGTGTTTTTCCCAGGCCCGTCTTGCCTGACCTATTAAGCAATCTGAGATGGCTGCTACTTGTGTTGGGCTTAGAGATTCACAGGCAAAGCCAAGCTGTGACTGTAGGCTGGTTGCTGCTAGTGCCAGGCCTGAGGCCACCTGACAAGGGGTACAGGGGTAGGGGACTCACTGAGTCTGGCTGTTGCTTGTTTGAGAGGATTTAAGAAATTGTTCAGCATGAACCAAAACCATCCATTCATATGGAAAAGCAGCTTGCATGAGTCTGTAAATTGGGTGGGACGGAGCCTCTGGGGATCTCCAGAGCAGGGCAAATAGTGTTAGCCAGATTGATGGAGTCTCAGATATGGCACCAGCCTGCCAGCTCTGTGGCTCTGTGGGTGGAGGGTTCAGAGAAGGGACAATGGCCTTTGCCCACCTCTCTGTCCCCCAGCTCTCACCTCAATGCCAGGCACTTCAGACTCACCCTGGTTGCCACTGGTGTCTTTCAAGCTGCTACCACAATGCTGGAGTTCAGAGGGAGTGAGTGTAAGTCTGTTTGTGGGTTCTTTAAGAGAAACTGCTTGGGGTTCTAGAAGTTTCTTCCACTGACTCAATCCCTGCTGATTTTTACAGCCAGAAGTTATGGGGACTTGTCTTCCTGGCCCTGAAACCCTGGGCTGGGAGTCTGGTGTATGGCTGGGGCTCCTCATTCTTGGGATACCCCTCCTGAGTTTTATATCTACCACATGTGGATGTGGGACCAACCTGTTTCACATCTCTGCCCTTCCTACCAGTCTTGATGGATGTGGTTTCTTTAATACCGTCGTTGTCAGACTTCAACTCAACTTGATTTCTGTTGGTTCTGAGTGATGGTTGTTCTATGTTTTAGCTGTAATTTTGATGTGATCATGCAGGGAGGTGAGCTGTGTTTACCCATGTCACCATCTTGACCAGAAGTCCTCTAGCTTTTTCAGCCAACCCCTCCAACCTCCTCTCCTCTGACAGCTGTCAGTCTGTTTTCTGTATCTATTAACCTTTTTATATTTTGTATATTAGTTTATTTGTTTCATTCGATTCCATATAAAATGTTTCTTTTCACCATATTTGGGAAGCACATGGCACCATAGCCTATGATATACTTCAGCTGAAATCCTCTGCTAAAAAAAAAAAATACTAGTGAATCCTTTAATCACTGCATTTGAAAGCAAAAATGAAGGGCTTTGGACATCTAGTTTTACAGATGAGGAGTTAGATTAAGTGACATGCCAAAGGTCACATAATTAATTAGTGGCAAATTTGGCACTAGAATCTTACTGTGTCAGAACTCTTTCCACT
The DNA here is from genome assembly GCF_021234165.1 of Pteronotus mesoamericanus. NCBI lineage: Eukaryota > Metazoa > Chordata > Mammalia > Chiroptera > Mormoopidae > Pteronotus > Pteronotus mesoamericanus. The sequence continues at coordinate 3,335,947 of NW_026555170.1, forward strand.
AAAATCTTACATTTATTGAATATTTAGAGCATTTATTTTAAGGGGAAGAATGGCTTAAAATCCAATCAAAGACTTGCCAAGTGTTCCATTATACTTAAGCTTTTAAAAGTTGTTCTTCTTTTGGCCCCTGCTCCTTGGCTAGTGTCTCATCTCCCTGTGAGATCTCATGCAAATACTGGAGACTGCACTGAGGCTTTGCCTGGATTTCCCATCATGCTTGCAGGTGTTCCAATCCACCTGTCTTGCAAAATAAGGACCAACATGTTCTCAACTGTATACTCCAAACATACTGTTAGACATTAATGTCTGCTAATTCCTCTTCAAGAAGAACTCCAAAACCTGTGTCTTGCCTTCCGGGGCCTTATCATTTCTCTCCTAGATCATTGGAAAGCCCCCACTACTCACCCCTGGCTCTTCCCATCACATACTTATCTTCCCGAACCTATCTTCCACTCTCCCCAAGGTTGGTTCTTCCTAAAAACGAGTCTGATCACAATAATTTCTGTACTTAAAAAACTGCATGACTCTAAAATGCCTTCATCTTCTACCTCACCCACCACCCAGGGTAGAACTGCTCCCTGGCAGACCCATGTTAAGGTTGGGTAGCCCAGTTTCCCACCTTCTCTGCATAAGCCATAAACTGTCATAACCCTGGGCTTGGCATATAACTTCCTTTTCTTGGAACACCTCCCCTTCCATTCATTGTTTCCAATACTCTTATTATAGCTCAAAACACAGCTAAAAAACTTACTTCCCTATATAATATTTCTTGAGACCTTTGCTAGTAGTGATCCTATCTCATGCTATTCATACATTTCTTATGACATTTATTGAATTATATATTGCAATTCAATGCCCCTTTTATACTATTCTATTCAAAACTTCTTAGGGCCTAGTGAATAAAAGACAACAGAGGAAAGTGGACCTGAATTTGATCCTTACTCATCAGTCATTAAAAATGTGACCTTGATACAAACCTCAGTTTAATTTTCTGAAGGTTGAAAGTAATACCCGCATGCAGGTCTGATACAAAGAATAGCAATTAGGTATGCAAAGTGCCTCACACTGCATTGGAACCATCCATCAATTAGTAAATATGCATCTCTGTATTCCTAACCAGTAACAAAGTGCCAAAAATATTTGTTGAAATTAAAACAGTACATGTATTTACACCTTTAAAACTTGATTATGTTAAAAATATATCTTTTTATTTATTTTTATTAAACTTATTCAGGTGACAATGATTAATAAGATTATATAGGTTTCAAAGTATATTTCTATGATACATTATCTGTATATTGCATTGTGTTCCCACCATCCAAAGCCAAATTGTCTTTCATTACCATAAATTTGATTGCCTTTACCCTTTACTACACTCCACCCCACTTCTCCCTGGTAACCACCATACTGTTGTCTGTGTCTGAGTTTTTGCTTGCTTGTTCTTCTTGTTTGTTCATTTGTTCCTTTCAGTTTTATATCCTACATATGAGTGAAATTATATGACTCTTAACTTTTTCCTTCTGACTTGTTTTGCTTAGCATGATATTCTCAAGGTCCATCCATGTTGTTGCAAATGGCAATGTTTCATTTTTTCTTATGGCTGAGCAGTGTTCCATTGTATATTTGTACTACATCTTCTTTATCCAATCCTCTATCAAAGGACACTTTTGTTGTTTCCATCTCTTGGCCATTGTAAATAATGCTGCAATGAACGTTGGAGCACATATATCCTTGTGAATAAATGTTTTCAAATTTTTCACACAGATGCCCAGAAGAGACGTTGCTGGATCATATGGTAACTCTATTCTTAATGTTTTAAGAAACCTCCATACTGTTTTCCATAGTGGCTGTACCAGTTTACATTCCCACCAGCAGTGAACGAGGACTCCTTTTTCTCCACAACCTCTCCAACTCTTGTTATTACTTGCCTTGTTGATAATAGCTATTCTAACAGGTGTGAGGTGGTATCTCATTGAGAGCCCAGAAGTGAATCCACATATATGTGGACAAAAATCATACAATGGAGAAAGAAAATCCTCTTCAATAAATAGTGCTGGGAAAATTGGAAAGCTACATGCAAAAAAAAATGTAACTAGACTACAGTTTGTCCCCATATACAAAAGTTAACTCAAAATAGATCAAAGACATGAATGTAAGAGCTGATAAAATAAAGTACATAGAAGAAAACATAGTCACTAAACTTGTTGATCATGGTCTTAGAGAAGATTTTATGAATTTGACCTGAAAGGCAAGGGAAGTGAAGGCACAAATAAATGACTGGGACTATATCAAACTAAAAAGCTTCTAAACAGCAAAAGAAAACAACAACAACAGCAAAAGCCAACCACCTGAATGGGAGTTGGGAATGGGAAATTAATTAATTTTAGCCTTTTTTTTGTCTGGGAAAGTCCTTATTTCACCTTCCATTTTAATTGAGAGCCTTACTGGGTAGAGCAATCTTGGTTGCAGGCCTTTGCTTTTCATGACTTGGAATATTTCTTGCCATTCCCTCTGGCTTGTAGTGTTTCTGTTGAGAAGTGAGTTACTAACCATGCCAGGGCTCCTTTATATGTTACTACCTGTTTCTCCCTTGCTTGCTTTAGGATTCTTTCTTTGTTTTTGATATTTGGCATTTTAATGATGATGTGGCTTGGAGTGGGCCTCTTTGTGTTCCTCTTGAATGGGATCCTCTGTGCTTCCTGGACTTGTGTGACTTTTTCTCTCCTCAAATTAGGGAAGTTTTCTGTCATTACTTTTTCAAACAGGTTCTCTATCCCTTACTCTTCCTCTTCTCCTTCTAGTATCCCTATTATATGGATATTATTACATTTCAGGTTGTCCTGCATTTCCCTAAATGCCTCTTCATTCTTTTGGAGTCTTTTTTCATTTTCTTGCTCTTTCTGGGAGCTTTTTTATACCTTATCCTCCAGCTTGCTGATTCAATCCTCTGCTTCATTTAGCCTGCCTTTGTTTCCCTCTACTGTGTTCTTCAATTCAGAAATTGTATTTTTCATTTCCTCTTGTCTCTTATTGATAGTTTCTATGTCCCTTTTCATGATGATACAGTTTGCAGTAAGTTCCTCATATTTCCCTATATTGTTTTGTAATTCTCTCTGAGCTCATTGAGCTCACTGAGCTTCCTTAGAACTGTTGTTTGGAACTCAATATTGATAGTTTACTTGCCTCTATTTCATTTATTTCTCTTTCTGGGGATTCCTCCCTCCCCTTCAATTGGTGTGTGTGTGTGTGGGGGGGGGTGTTTCTTTTTCTTCCCATTATTTGTGAGGCTCTTCTTTTTTGCTTCTGTTTCTTAAATTGATCTGTCTTGATTTCCTGACTTTGTGGTGTGAACTGAATGAGAGAATATATTTAAAAACAACAGCTCTGACAAATGGTTAATATTTGAAATATATAAAGAACTCATACAACTCAACACCAAACCAACAAACAGTCCAATTACAAAATGGGTAGAGGCCCTGAACAGACACCTCTCCCAAGAAGACATACAAATGGTCAACATATATATAAAGAGATGCACAATGTCACTAGCTATTAGGGAAATGCAAATTTTAAGATATCTTATTTTGTTTCTCTAAACCTGTCTCAGCTCTCAAGTTCCAATTTTAGCTGATGGTGACCATTGGCCAATCCAAGACAACTCAGTCACTTTCTGAAGAGAAACTGTATTTTGGAACCTACTCAGTCTGTTTAGGATTCCCTCTCTGATCTGCTTTTCTTCTCCTTAAGGCAGAATAGGAAGATTTATATACTCACTGGGCATATGAGGAATACTGAATCTCTTGCCATTTGTGCTCCTGTCTGCCTCTAGCTGTGGTGGAGCACTTTTCACCTGGTCTTGGACAGTCGTGTCTGGCCCTATTATATTTCCCACTGATGCCCTTAGATGAGATCAGTGGAAACACTGACTATACTTAAGGAGCTCTCAGAATGGAAAGAATCCTGGTCTGACATCCCAGGCTGTATTTCCTAGATACAAACAAAGACTGCAAACAAAGTCCCATTTCCACATGCAGCCGGAGTCTTGAAGTCTGAAATCAAAGCGTCAGCAGGATGGGTTCCTTCGGAGGGCTATGAGGGAGGGATCTGATCCAGGCCTCTCTCCTTGGCTTGTAATAGCCATTTTCTCTTTGTGATTCTTCATGTATGTTTCCTCTATGTGTCTGTCTCTGTCCAAATTTCCACTTTTTATAAAGACAACAGTCATATTGGTTAGTGCCTCCTTTTAACTTGATTTCCTTTCTAAGGACCCTATCTACAAGAAAAGTCATATTGTGCGGCACTGTGCATTAAGATGCCAACATATTTTTCTTGGGGGGCGCGGACAAATTAACCCATAACATTTGGTTACTCTGCATACTCTTTGTAGAGCCTGCCCGTTCTCTCAGGCTCTACTCACCCTCTGAAGGTGACCCCCTGTGGTATACAGGATTTGTGAGGCTTCACTAAAGCACATTCCTATCTATACAGCCTTCCCTGGCTGTTGCTGAGCTCTGACGCTGGAAAGATAATGAAGCTGGGACTTAGTGATGAGGTTTGCAGTCTCCTGGAGGAGAGACAATCTGGAAGTCAGACCATGGTTTGGTGCTCTCTGTTCTTGAGCTTTACCAAATGTACCCAGATGTCTATTGGTGTTTCTGTTATCCCGCCAACTCCCCTGTAGGAGCACAGGTGAAAGTCTGAACCCTCCTCAGGGACTCACAATCATCTCTACACCAGTCATATCTCCCCAATTCTCTCTTTCTTTTCTGCAGGCCAAATATGTATCCCTATTTGAACAGAAGAAAATGACTATTTTATTGAGTCTGCTTCTTTGTAGCAGAGTTTCAGCAGAGCTACGCAAACTTTATAATGAACAAGGAAAATTAAGCTGTTTGGTAACATTCATATTTCTGTCCTTGTCCTTGTAGACTCAGGGTGGAGCTCCACAACCTGCAATTTTATGACACATTCTAGATTCTTCTGATACACATGTTCTGAAAACCATGCTTTGAGAAACATTGGTTCTAGTTATAAACTCATGTTCTAAATTTTCAATTGTTTCTTAATATGTAAAACTGAGTGTTTGACATATGAAAATTAAAGCAGAAACATTTTCTTTCTTAAGTGCCCATCTCTTAAAAATAAAAGCCATGACTTTCAAGATCATTACCTCTGCTAAAGATTTTTCAAAATCTATCTAAAATGTTAAAATCTAATTGACTCTTTTAAACATTTGTGTCACTTCTTCTCTCAGTCATTGTATATGTAAACTCATTCACCTACTTGAATGGTGAGGAAAAAGGTGGAAGCAAAAAATTTTTAAGAAACACATAGTTTGTTATTAAATGCTACCATGTCACATTTGTGCCCATGTGTACATTGTATGTATGTGTGAGTGAGGGAGAGAAACGAAGTGGAATTTGGGAATAAATATAAGGTGTGGGATGGAAAGGAAATAGTATGTGGAACCAGTCATAACTCATTTGGAATCTTGGCTATGTTATTTTTTTATTTGGGTCAAGTAAGAAAATCATCTTATTTATCTTAGTTTCATTTTCCTTCCACTTAACTGCAACATTCTTTAAGAATACAACTATGTTATATTTTAACTTATATTCCTTTAATTTGGCACTTCGTAGAGAAATCGTCATTACTTGTTGAATGAATAAAGAGGTGATGTCTTTTCTTTCAATGAAGGGCAATAGGAGGTTTTATTTTATTCCTAATTAAGTTCTCTTTAGTACAAAATACTGTGTTTAAGGGATGAGCCTCAATTTGGCCTTGTCTTCTTTTCAGAAGCCACATAGCCAGCCTTTAGGAATATGTTGGCTCCTGGCTACTCCAGGAAACATTAGATTTTTCTTCCTCTGAATTTCAGCAGAGCTTACTTCTTGCACCCATGACTTAATCTGTGGTATATGTTATCTTATCAACTTAGGTCACATTTTGTGGATATGTTTTTGTTTTTGTTTTTCCTCTACTAAGTGCTCAGCTCTTTCTTGGCAGAGTCTACATGATATGCCTGCTTTTTACATCACTTAGCAGAAGGCCCTTTGCTTAGTAGGCGCTAAGTTGTTACCGTACTCAATGATGATAGTGATGACAGTAAATTTAAACTGGTGCACATACTTTTTTTAACAAATTATGCTAATACAATTCTCTCAGATGAAGAAATCCAGACTCACCCAAGTTCAAGGGCTTGAAATAGGTCCATAACTAGGAAGAGGAAATGACTCAACTCGTCACATTCTGACTCCAGGCCATTCCCACTACGCTGTGATAAATAAGGGCTCTGTTTTGGAATGCTTGATCTGTAGTTGTTAGGTCTGACATAATTTTTCCTGATTGGATTGAGGTATCCTTAAACAGCTCACCCAGGTATGTTGTATAATTTACCTTCTCTTTATAGTTTTTAAAAGGAGGACTACTACCTTACCTTTCAGGCATGGTCTAGGTGTTGCTCTGCCAGAAGTAGAGATGCTAACTAAGTGTTTTTCAATATTCCTTTTGGTTCTGTACTCTTCCTACTTGAAGTTATATTTTAATTTTTTTTAATTCTGAATTCTATATTACCCTGGGCATTTTGTAAATAATATGCAAGTGACGAGCAAAATTAGCATTGGTGGGCCAAAATTGGGAGGTCAGGGAAGGTAGAAATCAAGTTACTGGCCAGAAGAGCTCAATATATATGCACACACTATTATTAATGGAATGAAAAGGGATAAAAATATGCAATATTCATGATCCTGCTTGGGCATGGGATTTTGAAGCCATTAACATATTCCAGAGTTTAAACTCCAATGAGTGGGAGTTTGTGAAGATCTCTGAGAACTTGGAAAAACTGTGGTTGTTTGCCTTTGTTAATCTCCAGTCCAAGTTGTGTTTTCTTCACCTTGAACTTAACTTCATTTTAAATTCTCAGTCCCTTTTTCAACTATTTTTACTCAGTATTCAGAAAAAGTGAGATCAACTAAACATTTATTATTCTATGCAACAATTTGAGGAGTTTTAAAAGGCAAAGCATGTGGTACCCCATTAACAGAGAAAGAACACAGGACTAAAAGAACCGAAGGACAAATCATTTATTTTAGTACATTTTGTATTGCAATGTATTACCAGAGGCAATAGGTATGAAAAATCAGATCAGCATCAGAAGTGCTAAATGATATTCATTTGCCATCTTCACCAAAATAATAAGATTGCATGGGAATATTTTTTATTTTGAATGTCAGAGATAATTTGAATAATGTGATTTTTTTTGACCCACACTCTAAGTCAAGGCCTTATCCTGCAAATAATAGAGATGAGATGAATTAGAAGACTATAGGCAGATACAGGGGAAAAAATGCAGAACCTTTTAAATACTAATAGATAAAACAGGCAGTTCAATGCAGATAAATGCAGAATAATGATGCTTTTGATGGGTCTTTATCGCAGGAGGCCATGTTCTTCATAAATTATAAACCATAAAAAAAGGAATTTTAGTCAAAAGACAAGTCTGTTTGTATCATCAATGAATGATGAGAAATAGAAAGACAAAAACCAAATAGGATTGCATAGAGTGATAACTGCTTGATTACTCTATCAGCCAAGTCTCTATACTTTTAAAAAATGCAGAACAAAAGATTACTCAGAATAAAAACCCTAAGGCTTCCCAAACTGCCACAAGTACTTTCACTTTGAAAAAAAAATGAGAGTGGCTTTGTGGAAAATAAAGCAGTGGGCAGTATGGCATCTACTGAAGTCAATTTCAAATGCAGATGTGTTCAGTATTCTCATATCTCAAAGGGCGTCTGAAGTGTATTTGAAGTCATATTCTTTAATGTGGATTGGCGTTGATTTTTTATATTAAGGATGTATCTCAATTTACATACAGATGTGTTCCTGAATGTTCTGTCAGCAATTATCACATAAAGAAGTTTGCTCATGATTTATTTTTGGTAAGAAAATATAAAATGAATTTGAACTGCTGATATGTTTTCTAAAACGTATTATTTAGTTTCCTGGTGAACTTCTTGAAAAAAATGAATTTGAACTTCAGCTATGTATTTTTTATTAATGTACCATAATGAATCTTTGCCACATACATAAACACACACACACACACACACACACACACACACAACCAATACTATTTGGAAAACGATTTAAAAATAAGAATGCAGGGTGTTTTAGTGCCATGGTTTGAGAACCAAAAGCCCCAAGTGCTTCCTTCACACAGTGGCTGTATACCCCTGAGAACGTTCTAGCTTTTTGTGCCTCAAGTCTTCAAACTTAAAGTCAGGAGGCGCAAAAAACTGAACACTAAATTGCTTTTGAAATTTACTACCCTGCACTTCATTGCTGACATATTTTTTGTGGCTTCTTTTCTTTACCAGTACTTAATCCGACTTTTCAAATTTATTCAAACTTGTCTACTAACATCAAAAGCAGTTGTCTTTTAGAGCTGACAGGTGTGGGGGAGAAAAGGATTCAAATCACCCAGAGGGCTTGTCCAGCCCCCTCACCTTTTCTGATCTGCCTCTAGAACTCTGAGTCACTGCTGCCCAGGGACCTGAGTGTTGATGAGCCTCTTTATCTTCCTTCTGGTGTGCTGGGGTGGAAAAAGATTGAGGACCATTGGTCTAAGGCCTTTGCAGTCAGTGTTCTCTGAGGACAGAAGTGCTTGTCAGGCATACATGTGAAGGGAAGCATCCCTCCAGGGAGATGTTGTCTTTTTTAGAATCACTTTTACCTCCCACAACTCCTGCAGCGAGTCTGAGGACCAACTACCAACAGCCTTCTTTTTGTATGGTCTGATTTTAAATTCTGTGTTATTGACATTGAGCTTTTCTTTTTTCATTCCACATTTTATGTCCTCTCAGTTTCTAAGCTGCCTTAAAGATTGCATATGTCATAATTCTTTCTTTTGTTGAAAGCCACGGAAATGGACTCTGGCTAACTTTAACAAAAGGGGATTTATTGGACAAGTACGGTGAGCTCAGAGAATGAGGAGGAGCCTGAAGACCTGGGCTTGAGAATAGATAGAGAACCAAAGCAGTGCTAGAAACAATGGAACAAGAACCACAGTAACGGGCTCGGCCAAGAAGACTCTGAGCTGGAGGCTGCCACTCGGATAGAAAAGAGCACCAAACACATTCTATCTCTTTATCATGTCGCTCTCATTAGATTCCAAAGAGTAAACATCCTTTTGGCCTCACTTAGTTCACATACCCACCCTTTGGGCAAGGAAGAGAAGTTCTCCCAATATTCATTGGGAAAAAGATAATTCCAGTAAAGGATTCTGGGGTTCTGCCAGAAAAGACTGGGGAGGGGTCCTGGGTAGATATTAAAAGGACAAATATTCATGTATATTCATATAAGGATCTTTCTTGTAGTTATGGCAAGGTCTTTTCTAGGAATACACACCTGTTCCACATCTTCAGTTGACAAACTGAGTTAATTTATGGACTTACCGCCTCTTTTTTAATGCATAAAATAGCGTCTTTTATAATCCCTTCATCCTGATAGTTGTTTTTCTTAGAAAAGTACAATGTACCCTCATGAAAAAACACTACGTTACTCTTTAAAATTTGGTCTCTACATGTGGTCACCTGAGTTTAAAATTTTCAAAAACTAAACAGGGCAACGTTCTTTAAAAACAGGAATTATTTGATAAAATAGCACTTCTTGTAACTCCTAAGGATATCACTGCATAAACTAATGCATAACGTAGTCTCAAGTTTTAAGTATCATAAAGGAACATGGCAGGTCAACAACACAGAGTACAATTGCTATATGGCATTTACAGATGGGCTCTTACTCCACCAGGGCTGTCCAACCTTTTGGCATCTCTGGGCCACACTGGAAAAAGAAGAGTTGTCTTGGGCCACACATTAAATACCTTGGAACATGTAATCACAAAAAAATCTCATAATGTTTTAAGTAAATTTACGATTTTGTGTTGGACCACATTCATAGTCATCCTGAGCCACATGAGGCTCATTGGCCCTCTTAATACTCTCACAAAGCAATAGTGTTTTTCACTTTCTTTTTGATCTCCCTTTGATAGAGAGTTTAGTATTTTAATTGGTATTTTTTTTCTCCCACTACTGCAAAGGGTTAAAGGTCTTCTGTGTTTCTTATGGCACTCTATTACTTTCTTTGATCATCTCGTCCTTTTTCTTGCCTTTGAGATGTCTCCTTTTGTAAAGACCCATCCAGATTGTACTCCGCACAAATCCAGTCACATAGAAAATTCTATACAGGTGAAATCTGACCACCAACTAATGTCTTTGGGTTTTTGGATAGCCTTAAGATTGGAATTTGCTAACTGTTGACGTGAGTCTGATAAAAATGGGAAGTTACATGAATTGTACCCAGTACTGGATTCTTTAAGAGTTAATTATCCAGCTGGTGGCGTTTTTGGTCCTTTTGCTCTCATCCTTTGACCATTTCAACTTATCAGACACTCCATTAGAGATGGAAAGTGATGGTGAGATGAAATTCAAAGGGGCTCATTTTGTTTTTTGGCTGCAGCTCTGATTAGAGGGAAAAGACGGTCTGTTGAAGAAAGAAGATGAAACGTAAAATTATTGGCTAATTTTAAACTAGGGGATTAGCTTTGGAGGTCATTGATTTATGCAACCCATGCTTGCATTTACATACATAATTGAGTTAGCTTTTTAAGAGTCTAGAGTTCCTTCACTTATAGATATTTTATTCATGGATTATTGCCCTTAAAAATACTTAACGGGAGAGGAAGTCTTCTCAAAGAAATTCAGCCTCTGAAATGAGGCTTACAATGACTGCACTGACGATCTGAGGGGCGCAGCTTGCCTCCTTCAGTTCAATGACGATGTCGTTGCCTTGGTCACAATCTCTCTTTGGTTCATTTAAGTGACACAGAAACATAAACACTGTTTGCCATAGTGGTTTTCACATTAATAAGCAAACATAAAACCAAATTAAAAGGCTGTGTCTTCCTCGCGCTGTTAGCTGACTCTAATGTTTTTCCATGGCAGTGACAGATGCTCCGATACCTATACCGTCTCCAGACTAGGAGTTCAATGAATGTAGTATTTATATAACTTTGGAAGACTTGAAATCGGAGACATTCATTTCTGTGATTCCTTAGAGTGAGAAATTAGCATTTCTGCAAAGACAATAATTTCCTAACATTTACCCCATATCTTATGGAAAATCTCAGGAGAGCCTAAGACTCTTTGTTTTTTTTTTTTTTTTTTTTTTTTTTAAAGAGAGACAGTTCAAATAGGAAACTATAAAGAGGTAAAAGAACAAAATAAAAAACACTTTCAATGAACCACAGTGCTGTACTCTCTGATGAACGGGGAGCAGTTCAGCCCTCTGGGTGCTTTCAGTCTCCCACCCTATCACGGCCCTGTTTGTCAAACAAAGAATGCACCTGTTGAGGAGGAAGTCCTGCTGAACATTCCCACAAAATCCTATGATCCAAATGATGTAACATGGTGAGCAGCGACTATACTGGCAGAACATTATCATAATAGCCTGACCTCCTGAGCTTTTCCTGATTACTGGGATCTTACCTCCCAAAGGGAAAATGACTTCAAAGACTGAGGCTTTCCCCGAGTCTTTAAAAAATGTAGCATTTTAAGCTACAAACTCTCCCAGCTTGTTTGCAACATCCGCAGTAACAGTAGAAAATGAGCTGAGTCCCCTTAAGAGCCCAGGAGGACTTGGAAGCAGCACCCTCCAGTCTTGGCTGGTCTGTCACACGGAGGCACGACTCTCATCTCCGTCATCTTAGATACCGGCAAGAGGAAGGCTACGGAGTTTGTTTGTTTGTTTTCTTTTGTTTTGCCAGTTGCTTTTACTTTAACATTTTAAAACAGTCTTATCTTCTAAAGTCCATTTCGAAAGTCGAACAGATTAAAAGAGTTTCAAAACAGTGCTAGCCCAAATCCGGTTGAAACTTTTAATTAGTCTGATGTTATTTTTAGACTCTCTCAAAGCTCCATAATTGAGCCCTTTGCAGTTGTACAAACAAATAGAAACCTTGTAAGATCTTGAAATTCATGATAGTTTACTAATGAAGTCAGCTTGGAAAACTCTTCATTGAATATTGTAATTTGATTGCCATCTTATTCTGATTGGACCCTGGTTTTGCATTTAAATGAGTATATATTATTTGAAATGCAAAACAGCATGTTATCTGGGGTATTTTGCAAGAACAGACAAGATTAAAAACATCTAATGTTCCATTTTATAAAAACATTACAAAATGGAAGTGCAGAGCTGACTTTTAAAATTTATTAGTAACAGCTTACAATAATTGGACATTAATTAATCCTAAATTACAAGACATTTCTGTGGAAATGCATATTACATCCTTCCTATCGTACTCAGCAGATTCATTTGTATTATTATTCCTGTTTATGACACTGAAGGAACTAACAAAAATTTCTTACTTACTAAAGCAGTCATTGTTACAGAATTGACTGTTACTCATGTGAGTTTAACACAATAGATCACCAATTACTGATTCTCCAACAACTGACCTTCAGCACCCAATTAAAAAAAATAAAAGCTGCAGCAGTACTAAGGCAAAGCTGAATTTTTGAATTAGGGTCTGTGTTGGCTTGTTGCAAGCTTTGATTTTTTTTGTCAGCCTTTGTGTTTTTAGATGGATTGGAATGAATTTTCTGATTCTATAACCCTTTATTATTATTTCTCAACTGTGGTTTTTATGTCTTACATAGAAAATTGTTTTCAATCACATCACCCAAAAGAGAAGATTTCTGTTTGAAAGGAGCATGGAGGTCTCTGGCAGCCATCTCTGTATTTGATTGTTTGGCTGTCTGAAGTTTCCATTACATCTATTCTCAGACACATAGAGTTACTCATAATCTAGTAGGCTGGATTTTTTCTTTCTCCCCTCAGGGTATTTTGGACAAAAGATCGTCAAAGCAGAACCTTACATTTAAAAGTGTATTATTCCAGTCTTTGGAATATTTTTTAATTATGTAGATATTATATAAAGTAAATTGTAATTTGGGAATGAATACTTTATGTAGGATTTAGACTGTAAGACAAAGATATTCTTTCACTTATTTCATAATCCTGACCTCAAATCCAGAGCATGTCTTAAGTCATGAAGAAACAGGGATTCCTTGTGGCCTCTGGAGTAAGGATGGCAATGCCACTGTCTACGACCGTGGTAAAGATAGCAGAGACATTGATTGCATGACGTTGTACCCGCACTCCATTCGAGGCCTGTGCAAGCTCAGTCAACACATTAAATCAACCTTGGTCCATCCCTGATGGGCAGTTCTAAGAGCTTCATGAAAATGTTCTGTCATCTGTAAAGTGCACACAAGTACCACTGTCATATAATCCATTTGGCAAATTTTGCAAAAGTAATTTTGATCTCAGAAATTCTAAGATTAGCAAGGGCTATACTTAATCCTTTCCCCCAACCTAGTAGCCACAGATGCATGAAATAGAACTATTTTAACTTGGGAAAACTCATATTTTCTGAACTCAAGTGAAACTTAAAATCAAACCATCCTAGTTGAAAAAAAGAGGATATTTAAAATTTGAGAGCAAATCTTAGTCTGAATGGTCATTCTACTAAAATAAGGATCACATACACTGGACTGATTTTGGCTTGAGGGAGGTGCTCTTTGGGTCCATATCTTACAGTTCTCGTTTTATGCAGATAATGGCTGCCAGCTTCCTAGATGACCCTGTATACCCAACCAACCTGACTGATCTCAGGATCAGTGTATCACACAAGTCTGTCCATCAAAGTCTTTTTTATTTTATTTTTATTGGGGTGGGGAAAGAGTCCTCCTCTCCTTGTTTTGGATAAAATGAGAATATGTAGTCCCAGACCGCCACATGCCATGATTCAATCACCATGGATAAAGTTGATGAAAGAAAATACACCTGAAGTGAAAGAAGTATGAGCAATGGTTAAAGAACAGTATTATTAGAGTCAACCATTCTGGTTGTCCCAGAGTCACTGCTTCCCTTCTTCAAATTTAATTGCACTGCATTCTTGTCAAGACAGCCCCCACTTTACCTTAAGCTTGTTTGAGTTGTATTTCTCTCACTTGCAACTGAGAATGATCCCCACTATTACACAGAATTCATTTCTCCTTTCTCTCCTTTCAGTATGAAGGGAGTGAATGTTGGGGAAAAGGGGAATGAAGAATGACTTTCCTCTGAACTAAGGCCCCATCCAGGAGTAGAGGCAAAAAAATAAATGTGCTCAAATATCACCTCACTTGTCGTATGTCAAATAATTAACTGCTTTGCTGATTTTGCAGTTTCAGCCTTATTCCTGATTTTAACCTATTACTTACTTAAGGTTTTCCAGAGTATACTTCTAGAACATCTCAGGGCCCTAAAAAGAGATTGAAATATTCAAATTGAGTACTAGATGGCAATACGGCTAGTTAAATATGTATCTTGTCTCCTGAAAAAAACTTGAGGACTTTGATGACTGACTGTACAAGGGCAGCAAAGGAAAGGGAAAAATCAAAATTGATTATGAATCTGTGTAACTGAAAGCGAGGACAATGAGGAGCCAAAAATAGGAGGTGAAAAGTACCATATTTTGCCATGTATAATGTGCACTTTTTTGCCCAAATTTTTGAGGGAGAAATAAGGATGAGCATTATACATGGTTAGTACTAATTCCATATATAATTATCATAGATTTGTTACCAGTACATAAAATTTCTTGCACCTTGTATCTCTTCTTGTGTTTTGTTATATGTTACATAAAATTTCTTGTACCATATGTTCAACATAAATGCTAAAACTCCTTTATAATACAAAAGCAAGTATCTGAAAATAAATAAATAAATAATTGAATTAAAAATTAAAACAAAATATCTTTTCCCAGAAAGTTTGGGCCAAAAATATGAGTGCACACTATTCATGTCAAAATATAGTAATTGAAAAATAATGAAACCGCAATGTGATGGGAACATCCCAATAAATTCAATAAAAAGGGGGGAAAAGAATTTAAAAAGAAAGTGACAAATGTAATGCAAATGTTTAGGAGGAACAGTTTCTAGAAGAATTTTGGCTTTGGCTGTTGTGACATCTTTGTTAACCTTCAAAAGAGCTGCTGTAGACATGAGAGTGAGTGAAAGTCAGACTAAAATAAACAACATACAAGAACAGAAGAAAAAAGAGAGAGAGAGAGAGAGAAGAATCCAAGAAAAGGTCCTATAGATGATGGATATGGAGGAACCAATGAACAAATGGATCGATTAGATGACAAAGAATGGCAAACAGGAAAATAGAAATAACAATGCAGTATTATTTTTAAAAGGGAAATTAAAAATTAAGGGAAATTGAATTGGTTTATCTAAATTTTATGAGTGGTCATCTAATAAGACTGAGGAGAATAAGTATGGAGTACTGGAAAAACTAAAAATTCTAGAACATTTTGAGGACATATGCAGTGAGAGAGTCAATAAGAATTGACTGAATACAATCATTACTATACGTCTGTGAAAGATCAGTTACTATTTTATAACATGTGTTTTCTTTAGAATTATTAAATAAGTCTTCAAAACTTTTCACAGTAATCATTGGCAGTCTGGGAATCTGGCAAAGGCGATGGAAGACAATAAAATGCGAGAAGTCACAAAAATGTCTGACCATAGGGTTCAGGTGTGGTGATGAAGTATAAATGAAACCAGAAGGCTGATGCCTTAGAATTAGACAAAGGGCTTGAGGTACTTCTGGAGGTCATGAACTATTTGAGTAACTGCAAATAGGCTTTGAGTTTCTAGAGTGTCAAGTAGGATGATTAGGAATTGGGTGAACAATGATGAATAAGATGTGTTTTCACCATGGCTGTCAAATGTAGGGAACGAGGCAGCCATGCACAAAAGAAGAGAGCTTCAGTAGAAGTGAGGAAATGGGAGAAAGAAGGAAGGAAATGGTGGTCATAGAGAAGAAGTTCAGCATCAGATGTCTGGGGAAAGAAAAGTAGAAATGGTGAGCATATTTTAGGTCTCCATTTTAACTGTATTTACAGTAATTTGGTGTTATATATAATACCAAAATGAGAGTTTGAGGCAGGGTAGGGGGAGGAGGGGCTTTGACTTAGAAAACAACACATTCTGTTGTTGTTGTTGTAACCACAAAGGAATTGGCTCTGAGTCATTTTGGGCATTCTCCTTCCTTCTACTGTAAACTGAATTATGATCCAATGTCAATCTACTGGAAACTGAATTATGATCCAGTGTCAATTTCTTAATCTATAAATCTAGCTTGACATTTCATGTGCTTCTAATAGATGGTGCTAGAAAAGCTGTTTCTGACTTAAGCTCCATAAAAGAAATGAGGAAAATGCAGAAAAAGATTCAGGTTAATCTGCAAAGCAATTTGAAGCTAATGTCAGAAAACTCTTCCTCAATTCATCTCAGTAAGTGATCTGAAGAACTGTCACTTCTCTGTGACATGTACAGGTCTAAGTCCATTTTAGAAGTTCATAATACAATCAATTACATTTCTGTGTCCATAGAACATCATCTGAAATTTTTGGAAAGTAAAGTAGTTAGACAAACTACATGGCATCACATAACCAATGCTCCTCACCTCTACTCACTGCATTATTTGAAGCACTTTTGAAACTGAAGTGCAGGTTTGGCTGCCTGCTTCAATGAAAGCCAAACTGGCGAGACAAGTGCTGGTACAAAAGAAAAGAGGTTTATTCAGGCGTTCTGACCAGGAGGATGGTGGACTACCATCTCAAGGGCCATCCTCCCTTCCTGCTGAAGTATGGGGTTCTTGCAGGGATAGGGTGGGGAGGGCTTTTTTTCCTATCCAATTATCTTGCTAGCTTTTGGAAACTGGGACCCTATCCACTCATCTTTCTAGCCTTTGGCACACTCAGTGTAAGAACCTCCCCATACGCCATCCTGGCCAATGGGGGAGACTCCCTGGCACTCCTTGTCTAAGGTATCAGGGCCATTGTTGGGGAGGGAGTTTCCTGAGTACTGGTGGGTAAGCCCCCAACCCTCAACCGGTGACCAGCTGGACACAGTGCCTTCGCATCTGGAGGAGCTGGTTGGAGTCCATGGGCACCTCTGGATCCCGGGATACCCGTGTCCTGTGCACAGTCCCTGTGCACCCCGCCCCCGAAGTGGCTGGCTTGCACGCTCCCTGCCCCCAGCTAGCCATGCTCTGGCTGACACTCTACAGTAACGCTTTGTTTAATTTTTAAAAAGTTAAATTCAGGCTCATCAGCTTAGGTGTGGACAAAATTGAAAGGCAAGCTGGGGTTGCCAAGTAAAATATTCATGAGAGTCACACAATGGGTAAAAATGAATGAAGCAGACCAAGCATGAGAGGACAAGAGCAAAAGCTGGGCAGCAAACACTGCCAGCCTCCATGCCCTGCTGATGTTAAAGAGGGTGAGGACTGCAGCAAACCCAAGCAGCTGCCACTCAGTATTAGCCAATTGTCACCAAGGGAAAAGCCTGCCCAGTGTGGGCAGGTCTTCCAATGTTTTTCTAGAGATCCCAGAAAATTGGATTTTTATATATAAACTACTGATTTTAAAATTGCCTCCTAATTTAAATAAAAGTAAACTATGGGCTGAAAACACCCTTCTGTCAGCTGCATCAAACCTTTCGGTGGTCAATTTATGTTCTCTGCTGTAGAATTCACATCTCACATGAATGTTTAGATATCGCATGGTTGTGGCCAATAGTGCTTGTGTGGACTCAGGTTAACTGAGGCAACTCAAACTAGTCACGGACAAGCTACATGGAAGATAACCAGATGTAAGGGACAGTTGCTTTTTTCCAAATGTTGCTTTTGTGTCTCTTCCATTTAAGAAAATATGTTAGTGTTGTGTATATAGGCTCTCTGAGATACACAGATCTATTATAGAAATGGCTCTGCTCCAAACATGTAACAAAGACAGGTAATTTCTGTGTTTATCAGCCATCTAGAATCAGCACCTCTATTGTTGTCTTCATTGCCATTCTGAAAATTAGCGGCATTGAATACCTCCTTCCTATTCATCCTCAGAAAGAGGAGGAAAACTGCTTTGCAAAGAAAGAAAATCTGTGCACAATGCATTACCAAGTTCAGTCCACCAATTGCCTTATCCTAAAAGGTCACTTACCCCTTGGCCTCCAGGAGATAATAAAAACATAAACTCCTTAAGCTTAATTATTCTTCAGGTTCTTCTAGTTCAGCCTCCTCACTTATTAGTTAAATAGAACTGAGGGGTAAAAAGTCTTAGCTGATGGTTTACCAGATGTCAATTCCATAGACTCTCATATGTTATCAAATTAATGTTGCAAGCCTTCTGAAATCACGTGCTTCTTAGATAAAGTAGCACTTGGGCTAGAACTCAGTTCTTCTAAGTCATGGCCTGAATACCCACAGGCCGCTCGGCCTAGTCTACCCATGGTGCCGTATCAGTTGCAAATAAAAGAAAAACCAAACTCAAAAGGACTTGAAAAATAAAAGGTGTTTATTGGCTCTTCACTATGTAAATTTCAGAGGTATGTGGCTTCAAGCACCATTTGATTAAGTCCTAACTCCATTTCCTCCATCATGATGATCATATTTATCATCATCACAGGAAATACTTAAATTATGCTTATATATGCCAAGCACTGTTCTAAGTGCTTTACAAAAATTTACTTATATAATTTTCACCACATTTCCATGGGATGGGTACTATTATTAACCTCATTTTGTACAGCAGAAAATTGAGGCACAGAAAGTTTAAATAAATGGTCCAAGTTTGCATTGTAGGGCCAGGATACAAACCCTGACTGCATACTCCAAAGCTCTGGCCCTCAACCTCTGTACAAATATTCCTAGTGAGCTGGCCTTGGACAGGGCCTAATAATTAGTGATTTTAAAAATATTCCCTGGTAGATTGTGATGTAGATCTGGGGTTGAAACCAGTGCTGCTGCACAGTAGGTTAAGGGATAGAACTGATGTAAGAAGAACTCTCCTGGAATTTAAGCCTAACTCCTGCTCTGCAACGCTTATACCCCAGTGGAGAAGAGGAGTAAACACCATTCACTGATGGAAGAAACTTTCATGTGGAGCTGCTGAGCATTGCTGAACATAACAACTGGCCCTGCAGGGTCCTTCTGCCTGAAAAACCCAAATATTACAGTCACAGTGTGTTCGAAGGGTGTCCATTACCTGGGTATTATAATTTCTGTATGATGACAGTCAGACACTGATTATGATTAGGAGAAAGAGAAGAAATTCCAGGGGACACGGTGCTTCACTGTCGATCCCCTGCCTCTAACTCTCGATGCGGAAATCTTTGCAAGAGTACTTTCATGGGTCTCAATGACAACAATTAAGTTTGAAGAGCACGAGAAGACATTTTAATCAGAAGATAATTAAGAACAATGGGGGCATATGTATCATTGATTGTGTCCCAAGTATTCTGGCTGATCGGGAAGATTATTTCATTAGTATAGGGATGTAAACATACACCAACATCTTCTCAGGATAAAGCAACTACAGTTTGAAGTTTCCACCTCCAAATCTGGCTTTTACTTATTAGATGACAAATTAACATGAGCAACATTTACCCACCTACTGAAGACACCTGCAGTGCCGATTCCTGGTCTTTGGGTAGGACACCATCAGGTGTAAGAAATGAGGCAAGGGGAGTTAAGAAACCACTGTTATTCATATTTAACTGTTCACTGTTGCTCCATTGTAAGTGAGACTTAAAATATATATGGCTCTAAACACAAATGGAAAAATGCTACGAGGAATAGCAATAAAAAGAAAATCAACGAAAACCCTCCTCCACCAAAAAAACAAAAAAACAAAAACAAAAACAAAACACACCATTAGACCAAAATTGCAATCAAAGTATTTGGTGCAGTTTTCACCTCCTGTTAATGTTGGGTGCTGTACAAATACAATATGGTGTCTTTAGTGGGGAGGAGGTTATCCTTGTGCATTTGTCATGTGATCTCCACTTAAACTAAGGAGTGAGCCTTTTGTATCTTCTCTTGCCCACACACTTAGGTTATGTTTTTCTCTAAATTAGCTTGAAATTGTTTTAGTTCATGCTCTCTCAGGAATCATCTTCGCTGATCAGTGGTGCTTGCTTTGTGGCCTTACCCCTGGCCATGTCCACTCCCCCACCCCACCGCCACCCTCTCCCACAAGGGGCCCTACAGGGGATTTCATTCTGACCATATCCTGCTGGTAACTGAGGAGAGAGATCCTTGTTACTTAAGGAGTGAATTCACACATGAGTTCCCGCATTTTCTTCCAGTCCCTTCCCAAGTGAGCACTGAGGTATGTCAGGCAATCTGGGTTGTAATCTCAGCAATGCCAATGTCTACCACTATAAGTTATTTAAAGTCCTCTGAGTTTCAGTTTTCTTGCTTTGCACAGTGAAATATAGATGAGATACTCTTAACATCTTCCAAAATCAAAGTTGTTTCGATCCTATTTATTTTTCCTTCTGTCTTGTCTGTCTTCTCTTTAGTCCCTGACTGTCATACTTGCTTTGGTTTTCATGTTTGCCAGATCTTTTTTTGCTGCGGTGGTAATTTTTCTCACCCTTGACATAATAATATTCTACTCATCCATTAAAACTCTTGAAATCCCAATTCCTTCAAAGACCTTTTCCAAAAGGTAGTGTGCTGTGAGGAAGGGGAGTAGGTAGTCTTTGGGCCATGTGCCAGAGATGCAAATATGAATGAGGCAGACTTGGTTCTGTCTACCGTCCTTCATAGAATTTAAAAACTAGCAGAGTGATAGCTAACATTTTTGAGACGATAGTATCCTCACTTATCAAGTGAGAAAACAGGCTCAGAGAAGTAAAGTAAATTGCTCAAGGCCACAGAGGGAGCGATCTGCTATTGCAGAATCCAGGCCTATTAGACTCCACTTTTCCCCAGCCAGTTCACCATGGCAAAGACGTGGCAAAGTGCCTGCACTTCCTTCTGTGACATCACCAACATTAGTCCTCAAATTATTTCCCTCTGAGCCTGGCAAAGTCATATCATCGCTGGCTGTGCAGTTCGCCTGGCATCTACCTCCAGTTGACAGGAAGTGGCCATTGAGACGAAACTTTCATTACGTGCTATCTTAGCTGACGTCTTTTACAGAACATCAAGAATGATTGATTGAATAATTCATTGGGATTTATTCATATATTTTATTGCTTTTACCTATTTCTTTAACACATCTTATTAAAACACATCTTATCTTACAACTCTCTTTAACTCCTATGTGGACAGAAGAAAACGTCCTTTCATAAAGTCCGTTTTATCTAACATTATTGACATGGATTGAGGGTGCTCAATAAGCATTGTGTAGGAAGGCACAGTGAAGGGAGTAATGGAATAAATGAATGCACCCATGCTGTTTTTACAGTGTCAGTAAGTAATGCCTGAAAGTTTTCTGTTTGTGAGTCAGGTCTCCGACTTCTGAGTTGGAGAATTATTATATTTCTTCAGTCCTCTGAGCATTGTAAATGTATGGAGGAATATGTTTCTAGAATTTACAGATGGAAGAGAAAGAAGACTTTGTCTTCTAACCAGTTAGTTGTCAAATAACAAATTAAAACAGACGTTTGTCATTAAACAACCCTAGGAAAGCCTAAAACAATATAGGGAGAGAAGACTTTGCCTGTCACCATCTCCTCCCATACAGCAGATGATTAAATTCCCTTTCCTCTTAATCCCATGCTCCCCAGTGAATGCTGAGCATCGACATTGCCTTGTTTATGTTTGCATCTGGGAGTATCTGACACATAGAACTCTTCAATAAGTATTTTTGTACAAATGGCTGTATATTGCTGTAACCTCAAGGGCTTTGGGTGTGGGCTGGGATAACAGGCTTCCTACACTTGAATGTATGGATTACCTAATAATAATTAAAAAACAACAGTTTTCTTTCTACAGTGAGAGATAAAAGGTAAAATAAAAATGTTTTCTGTCAGGGGAAATATTTTGTGGAACACAAATACACAAACATATAAATGACTCAAATCTTGCTAGAAATGAGTATGCAAAAGAAGGCAAAAGAACATATGGGGCACTTGAATGTGGAATGAGGGGCTCCAGAGGCAGGGGATATTTATCAAGTTAATGGGGTGGAGACCCTGAAGAATATGAGTAGCTGACAGTTATGAAGCTCTTACTGTATGTCAGCATTATTCTGAGCAATGTTTTATGGGTTAATTTTCCATAGCTTTTTGGATTAAGTAATATTGTAATCCCCACTTCATACTTGATGAGCTTGAAGCAGGAGAGATTGAGCAATGTATCCAAAGTCATCAAGTCAGGAAGTCTTTGAGTAAGGTTTCAAATCCAAGCCGTGTGCTTTCAGCCCATGCCCTTGACTTCAGGGCTCTCCTCCCTTTGGAGGAGATGAGCTCTTGCCTGCTTCAGCATTTTGCCTACAGCCAGCCCTAAAATGATTCCACCTGTGAAATTCAAGGTTTCCATTTCTAATATAATATACTGGCAAGATGTACTATACGATTGTTCTTTTACAGTTGTCCCTAATTACTCTGTTTGTATTTACTTGAAATGCCTGGGGGATTCAATAAAGGTATTCCAATACATGTGTGCAATCCTGAAGGAATCAATAAATGGAATGAAAATGGAATGAGATGTAAGCAAACTTTCTGTATTGAAATCATATCGTTCACTGGAGACTGTACCATTTTGCTTCTTTGGGAAAACAAGCCGTCCTGTGCTTCTGTGTATTTAAGAAAGCAGAAGTCCTAGCCTAGAAAGCTGTTCTAATCAATGAGTAGCTTCAAGCTATATTACTGAACTTTTGGGTTGCAAGCTATGGTGGATGCAATGCTGACACACCATAGTTTTTATCTGATGATCCCAATCTGCTTAGAGTATAATAGTTTCTCTCAACCTTTACCATCTTAAGTACCAATAAGAGATTGAATCATCACAGGGAGGCCAAATGGAATGCATGTGATGGGTTGTATAATGCAATGGTTGCTTTGTTATATATAATGTAACAATCATTACAAATTTTAAAAAAGGCCTTGTCTCTCTAAGAAGTATATTTATGTTGCAGCATCTATTTGTTCTGGGCTCACTGCAGGACAAGCAGAGAAGGCAACTATGTATGGGATCTGACTATGGGGTATTATTTAAGGTCTTTTCCCCCTACCAAAGTTAATTCTTCCCAATATTTATGCATTGATTCTGTCAATAAATATTCACTGAGTCCTTGTTATGGGTCAGGCATTTGTAGTAGAGATGTAGAGTTATTCCTGAGCTAGTCCATAATTATAATAAGGTGTGATGAGAGCTATAATAGGAGAGGCCGTCTGTTCAGGAATTCAGCATGGAATACAAGATCTCTACCGACTAGGTGCAGCTGGCTTCCTCTTCCTCCTGTCTCCCAATTTAAACTAGTTCTAGCCACAGTAGGATTCTGGAGGTGCCATAAAAGGCCACCTTTTTTGGCATTACCATGATTTCTACAGTGATTCTTTTCTGCTTTCAATGAGTGCCCCCATCTTCTCTCTGTGTCCCCATCCTTTCAGCTTAGTTCCAAGGAGACATCCTTTTTAAACCTTCCTTATTCCATCACCTTTTTCTTCTGCCACCATCCCTCAGTCAATCTTCTAGTCTCTCACTCTAAAGTATTGTGTTTTCACTACTCTTATGGCCATATTATATTATAGCAACTTATAGACATTTTGTTTTTTAACCTTATTGGTTTATATATTCTTTAGAGCAGAGATCATATATTTCTTTTCATCTAGCACTTATGGGAAATTGTATATTATTCAAAATGCTCTCTGATTAACAAGTGAAGTAATAGAAAAATAAATACCATTTGTTTGGGAGCTATTGTGAAATGTACACATTTTACATCGTTTAATTTTTCAGAATGATCCTGCAAGAGAAATATTATCAGTATTACTTTACAAATGAGGAAACTAAAGCTTTGATGGGTTAAATGAGTTGCTCAAAACCATGTAGCTCTGAAATGGTGAACTTTTTTTCTGGTTTCAATGGTCATTTTCTATTTTACCATCCCACCAAGAATAAACGAGAATGGTTGTACAGTTTCATGGAGGGTCTCTTCATTTTATGTCCTTGGTACTCAAAATGTGATTAATAGATTAACAGCATTGGCATCACACAGAAGCTTATAAGGAACTCAGAATAGTAGACCCCTTCCTTTCACCTATGAAATCGGAATTTGCATTGTTAACACTATCCCCAGATTATTTTTATGAACATTAAAGATTAAGAAGCACTGATTACCTCCACAGGATTTCCTAGGTTTGTCATGGTTCCAGCTTTTTCAAAACTTGTCAGTCTACACAGTTCCTCTCAGACACACAGGAAGTTGATGCTCATTATGACATGCAACCAAAAAGCAAATGAAAGCCAGCAGTTACCAGTTTGGGTGTCCCCTAGAAAAAGAGTGAAACCTTTCCTAACTTTCTAGCATCCTTCTTTTCTTGCTTTCCCACCTCCCTTAATCATTCTTTGAGGGAAAGGAGCTGGTTAACACTTTAACTTATTCACAAGTGTAAAAATATTTTGAGTGCTTCTCATTAGGTTATTTGATTTTGAAGAATAAAGTAGTACTCAAGTTAACTTGAGAGAAGGGCAGCTTAAGGACATGTATGGAGTGGTTTCAGTAGTGGGCTCTCCTAGATATCTAAGTTCCTGATCAATAACAGGATTGGCCCTCACGGAGGTGCTCCTGAACTCCAGGTCCTTTAAGGGTGTCAGCAGCTGGAGTTTGGGGGTCTTCCTCTCCTGGTGACCTACCATTAATTACGTTCAGCTACCCCAACCCTTTGTCCCCACCACCATTACCACCACTGTCTGTTCCTGTCTGTAATTGCCTTTTCTGACTGGAAAAAAAAAATTCTTTCTTTCTCTTCCCATTCACGTTCTAAAGGCTGAGAATATGATTGGCTAATCTCTTGCACTCGAAGGGCCTCATGTTTCTATATCAATGGGTGGTATAATAGTATATGGAAAAAGTTTGCCAGTGAAATGCCTAGCTCCAGTTCCATTACCTACAGCTTGGAGTATAGAGTCTTTTCTTTTATAAATAAACTTTGAACTGCAGAGACTTGGGAATGCCAGTTATCCTTAGGGAGGCTTATGTATGGATGGTTCTGCAAAACAGGCCGAGGGCAAAAAGGGAAGAAATAAGTTAACTTTTTTCAGCTCAGCATTGAAGAGCTAGCTAGCTTATTTACTCATAGAAGTGACTAATTGCCATATTCTGCATTCTTCTTTAAGATGCAGTATTTGGGTAACAAATAAATGAGGAGCCCATTGTCCCACTGAGTTAGTTTTTAGCAGATATTTACTGAGAACCTACTACTAGTCAGACATTTTGTAATCTGGGGATTCCAAAGATGCACAAAATACAGCTGATGCCTTCAGGGTGGCGATAATTTAGTGGCCACAGCTATATAAGGAAGAGCTCCCAAAATTTAGGTCAGCTAAAAGCCTAAATGCATATTACCCATAGGACTAAGATGTGGCTTTTGTTTACTTGTGTGTATTCTCCTCTGGTTCAATTTCTTTCAGGCTTTCTTTGGGGGTAAATTAACGTTAAGTTGTTCCTAAGAGAGTCGTCTTCACTTATGTGAGCCATACGGAAAGAAGCAAGGATGAATAAATTCAGCTTGTACATGAATGACTCTTAAAAATTGAAAGACAAAGAGTTAAACCACAATTGTTTAATGGTATTGTAGGGTATGTCATAAATACTAGGCCTAGGGTTTTGCTGTATCCTTGGGCAAGGAGGAGACACAATCAATTAAAAAATGAGAGCACTGTGTTCTGTCAGATATTTGGAAATGTCTATTCTGAACACTATTTTGAAGCGTAGTTTTATTTATAATTAATATTGGGCCATCTCATTCCAATAGATAAAGTCAGAAGACAACTTTTTAATTCAGTGAATTTAGAGAGGTATGGGACCATTATGTGCCTCATGGAACTGAATCCTTACCCTTCCCAAATCCCCAGATTTCCGAGGGTTATCCCATGCTTGTGGTGGGGATTATTTCTAAGTAGAGTGACTTAGATGGGGCTGTTCTACTTATTCAAAATCCACTACCTAGCATGGCTAGAACTTGGTGAAGGTTAAACCATAGTGAATATTAAAGATTATATTATGCTGATTATACCAGTATTAGGAGATTATTATGCTGCATACATTTTCATGGAAGGCATAAAAATCACTCTAAAAAGAGAGCAAGTAGGAGAATTGGTTAATAAGTGGGAGGAAATGTCTGGAAAGACCTTTTCTAAGACTCACCTAGGTGTCCTCCTTTTTGGAGGAGAGCTGAGCATACACTAAATACATAGCAAGGAGTTATTCTTATTTTTGCTTTCTCTTTCATCCAGTTGATTAGGAACACTTACTAGCACAAAATAGTCTCCATAGAGCTCTGGAGAGAATATAAGGAAAGCAGCAGAGTCAGCTCTTGACTTCTTTTTCTGAACATTGAAATGGTTTTTCCTCCTCCCTGTCCCCCTCCTCGTTCCCCTCCTCGTTCCCCTCCTCCTCCTCCTCTCCCTCCTCCTCTTTCCCTTTTTTCTGGTGGGTGGCTTTATAAGTAAGAATTTTGGGCCCCATGGTGCTTCAGCAGTGATGAGAAATTTATGTACTTAGTAGCTAGTTTTTAGTTTTTCTTCTTTTCAAAGAAATCTTATGCAATATTTCTGTCCCCATATTAGCAGTTGCTGGAGTATCTATAGCAAATTTGCCCAACATGTAAATGGCAATTCATTTTGGCAGATGGACCCAGATAATAAAAGCTTCTTTGGGAATTAGACTTTGGGAATTAGAACTAATTTAGATCTCCAGGAGAAAGTGGAGCAAAAGCTACTGCTACAAAATAAATAATTTGTCTGGTTTGTTTTCATCAAGTAGGTTACTTTGATCCACACTTACTGAGTATGTTTCTCTTTTAAATGAATATTCCTTCTTGAGCCTATCTCGTTTATGTTACATGTCCTGAAATGGAAAGACAGTTAAACAATAAAACTGAAATGGCCATCAAATGAGCAGTAGCTTTTAGAAGTTCCAAAGAGGAAGGGCTCGAGATGCGATACTGTCCATGACCTCCTTCAGGCCGTCCACGGTTACCCCCTCCTGGATGTACAGTTGCACGCTCTAGGTCAAAACAGTAGCACTGCACTTCCACTCACTCTTCTGGTCCGATTGCCACCAATCCCCCCTCTCCCCCCACTTCTCCAAATTAAACCTTTGGAAGTGCCACAATTACTGTTACATGAAAAACATTAACTGGGACTCTATTAATAGTCAACTATTATAAATAGGTTCCTGGGAGTTTGCTATCCTTAGCTTTACTGCTTAGGACAAAAGGAAAATAAATAAAAGATCTCTAACGAGTTCCTATAGTTCAGAGACTTGGTCAAAAATGTTTTTCTTTCCTTCTTTTCTTTTTTCTTTTTCTTTTTTAAAGCCATGTTATAGCCTTTCCCAAGTATGAGAAAAGCAATCATCAGTAGCTAGAAGAGTCTCCAGACTCAGGGTTGTTGTTATAATCGGGTCAGTTGAGTCTGCTTTCAGCTCATTCCACATCACAAAGCTGTCATAAGACCAATGCTTTCTTTGGAGCAGGTACATTCAAATGCCACCAGGTTGCAAGCCTGGGGCTGCAAAAGGTAAACTAGTGTCAGTGAGCACATCATGCTGCAAAAGCATCATAATAATTCTATAGACAGCAAAGGATTGCATTTCACTACTGTGCAGCATCAAATACATAAGGCAAATGCAAAAAGTCTATTTATTGTCACCTACCAGGATTGGGAACCTGAGAGCAAAAACTCCTAAGCTGTTCATTATGAGCTTAAATGAGCCCATTAGACTTACATTAGATTTAAGAGAAAACAGTGCTACTGAACTGTCAGAGATGCAAAACTTCCTAATGCAGGAGCAAGAGCACAAATTCAAAACCTGAGTCTTACCGTATTATCTATTGTATTTTCAATTTGTAAAATGCATAAGGCCAATATGGGTATTGCTTTTATAAACTTGTTAAAAAATATGATAGAAGAAATATCTTAGCATCATTTCCATATTTGTATTTTTTTTTTTTTTTGGTCCCTGCCAGGAAGACAAAATGGAATTTGGGAGAAACCTGTTTGTTTCTGGAGTACCTGGTGCTAATCAAAAAGAATCAAGCAGAAAAGAAACCCATGACAAATTTGGAAACCTGATTTTTATCAGAAGTTTATTTTGATTTTATAATCTTTGATGTTAGTGAGGGATGAGACAGACATGAAAGGTTTTGAGTATAGATTTCAGGGCTCAGTGATGAACAAAACTGACAATTCATATTCTTATCAAACTTTTTTGAGTCTTACAAAAAAGAAATTTGCTTGAATTTTCTGACATCACATCTCATCCTGCCCCAAACTTGGAGAGTCTGACAAACATAAAAGTTGAAAAATACTAGCAAGAAAAAAATGTTCAGCTGCAGACCTGTTTTTAAACAAGTCTTATTTAGTTGAAGTTGAAGGCTCTCTTTAACACAAGGTAGTTGGCTCTGCAAGGGCATTTGACCTAAAATCTAACTATCATAAATAAACAGCTGAAGCAGAATGTAAATTACAATGCTGACACAGAGCTTCGTTTTGCTAGTTTCAGGTCAAAATTCAAACTCAAATCAGGAGAAAGTATCTGTGTTTTCTGGGAATTGGTTATACTTTTGTGCATCCAGGTAATTCCAGGAAATCTTTGAGGTGATTACTCTTAATTTATTAAAAGACATCGCAAAGCAAAGGAAGGAATATCTGAATAGCCTTCATGTGTTCTGTACCTGTCTCACAGCAGCACCATTTTGACTTGCTTCAGCAAATTGAGACTTTTTCGGTTCAAGGATGCTTTCTTCTTCATCATGTCATCATGCAGCTATCATCACCACCATTATGACTGCCACAATTATCTGAATATTTAATAAGTGTACATCTAATGAGCGGCATTAAGCAGTAGAAGCATGAAAAACCTCCATCTCATTAGCCAGGGTGAGTTATCAGAGTTAATCAACAACTGATGGCTGTAGTTTGTTCCTACTCCTATTGCATCAGCTTCATGGACACCGTATTAGTCAGGAAGATTGCTTCCTATTCAAAAGGAGCTGTAGGGTGTTATGGCTTCTTGGAATGGGGCAGATGCTGTCTCTCATGAAACTACACTCCCCCTAGCCAGGTAGCTCAGTAGGTTAGAGCGTCATTCTGATACGGCAAGGTTTCTGGTTCAATTTCTGGTCAGGGCACATACAAACGTCAACCAGTGAATACATAAAAACGTGGAACAACAAATCAGTGTTTCTCTGTTTCTCCCTTCCTCTTTCTCTAAAATCAGGAAATACATTTTTTACATTAAATAAATTCTACTCTCTCTCTCTTCCAGAAACAGTCTCAGAAAAAGTTATTTTGTGAGCTGGAGTCATGAGGCAATAGCAGAGGGGATTACATGCAAATAACCGACAAGGTTGTTTCTTGTAGTGTACTGTCTGGTAGGGGACTTGGGTTTTCACAATATTCTCAATGCTAAGAACAGACATAAAGAGTGTTAACGCTACTGATGTCAAGTCTCTGACCTACCTTTAGAGTGCATCATACTATTTAGAGCATTGTTTGGAACACTACAGGAGAGATGTCTGCAAAAGGGAGGCTGAAGGCACACCGGCTTTAATTTTAATTTCTTCTGAATTAGATCACCTTTTAAAATCCCAAGTGTACACATTATTCTAGAAAGAGAGAGATAATTATGGAAGTGCTCCAGTCACCACTGCGTGTGACCAGACTGCCTGCTAGAAGAAAGGCTAGGAGACAGTGTAGTGGCAAGAACATTTTGTCCTGCAGTTAGCCCTGCCTCCCTCCGCGGCTGTGTGTCAGATGCCTGGTACCCCAGTTCTTTGGGAGGGTGAGCCAATTAGCACATTCCCTAGTCTGGAACTGTAGCTGCTGTGTATGTGATCTGCATACTGATTCAACCGAGATTTGACCTTCTGGGCCCAGAAAAACGAGAATCCCAGGTGAGAGACCACACTGGCCTAGATTTCCCTGTCCCTTCTCTTCTCCTTCATTTGCAGGCATACAGGCCTTGCAGCTTTTCCTGACTAAGTCGGAGACTAGAAAACAGTTCTATTTCACTTGAAGACTTAGACCAACGCATAAGGTAAAATCTATTAAAAATCTTGGCTTTTACCTCCCTGTGCTGTCAAAAATGGAAAGCAGGTAGCTCCATGTAGTAGTGAGGCTCTTGGCCCACGTGGGGGCAGTACTAGGTAGTCAAAAGCCTCCAGGAACTTCCAGGGCAGGCAGAGTCTGGCAGGAGACAAACGGAATGCATAAAGCAGAATCAGGTTAGTTTTTCATAAGCACAAGATTCCTTAAAGCCAATCATTACAGTGCTTTAAATGTTCTTGCTGAAAAAATTAGGAAGGAGCGATGTCTACCAATTTCCAGCTGCTGGTGCAATCATTTGCCAGGAGCTGTTGGGGGAAATTTTTGATTGATGACTCCATTTAACACTACTTTCACATGCACAATGTGAAACAGACAAACCATTGTTATCAGATTATCCAATGTTAGTCTAGGTTTGTTTGGAATGGTCAAAGTGTATTTTAGGTATAGATTTTCATTTTCTTATTGTCTGATATGATTAGCTGCCTTTCGATACATTTTCAAATACAGAATTTCTAGGGAAGCTGGAAAAGTAAACCTATGTTCACTGCTGGTGGAAAGTTACCAGTGTATTGGGGCATGGAGGTTAACCATGGCTTACTGGTATCTAATAAACCTGCTTCAGATTGTTCTTTTTAAATGATAACAGCTACATAAATGAACAATGGCGTAATTATGCATTCATCTGATCTGAAGTGTTTTCAGTGTTGGGACAGGAAATCTTTTCTATTAAGCCCCTCAGGGTGGATTCTTTTGGTTATTTGTTAGGAACACTTTAGAAATTCAAAGAGCCACAATGGTAATTGAGCTGCAT
This sequence comes from Pteronotus mesoamericanus, assembly GCF_021234165.1. Lineage (NCBI taxonomy): Eukaryota > Metazoa > Chordata > Mammalia > Chiroptera > Mormoopidae > Pteronotus > Pteronotus mesoamericanus. Next base: position 3,366,950 of record NW_026555170.1, read on the forward strand.
TCTCACAACCTACAATACTACTGAAAGACACAATGTCACAACGCCATTGGTTTCCTTACTCAGAGGTGAGACTAAGTAAAATGTGCACTTTTTTGAGACTGCTGTCCCATTTCAACCTTCAGAATACAAACTTGGATTTAACTGCTGAGCTCCTGGTCAAGTGAGGTCACTTGAAAGCAGTGGCGAGTGACTTTTTCCAACAGGCTGAGGCACTGTGTTATTATGCAAGCTGGACCGCTGCTCCAAGAGGAGCCCGCAGGACCTTGGGGAGATAGATAGTTTGTACCGGCCAGAACAGAAGACTATCTGTTCCTCATGTCATTAATGTTGGCACTTCATGTCCTTCTCCCCTCCCTGTGCACTTCTTTCTTTTCCTTGTCTTTGATCTTCTGGATTCTCTCCATCAACACTGGATTCTCTCCCTCTTTGTCCTTAACTTTATCCCCTTCTCTGCTGATCCACATACCAAACATTTCATTGCACCCATGGAAACTGTTTATCCCTGAGGGAATCATTTGGCACTCAAATGGCTATAGATTCTGTGCCAAAACAACAAGATTATTAGAGAAGATTCAGTGTTTGCCTTTACATTCGTTTTCAAAATCTCATTAGCACAAAGGTTATTTCTCCCACTAAATGGTTACTTAGAGTAAGGTATATTAAAAAGCACATCTTTTTGCTTGCTTTAAAGTGGTAGTTTGGACTGGTATGACTGTCTTCCTGTTCCATCAATGTTTTAAATATGGAAGAAAGCATCTGCTTTGCCTCAGTCTGGGGTTTGGTAAATAAAATGTCTCTGCCAGATTTTCCTATTCTAGCTTAGAAAACGACTAAAACGACTATGGAGTTGAACGTTTCCATAATGTTACCTTAACGTCATCTGGCAAGTGGTGACACGCAAGTGTTATGCAAAAACTTCCACCCCAACCCCCAACCCTTCTGGAAGTCAGTACAGAAACTCCAGTAACATGGAAAGCAGTGTCATCCAATCATTTTGTCTGCGGGACTACACTGTTTCAATGGGCACACAGAGAACTGAATTGCTTAGAAAATGTAAGGATAAACAATAGGTTAACCTTTTTAATAACTTGGGAATTTTGCTTGCTGGATTTTCATTTTCCCTTCTAAAATCCTAAGTAGAACCTCTAACATGGTAACATAGTTTTCCTATTGCTTTTGGGGGTAGAGAAGGTGGGATCGAGTTTAACGGAGGTCTCTTCCCTGGTCCCCTCTGCGGGTCGGGTCCCTGGGGCCCGCGCGAAGCGGGCTTTGCACACTTGCTCGCTCTGCTCGGGCAGCCATAGACTCCCATCTCTCCCAACCCCACCTACCTCCCCTTCCTAGTTCCAACTTGATCATTAGCAAGAGACAGGAATGAGTAAGAGAAAGACAAAAAGTAATTCATTCACTGAAGTGCAGCTGCAAATGAATTTTTGAAATCAATTATTCATTTTCTCTTTAATAGTTCTGCATTGATACTGCTCTGTATCAGGGGACTGGGAGAGCTGCTTCGCTGCGCAGCAGCCCAGGGTGGAGAGCGCAGCGCCGCCCCGCCGCCAGCGGGCCTCCCGCGCACGCGTTTCGGTGTTCAGCAGCGCCTTGCCGACCGCCAGCAGCATTTCACGTACAGCGTGCGTGTGCTTTAAAGTGTGTGGTAGGTAGAGCGGGCACGAAGGACAGGAGCGATTGCACTAAAAGAGGGCAAATACCTTATTTTCTGTACCTTCTGGTGCCAGCCTCCAAAACCACTGAAGCGAAGGCAAAAAACTTAACAAGGATGATGGTTTTTGAGGAAAAGGTAGTAGCACAAATTCGAAGTCGTTTTGCTTATGTGGGAGGGAAGAAAAAGTCCTGGATTGTGTGGGAGGACTGGGTGACCACCGCCTGGAAAGGAACTATGAATCTTTGTCCTTCCCGACCGACCGACCGACCGGGGCGGAGGTCAGGGAGTGGCGGCCGAGCGACAGCGCAGGCCGCTTGATTACCTCCACATCTTCAGGCGGCTCTAAACCCAGATTACAGAACGCAACTTCTATCACTCCCTTTGCTCAAATCAAATGTTATCAGGAAATCTGCTCTTCCTGACCTCTGCAGCATGTGGCTGGAAGGTAAACCTAAGCATTATATGGAAAACCTATTTTTAGTAACAGAAAGCAACAGTACTGCTTCTGTGTTCAAAGATGTTGGCTCCAAATGACAGAGGAATGATTGTTTCCACTTAAAGTGATTGATATGTCTACACACACTTGAGAGAGAGAATTTCATTACCTATTCTTTCAGCAGGGACTGACTGAATAGAGTTTCAAAGGAAATAGGGAGCATATTTGTATAACAGAGTACGTTTTCCTCCATGAAATGAACGGGGAAAGGCCAATATATATATAGGAAGAAATTGTGAATTGGTAAATAAAAAGAATAAAGATATGGAAAGAGTGAAGAAACTACTACCACAGAAGAATGTTCAATACGCGCAGTAATTAGGTTTTTAGCTTTTTGTTCAATGACAGTGAAATATTTCTATTGGTTCACTTGCGGAAGTATTTATTTTTAAATTATGTGTAATGATTAAGCACAGAAAAATATAAGAACTGTAAAAGGCAACCTAACAAAATTCAATTTATTCCATAATAATACTTAAGAATTAATGCTTTCATTTTGCGTGGTACTTGAAGAGTTGGAAACTAGAGTTATGCAGTATCTCGCAGATGCTTTTAAAACAGAAAATTAAGAGATCGAAGCTCTAATTTGGGGTCAAACATAAAGAAAAACAACTTAATAAGCTCCTAAAACTGTAATGTTCTTTTATAAAACAAGAAGCCCTTCTGCAACCTAAAAATCTGTTTTCTCTCCACTGTTTTTCTCCACTGCTGTTTGGTTACCTCCTAAAGCCGTTATTTCCAGCAGAGTCACAGAAACCCTCAGCTGTGTAGGCGGTCCCAGTAAATTTAGCAGCCAAGCCCCATTTTGACATGTTAAGAATGGGCGTCCATAAATCTTCTCCAGCTTCTCCTGAGAAGATTAAATCTTTCTTTTCAAGAATTTGCTAAATTTCAGGAAATGCTGTAATATAAAAAAAATGACTTGTAGATAAAGCTGAAGGAAGAATGAAAGATAATGGAATCCTTTTGTTCAAGAACCAAAGATGAAGGTGAGGGAAACTCCTGAAAATTTAGCTACGGAGGGGTGGGAAGGGGGAGATGCAAATGAAGTCAGTCTGTGTGCCTAGCACTTGGGCTCGTGAGCAGGGGCATGTGGAAACCCCCAAAGAATTCCCTCTGTCATTAAAAGGGGTTTTTGTCTTTAAGGCCAATCTCTTTAGAGCAAAGATGTCATAAATAAGCTTTCAATTAAGAAGCCCTTCAGTTGGTGGAATTTCATTTTTCTTTCTTACTCATAGTTGGGGAGGAGGACCCAAGACCAAGTCTACTTCAAATGTATTTTCTGATCTTTCTCTGAATAGGCAGGGCTCATTGCATTGAGTGATATATGGAGGAGGCTTAATCTCCTTAACATGTGTCAGTCAATTTGGGCTGCTGTAGTACCATAAACTGGATGGCTTGTGAACTATAGAACTTTATTTTCCATAGTGACGGAGGCTGAAACCCTGATATCAGAGTGGCAGCATGAGTAGATTAGATTCTGGCATGACCTCTCTTAGAAGCTACAGACTTCTTGTTTATCCTCTTGTGGTGGAAAGAGGCTAGAGAGCCCTTTGGAGTCTTTTTCATAAGGGCACTAATCCCCTTCATGAAGGTTCCGCACTTACGACCGAATCACCTCCGAAAGGTCCCGCCTCCTTGTACCATTGCATCGGGGGGTGGGGGGGGGGGGAGAACCTTCATATGTGAATTTTGAGGGGACACATTCAGTCTGTAATCGTATGAATATGAGAAACCTAGATTGTCTTAGCATTAGCAGATCTAGCATTTATTGAAAGAATACCGGGCAAATAAGAGAAGTGAAGACAGGGTTGAACAGCCTTTTCGAAAGTGAGATCCAAAGTTGCTCCAAGGTAGCTAAATACAGGCTCATTCTCAGCAGAGCTGGCAGTGGGGATGACGCTGCGTCAGGCCTTTTCCATACATGTGTTACTCCTCTCTGATACATCAGAATGCCAAAGAAATATAGTCTAATTGGCTTGACATGACTCATTGGCTCACCCGCAAGCTGAGGATAATGTGGGTGAGGGTATAACCATCAGGGCCATGTAGAATAGTGGAAGTATAGTTCCCTAAAAGAAAAACAGACTTTTGTTCCCAAGAAAAGAAGGAAGGGATCTTAAACAGGAAGAAACAAACATAGGAGAAAAGAGAATTATTGCCATTACAGAGTTCAACTTCCTAGTAAGATCATTCTGATTTGAAAAACTGGTATTGATCTCTTGCGTTAAGACTTGCTCCTCTCCCATGCATCTTACCTTCTCAAGGTACCCTTTTAATTCCTAGAAATTTAATTTACATTCTATTTGATGGAACAGGTACTAAAAGGAGATTCTAGGAAAAAGCAGGAATGTCCCAGCAGGTAGAGAGTGGCCCCACCTACCATGCAAAATGGTGTCTACCAGGTACATCCCTAATCATTGGACACATATATTGAGCTATAGCTCTATATATACAGACAGTCCCAGGAACTACATGGTTATCCTCTTGTACTTTTGAGAATCTATCTTCTGACTGTACCTGAAAAAGTAGTCTTGCCATTTTAGATCATTCTGTTACCAGCATGTCTATTTAACTGCAATCTATTGACATTCGTCTTTGCTAAAAGTCCCACAAAATTTGATTATGTTGTGACCCTCAGCATCTGAAGTTTTAAGGTAATTTTCTAAGATTATCACTTTGGACAATAAACTTTTTTTTTTTTTTCCCTCTTCTCCAGTAACCTCCAACCCTATATGCTAAGCTTAACTATAAAAAAAGTACTTATAACCTGAATTCATTTTTGAAAAGAATGCATTTTCAACTAAAGAAAAATATGTATCTCAGTTCCACTAGTTTCCAAGCTCCTTAACTCTCTGTACATCTCTAGAGCACTTAATGTGTGTTTAATACATATCTATTGAATAAATAACTGAATAATTAAGTTAATAAATGAATAAATAGTTTCTTGATTCTGGCTATCAATTAAATCCCATCCAGAAAAGTTTAGAGAAGAAAGAAATCTTAGAGATTATCTCATCTAACTCTATTACTTATTATAAGCTTGAGCCTGGAAAAGTAAAATGACTTATCCAAGTCCCACATCTAATAAGTGCCAGGGCAGACAATCAAAGTGAGACATTCTAACTTTAAATCCAGCCCTGTTTCCACTGTAACATCCAGGTAATTCATAGTAAAAATGCAGCATCTCACAGGTATATGTATTTTTAAATAGATATCCTGTAAACTGAAAGCCAGATTAGATTTAAAGAAACAGTGTTAGGATAGTTAAAGAGGCCATCCTTGAGGTTAAGGTTTGGGCCAAATACTGCCTAATTGTAATTGTTAGCCTTGTAAATGGGCAGAACAACATGCTTCACTATGAACGAGAGAGCTCTTCACTGCCCTCTCATGCTGCCCATAATGTTCACTGTTCAGTCCCCAATCTAGGGGCACTTGACTCAGGGGACTCTTTCCTGGGAATGTCATTTTGACAAGTACCCTTATTTATCACCAAGCTTAGCCAAGCTATGGAAGTGTGGAGTGATTTGCACGGGAGGGGGTTGACCTTGTGATAGCTTTTGCCTCAGGTTTCTGCCCCACCCAGAGGAGTGGTCAGCTGCCTCTGCCTAAGTGGGGGAAGTGAATGCATAGAGACCAGAGAACCAGTCTAGCAACAACCTCCCGAGTATCCCAGGTCACCCTCACAGTGGAGCTGTACCTCGTATTTGTACCTGCGCCCTCTCTCCTCAATTAAAATGTCTCCTCTGGTCCTATCACATTTAATCTGTTGAAGACTCTTCAATTTAGGCTATATGCTGATGACTCACAATTATCTATTTCAGGATTAGACCTTATTCTTGAGCTCTAGATGCATATATAATGCATTCTAATAGACTTGTCTAACTTGACATCTCATTGACACCTCACATTCAATCAGTCCAAAATGGAATAATTTTTATATCTTGCTCCCAAGTCAGAAATCTGGGCTTCATCCTAGAACCTTCCTTCTGCCTTATTAACCATATCCAGTTACTTACAAAGTTTCTTTGACTCCATCTCTAATTTTTCTGTCATCTTCCTGCTCCACATTGATATCTGCAGTTTGTTTTGGTACCATGTCCTAGCTGGCATCCTGTGTCTGGTCTTGCTTCCCTCCCACCCACCCTCCACACTGCAATAAAAGTGACCTTTTTGAGGTTTAAGTCTGACCCAGACACTCTCTGGCCTCCATGGTCATTCATCATTGACGGGAGAGAATCAAGTCCTTTGGCAGAGCCATTAGACCCTTTCCTCCTTTCAGAGCCTTGCAAAACAAACCTGCTGGCACCATCATAGACCATTCTCCCTGGAACAAACTTCATCGCAGTCCATTCCTCAGGACTCTTCACGCTGGTTCACTTCTGATTTTTTTATACACAGATTTCCCACTGCCTGGAATGCCCTCCTCAACTTTGTCTGCCTTTGTCTCTACTTGGTTTAAGTATCACTTTATTTTTCCTGATTCCTTCTGTAGTTTTTCCACTCTACTGTACCTAGGTATTTCTTGGTTATAGCACCTGTTGCTCTGCATTGCATTGCTTGCCACTGGTATCATCCATCTTCCCCCTCAACCCCCAAATGACTAATGGAGTGCCCAGTACATACTAGTATTTGAATAGTCACTTAAGTAGGAATGGGTGGTTTGGGATTAATTTGCCACCATCCCAAGCTATATGCACTGAATGACAAGAAATTTCTGAAACAGTGCTCTAATCCAAAAAATCCAGAGGTTCACTATAGTAAGGTGAAGAGGAAGTATTTTGAGCCTGGCAAAATTTGGGGCACAATGAAAATTATTAGAGGCCAGAGACTGTCAAAGAAACCCTATTCTCCTACATGTCTTTTACCTAGAAATCTCATACCAGAGGCCAAGATTAATTAACTATTGAACACATGCATTTTGTCAACCATGGCTGAGTACCTTCAATGCTTCTGCTGCTCTGCTTTGAGGCTGATGGTGCCAGGTCCCCTCCCTGCAAGGCCACACGTCCTGCTGGGACAGCAGGGCCCTCATCAGCTCCAGTCCATGCCGATTTCACTGCAGAGTATGTTACCTAAGATTAACTAGAATCATAGAGAGAAGAAATGAGTGACACCCAGGGGCTGGGGGCCTAAAGCAGTGTTGAGCAATCAGTTTAAGCTTGAGCTCCGAATCCTCAAAAAGGATTTTAACAGTTTTGCTTTGAGAAATTGGTTTCAATGGACAGGTTCTTTCATCTCTGAGTGGTTTACTCAAAGTATGAATATTGGAATAATTAAGGCAAAAGAGACCTTGTGAAAAACAACTCTAGTTCTAAAAATTTTCTCTGACCAGTTATTGGCCTACTCTCCCCTTCCTTTCAACCACCCTAAAAGGATTAGCTGAGTTATTTTTTATTCAGTTTGATTAAATATGCTTGAGCAATATGGAGAAACTATTTTTATAAAATATTTAAGGGAGGAAAAAATGTTCTCTCCTCTGTCTCTTTTTGAGGTTAATTGTGCTGTCTTGATCACCAAATCTACTCCTAACACCAACAGGTAACATGACTCCACCATCTGATACATGAAGAGGAAAGATTATTTTAGATCCTAAATCAACTTTTTTGTCTTCACTGAAGTCCAGGAAGGTAGAAAACATATTTGTTTAACTGTTTTGTTTACAATAACCATAATGCTATGAACAAATGGAATATTATTTTATTTTGGAGGTTATATCTTGTTTTCGCTGGAGAGTATAAAAGCAAAACAAAAACCAAAAAACAAAAAACATAAAGCCTTGCTTTAAAATGTTTATGTTAGTACTGGCTTCATAGTATTGTCTACTTTTAGATCAGCTCTAAATTAAGAAACATGAAAAATCAAATTACATTTTCCTATACTGCCTATGAAGTGTTCTGTAATTCTTTCAGAAGCAGAGACATGCAATCTTACCTGCCAATATAGAGAAAATGACGTGTGTGTGTGTGTGTGTGTGTGTGTGTGTGTATCTTAGGTCCTAATAGTATAGGAATTGCTTAGATAGTCCTTATACTCACCTTGAAAGATTTGGGTCCAATTAAAATTTAAAAAAAAAAAAAACACAACAAAACAAACCAGATACATTTCTCAAGGAATTTCATTAGGCTCACAATTTAGAAAATATTTTAAATGCAATTTGCAGTACAACCTTTTGATATGAAACAATTGCAAACCTGTTCTTGGCCCATGCAAAAAAAAAAAAAAAAAAAAAGTATGTCACCACCATTTGATTCTGCACTGGAAGGATGATTTTAAATCTAATCCATTCTTTACCATTAAAATACTTTTATGAAGCTCTCTTTCTTTCCCCTCATCTGCTAAATGAGATCATTCTCACCCACTTAAGCTTTCTCAGTGAAATGTTATGGCTTTCAAGGAAATTCATACATAAGAAATACAATTTTAATATATTATGCTTTGAGCATGACTTTATGTTTTCTACTTGAAGATGTAAAATGATATTTAATTTTAGACTTGCATTTCCCCCCCAAAATAATAATCCTCAAAGTATTCTTTCCCAAAATAATATTTGCTGGGTAGAGTGGTGAGTTAGTCCCTCTGCACTCTAAATTTTGTAATATTTTGTTATCTTCAGAATGAAAATGAATCTTAAAAATAAAAATCAACAAAGTATCTACTCAACATGCATATAGGACATCTTTCCTAAATCAGGCCCGGTATTAGATATGGACATTATAACAATTAATGAGAGGGAGAGAAGACCAGTAAAGAGATGATGAGTATGCAGTGTAGTAAGTACAAGAATTACGTGGAGAGAGGGATACGTTGTCCTAGAGGGAAGAAAAGGCTAAACACTATTATTGCAAATTTCAGGTGAAGAATGATTCTTTCTATCATTAACATTAGCTACAATTCTATCTTCAACAGCATGGTGATTAAAAGAGTTAATTTCTCTCATGAGGGGAAATGTTTTCCTCCCAGGAAGAGTTAACCTGACTTTTCATATAAACATAATTTCTAGAAATAAATCTCAAGAAAACGCTCCCAGGGATGGACATTTCTTCCTGACAGAAGCACAGCTGTTTAGCGTCTATAACCTTTGGGTTTGTGCTCATCTTTCTCTAACCCCCTCACACAAAAGGCAGTGCCGCACTGGTACCAGAATATGACTTTCAGCTCTGTCTGTGTTCCCATCTACCTTTCTGTTACAAAGCTTCAAAGAGAGGCCTAATTTAAGACCTACGGTGTGTTGAAACCTGTAGTTCCAGATAAGGATTCTCCCTCTTATATAATGCATTTTAAAATGAGAGCAAAGAGCCCACATCAGGGTTGGATTTCCACTGTTTAGCTCTGAGTATCCTTGAAGCTTTAAATTGTAGGAGTACAGGGTTTGTGAGCTACAGTAATTAGTGCTGGTGGCAGTACTGTGGCTTGTAGCAGTGTTGATGAAAAGAAACCATAATTTCTATTAAATCCTTAGGGTCTCCTTTCTGCAATCAAGACTTGCTATGTTTCTTTTTAAAGCTTGAATCAAATAACTTAAGCAAGCACTGTGACAATACCATTTTCAGGAAAGAAACCTATGATGTGACTCACTCACCCACTGAAATGACACTCCATACACCTACTTGTTCCTTGCTTTTACTTTCTGAGTCCTCTGAGTCAAAGCATTTGAAAATCTGTCTGTATGTCAAACCCCCATGAAAAACTTCCTTGCAGACATCTTCCCTGCTCGTCCTTGTCCATTTCACCTGTTTCAGCACAGGCAGAATTACTAACAGTTTAGTCAGTATTCATTAGTAAGTTCCACATGGAGCAGAAAGCTCATTTTCCTCTCCAAGTGAAGACACGTATTGTGACTTGCTTCACTGCTCTATTACTCCATTTCTTAAAGGCTAGAGAAGATCCCTTTTCCCCAGAAGTTTATGAATCCTCCAGTTCATCCCAGCCCTCTTCTCTGAGAACACGTGCCCGTGAAGAGACAAACTTGGAGACCAAGGTCAGCAAACTGTCCTTTGCAGCTTTTACAGGATCGTTTGATTTCATTTGCCTTTGAGAGGAGTGCAAAAATTCTAAAATGAATGGAGGTAAATTAGTTTGAAAGAATTAAATTTGGTGCTCATGTGATACCCAAATACCACTGCAAGTAATAAATATACTGCCTGCCATGTAGTGGGTTTGTTGAATGAGTGCTTGAACAAATTGTGGAGCTAATGTCTGGGATTATCTGGTTGTAGCTTATTTTATTCAAAAAATGTGTATTGAACGTCTGCGTGGCAGGCATAGCTTCACTGTGCTGCGCACCATGACCTTGAATCCATCATCCTGCCTCCAGACTGAAGAACAGTTTGGTCATTTTAGATAGATGGAAATTTGTGTTACAGACATACTTCATCTTGTAAATATGTCTGTTTCTTTAAAAAGTATGAAAATGTCATTTTATTTTGCAATTCTAGATACATTCCAAATCGCAGATAAACCAGCTACTTAAACTTATCCTAGAAATAGTCAAATCAACAGTCCCATTTACCTCTGAGGAAACTGAGTATCAAGTATGTATCTTGTCTAACGTTAAAAGGGTAGTTACAAGATAATAGCTATTATCCTCTCCCCTCAGTATTAGGTGATTCTGATGGCCTAAAACGGATTTTTACCTTTCCAGAAACCTCTGGGTATTCTCTCCTAGAAAAATATTCTAAATTTTCATTATTATTGTTAGGAGATATTTCCTCATGCATTACTTGATTCTGAACACATTTCACTGTGTCTTTCAGCAGAGGTGAAAACTAATAGGAAACCATAATTTATTGAATGAAAACAGTTCATTTATTTGAGGACAATTAACTAACCCCTTTTTAGTATTCTATTTTTCCAGTTAATTTATCTCAATTACCTTGCTTCTTTATGAGATAACTTGTTGATATATTTCTGACCCAGAGTGAATGCTTATTAAATAGGATTAATATATTAGCATTATTTCTCTTTCCCAAATATTTCCAAGATACTGTATTCATGAATATCAACAAAGAAGGAGAAAAATAGGATGTTCATTGAGTGTTGGTTATTGATCAGTAAAGTTTTAGTTATGTTGTCATATTTAACCCTCACGGTATCATTATGAAAAAATTACTTTTGGAAGCTTTAAATTTTGAAACGTGAAAACAATGGGGTCCAGCAAGGCACAACCCCTTGCCCAAAGTCACAGAGTTAATGAGAGGTGGGAACAAGTTATTGAAAAATAAATAAAAAAAAAGATGCAACCCAAGTCTGACATAACAAAGCCTATTCTCTTTCTGACAATATCCTCTGATAGTTCTCTGATATTGTGACCAATATCTTCATAGGCAAAGAGCAAAACAGACCTCTTCTGGAGAGGAGACCTGGAGCCTGGAGAGGTTAAATGCCATCCAGCAGAGGGCCACTTTCAAGCCCCGGAGAGCCAGGTGCCATTCCCATGCCCTGGACTCCCGATCTGCCTGGGGTGTGCCCCGAAAGCCCTGCAGGGAACCCTGCTTTCCCATCTGTGCTCGAGAGCTCAGCGCTCAGGAAAGGATCCAGATTGACATCTGGCAATTTGAAGTTCCCCTAGAGTTATATAGGATAGGAATCTGGCTTATACTTTCTTTTCTCTACATAGCAGCTCATAATGACTCGGCTGTCGCTGGCTGTTAAAGCAGTTGGCAGGCCTGGTGCGTGCAGGGAATCAGGGTGATGGAGCCAGGATGCCTCAGTGGTGGAAGATGAGCACAGAAGGCCCGAGCGCAGGCCTCGATTCCAGCCCTTGCTTTGGGCAGTCGCTGGCTTCTCTCTGCCCGGTCCCCGATCTGGAAAACGGAAAGAGGAATGCAGAGAAGCTGCGAGGCAGAACACATCCATGAGGAGCATATAGTATTTTGGATATAAAAAGGGAAAGGGCAGTGGAAAACTTTAAAATCAGTTCCGCGTGGGATCATTCAGAATAATTGCGATTAAAATTATTAGTACGTAGCAATCCTGGTACGGCACACCTTCCACATACCATCAGCTGTTAAGTGTAGCTCGCCTTTTAGGAATTGCTGAAGCAATAGCTACCCTGTGGAAATTTTGAGGGACAATAATATAAATATGTCAGACAAAACTGTAGATTAGATAGTCCACTCCGCAGCCTTTCAGCAGGCTTCTTGAGGCCATATTTTATGTTTTCTTCATACTTTGCAAGTCCCTCAGTACCTACGTCAGGGCCTTGAATCAAAGGAGCCTCAGTTGAGGGTCCCTAATCATTATGTGACTCAAGGCCAAGAGAAACTATAATAAAAGGTCCTTGGGACTCAGCTTTAATTTTGAGGTAGAATGGCCAATGACTTTGATTTTCCTGTGTTACTTGGACGTGCTTCCTAAGTGCCAAATTGTTAAAAGTTGTCATATTCTGCTTTCCAATTTCTCTGGGGTCTCTAAATATGCAATCAGTTGTACAGGTGTATGGCTGGCACGTACATCAAAGACAGCTTTACTTTACCCTCAAGTTCATCAGAAAGTGACCATTCACACCCATTCAGGCCTGAATGAAATCTCCCATCCACATGAGGAATGAGACTCACTGTTGGCAAGATGTGGTTTATGTGCTCTGACTTTGGACCCTCTGTTTTTTTTTTTAAGAGAAGTCATAGTAATGATGGTAAAAGCAAAGGCTGTTTAAGAAACCCTGCCATGCCCCAGAAAAGTGTTATGCAGAACCTTGCTACTAATAGTGGCCAGGGGGACAATCCCCAGCACAGATGTGACCTAGAAGCTGTAGACAGTCCCCTCCCCACCTCTAGACTTGTAGAATCAGAATCTTCATTCTAACAAGATCCCCAGGTAATTTGTATGCACCTTAAGAGTGAGAAGCACTAGTCAAGGACCTGGGTTTTAGGATGATTAGGAAAGGTCAAGATTACAGTTGAAAGTTGAGTACTCTTATCATTAGCAATTGCTATTGGGTCCCATCATTAATATTGGGGCATACTATCATATAGAAAATGCGTCCGCTCTTACTGTCCAGGAAATTGTGAGGAGCCAGAAAACCAATGAGGCATGCAGTCTGAGTCTGCCCTCCTATGCAGTTATAAAGACCGCCTCTAATCTTCCTGTTTTTGCGTTGATATTTGAGGGTTTCTACATTCATAAATGATGCTATTCTCTCCTCTTTTCTAGATCAATAGGAAACCAGAGTGTCTCTGTAGCCTCCAAATACACTCTTCTGTCTCACCTGCATCAAACTGACAACTCTCTGAAGAGCTCAGACTAGATTTCTTTATAAATAACCCTGAGTCCTTTAGATTTGTCATAAGAGGAGGGAGAAAGAAGCAGTGAAACTCCCTAACTAGCTTACTTTGGCTCCTGGATGCCAAGGCAGATGTTACAAATGACACGGCATCTCTGCTCAGGGCCTCAGTGTGGAAATTACTCAGCAGAGCAGACATGGGCCTTTCTGTTTTACTGCCAGTTATGAGCTTGTGAATAGCATACCACACTGCCCTGATTAGTGGATGCTTTCACTCCCTCCTCCTAATCACGGGGGCTGGAGCAGAATGATAAGAAGAGCTTCCATGATAGAGTTGGTGGTGTGGGGCCGCCCTTTCTCTTCTCCTCCTCTGTTGTGCTTTTCTTAATGCAGGCAACCCTTTGACGTGTGATTTTTTGGTTTTGACTGACTCACCTGAGCCATCAGAAGCTTCACATTTCCAATATAGTTCCCTTATCACTGTCCTGGCTGAGGCTTGAAAGCACCCGTGGGAAAGCTTCAATGTTAGTGCACAGCTGTTGGGTTTACCATCCCCTGATGCCTACCACGAAATGTTGATTCTCCTATTGTACTGAAATGGATAATGACCTTAATTTTTATTAGAGGTTTATCTTCAGACCTTGCCTAACTTTTCTCAAAAGCCTAAAGGAATTTGCCGGTTGATTGAGTCCAGTTAGCATTGCTAAGGGATTTCTTTTGGGGAGCTCATCCAAGACTTCAATTCTGTCCTTTTCTTTTCTGAGTTTGCAGGCAAGGGCGGATGAGTGAGCAACAGAGGATGTCTGGGCTCATAGTGCTCAGGTGTGTATGACTCATTTTCTTTGGATCCCGGTGGCATAGAGCTCCGACTCTCACCTTCCTTGGCTTACTGAAGGGCATAGAAGAAAAACAAGTAGCAAGTGGCTGCATTTAGGTTCTCCCAGGAAGGCACAGATGCTGTTTGGTAATAGAAAATATACCCAGTCTGTGTGGGCAGGTATTGGGTTTCCTCCTAAATAGTGTTGGGCTATTTTCTTTATGCTCATAAGCATCTATGTAATCTTAAGCCTACATAGATCACAAATACAATTCTTCAATATGTAAATCCCCTAAAAGCCAAAATAGTACTTGAGTTGTTTACAATGATGAAGACATTTTAAACCAGAGAAGAAAATTGCTTTCATCTTGAATTGTTAACAGTGATCAATTGTTAGTGGTGCTTGGATCCTGTGTTGAGAAGAATATTGAAGCCACCTTAGGGCTCAGTGGAAAAGAAAACCATGATAAATTACATACAAGGCAATGGCAGCATTTGTACTACGTGCTTTTTCTATACCATTCATATATATTCTAACTGTAATTCATTACCTTTTTGAAGGAAAAGGAACTCTTCAGTTGCTAACAGAGAGCTAGCTCTGATCAACTTGTAAGTGCTCTCCATTTCAAGATGCAGGGCTTACTGGATAAACCAAAGTAGCCTGCCTGGGTAAACGTTATCAGCCTGCCCTAACTGTACCATACAATTTGAACAGATTAGGGCATACTTAGTATTTAGAACGCTGTGCGGTTTTATTTTTATTCTGTTCTCATATTTCTCTGGATTTGGTGTTCGAGTGCTTGGACTAAAACTCAGGCTAAAACAGCATTGACCATGGCCAGTCCCTCTGAGCTTTACTTTCTTCCTTTGAAGCCTGCTGGAAAGAACACATGAAACAAGATATATCAATAAAGTCACAAGACATGAAAGCCTCAAAGGACTTGTGAGATAGAAAAGGGAAAAAACAGGATGCAGTTAGCATGCAAATGACATAGATACTGAATAAATGGTAGTTATATTCGAATCCTGTTAGTTGCCTTAACAAAACTAAAGCACTCACACATCGAAATATTTGGAAAAGCAGACTATTTTAGGTGCCTCATGGGTGCTAAATATTTGAATGGAACAGGGGCATTTATGTTTGTGCTGGGTCCCGCTAATAATGGGATTAGACGCACATAACCCCCAGCCCGCTCTTGGCATCCTGTCCTGCATGAGGGGAGAGGGAAAAAACTGAAAAGTATTTGTAAGTCTCAAAGTCCAGAGACAATAGCCTCACCAAAAGCAATGGCGAAAAGGCCTGCTGTCCCCTCCAATGGTGGATCAACATAGTGTCACCAAATTATGCTACTAATTATATCCTTCACTGCTATAAACTTAAAGTAAAAAAACAAAAAAAATCTGTTTCATTTAAGAATGCCCTTGATGAGTGATTTTGAGAAAATTAGTATTTATATTAAATCTCAACCTATGAGTACACATTTGTTGAATAGTTGTGTTATGAAATATGAAAGAAGCACCTTTGCTGCATGCTTACGTACAATGGGTCTCCCGAGGGAGACACAGGTGTAGGTTTCATTTGAGTTGTAAGCTAAACTAGCCACCATTTTCATGGGTACTTTTTGTTTTTACACTTGAAAGAATGAGTGACAAACTGTGGTTATCAGACTTACGTGTTTGGCACTCATTTTTCTTAAATGAACTAAGTAAGTTTGTTGCTTCAAGGAAAACAAATTGCAGTATCTGTTGGGAGCTATGAAGTTCAAGTTTTCACAAGGTAGTTGCAATTGGAAAAAGTTTATCCACTGTCACCAACTTGGTAATTTTTCAATATGTTAAGTCTTTAATGAGACAAGTGGTGGAATTAATAAATGTAATATAATTCTTTGATTCCTCTGTTGGGTTAGGATTTAAATCAAAGAAATGATTTGTTGTTTTGGCTGGAACAATTCTTTGATAATAAAACTGTGTCAGCATTTAGAAGGTCTGTATAACTAAAAAAATAAGAATTTACAAATGATATCATTAATGCCTGCCGTTACAAAATGATGTATGGGTAAAAGACCCACATAAAGTGCAAGAGGCACTAATGGATTTTAAGGTAACAGAGAATGAAAAATGTATTGATATTGTTTCAGATTCCACAATCAAGCTGCAGAAGTATGCAGCAGGTGGTAACCTGGAAGATTTTACTTGAATACGCCTGCATCAAAGCGATGGCATGAAGACCTCCCTTCTATGGTAGATGCACAGTTACGTCCTTTTCAGAAGTAAACAAGAGTTAAATCAAATTTTTTGCTACACAGATAATAATGAACTTGAAGCTCCAGACTTTCAATTGTCTAGATGTGTTACGAATTATATATTTTAATGTATCAGCCCATTATATAGTTCATTATTTTTGACCAGGGAGAACTGTGTTATGGGCTCCTGAGCAAGTTTTAGAATCACAGAATTATAAACCCAGATTTAGAAGAAACCTCAAAGGCTAATTAGTTTAATTATCCATCTGATAATTGGATCCAGCCATGGAGAACTCACCTGCCCAAAGAGGGAAACATTTCATCTTTGAACTTCCCAGATTGTTTAAAAAAGTTATATTACGTGAAAACCTGGCCTGTGTAACTTCAGAACACCAGTCCTAATTTTATCTCTGAAGAAATAAAGATGACAACTTTTGTGTTTTCCTTTGCTCTACTTTCTTTAGGTTAAACATCTCTACCCCATCAGGTGTTCATCCTGGTATAAGGTTTAATTACTTTAGCATTCTGCTTACATTTCTGAAAAAAACTCCAGTATGCCTGAGTTCCTTCCTGTGTATGTGATTCTTAAGGTTAGGTAGGTGAGCCTGGGAGAGCACGTCTCATCAACTAGCTTACTGTCAAACCAGTCCCTTCATTGTTTAGAATACAATGATTGTACAGATGCAGCCCAAGGCCATGTTCACTTTTTTATCATACACAATACATGGCAAACTCATATTGATGTTAGTGTTATAAAATCTATAAAACATAATATTCACATATTTCCCAAGCTGTTCTTTCGTGACTCTTTGAATATTTTTTAAAATCTAAGTTCAAGCACTTGCATTCTTACTGAACTTAATTTTGTTGGCTTTAGCCATTGTCCCAAGATGTTAATATCTTCTTGGAATCTGATTTTACTGCACAATATATTTTCTGTTTCTTACAGCATATATCATCGGAAAATTTGATAATTATGCATTTTATATTCTCACCCAAGTAACTGACAAAATCTGTGAGCAGGACCAAGCCACTGAAAGAGGATCATTTGACACTTTGTAGAAACCTTCTTCCAAATTAATGGAGATTATTTTAATATGCATACTTGAGATTCAATCAGCCAGGTTTTGTTTCTCCATTTAATCTGTAAAATATCACAGACACTGTCAAATGATTTGAAGATGTTATCTGATGTCTCTGGGTCTTATTTACCCCCAGCAATTTAACAGAAATTTAAAACGTATTATATCACCTCTCAGGAGCAGGGTTAGTATATGTGAGATAAAGTCAATGGGATTCTTTAAGTTCCTTGGAGGAAAAAAGCTTATATATCTATGTTTATTAAGAATAACAAAATAATTTACTTTGGAGAGTCCTAATCCTTCTGTAATTATTCTCATCTACTGAATAAATGAGTACATAGAACAAGGAGGCTAAAGTAACACAACTGCGAAACTCACATTGTGACCAGTAGATTTTGAACTTGAAGGTCTGCTTCCGAGATCAAGGACATAGCTTTGTTTCTAAAAAAGAAAATGGGTAGCATCATCCTTTTCATTATTTTCTAATTTGTCCTTCACTTGTCCTTTGCTCACATTTAGATCAATTATTGCTAGTGTGTCTTCATGGAAAGGAAACAGAAAAAAGCAACAGTTTTAGACAAGGGGCAGATTTTCAGGCTCAAGCGAATCATCTAGTCATAAGGACTGGGAAAGCAAGCTTTATAGCAGAGAGCCTGCCAGACCCTTTAACTACTAGAGTGTGCTCTAGATTTGAAGGTCTAAGTTCTTACGCGTTTTTCCTGGTCCACTTAACTGCGTCATCTAAACTTGATAAAAGTGACCTTACAATGAAGTCATTTTCTTGAAAATATTTGGAAGTGCTGGGAAGCAACTGAGAGTAGTAGGAAGACAAGCATTTAATGGGCTGGACTATCATAAAGGCTCTGGGCTTGTTGGTGTGAGGGGGAGGGGTGCTTTGCTGCACAGAATCTGAATCAATTACAAACTCCCTCCTTCTAGGTCCAGGAGCCCAGAAACCCCTTCACACCAGACAAGGATGCCAGGAAAAATCAATAAGCGATTGAATTGGATTCTCTGGGGGAGAACACAGTGTATTTTGTAATTTCAAAATAGCTCTTTTATTAGAGAGCCTAAGAGTGTATAGCAGACATTACATTTCTATGAAATATAAGCCAGGCAACATTCAGTTCTGTTTTAAAATTAATAGAGCTTCAATCTTTTTTATTTTGGCAAGAGATTGAGTTGTGATGCCTGCTAACTCTGTCTTCATTCTGATTTAGTAAGCATTTATTAAGAACAGTTTTATATTTCTCTAAATGCCTCACCAAAGCCTCTCTCTGTACTCTGGACGTGAAATTAAGTATAAAATTGATTGCAGAAAAACTAAATAAATAGATTCTTAATTTTGCCAAGCAACACACATACGTATGAGAAAAAATAAATGTTATGGTATTGGGAGTTGAGAGTAGAAAAAGATGGTTCGTGTGTAGGTTTAGTTATCAAAACCCACAGCATATAGGCTGACAGCTTTTGAAATACATAAACTGTTTCTCTCTCACCTGTTTCCATAGCAACAGAGCATACAAAGCCTTAGTTTTTGCACATAGAGAGGAAAAAATTGGGGATAGAATCTGGAATTCTCTGGAACAAAAGAAAAATGTATGAAATAGAAAATTAAGCATATATAGTCCTGAAGAACCTCACACTTGTTCATGGCCCCTTGATGGCATTATTTAAAATAGGTATTTGAATACATGTTGGGGTAGCTTTGAAGAATGCAGGCGCGACCTGCAAGGTGAGAGCATCCCCGCCTCCTGTTTGCAAGCCAGAAGTCAGTACAAATAACTCATTGCCATCTTTGTCTTGGAAAGTTTTACTATGACTCCCTCCTTTGAGGCATTCTTGCTAGGGTTTTGTTGATCAGCTTTTGTTTCTCCACCACAGTTCAGGTTGCTTATTAAGATCTTTCCATTTTCTATACTCTTTCTCAATTCATTAACTCTAAAGGGCCAATAGCAATGCCCTAAATTCAACAAATAATGGGAGGATGTAACGATCCTTAAAGAAACAGTGTCATGAAGCAAGGCATGGAGACCGCTGAAGCAGCCCAAACTGAAATTCCTCACCTAAGGTTCCTCTGTTGGGTTAGTATTTAAAGGGCGTCCTTGAGGAACATCTATGACAGTGTCAGCAATAAAAATAAATAAAAAAATAAAGCAGAAAAATAAAAAATAGATACAATAATAAATTTAAACAATTAACTTTTGTAAATTAAAAATAAAATAAAATAAAATAAAAGGTGCCATCAGTCCTAAATGGATAGATCTCACTTATTGCCATATCATGTACTTACATTTGTTTAGAGGTATCCTTGTCTGTCGTATGCATTCATAAGCACTTCTCTGAGTTTGCCTTAGGTTTCACCTTCTGCAGAGTAGTGACCTTGAATATGTGTATTTACAAAAAAAAATATAGTAACTAGCCAATACAAGAAGTATTTTACCAAACTCTCCTTACTTCAGGTACAGGTACAAGGAAAAAAACAGTTTAATGAGTAATATTAGTTTTCTTTAAAAGAAACCAGAGCAGCCCTGGTGGATGTGACCCATTTGGTTGAAACATAATCCCATAAGACTGAAAGATTGAGGGTTCAATTCCAGTCAGGACACCTGCCTGGGTTTAGGGTTTGGTCCCCAGCCAGGGGTGTGAATGAGAGGCAACCAATTGATGTTTCTCTCTCGCATTGATGTTTCTCTCCCTCTCTCTCTCCTTCCCTTCCCCTGTCTCTAAAAGAAAAAAAAACACAGCAAATTTTCTTTACTTCAAAATGAACGAAATAACACTTAAAGAATCTTATAAGAAGCCCAGTAGAGAATAAATGGTACTAAGCATTGCTCAATTCCTAACATCTCCTCCTCAGTCTGGGGGACCAAGTGATGTACTTCATTATACCCTCTACTAATTAGGTGTTGGCTGAACCATATATATATATCCATAGTCTTCCTTGCCACCGCCTTAATGACCATGAGAATTTACTGTTACCTGTCCAGTTGGAAACAGGTGCTAGATGGTACAGCAAAGTCACCAAGACCAGATATTTGAATTGGTTTTCCTTGAGTACTCCTGGAGCAAAAAAACCAAATTGCTAGTCTTTGCAAAGGAAACCAAAAAGCATACACCACTGCAATTCAGAAATTCAACGGATGCTGCTGTGGGTCTCGGAATCTGCATAGGGTTCTCACAGGGAGCTTTCTGAATGCAAGACATGCCCTAAATATGTTGTATAACGACATGGTGAACTGAATTAGCTCAGATGAAGTCATTACTGTCTTTTTTAAATAGTAGACCTCTTAAAGAAGCATATGAATGAAAACATATTTAATTAATAGACTACAATGGCTCCTAAGGGGCTTTTTGGTTTGATTGGAAAAAATCAATAAAATATGTTTTCTAAAATTGTCCAAACATATATTGGCCTGTTAGACCACAAAGAAAATTACTGGGTTTCAGAAAACTTGTATTTAAAAACAAACAAAGGAAAAAAGTTAACCTGAATACAAATCCTCCTAACCAACAACTCTTAGAAAAGGAGCTTTAGAATTTTCAACTTTTATAGTATTGAAGACATATTTTGACTTGACCAATGGATTTTTCCTAAAGATGGGAGAAGCCTATAGTGGCCTGCCTTCAAATAGTAACGCCCTTCTCTGGCACTTCTTGCTATTTCTCTTGCCATAAGTTGACAGGAGCAGAAAAAAACTCAATTTTGCGAACCTCTGACTTTTTAATTCTTAAAATAATGTTTTATATCCATTAGTAAAAAGCAAGACCAAAGGACTTCTGTGGATGAGTTATTGTTGCCCCAATGCCCAGCTGCATACCTGCCCTCACTCTTGGAAGCACTTAGAAGAGGCAGGACCTCAGAGGTCATAGTCCTGGTTCTGCGGGAGTCTCTCAGACCAGTGGTGGCTCCGCGGCAGTACCTATTAACCCTGTGGCAGGCTGTCACGAACCTGCTCCTGGGAGGATGAGATAAGTCTAAAATGCGCCTGACTTTCATTTGTCCCAGATCCACCTTGTCATGGCAGACTCTGGTGACAGCCTTCCCATTTCTGGCCGTATGAACATCATTTCTCTTCTCTTCAGTCATCCTGCAATATTTAAACGTCCTCCCTGCCTTTTTAGCCCTCAGATCATATCTTCTAAAATCTTTCCTGGCTTTTCTTTGTATCCTTTACTGATTTTAAATTTGTTCACCCCGCAGGCCCACATTATCCTTCCCTTGTCATGATATGCTCCTTCTGTTTTTTCTTTTTCCCATGTTCTTTTTTAACTTCTCCCACATTCTCAGTGAAGTGGCTGAAAATTACTTGCACTGAGAATCCAGAAGGTCATATTTCACTGTGAGCTCATCTGCATGCAGGTCAACTAGGAAATCTGAGAATTGTGTTATATGTTTCTCTCTGATTTTTATTGCTGGATATATTGCTCTCTCATTGCTTCTTCAGTATCATTGATCCTTCCTTCCTTCCTTCCTTCCTTCCTTCCTTCCTTCCTTCCTTCCTTCCTTCCTTCCTTCCTTTCTTCCTTTCTTCTTATCCTCAGTAGCTTCTCTCAAGGCAGTTTCTTGAACCTCCTTAAAAAGTTACCTGCTCCTAAAAGTCCCCCTCTTTCTTTGTAGAAGTGATACTGAGATTCACTAATATGGTTTGTTTACTTCTATATTTGCTTTTGGTTGAATGCTTTTATGCAGGACGGTGTATAATATTACCATGCAACACATTTTCCCTGCTCTGAAAACACAACACCCTTTTCGAGAAAAGTCTTCACGAAAACCAGATATTGTTGAGACCAGGGTGGGGTGAGAAACACCGCAGATTTGGCCTCCTCAAAACCTCACCGGCAGTGCTCCTTAAGCACCTGAGCCCTAGATCTTTCAAAACAGTGTTAGAAAAATGCCGCTGTAAACAATAAAGTGACCGTGGATTGTTTTGGTAAGGTATTAATCAAAGTGTAGGATTTCGTAAATCGAATTGTGCTAGCAATTACCTCCTCACTCACTCCTACTTCCATTCTGCTTTTAGCAGCCCTGACCCTGGCATTCCCACCATTCTGTGAAGAGTAATATGAAATAGTTTCCTCTACTAGCCCACTCTCTGGTCATCGATCCCCAAGATCCCTCTCACAAGCCATCTTATGGGTCACCAGACACTGGTTGCCCACGTTAAGCAAGTGCATTTCTAGAGTATTCAACAAATGATACCTTAATGACTTGAAATACTGAGTGTAGTTTCCAAATTGCCACTAAGAATTTATTGTTTGGGAAAAAGTTACCTTACCCAATTATAAAAATAACCATGATTTTGTCTCCTCAATAGATATTCTCCATGCTGTCACTCTTTCTAACTCCAGAGAAGGGTCAGAGAAAGAAATACAGTAGAGGGAAACGACATTACAATCATGGTATCTGAGGGTGGATGGCTTTTATTTTCTAGCTTTATTTTCTTATCTACCATTTTTTTCTTTATTACAGTTATTTTTAATTATCACACAGCAAAATTGACTTCTTGGTATACAGTGTTATAAATTTTTAACACAAACGTACATTTGTGTAACTCCCACCACAATCAGAATACAGAACAGTTCCCAAAAAATTCCCAAAGAGCTCCTCCATGCCATCTGAGCTGAGAGGTGGTTTTTTTTTTTGTTGGTTTTTTTTTCGGTTAGCACTTTAATAATATTCTGCCACTTCCTTTTCATCTCATGGTTTCTAATGAGAAGTTCATTGCCATTTGAACATTGCTTCCTTGCAGGTAATGTATTATTTTTCTCTGGTTGAATTCAAAATTGTTTTCTTTGTCTTTAGTTTTCAACAGTGTGATTATGATATGCATACATGTAAGCATAGATTTTTTTGGGTTTATAGCAATTGGAGTTTGCAGAGCTCCCCAAAATGTATGTATATATGTATGTATGTATATATGTATGTATGTATGTATGTAATCTATCTGTCATCATCTATCTATATATATATATATATCTTCAACCAAAAATGAAGTTTCCAGTTATTATTTATTCAAATATTTTTTGAGCATTGCACTCTTTCTCTTCTCTGTCTAGAACTCTGATTACACAAATATTAGATCTTTCCTGTTGTCCCACAAGTCCTAAGGCTTGGCTTATGCTTCCAAAGTCTATTTTTGTGTGTGTGTGTTGTTCTGACTAGATGATTTCTATTAATTGTTCCAGTTCACTCAGATTCAGATGCAAACTCATCTCCATTTGCTGCTGAGCCTGCTTATTGATATTTTTATTTCATTTATTTTATTTTCAATTCTATAATTCCATTTGATTCTTTTACATGTCTTGTAATTCTTGCTAAACCTTTTCATTTTTCCATTCATTTAAAGAGTGTTTATGATTTCTCATTAGAGCATTATGTAATAAATACTTCAGGGTATTTGTGAGATAATTCCAGCATTCCAACACCTGTATCTTCTTGGCATTGGTTTCTGTTATTTGTCTTAGCCCATGAAAGTTGAGATATTCTTTATTTTTGATATCCTGAGTAACACTGGATAGTGTCTTGGACATTTGGAATATTATGAGACTCTGGGCCTATTTAAATTTTGTGGAAGATAATAATGTTTTTGTTTTAATAGGTAATTGGTGTGGTTAGGTTTAACCTATAAGTTCCAATCGGCTTTGCTTCTGTGTGCTGTGGTTCCAATGGCAGTTCCAATTTCAAAGGCTTCGTGGTATTATTCAGATCTGCCCTACATATACACCACTGCAGGTAGAGATCTATATGTTGCTCCAGGGACCCAGGTGTTCATAAACAACTTCATGGAGTAGTTTTCCTGAGGCTCCCCACGTCTGCCATCTCTCTGATTCACATTCCCCAGGGCTTGCCTTTCTGGTCATCCAGCCAGAAAGCTGAATCTCTAATTCCCTCATCCTGACAGGTATTTCTGTACTGCCCTGGTAACCAAAGGCAGAAGGGAGAGAGAGAGAGTGCACAAAGGTTCATCTCACTTTTTTGAGATCATAGTTCCACCAGTTACAGAAGGAGGTTTCCCTCTTTCTTGTGGTTTCTCTGACTTCTCCTTATTCTCCTTATACTGCAGACAAGGAATGTGTTTATTTCTTCATTATTTCCTAAACATGGGGAATCTTCAAAGAGGACCATCATGTATGACCGTACAGAGATGCCCTGTCCCTCTTTATGGGGTTTTACCACATCAACTCTACTGCGAATGACAACCCCTGGAACTGAGCAGTAAATAGCTGTAACAAATAAACAAGGGAATCCTCTCACTTCTGTCCACGTTCCCCTCTCTCTTTATGTACCCTCCCTCGGGGATCACAACAATTTTTATCGCTTTATTATGCACCTGAATCTCAGATGTATTATGCTTATAGCTCCATTCTTACATTGAGTTCCAATTCCACATTTTCAATCACCTAATGAATATTTCTATCGGGATACCTCACTATTTCTTTGATATATAACACAGAGAAGACAAATCTTGCCATCTTTCTTATAATAGCTCTTCGTAGCTTCCACTATTTCTCTCTGGAGCATAATCATTCTTCTTCTGTTCACCAAACTGAATATCAGCTTTGACTTATTTTCCTTCACTTTGCAGATATAACTAGTCATCAAGAACCATCCATTCTTACTTTTGCATTTGTTAATTTATCTGTCCATTTTCATTCTCTGAATATTAGTTTAAAACCTTAATATTCTAAGTCAAAATAATAGTAATAGACCTCACTATGTCTATTACTCCTGCTCCTGCTGCCCGCTGCCATCACCATCATCATCACTGTATCGCCATCATGATCATCATTCATTGAACATCTATCACAATTCTCTTTTATAGATCCTGGGTATATGTCCTAACTGCAATCCTAGAAGGTAGGATTTGATATTCTTGACTCACAGATAAGTGAAACAGGATTCCACACCTTCCTATGTGGAGAGTGGGGGCTTAAACTAAAAATATTACACTCAGCATGTTTTATGCACACATCATGTGGCCAAAATCAACTCAGGGACCTGGAGAAAACGTCCCTCCTCTCTCTTCCCCTCCCCATCCTCTCTGTCCCTTCCTTTACATATAGGTGCTGCCTGCTTATAAAGCAGTATAGTATCCTCACAGGCTCTACTTGCCTAAGGGATTCCTTTTCTAATTCACACAAAGGTATGTTTATTCTGGTGGAAGACCAAATCTCAGAAAAGAGAGGAAGGACTTTCAGGGCAACAGAAATAGCGATGTTATTGAGATGGTTTTAGTATTCTGGTCTGTCTACCTCTTCTATGATATCCTTAGCTAAATATACAGTTCCCACAAAACTCTTCAAACATTTACATCAGAATAATCTTTCTGAAGTATGACTTAGTGTAATTTTTTGCTGCTTAAAGACCTTCAATGACTTCCCATTTCCCATAAAATGAAGGTCACATACCTTGACCTGAAACTCAGGGTACTGACAGTTTGATCTCAGCAAAACTTTCTGGCACTTCTTTCTCAACCTGTTTGTTGCTGCAATTCCACTAGAAGAATCCAGTATTCCTGGATATAGCATGATTTTGTTTATTTGTCTGTTTGTTGCCTTTGCTTCCATCATTTTCAAATGTACTAGAGATGGAGTAGATGCCAATAAATATCTCTTGAATAAAGAACTCAATTAAACTAAAATATTAAACAGTGTAGTGGGAGCAATGCAAAGGTCTTGAAAATGCTACCTGTGAACATTAAAGAGTGATAGTTGAGCCACACTTCCTCACAACTTGTAGATTTAACAGAACCCCAGAATGAGGCATAATTTTATTAAATATCTTGCTTTAGTCCTGAAATAGGAACAGGTAGACAGATTCCCAAAAGTGGTACTACTGAGGTCAGAGGTATGTATTAATATATATTTTAAGCATTTGCATAATAAGGCTCATGTATCACAAAACTGGCTCTGGAGGAGAGCTGCTTTGTTTTTATCTACTGAGTTGAAAACGTGAAATGATAAATCTGTCTGAATAAAGGCCTGCTTTCATATTCCATTATATTGATTCACCATATTTAATTTAGCAGTACTCCTATTCTTGGCCATTTAGGATCTTGCAAAAGTTTATGATGATACTAATTCTATAATGGACATTTTGATGCACAAACTATTTTTTCACATCTCTTTTTATTCCTTTAAAATAGATCCCTAGAAGTGAAGTGACTGAGTTTAATGACAAACACTTTTGTTAAAGTTTTAACACATATTCCTAAAATGCTATATAGAAATCAAGTACCAATTTACACTCTCTCTTGCAGCACATCACCATGCCCTTCTCGCTGCCGCTTCCCCATGGCTAGGCATCCTAGTAAGAAAGAAAATGTTGCCAATGTGACAGTTTTATTAATCTCATTTAATTTAGCATTTTTAGTAATTAGCTACTGGGTTTTTTTTTCCCAAACACTTATTGGCTATATTTTTCTTATAATTTAATCATGTGATTTTAATAAATCATAGACACAGCCCATGTTTCTTTTATTTTTTCTGCCAGTGGGTTTCGGTTCTCATAGGCTAGTGTTGCACTACATTAGAAGAGGGCCTTGACATAAAACATTAGTAACTAGCATTAATCATAGAGCACTTTGTAATTTATGAAGCATTTCGATGCATTATATTCCTTGATCTTTCAACAGTTCTACAAACAGCAAAGGTAAGATATTCTGATTTATAGGTGAGGATACGTGTTGAAGTTGTTCAGGTAGTTAATGGTAGAGCCACATCAGCTTTCTACATACTTAAAACACACAGCAGGATGTAGATTCAAAGCTAAACCTTATGACCCTTAGACTGACCTTCTTTCTTTGGCTTACAGCAACACCTGTACTCAACACCTGTCCCCAAGAGAAGCAGCACTGCCATCATTTGGGAGCTTTCAGAACTGTAGTGTCTCTGGGCCAGGAGCTTTCTACGCACACAGGTGTCTGTGAAGCGCTGCTTTTGGCTGTGCTAAGAGCACATATGCAACAAGTGTAGATAGACATCTAACAGAATTTGTTTATAAAAATAACACAGAGGAAATGAATTATGAGTCTGACTATTCTTCAACATTGTAAAATACTAATGGAACTTTAAAGAAAAAAATTTTTTAAACCTTTTTTTTAAAGAAGGTAATCTTAGATTAAAAAGACTTCCAAAGCCTTTATCAATTAGCCTTTTTCTCCAGAAAAACAAAAACAAAAACAAAAAATAAACATAGGTGTTAACCAAGAGCTCTGTCTACTCTTGGAAATTGTGATGGGTCTATAAGAAATATTTTTGTTTCCACATATGGCAATCACTGGTGGGGGTTTTTCAAAATGCAAAGGTAAATTTGCTAGGCTTCCGCTTTAAGCCCCACCCAACTCCAAATACACAGAACAACTGAATTTGTTTCTGTCTGTACTGTCACAATTAGGAATATAGAGTTGTGGCTAATAACTTACCTGCTGTTAATAAAACAATCATAAGAAGAGGTGCTATTATATCTTATCAGTCAAGAAAGGAGGGACTCCATTGGAAAACCTGCTGTGAAGTATTTGAGTGATATTCAGCAACTCAGCTAAAATGTCAGTATCTCGTTTTTAATGATAAATAGTAGTGTGTAGACTAAGTTATCATAAGGGCTGAGTTTGATATCTAAGTTATCAAAATTCAACAAACTGATGTTTTTCCTATAAAAAAGTCAGCACTATAGGTGTTTGGGCCTGGTATGGAAGAGAGAAAGCATCCAGTGGGGAAAGAGATTAGGAATGCAAGGCATGGAGGAAACAAAGATGAATCCTGCTTGAGTTATTATTTTGCCTTGAAACATACCTCAATTATAGGCAATAGGTTATAATTTGTCATCATTCTGGGTACTAAATTTAATTATGAAGCTTGTCACTGTTATGTATAGTCATTTTAGGATTCTTACTTTAATGTTCATTTGATGTTCCCTCAAATAAAGATATTAGTGGATACTCTTATTTCATAGAGCAGTGCTTTGTATTTTTGCTCTTGAAGGACATTACCTGCTTAAATGTATCCTCTTTAGCACTTAGACAGAAGTGTTTGATATTCTTGTGTCCTGTGCCTACGAATCTAACTAACAGGTCTCACGAGGCCTTTGCACAAGAATTTCTTGTCAGCAAAATGACACCTCATGCGATTCTGGTAGATTTATAGCTTCACAGTCCTCTGGTCAAATCTGGCTTATTGCTCTGAATCTATTTTTTGTAATAATGATACTGATAATGTTATAATATGTTATTTTACTAGGATAATAGACTGAACTCTAGTTTCTAGGGAATATATACATTATTTGGCCCTGTTATTGACTGGTAATGCTGTGCCCAAACAAAGGAAAAGGAAGCTGAAAAGATGTCTCACTAAAAATATTTGTAATTTTTAATTACATAAAAGTGGATAAGGTGGTTAGATTATTACATATTTTTAAGGTTTATATTGAATAGCTTCCTACTTTTAATTTCTGATTCACATATTCACTTAATATTGTATCTACTAGCTCTTGAATTGATATTTTAAACAAACCATATGGACCAGAACAGTAGTGATATTAACTATAGTACCTAATGTGTAGGATACTCTGTGTTTAGTAAACTTCTTTTTCAGAGTAAATGATTGTGTAATATGTGCCAAAAATTGTAGTTTCGAGTTCCACAAGTGTTCAGCATCTCCCCTTGTAAACTTTTTCTAGCAAGTTTTGTCAGGCAAAGTTTATCCAAACATGAAGTAACTGTTAAATACCCTGATATGTCTTGGACTTTATTCCTTTTATGTTATGAGTCTGCAAAGCTGGAATGAATGGGGATCATGCATGTGTGTGTGCGAGTTGTATGTGTTATAATTTGAATAAAATTGCCAACAGGTAAATGGTTGAACTGGGCTGATTATTCCATTTTGAAAAGGTTTTGGTTTTGAAAAGGAATTGAAATTTAGTCTGTCTTTGATATGGTTAAATATGTAAAAATAGCATGCTCTTTCATACAGTTTTACTCCTTTAAAAATTATATTGTACCTATTAAGGCTCATATGTACAAAACTCTGTATTCACAATGTTTTTAAAATTTTAAAAGTAAAAGAATAATTTAAAGAACAACAATCACCTTACTTAATATTGCTCTCAATCTTTGCATAACTCAGAACTGATTTTAGCTCCATTTGAGATGCCTCGAAAAACAACAAAACAAGGTAACACAAAATGAAATCTTACACAAAGCAAAATTGAAGTAGCCTCTATTTCCATGTTTCTTGAGATGAAAAAGTTGTGAATTTATGGCTTGTTTTCCCTGTATAGAAATTTGTCAGGAATAAGGAAATACATTAACAAGAGCTTATAATGTATCCCTGCCTTCTTTGTACTTGTAATTTCTTAGAGGAACATCATTATATTCAGCTGAAAAGAAACACTTCAGACACCTAATGACAGTTCAGTAAATATAAAAAGCTCGGGTTCTTTCCCTTTGACCTTGGGGCGTGTTCAGGCCTCCATTCTAGAGCAGTTTTCTTCTGTCTCCGCTCTGTCCCCTTTCCTCCTTGCCCAGTCATTATTCTCAATTAGCAATTGCCAGGGGCAGTCATTATCTATCGAACCCACTTAGAAACTTGGCCACAGACTTCATCAACTACAACCTTTCAAGGATACTGCATTTGCTGGCAAGAAGCATGGCCTTTGAATAAACAAGCCAGGTTTGCTCACAAGTATCACATTTTTAGCTTCAACCAATATTTTTCTCTCTAGGAGTTAGCACCTGATTAGGTATGTTCTTTTGCTAATTTAACTCTCTGGGTAATAAATGTTTTATATTACCAATAAACATGAATTTCTGTGATCCAAAGATATTTAGGTCCTTAATGAGATGGCACATCTAAATTGTTTTCTGGCAGTTTCTGAGTCAGAGTTACACTTCATCTCTGGTTAGCCTCTGTAACATTCAAGCTGAACAACTTAAAATTCCAAGTTCAAATTACTTACAATCTGTGTTAATCAAAATGCTGTAATTAAATTGGGCACGGACTTATTCTGTAACCTTATCCGCTTTGCATTTAAGTTGTCGCTACATGAATGTTTGACACTAGTGTGGTCTTTAAATATTAATGCATAGGGAAAAAGTGAAAATAAAAAGAACAGTTGAAGCCAAGAGAAAGTAAAAGGTAGCAAGGGGCAATTGTAATAAAAAAAAAAAAAAAAACCTTAAGAAAGTTAGGAGAGTATACAAAGAAAAATAAACTTGTCCAAGCAGTTAGGTACCAGCATAAAGTAGCACAATTTATACACAGTCTTAAACTCAAAGGAATGAGTAGCCATAACAAGCTTTTGTGCAATAAAGATTAGAATCTCTGTGAAGCTGTTTCTTGTGTTTTAGCCTCTGCTTTTAAATTTTACTTTTAAATGGTAGCAAAGCTACAACTGGTTAAAAATGAAACGAAGTAAAACAAACAGGAATCCATGTTGTTGTTTTTTTCTTTCATGTGTAAGAAAAACAGCACCACGTGAGTGTGAGTGTGCACCTCGAAAAATCAGGCTGCTTGTGATTCAGATATAAAATAGCGTAGGACCAAACAGCACCACAAAATGATGTATGTTTGTGTTCCCCTTATAACGGAAGATCTGTTAGCATAATCTGTGCAAGTTTCAAGTGGGCATATTGCCAAATAGTTTGGCTTTTACTATGAAAAAGGAAGAAGGAGAGTGTATGAAACTAAATGTATGGCTACTGTCTCTCCTTGCACCAGATAGAGAAATTATATTTGTTGAGACACTGCACTGTTGAGATTCGAGGAGAGAGTATGCCCTCAATTTCACTGCATTACACTAGTGTTCATTCAACTGATGAAGTTCTCAACTCAAAGGGCAACATCCACTTTGTTCTAAGTTCCTGCTGGAATGGAAAAGCTGACAAGGGAAAACTTACACAAAGGATATTGTGCTGTTAAAGTTTGTTCAAAGCCACACTTGTCAGATCTCTTTGAAATGAAATTGAAAAGGAAAAACCAATTTTCTTTGAGGACAAAGTTCATCTCATTTGGTGTGCTGCACCTGTCTAATTTTCTTCCCGGAGAAAGAAATCTTGACTAGGAAAATTTGAAAAAATAGTTTATACTAGTGCAGGTATGTATCATAATGCTTAATTCAGACTAGTGCTACATTCTGAGAAAACAAATATAAGTGAATTACCGCCTGTTTGAAGCTGTGATAAATAAGTAGGTTGGCTGAAATTATTACATACCGTTATTCTGTCTCTAAAATGTCTCTGAAGGGCAACAGGCTGGACTATCCTGAAATGAGAGCTCTCTGCTGTTTCCCTTTGTTAGTGATGTGCAAAGCACAGTGTGATGCTGAGCACACGATCAAATTGAAAACCAAGACAGATCCCTCAAAGGTGCTCCAGGAAAGCGTCTTGCACGCTTCCAAATTTGGAAATAAAAAAGCAACACCTATTTTTAGGATAACATGTTTATGAATGTTAAAACTCGCAATTGATTTTTAAAATGCCATCAAATAATGCTTTAGCTAAGTCTGTGTCAAGAGCGAACAAGAGGGCTTTGTGTGTTTGAAGTTACAATTTCCTGTAAATGGGAATGTTACAAGATTGCAGATGAACACAAAATAAAATAAAAGATACAAGTGAAGATGTCATTTAAGCTGGAAAGAAATATAGCTGTGACCCCAGACAAGGACTTATGTTCAAGATAGAAAAATGTTATTTTAGTCAACAGAAAAAAACATAATGAAAAACAAGCCCAAGGGTAATCCTCTCCTTTAATACATCTTGTCTCCTATTTCCCTGTCTCTTTCAGAATTTCTGTTTCTATGTCAGTTTTCCTTGTTCAATCTTACCTATGTGATCGGCTACATGTTTGTATATAAATCCCATATATTGAGAATAAAAACGAGAAAGCGTTTGAAAATGGGAAGGACAAGTAAAGTTATGTCTTATTTGTTAGATCATGAGAAACAAATGATTTTGGCTCTTGCCAAATTCTCCTCAGAAAATTCCTATTTCCCTAACTTCTTTGTTAGTGTTTTCCACTTAAAACTACATTGCCAATATCTTTTTATTTGTTCCATGTCCAAATGTGGATCCAGCTGGATTCCTCCGATTTTGTTTTTATTTCATTTGTATCTCTATAGAAGACTGTTTTACATATCCATACCCTTTATGCAAAATTTAATATCTTTTAGATACAATGTTTGGCATGACCTTGATAAACAAATCCCCACTTTTGAAATTTTTGAACAGCAGCTACCTTCCTTTTAAAATCAAAACTCAAACGACCATTGCCTTCATAATCAAAAGAGAATCTTCTTAGAGTAAAAAATTATTCAACAAAATGAAAAAGCAAGCTTACTGATTTTCATTCTGCTTTTGTTTGATTTTTAGTTCCTCTGTGCTCCCCATCTGTTATGGAGTAAATGTGTTTCAATTTAGCAAAAACATCTTCAGAAATTAACCATTCCTCTTATAGCTTAAAAGTTGGATGCTATTTTTTTTTTACTAATTGTCAGAAGCATAATTTATTACGTGCTTGTGCGTACATTAATCCCTCCTTGTATTGCTTTCAAAGTCCATGAGTCAAAAGCGTTATCTTCTGGGGAGCAGCGTTTCTTCCTCACGTGAAAGGTGCACTTTCCTTGGGACCTGTTTATATACTCAATAAACATTTGTTGAATGAATGAAAGTATGTGGCCTTCCCTTTTTCTTTTGAACATCACTCTTTGTATTTTCCTTTTTTAATGCCCAGGGCACTAAAGTTCTGTCCAGGAAAGAGTGCTGTTTCCCTCTTCACAATCTACACACTGATCAGATACTCCCCTTTCTGGTCCACCTTTCCTCCAGGATCGGTAAATGAAGCACTTGCTCTAGCAGATACCATTCTATCCTGACTCTGGAACACTGTCTGTAGTGTACATACTTGCTTCACTAATGTGTTTTTTCCTTGTAGTGGTTACATCTTTATAGTAGGCATTAAAGGATCTCTAGCAGAGAGTGAACCAGCAGTAGCTGCACTGCGTTTTCCTGTTTCTATAGCAGAGCTGGTCACCACTATGTTTGCATCTTATCCTTTTTCTATGAAGGCTTATAATTTGGGATTATAACATGAGCCCCCATTCACTACATAGATCAGAGCATCAAAAGGTTGGCACAAGAGCCATTCTTCAGCCAAAACTCCTGTAATCGACCAGTCATTCAAAAAATGTTTTGAGCCCCTACTGTGGGTTTAATACAGTGCTAGGGAAACTCCAAAGAGATATTACAAAATAGGACCTGCCCTTTCGAGCAAGGAGAAGTTGGTGTTTCCTAGAGTACTTCTACATTAATTATGTCATTTGATTTCCTACACCGTTCAAGGGAGTCAAAGAGGCTAATGATTACTGTACACGTTTTCCAAGTGAGAAAACTGAAATCCAGTAGTCTAAGTCACACTACCAGTTATACCAGGACCTCAATAAAACCCCAAGAGACTTGATTATACCACTTAATAAGTCTTCTTCTCTACACCACAGAAAACAAGCATTTTTAGTGGTGAATTGCCTGTCAGACTGCACAAAAATATTTATCCCAGATGTTTCTTCCATACAGAATCTAAGGCAGGTTCATAATTAAAAGTACTTTGAACCTAAATGGGACCATTTAGTTCCCAAGGCTGGTAGTTTCTAGACCTTCCATGCTTCAAACTGCAACCTATTATTGTTATTGTGATCAGCAATAACAGTTCCCAAGGCTGTGGAGTTTGGAAGACAGCTATGGTATGCATTTTCTCCTTCCCTTCGCACTTCCATTGTCCCACCTTATGTCATTATCCTTTTACTTCAATAACCTTTCACAATTATCATCTATCTTGTAGTCTCCCTTCCCACACACCTACTCATTTCCATGCTGTTGTCAGTGAAATCTTCCTAGAGTACAATTATAGTCCAGTAATTATGCTTCTCAGAAAAAAGTAGATGGCTCCCTGTAGCCTACTGAATCAAGTCCCAATTGCCCAGCCCCTCTGTAAGCTGACACGGCTTACCTTTCCACTCTTCACTTACACTACAAGGAAAATAAATAAGGTACTGCATTCTTTACACACTCATCCCTTTCTTACTTTGGTGCCATTCCTTACTATTTGCCATTCCTTCTGTCTGGAATGCTTTAGTTTCTTATGGGTCCCTCAACATAAATAACACTGTATTATTAGCCCTCCCTTATGCACCTTACTTTGAGCGTACACAGAACTTATGAAACAGCACAAGTTTTATGGACAGGCAGATGGAATTAGGTTTGAGTCCTGATCTGGTCAAATTTCAGCAAATTATTTAACTTCAAGTATTCATTTCCTCATCTGGAAAACCATCATATGTTTTTTGGTAAAGGTTAATGATTATCCTTACAAATATTTTTTGGTTACTTCTTAGCATATATTTAGAAAATAGGAGGCAGCTCTTATTTTTAGATTCTGTTTTGCATTGTGGTTATGTCTGTACATGTTATATAAATGCTCGTATGTTGTCTGCTTTCTGGGAAGGCTGAGATAATGATTGTTATTTTAGTTTTATTTTTCATCTTTATATCCATATAGGTCTGGATACAAAAAAAAAACTTGTTAGTGATGACCATTACTCCCACTGCGCAGTTATTTCATCATAGCAGAACTATGCTAGTGAATTGTAAATCTCTAGTGACCCTTAGTAACAATAACATGTAGTATATTTGGGTTTTTTTCCAGTTTCAAAAGAAGAAAAAAAGTTAGCTTAGTTTATGAATCTTCATATTATAGTTTCTTGAAGTTTGGTTATGTAGAAAGTTTAAGAAAATCTAAAATGCAATTTTATACCAGGAAGTCAACCATTTAGAGTGCTGGAGCCTATAAAAAAAAATGGAGCAAGTCTAGAAAACTGTGTGCTGTATTTCTCCAGGGCTTTAATAGGTCTGACTTTATGTCATCCAACTGTGCCAGCCATGGAGAACATGAAGTGGTAAACCACAAAGGTTGCAAAGTTGACTGCACCCAAGTAAATTGAAATAAATTCCATCACAAATGTGCTCTTTGTTGAATTGAAAAGAAATGAGATGTCATGAAGACTTATGCAGGATATTAGGTGACTTAATCATAATCCTATCTATGGAGAAACTATGAGGAACATCCTTAATAACAATAATAACAATAATAATAATCTTAATAATAAAAATAACACACATATATAGTCATTGAAAGAATATTGTCAATTTCTCTAAGCTCTAGGAAAGATAAATCTAACAGAAAAAACAAATGATTAGTTTTTAGAATATAGTTTTTTTAAAAAAATAAGAGGGTAGTATATAGCATGGTTTTTTTTTTTAGGGTGAGGACAAGTACATTATTCTATCATGTGACAGAAAAAGAAATTTCTCATATTTAATGGGCACTTATACACCTAGAATATATTTTTACAAATAACTAATTAGGGAGTAACCATTCCCATTTAAGGATGAGATTTCACATTTAAAAACCTCTAAAATATTTGTAATTATTAATTCATTTTTTCAATTTCAAGTACTTATGGATCAGTCCAATTGGAGTGTGAATAGTAGATGGGTGGTGTAAAGCTACAGGTGGAATTGCTTGTTAGGAGGTCTCCTGGCAGTGATCCGGGGGAGGGACGGTGGTGGTCAGGTCGGTGGTGGGGCAGTGAGTAGAACGAAAGTAAGGAGTAGCTGGGATATAGGATTTCACCTCAAGCCTAAAGGATGCTCAAATTGGGGCTGCTTCTTTATGTTAGCTTTCCAAATTTGTGCAGGGATCAGTGCTTCATTAAATATGTATAGCTAATCTGGAATTATTTTATTTTATTTTATTTTTTGCCACTATCACTTTTTGGAATTATTGTAATAGTCTTCTTTCAATCCTAGAAAATAAGAGAGTGATAGGACATATCAAAGAGCCGGGGGACTCAAGTTCACCACATTTTCTGGGTCACACTAGTACTTACACAGCCCTAACATTACAGGTAGAAAACAGCAGAAAGACTTAGGACTTCCTCCAGTAGAAAAGTCAAAGGGAGTTGATACTTGGTTGGACATGGAACAGGGAGGTAAAAAGTGTGGTCCAAGAATTCACCACGTTGCTGGCTTGGAACAACCAGGTGAGTGATGCTACCATTTGTTTAGATGAAGAACAGAGGAAGAAGAGTAGATTTTGGAGTTGATAAAGATTTTAAATTTACTTTGGTGTGTGTGAAGTTTGAGGCAGGACAAGAAAATGCCCATATACTAAAGGCAGTGAGGCTTTTTGAGTCTGAAACTCAGGAAGGAGTTTTTTTTTTTGCTGCATTAGGAGTCATCAGCATGTAGATGTTGAATGAGGTTTTCCATGGAAAAATTTTGTGGCTCAAAAAACGGAAAGAACCCTCAGTAAGATAAACATTTGATCTACAGGCAGAGAAAGGGATGTCTATAAAAGGAATAACCAGGGATGCGGGGAATATAGTGTCACTGGGGTCAAAGAAGAAAGCATTTCTAAAAGGAGGTGGAGGTCACCAGCAGTGTTAAATACTGCTAAGATTCCAAGTTAAGTTTTACGACATTTCTATTTGTTTCACTTTTTGAAAAAGTTTTGATGACTGTAGTGGAAGACGTTCCAGTGGAGAGACTGGTCTGGAGGCAAACTTTCTGTGTGCTTCCTTAAATGTAACCTTCTATAATTAAGCCATTTGGCTGTGAAGGGGAGAGTACAGGACCTGAAGGAGAAAGAAGAGTTTCAGTTCTTTTCTTCCTGTTTCCAATATATTTGATATTCTTTTGTTTATTGTTAAATAAGAATAAATACAGGAATGGATTGGCTGGCACTTGTAAATGAGAACTTTCTTTGTCTCAAATGACTTTTACTGACACATTACCTTGGCCTAGCTCCAGTTCTAAAATTTTACACTAGGTACCTAGTGGCCAAGAACAGATAAATTCTTACATTAACCTTTGTGTTGTCTTTTTAGGGTTAAAAAATCATAACCTATTTATTTTACATTCCTTTATTGTACTATATCCAGCAAATCTAGTCATTGCGATTTGCCTCCATATACCTATAGGTAAGGAAGAGATTCTTTAACAGATTTACATATTAAGGGGCATAGATATTTCATTAACTTCAGAAAATAAACATAGAGAATAAAAACATTAGCAGTGAAAATTTTAATAGTTTTATTTAGAATTTTTTAAGTTTTTAAAAATATGTATTAGAAGAGATTTTGGAAAATATTAGTGTATAATCTTTCATCTTCATAGAAACTTTTAGGAACCTGGGTATGGAATTAGGAGAAATAATGCTTAAAGAAAAAGACCTTTTTTTTCCTTCAGAAGATAAAGTTAGTTTCATCTCATCAATATGAAGAAATACATAAAAATTTCAATTCTCATGGTCTATAAACTACAATTATAGTCACATGAAGTAGCTTAGAAACTGCTTACTTTTTATATCATGAATAAAATATTGCTTCAGAGAGCCAAATTTTTGGCTACCAAACCATAGTAATACCATATAAAAGAAAAACTACTTATGAATATCAACTATAATACTATTTAATTTCCTTATAAGTCTTTACACTTATGAAGAACTTACAGATCTGATGTCATCTGTAAGACTCAGAATGATTCTATGAATTAGTCGAGGAAAATATAATTATTGTCACTTAAGAGAAAAGAAAACTAAAGTTCAGTGTTATTGTGTAGTGTGTTTAGTTATTGTGTGGAGGGCTTAATAAGTGATAGATAGAGATGGACTAGGACTCAGGTCTGCTAATTCCTAAACCAATACTTTCTAGTAGAAAGCAATAGTGAACATCAAACACTGTTAGGGACAGTGGAAAACTGAAAGTGCTTCCAACCAGGTTGGAAAGCTCAGATGTTAGAGGGCAAAATAAAGAATATACAACCAAGTGCTAAATATGATTGATTCTACAAAGATCTGACTTAACTGGTGTTACAGTCTTACAAGATCTCTTCCTTGAAGAAGCTGTAATTAGTGGCTTCTGTGATGGTTCACTTTATGTGTCAATTTGACTGGACTAAGGTATGCCCACTTAAAGAGCTGGTAAAACATTATTTATGGTTGTGTCTGTGAAGGTATAGCCAGATGAGATTAGCATTAAAATGGGTGAAGGCTAAATAAAGCAGATGGTCCTCACCAATGTGGGTGAGCTTCATCCAATCCATTGAAAGCCTGAATAGAACAAAAAGGCAGAGAAGAGTGAATTTGCTCTTTCTGATTGAGTTGAGACATGTATCTTCTCCTACCCACCGACATTGGCTCTCTTGGTTATCAGGCCTTCAGACTCATGGAATTATACTACCAGCTTTCCTGGATCTCCAGAGAAGTTGCACATAGCTGATCCTGGGACATCTTGGCCCCCATAATCACATAAACCAATTCCTGTAACAAATTTCTTTTCATCTATTATCTATCTATCTATCTATCTATCTATCTATCTATCTATATATCTATCTACCTACCTATCATCTATCATTCTTACAGCTACTGTTTCTCTGGAAAATTTTGACTAATACAGCTCTCAGTGCCTTCCATTAACAAATGTTTTATTTTTAAAAGTAGAGTAATTTGAAAGTTATAATCAGATTATTTGAATTTCATGTATCTGAAAACATATATGCTCTGCAAGAAGAAACCAAAATATGGACCTATAATGTCAAGTGGAGAATGTGCATGTGTGTTCCTAAAGCCAGAGTGTTTGAAAGTCTTAAAATTGAAAAATAAAGTTTATTTGATTATCTGTTGCTGTTGTTTAATTTACTTATCTATCATCTCCAACATACTTCTTCATTCAGTCTGGAAACATCTTATCATATTACAATAGTTTATATTTATTGATGGTTTAACCCAAATAGTATTCAGAATGATATGACAACAGAATCATGTCTTAAGCTTATTCATGCTAATTATGTTTTATTAAGTTTTATCTCTTAATTAAATAAGAGATTATAGACTATAGTAACATGCCAATATTTTAGGGAGTTGTGAGGAAAGGGAGATATGAGAGAAGTACAAGTCATTGTTCCTGTTATTAAGGGGGAATGAAACATGATTCAACCAGATACACAGAGAGGATAACTACAACAGGAGTCCAGAGAAAGAAGAGAAAAGTGTAGAGATTGATCATTGTGTAATGGAGCAGGTGAAAAATGCATCATGGAGGAACTGGGATGTAGTTTGGGTCTTAACACAGGAATAGGATTTACTTGAACATAGGTGAGGAGGGAAAGCATTCCAGTTACATAGAAATAGGTGAATGAATCTTGATGTGTGGTAACACATACTGTGTGGAAGGTCAGCTAGCAGAACTTTCTGAGAAAAAAACCAGTAATGTTAAAACATTTTAATAATTATTCCATTTGAGTACCTGTAGCATGGCAGAAGCTTTGGATGCATGATTACAGACTCTTGCAAAAACCATGCAAAGAGGAATTACCTTCTTTGTAGTACATACTTTGTATGTAGCATCCATGGTAGGTACCTATAGCACTGGTACCTATTAATATGGATGTCATATTTAACAACAAAGTTCTGCATACAAGTCAGGTTGACTCCACAGTCCAGTTCTGTTCTGCCTGCTATAAAATGCCATCTCCCCCATTATTCAAAAACAGGGCCCTGAGCTACCAGAGAATTACACAGAGCCTAGCCCCAGTTCAGAACCTGTAATGTAATAATGCAAAAGCAGAATAAAGCTTAAGACATTTCTTTTTTGCTTTTGTTAAATGGGACTTCAGTGGAAAGAGAAAGTCTAGGAATGCACTGTCTTATACTGTTCCAGTGGGCCAAGGTAAATGTAATTCCAAGAACATTCTGGGCCATCAGAAAGCAAATTCAGAATAGAGTTAAGAATACCCCATTTTACCAGGGTACAAACCCTACTGTTTACCCTGAGTCTCCTTACTCGCTGACTGTAGAG
This sequence comes from Pteronotus mesoamericanus, assembly GCF_021234165.1. NCBI lineage: Eukaryota > Metazoa > Chordata > Mammalia > Chiroptera > Mormoopidae > Pteronotus > Pteronotus mesoamericanus. The sequence goes on from NW_026555170.1 coordinate 3,407,384, forward strand.
GGCCCTTAATACGGTCACACGATTAAATGTCAAGAGACCAGTTACCGTGAACCTCATTAGCCTTCACTATTTCCTATCTTTACACACAGTAGATGTCTACATTAGTCACTTTTTCAGATTTTCTGTTTCCAGACTTCATAAAAGAAGAATTTGCAAATAAGTTTTTATCATCATTAACAATACTATCGCTAAAGGGCATATGTGAAGTTTTATGATGGTTTAGCACATTAATATTTTACAATCAGGCTTTAACATGCTTTTATCTTTTTTACACAAGATTAATATCCTGCCTGAATTAGTTTTATTACATGCATTTTCAATTTTCACTAAGCTGATTTTCCTGCACTAGAATCGAAGATTTTTTTTTCTTACAATTTTTTCCTTCTCATTTGTAGGATTTAATACATTTTGTCCATCTTACTTTTTCCCACAGCATTGCAAGGATTTTCCTGTTGTGCTACCATTTGCAATGCAGTTCTATGTGTTTATAACACTGTTTGGTGTTAAATCTTTTATTCTCTACAACATTTGCCTTTTTGTTCTCCTTGAAGCCTATACAATTACTGCCATGTCCATCAAATCTAGGCAAAAATGTAGATTTAGTAAATAACTAACTAATATGATAAACGTAGATATCTAATTAGGAAATTTAAGATTGTATTTTTACTTTAGGGCAAGTTAGGCCTTTCATTGGAAGAATGTCAAAAGTTACACATTATATCATATTTGGAACCACTTCAAAATACGAAGAAACATTAAAGATTAAAAATAATTAAATCTTGAAATTAGTGCTTCTCATTCTAAAAAGTCACATTTGAACAATCAACATCTCTGCAGTATCCATTTTATTGAGAAAAAGAGATAGCCTCTCAGTCTGGTCTACATTTCGGAACATCAGAGTGTGAAAATCAAGTCGGAGGTCTCAACTGGTACTAAAAATCTACTCTTGGTTAAATCCTGGCTTAATCTGGCTAGAAACTCAGGATAATATACAAGACAGGAAGATTTATGGATCAAATAACAATGGCAGAGTAAAGGAGTTATAGCAATACAGATAGAAAGTTGATTTGAAAAAAATCAACCACTATGTTCCTGTCTATCTTCTCCCCAACAGTTGCTATGATTTTCTCTAATACTGAGCTCTCAGGCAATGTCTCACTGAATACACCCCTCCACAAAAGCTCTCCTTGTTCTGGCCCAGCATTACTGGGATGCTTGCTGGATGGCTGGAGAAACAATAGAATTAATATTCAGGGTTAAATTTTAAATGATTGAAAATTATATCATACCCCACCTTCAAAGGGAAATTACTGTATGAATGGAATGCTTAGAACCTGATCAAAAGAATGAAGTTTTCATCATTTTTTGCTGGCCAATGCAGTTACTTTGACAATGAACAAGAGTAATTTCAAATGACACTTAAATTAGACACATGTAGACAAAGGGGTGAGTGAGGCTATAGGTCAGTTTCATAGACAGTATTTTCTATTACCATCTGTGTTTGCTCTTTTTTTCCCCCTTAGCGATTAATTTACAAATTGGTTTAGGTTAAACTCAGTTAACACCCCCCTTGCCTTTTTTGGGGGTGAGCATTCAAGCAGAAAAACAGAATTTCAGCAAGCAGAATCCTCACTCTTCAAACCCAGTCTTCCTGCTGGCTAATCCTGAAACAAAGTAAAAAATTGGTCCATATAGCCAAGCTTGGAATCATCTTTCATTATATTTCCCCATCCAAAGAGAGAAGATAAAAATCAGAGGCAGAATAATTTGTCTGGCTGGAAAACTTGAGTTAACAATATTCTCATCTCTATGAATGAAGCAAAGAAGTGTACTAAAACAATATTATAGTATGAATAATTTTATAACAAAAACCCACTTCCAGAAGAGATATCAGCAATTATTCTGTAATAAATGGGATCCATGAAGACACATATAAAAGAGAAAACTTACTTGTGCAAAGCCAAATACTTTAGAGATGGAATTGACAACAATCAAGCTCCAAGATTTTCTCCCAAATAGGAAAAGCAGGACCATCTATCTGAGTTATAGAAAATAGAAACCGTTGTTCTTTTCATGAAATGCAAAGGAAAGTCACCCATGGCTGTGAGGATGTATGTCAGCTGTTCCTTGTGCACTGAAGAAACGAAAGCCATTTTCACAGGGGAGGGAATAACTGCTTACTGAGCCCCACTAGGATAGCTGGATGCCTTTCCATGCATACTAACTACTTTGCTCACAAACAAGATGGTGGGTGAGAGGCATAATTAATATGATGTGGACTGAGAGAACACACTGCGGGGAGTTTTGAATTGTGGCAATGCAGATAAGGTAACTCCTAAGTGCCAATTCAATTACTATTAGAATTCATCTGCCCCTCTCCACTCCACTTCATATTTAATTATTTCAATAAAGCAGTCTGAGTGATTTTTATCATTTCTATTCAATTCCCCAATGCACTTATTTCTTCCCTGGACACATTTATTCTACTGTATTCTTGGCTGTTTCAGTGTATAGATTTGGAAAATGAACTCAAAAGACCAGAAAGCTGAGGATAGTTGGTATCAGATGTCTTTTCCCTATCGGTTTAAAAAAAAAAAAAGTTTTACCAGTTGTGGTTGCTTCTTTCAAAATGTAACCATTTAACTGGCAAAGAAACCCAGGTTTTTCTTTCTCGGCTTTCATGGGAACCTTATGTGTTAGCTTTTAGAAAGCCATCCTCTGCTTACCAGAGGTTTCTTAAAAACTACTGTTTTGGAAACTATGTATTAATTTTAGGCACCTCCATTAATTATTCTTTTGTGAAAAAAAGAATAATAAGAAATCAATCATTCAGCAGCATCTTATCTCTGAAAGTCTGCATAGATTATCCTCTTATTCTCAGACTCCTCGTGAAATGACTGGGTATAAATATGATTAAGTTAATGTTGATAAACAGGTTCTGGACAGGCAGGGAGGGAACGTTTTTTAATGAGGAGCTTTAAGACTAAATCGACTGGTACCAAGAGGCCAAAGTGAAGGTATATATAGTCCTGTTCCATATTTTTAAACCACTCCACAATCATCATAATTTGTAGTGTTTCAAAGTGGCATCCTCTCTGAATTCTTGATCTGTAAGATTGATATCAAACTGTTTTAACTTTGTAACCAGAAAACATTAAGAAGATAAAGCCTTTTCTATGTGTTAAATCCCAGAGGCATCAGTATCCCAACCATTTTTCATCAGTACTGACTCCCTCTTAAATATCAAATGGTCATCAAATTCAAATCTTTGAGTGAAAGGGATCCAAAAGCATCCCTTCACCTAACACTGAAGCGGCCACAAACATACTATAGATCAGGGAAATTGTTCTGGACTCTCTCTGAGTTGCTAGAGGGAATAGACAGTGGGATGAAAAAACAGCTTCCTCTCCAGGTATCAGAACATGGCTCCAGGGTCAGACTCACAAAGCCCCGATCTTGGCTCCTCCACTCACTGAGGGTGCAGATGTGAGTTACGTAAGTTAAGGATCTGTAGTACCTGGGTGCACTAAAGCAGGCAGAACAGTAACTGGCACGGAGTTACATAAACTTTGCTACTATTGTTCACAAAATTTGTCTTTTGGTGACTTGATTTCCCTTCCTAAGCTGCTCTCTGTGCTCATTTTATCCTCATTTTAACACCATTTATTACACCATTGTTAAGCCACCATTCCAATAGCTCTGGACACACTTTCAACCTTAAGAATTCTACAGGCATTTTCAGTATGTTAAAACCATAATTTTATCATTTTTGAGGATAAAGGAGGCAAGCACAGGATGGATATGACTTACATGTATGTAACTTACCACCTGCCACGTTTTATCTTATCTAGCCTTCATTCGTTGCTCTGATTGGGGTCCAAAAATTATAAGAAGCAGGAATATTTTTGAGGTTCTTACATAAGAGGCACTTCGGAACCTAATTCAGGTGGGGAGAAAGGGAGGTAAAAGAATTACATTAAAGTTTTGCATACAAACATGTTTTTACTCAGTATATTTATCTGGGGTGACTCTGGGACACAGATGGAAACTGTAGGGAGCTAAAAAATCCCCAAACTCAATCATCCCTTGGTGTTGTCAATAGCAAGAAGATGAACACAAAAAGGCCTTGGAAGAGACATAGAACTGTGTTTTGTAGTGTTGCTACTTCTGTTGAAAAGTAGTAAAACGTGATAAAGTGTCCTAAAACTCCAGAAACTTATAAATTCTCTTCTACCTTTTCCAGTACTTTTGTGGATTCTCTTTCATCTCCCCCCTCCTCCTCCAGGCCTTGCTAGGGATGGAAACCCACATAGGTTCTGTCCCTACTTTGGCCAAACTTAGCCTTCTCAGATGAGATGAATTTCTGCAAAAGATGCTACTGGAAACCAGAGTTTTGATCCTACCAGTGAGGATTGTTCATCCAATCCTAGTATGTACATATGATAGATAAAGTTACCTTGAAACTACATAAAGATGATTAAAATAATTTTCTAAAAATGACTTAACTATCACTCTTAAAGTAAAGTGTATAGACTTCAACAGACATACCTAGAGAAAACCAAGTTTGAGAAATATATAGTGTATCCTTAAACGAAACTTCAAATTCTTCACAGTAAGAAAGTGTCAGTAACTTTTAAATGATGTGGCTGAGGCAATAATAATCCAAACTGAATCTCCTTTTCTGTAATATGTACATTTTTTTCTTCCTATATGAATTGGCTTGGTCTGCATTTGCTGTTTCTTGGTTTAGGTTATTGATACTAAGCCATGATCTTTAATAAGTCATTTACTAAAACCAGACTTCTTTTTTTAAACAAGAGCAGGGAAATCTCCCTTTTGTTTATTATTATTATTGTTACAAAACTCTCTCAAGAACAGCATCTTTTCTGGTGATCAGAGACTCTCCCCTGGAAAAGTAGGAGCAAGGGCAATATTGCCATTTACAAACAAAATAGCTTGGGCACACGGAGGCTGGATGATTTGCCCCAGTCCAGGGTAAAACTAGGCTTTTAAGGTTTGAATATTTACCTGTTGATTTCTATGACACTTTTGTTCTACCCCTTAAACTCAGAAAGACTGTGTTTAACTTGATAGTCTAAGACTGAATGTATATTTTGCATATATTTATCTTTCTTTTTCCACAACTAAGCTATGAGTATCTTAAGAACAAGGGTGTTCAGCTATGTTTTACTTTGAGAACACCTAAAATGGATGGACCTGGGTGGTAGGATAATCTTTGTGCTTCTCTTTGTATTTAAATATCTCATAAATTTAAATAAAGGTGAATTATTTACAAAAGGAGAACAGGGACTTAGACTCATTATTTTTATCATAGTCTCTGACACATAGGGCTCACTAAGAATTTGTTAAATGAATGAATGAACAAAAATATTGTAGATTTCCAACTTTCAATGTGTTTTTTCCTGGTAGCCTGCTGCAGGCATATACTGAAGAGCCTTCTCCAATTTTCATGCCAGACTTCTTTTTGAAGAGGTCTTTTTAAACTAATTTGGCCTAAGATTCCCCAGTTACTATTGGTTTCTCTCTATTACCTGTCAAAAGGCACCTGACAATGTTCCAAAGAAGAAAACACTGCAGCCTTATTCTGGAAGAGAGAAATTATATCAAAATCAAAGGATCCCTTTCTCCCCAGAGAAGCTATACAATACTGGCACAGTGATCAAATAGGGGAAGATTTCCTAAAATACTTTCCTGTAACGAGCCACTAAAACTGTCTCAAATGACTGATAAAGGAATGAAAGTTTTAAAATCCTTACCCATGCATCAATCCTGCATTTTAGAGTGTCCCATTTTATTGTGCTGATTAATCATATGCTCAGAAGAAGTTGGCAAAAGCTATCAAAAGCCAACCAGGATAACTTGAATGCCAGCTTCACAAAATAATCAGGATCTGGTGTGATGTGTCATAAAATATGCCACGATGGGTCATTCTAATGCACTCGTGAGAGAATTATACATATTCATCCTCCTCGTTTAGCACCCGAATGACAACAAGCAGGTGAAAGCATTAGAACCAATGTATCAAGCCAGACAGTTGCCATTATGAACAAAACATGAAAAGAGAGTGACGATGCTGAAAAATGGTGAGAGTCTTCTACTGAGACCATGCAAGCACTGCTCTCTTTTGATAGGGAAATGAAGCCTGCTAGGAGAGACAGGGCTTTGTCTTCTTGTCATTGCTGCTTTCAGTTTATGGTGAATTTACGTGAAATATAAATTTCTTAATAGGAATATACGTTTCTCAGTAGAAGTCACCATAACTTTTTAGTTTGTTTGTTTTAGAGACATCGTAAGGTAGGGAAACTGTCAGTCTGAACTAAATGCTTTCTTTAAATATCTAAGATTAGCTCTGAGCAATGGAGGGCTCTGTTAATCACTAATGAACTCCTAAATGCCACCTTCAACTGAAATAATGACAGGCAAAATTATATCATGACACACTGAGTGACAAAACGCAGCCCCCTTACCTGGTTTCATCGTGTGTTATTGGACCGCATTGCACTGTTTTAAAGGAACAAAATAAATAGCTAATGGGCTCTGGTAGAATGAGTTGCATTTCACTGTGTGTGTGTATTTGTATGTGAGCTTTGTGTGTGTGTTCTTTCACATAGTTTTTACAAAGAATTATCTATCATTCTTCAAGCCTCTGTCACTAACTTCTACCTCCTCTCTTGTCATGTCTCAATGAAGAGAGCCCTTGTTCCGTAATTAAAACAATACCATTTATAAGTGAAACTATGTAAAATCACAGAGAAGCTAAGCAAAGCAATTACTCCATTTCTGGAAAGCATTAGTATTTTCACAAGCCACCAAGTGTTCTTTTAAGTGTCCTATATAGATTTTAGGAATTGGACTAATTGCGAGAGGCTCCAACTCTCCAATATGACTTTTTTATGGTACATTAGCTAGTGAGAGAGCAGGTTGTCCCTTTGAGCTGAATTTGCAAAGGTCACTGCTAGACCTTAGCAAAGAGTGCTAGTGCCTGTAAATTGAAAAGAGCGCTCTAGACTGCCTTCTATGGCCTGAGCTCCTGCCCCTACCCAGTTTTTGTACTAGTTAGCGTTCACTCCAGACAGCCCAAGGGAGTGTGCCTCATGTGTTTGAGTCCTGGGATTTGGTAACTCTTCTTGACTCTTCTAGGAAGAGCCTTCTGGCCACAGTCCCCAACATCTCTCCTTCCACTGCACCTGGATTTGTTATTCAACTATGTTTTTCAGGCTCATTTGTTTTGACCTAGCTAACATGCCGAGTATATATCATACACTCATAGAGATAACACTGACAAGCTGATAATCAGAGAAGGAAAAAAAGCAGGCAGCAGGCTAAATTAGAGGGCTCATCTGAGAATGGTCACTGAACTTCAGTGGAAAAAGTCCTCAAAGAGAATTCTATCTATTACAGACTATGAAAAGCTCTTTGGATATGTCTACCTTCAGCCTTCATTATTACTATTATTATTATCACCATTATTATTATCATTATTATTATTTGCTTTCAGCATTTTCTTATGGTTTAACTACTTTGTAACTTAAATAATCCTTTTCTTTCCCTCTTACTGTTGATTTGAAGGTGTTTCAAGAAGCTGCAATAGAAAACTCAAGTTAAATTCATTGCCTATAGACTGATTGGGTTACTTGGTTCCTCCTTGTGTTCCTCATCCATTTTTTTAAGTCTTCTTTCCCAATTATTATGGTTTCTCTCTTCCTTTTTTCCTTTCCCTTCCTTCCTTCCTTCCTTCCTTCCTTCCTTCCTTCCTTCCTTCCTTCCTTCCTTCTTTCTTTCTTTCTTTCTTTCTTTCTTTCTTTCTTTCTTTCTTTCTTTCTTTCTTTCTTTCTTTCTTTCTTTCTTTCTTTTTCTTTCTTTCTTTCTTTCTTTCTCTTTCCGTCTTTCTTTCTTTCCTTTCTTTCTTTCTTTCCTCCTTTCTTTCTTTCTTTCCTCCTTTCCTCCTTTCTTTCCTCCTTTCTTTCTTTCCTCCTTTCTTTCTTTCTTTCTTTCCTGCTTTCTTTCTTTCTTTCCTTCTTCTCCCCTTTCTTTCTCTCTCTCTTTCATTCTAATTTTGAAAGCACAAGTATTACAAAACCATATTGCCTACTGCCTGAGTGGAGATCCCTTACCTTCTTGGGAAGGAAGGTCCTTCCTTGGACTACTGCAAAGCTGTAGAGGGTTTTGAGACAGGATTTTCCTGCAACCCCTCTGCAAGAGGTTGAGAGAAGAGTACTACTTGAATAAGAAAGCTTTATCATGGCACTTACTGCTTCTGTCGATCTCCTATTGAAGTGAAGCAACTTAGTAACTTGTTCTCTCTTCTGGGCAGCCCATAACTGTGTAGCAAGTGTATAACCACAGGTGGCATTTAACCATTCCTCCCTATGTCCAACTAGGTCTCATTATCCTGCGGGTAGCTGAGAGCAGTAGATGGTAGCCAATTAGAGGACAAATGGAGTAAAGGCTTGGTCTGTAACTACAGCTTTTTCTAGTCTTCATCTTCTCTTGCTCTTCTGCCAACAATTATTTCTCCCCATGTATTCTCTTTTTCATCTGCTTGCTTTCAACTCCAGCCTGAAATGAGAATGCCACTTTATTTGTTTCTTGGCAAGCTATCATTAATTCATTCATTTAACAAATATTTGTTGAGTATCTATTATTTATCAAATGTTATTTTAGAGGTTGCAGAGGAATAGTAGACAAAGTCACAAAACATATTCTAGTGGGGAAAGATATCTTCTATTATATACATATTTTAGATCTTTTATATCCATATATTGAGTTCTGAACTGTGGTTATAATTTTCAATTCTAGAACATTTATTTGATTCTTTTTACTACATTAACCATCTTCTCATCCATATTCTTGGACATAGTTTATCATAGTTATTCAAAAGTTCACATTTAATAATTGCAAAATCCATATCTCCCATGGGTCTTTTACTCTGTCACTTATATTCTTATATTTTTTTTGTCATTTTACAGCATCTTTTGCTGTGTATGATAACTTTTATCTAATTAATAATTGCTGTGTATGAAATATTATAGAATTATTTTGAGAGTCTGAAGGATTTTGTTCTTTTCTATCAAGAATTTTTATTTATTTTTTTATATTTGACATACTTTTATCTAGGAAGAAAATGGATTAACTCAATCTGTGATTGAGACAATTAAAAGTAGTTTTCAGTTTTACAAAGGCTGACAAATTTTATGATTTGCCCTTTCTTATAAAATGTTCCATTGCTTTGTCACTTTTACTCTCTTAGGATGGACCTTTAGAAATCCCATCTAAACGCCCAGGGCATCTCACCTTGACAATCCATAACTCCAATTTTTGTCTCCCAAGCTTTAACAGACTGAATGAAAGTCTTTTTTCTTTTTCACTGCTCAGCTACTGTTTATGAATGAATGAGCATTTGGAAGGAAAAAGCAGAACTGAATGTTAGGCTCACTTCTATGTCATTCTCTTCTTTTTAATATCTACATAATCTTGGCTTCTCTAGTCCCTGCTGACTTTGTATTTCTTTCCAATGCATTCAGATGGATTTCTTTTTGTTTAATTTAGCCTTTCTAGTTCTTATAAGAGGAAAGGCTAGTCTTCACAAATTAATTCAACATAGGCAGAAATGTAAGTCTCTTACTATAAGAATTTTTAATGCAGGCAAGATTCATTTTATCATCACAAGGGCCTAGTATCTTTATTTTATTCTCTGGTCAATATTATAGCCCTTTCACAATCATTTGTCTTATAAATAAAGGCCATCATACTCAGGAACAACTAGTGAGATGATGTGGATGGATCATCTATCTTCACCACTGAAATGAAAATGTGGAGTACTGAACAATTGAATAGGCATTGGTAACAAGTTTATATAAAGACAACAGTTTATTTTAGCTTTTTGATCCCTAAAAATGTTCCCGGACTACCAAAATGGAGCATTTTGTTTTTAATAAGTCAAGTGATTTTATGGCTTTTGAAAAATGACTATAGGTAAACAATTTAGTCACTAGAGAGATTTCAAATGCTGAAATATGCTCTTCTTTGATTTACCTGACAGTAACACACAAATAAGACTCAAGGCAGCTTAGTAGACATTTCATAGTGTTCTAGTGTCTATGTAACTCAGCTGGGTTCATCTTGAGATTAAAGTTCACTTATCTTCTTTGGCATAAATATGATATATCATTTTAAAACACACACACACATGCACTTTTTTTGTTCTTGTTTTAAATTTTGTGTAACCATTATATTAAGTTACCTCCTTTAATCTTTTTCAAATATCCAAATAGGAAATATTTAAGGCTGCAGAGAGGATCCTAGCTGAACAATCAGTGAAGGGTACTTTTCTAACACAATCACCATTAAAATGCAAAATTACTATGTCAAGATCTAGAATGTTCTGTCTTGGATTACTCACTTTTTGGAATGAGTAATATTATCAGAACTCTTTATGGTAGCAAGACACAGGAAATTGATTTGCTTAACTGCCAGAGATACTATTGAGTGTTCTTGTAAGCCTGACAATGACCCCCCACCCTCCCCCTCAAAAAATAATGAAAAGTACTAGGCAAGGCACAAGTGATACCATATGATTAACCAGCTCCACTTCTCTGGCTAAAGTAAAATGTAGTATGGAAAGTGAAATCTTACAGGATTACTGGGGGGTTTAAATTCACAGCACTAAGTTTATGGAATTAAACGACTCCCTGCACTCAAGAACAGGCCCAACATGAGGCTGGAAATAGGGTTCAGAGCGGTGGATCCAGGCACACCTCCCTCCAGTCTCTGTGTCAGCATATTGCAGTGATTAGCAAGGCGCCATACTAAGGGTTGGGGTGGGACAGGAAATAATGAAAAGCTTACACTTTACCTGTAAAACCAGGTTAAATGAATGTAAAGGTAAATAAAAATTCTAGATGTCTGTATAATCATACATGATCTTTCAAAATGCAGGGTACAGAAGGGTTTTAAAAAATACTGTAGTAACTGAGGGTGGGGATTAGGAGCTGAAAAAGAATGAAAAAGTTCAGGAAATTCTTCACTAACAGAGGGACTTTCAATGAAGTTGAAACGTAGAAGGTTAGATATTACTTTTAAAAGTATTTTTGAAATGCTGCTTTCTGTCAAGGATTGCTAAAGAGAGTGTTAAGAGCAATAATGGGAAAATTGGCAGATACATTTTTAATTTTTTGAGGTATCCCCATACTGCCTTCCACAGTGACTGCACAAGTCTGTATTCCCACCAACAGTGCAGAAAGTTTCCCTTTTCTCCCCATCTTCGCCAGAACTCGTTGTTTGTTGATTTATTGATGATATGCATTCTGACAGGTATGAGATGGTATCTCATTGTGGTTTTAATTTGCGTTTCTCTGATGATTAGTGATGTTGAGCATCTGTTTTGTATGTTTATTGGCCATCTGTATGTCCTTTTTGGGGAAGTGTCTATTCAGGACCTTTGCCCATTTTTTAAATTGGGTTGTTTGTTTTTAGTTGTTGAGTTTTGTAAGTTCTTTATAAATTTTGGATATTAACTCCATATTAGATGTATTGGCAAATACATTCTCCCATTCTGTGGGTTTTCTTTTTATTTTGTTGATGATTTCCTTTGCTGTACAAAACATTTTAGTTTGATATAGGTCTATTGGTTTATTTTTTTCCTTTTATTTCCCTGGCCTGGGGAGATATAGCAGATAAAAAATTGCTACAAGCAATGCCTGAGATTTTGCTGCCTATGTTTTCCTTTTGACCCAGCAATCCTACTTCTGGGAATATATCCATATATTCAAAGGAACCCAAAACACTAATTTGAAAGAACTTAAGCACCCCTATGTTCATTGCAGCATTATTTACAATTGCCAAGATATAGAAGCAGCCCAAGTGCTTATCAATAGATGAGTAGACAAAACAGCTATGGTACATTTAAACAATGGAATACTACTTGGCTATAAAAAAGAACAAAATTTTACCCACTGCGACAGTATGGATGGACCTAGAGCACATTATGCTGAGTGAAATAAGCCAGTCAGAGGGAGACAAGTACCATATGATTTCACTCAAATCTAATGGACAAACTGAATTAACAAGGAAAATGGGGACAGACTCATAAATGGAGAGCAGGATGACAACTGAGAGGGGTGAGTGAAGGGGGTGGAGGGACTGAGCAAAAAGGAAAAAGGGCTCATGGACATGGACAACAGTGTGGTGGTTGCTGGGGGCAGGGGCTCTAAGGGAATTAAATGGTAATGGGTAAAAAACCAATAAAGATTTTTTAAAAAAGAAAATTTGGACTAGATGGACTAGAGTTTTCATCCTCTACTTCAGTTGTTGCATTTATATATTTGTATTGTATTTTATATTTTGTAAGATTTAAGGGTAAGAAGAGGTGTTCCAAGACTTTTTTACTTACTCTTTCTCTTGCTTTCTCTCTATTTCTCACTCTCTATATATTTATACATGAAATCATAATCTGAACTTTATAATCACGAAGCCTTACTTTTTAGGCCAGATCGCTTTTCACTTTTTACTGTAGCACTCACTGTTTATCACCATTTCTTAGAGCCACCTGTTATAAGTGAAGAAATATCTATCATTTATATCTAGCTATCTTTCTCTCTATCTTCATCCTCATTATCATCATCATCTGCCATCTATCTGTAAGTGCACAATACCTTGAGATATATGTATCTGTTAATTTAGATTAGATTTAATACATGAGAAATCACTAGTCTGTTCCTTCATTAGTTGGAGAACCCAAAGCTCAGAGAAAAGAGCTGAAACACCTTTCCACTGCTATCTAGTTAATTAGGATCTGAATTGAACTTCCACTTCTCCCTGCAGATACTTTGAGTAACGTTCATTACTAATCAGCTTTTCCTATATGCACCTCTTACAAGGAAAGACGTTTATAACTCTATTTTGGTTTCTATCCTCAAATTTCAGAGACTCTTCATTCATTCAGCATCCACTAATTATTTACTAATTACTTCCAGAATCTCCTTAAAGGAGGTATGTATGTTTGTTAGAGGCTTAGTGTATAAATGGATAGGTAACTAGATTAATTCAAACATCTCTCTCAACGGAATAGTGAGCATTTCTTAGTGATTGACACTAAAGCTTAATGAGAATAATAGATACTCTGACTAGAATTTATAAATATTTTGTCAAACCAAATATCTAGTACAATTTAAATACACAATGTATAAATACACAACAAATTTTAAATGAAAACATAAACTTGTAGTATCTATTTAAAGTATGTTATCTTTCTAATATGAATTATTAGCAGATAAAATAATTAACATATTCCCAAAATACCAAGCCATGCACTATCTAAAATGAAGGGAATTTAATTAGCCATTAAAATTGAAAATAAAACACATAATATTATTTTATCTTTTTTAAAAAGTGTGATTAAAAACAAAAATAAATCAAGCACGTCATTATTTAATTAAGGATTATTTTTGCACACATTTTTCTAGCTGCTATTAAACCTCTTCCTGACTTTACACTAGTTGCTGAAATGGTGAGGAGACATTTTTCCTGTAGTACAGAGGTTGGCAAAATTTGTCTAAAGAGACTATCTAGTATATATTTTCAGACTCAAAGGGCATACTACTTAATTTTGCTATTATAATGTTGCAAATAGCAATGTGTAAAAGCAGCCAAAGGCAATATGGAAGTGACTAGGTGTGGCTTTCTTCCAATAAAACTTTATTTACAATATATCCTATTGGTCAGATTCATCTTATTGCCATGGTTTCCAAAATCCTTCTCTAGTTTCAAATATTTTCTTTTCACCCTGTCTTTAAATAATTTCCTTGCTTACTTTACAAATTAAATGAATATTTATTGAAAAACATTTTGAAACTCATAATGGACTGTATACTTTGTAAAAAAAATCCAATTTTCTTAATTTTCTTTAGTTTTAACTTTGGTAGATGGAAATTATGTGGCAAAATTACCTGTATCAATTTCCATTTTAGTTCAGAATCCTTGAAGTTCAAGAAAGAATGATTCTTTATACTAGCTTGTACTAATAGAATGATGTAGGTCTAGATCGATCTAAATTTGTAATGTATGCAAATGTGTGACATTTTGCATAATTTGAATGTTTTATTGATCTTAATTTTAAGAAGTGAAAAACTGAGTTTTCTGATTTTGCTTGAACATCTAAATAAGATAGAGCCAGCTGAATTCCAAAGATCTGTGTTCCTGTTTCACGCTGTAGAATTGCTGCTGGGAAGCAGCTGCCTGGGCAGGGGTCCTCTGAAACCTGATAGGGCCATGGACTCAGCTCTCACTGCTTGGTGTCCCTTCCGGGCAGGAACATTTAAGAAGTAGGCATGCTTTTTCCACCCTCTCTTCTAATCAGCAGGCTAGATATCAAGGCCTGGATTGACCTCGGAAGGCACTCTTACTGTCAAATGGGTTTCATCTGATTGAGAAATAAACTTCTTTTGGATTTAGTCACCAAGACACGGGGTTCATTTATTGGAGTAGTTAGTACTACTTAACTATTAAACAGCAAAAAATATTTCTGTCATTTTTGGTGGTACGTTACTGGTATTTTAGTATTTAAAAATAGCACAGTATAAATACTAAAATCCTGGAAATGAATGTTGTAATCAGTAGACTTTGCAATGAATGTTGTTTATCCATATGATTGACTTCCTACCAATAACTGAAGTACAGTAATAGGGCATAGTTTTATATAGATAGAAAATAAAAACAAAATTCTGAACAAATGTGTAGAGACTAAAATAACTGAATATAATATTAAGCATATGTAATGTAATATATTAAGAACATTATATTAACAATATAATATAATATATCATTGCTTAATTAATGTAAATGGTTTAGATATTATCGTTAACTATGTATCTAGAATAAACCAATAGATATCACTCAGAATAGACAACTCCTCTATACTGTCAAAATTGGGAGTGTTTCCAGGTTTAAGGGGCTTCTCATCCTTAAATAGAGCTACCTACTTATACACTGACCAATTTAGTTTCCATAAATGCCTTTCCTTATGCTGATTATTCATAGGCCTAGTTTGAATATTTAACCCCTATATGTATATAAAACACATGTAGGGAAGTTTGGCATTTGTGTCGTGAGTGCCTAGAATAGCAAGTCTATCCTTATTTTCACCATAAAAATTAGTATTGTAACAAAGAAAATGCTCTGTGGAAATACAATAATTTCTGAGGAGATGGCTAAGCAGAAGAAATACCTTTTCTTCTAAATTACATGTTTTCTCCCATGACTATCTGTGATGCCAGTTGATGATCCAAGGAACATGAGTAATTCTAGAGTCTTCTCTTGCCTGAAACATAGTAAGTAGCTGATTTACCACTCTTTGCTTGCTTACAGGTAAGTTCATGAGTAATTGTATCTCTCAGTCATATGGTTGGACTGACCAACGAATACATTTCTAGAAATCATTTTGCAGGATAGGTTCCCAGTTTTGACACCCTCCCCAAATATAAATAAACTGAAATAAAGAAATCAATAGAAATTGCTTTTGATTTTGTCAGTGGGGAAATACTAGAAGAGAAGTAAGCCATGGACGACAAAAAGAGTAAATACTAAAATCTGACTAATGGAAACTTTTTAGAGATCATGAATGTAGATACTTCCTGCCTCTTTTACATTATTTTTTTGGTATTGTTAACATCACTTAGTACACCGTTGTAAAGCGACCATTCCAACAGCTTTTGGAATCATTTTTGCCTTTAAGAATTCTGCAGGCACTTTCAGTAGGTTGAAACCATAATTATATAATCATGAAGCCTCGCTAACCTGAGTGTTAAGGAATATTTCTAGCTCTAAAATGGATACTACTATGACCATGCAGACTATGGTGGGCATTGAAACTTTTGTAGGACAGGTATGTGCTAAAGTAGTATTTTAGGAAAATTATCAGAAGACCAATGTGAGTAGGAAAGAATAAAGGTGGGAAAAGTGGTTAAAATGGCTTTCAGTTAAAAAAAAGTAGTGGCAGTAGAAATGAAAGGGAGATAATGTATGTAAGAATCATTTCAAAAGAAAAGAAGGGTAATTGCAAATTATTTTTTAATTTTTTATTGTTATTACATTGCAGTTGTCCCATTCCCCCCTCTTTGCCCTCCTCCTTCTAGCCTACCGCCCACAATGAACTCCCTTTTGTGACAGCATGGATGGAAATGGAGAATATTACGCCATGTGAAATAAGCCAGTCAGTGAAAGACAAATACCATATGTTCTCACCTATAAAAGGAATCTAATGAACAAAATAAATTAATGAGCAAAGTAAGACCAGAGGCATGGAAACATGGAACAGGCTGACAGTGACCAGAGGGAAGAGGGGAAGAGGATAATGCTGGAAAATTGCAGATTAAAACCACAATGAGATATCACTTCACACCTGCCAAAATGTCTGCTATAAAAAAGACAAAAAAATAGCAAGTGTTGGCAAGAATGTAGAGAAAAGGAAACCCTTGTACATTGTTGGTAGATTGTAAATGGGTGCAATGATTATGGAAAACAGTATAGAGATTCCTCAAAAAATTAAAAATAGAACTACCATATGACTCAGCAAATTAACTTCTGGGTATTTATCAGTAAAACACAAAATTTCTATCTTAAAGAGATATCAGCATCCCAATGTTCACTGAAGCATTATTGACAATACCCAAGACTTAGAAACAACCTAAGGGTCCATCAACACATAAATGGATAAAGAAAATGTGGCATATATAATAAAATATTTTAGAGCCATAAAAAAGAAGAAAATCCTGCCATCTGCGACGACATGGATGGACCTTAAGGGCATTAAGCTAAGTGAAATAAGTCAGACGGAGAGACAAATATTGTATGATCTCACTTATATTTGGAATCTTAAAAGAAAATGAACCTTTCGATACAGAGCACAGACTGGTGGTTACCAAAGTCAGGGGGTGGAGGGATAAGTGAAATGGGTGAAGGTATCAAAAGGTATAAATTCCAGTTTTAAGATAAAGTCCCAGAGAATGTAATGTACAGCATGGTGACTATAGTTAAAAATACTGTATTGTATATTTGAAAGTTGCTAAGAGAGTAAATGGTAAAGGTCGCCATGACAAATCCCATCTGTTGTGGTTCAGTGGGTTGAGTGCTGACCTGCGAGCTGAAAGGTCACCGGTTCGATTCTGGGTCAGGGCATATGCCTAGGTTGTGGGCCAGGTCCCCAGTGTGATCGATGTTTCTCTGACACATAGATGTTTCTCCCTCTCTTTCTCCCTCCCTTCTTCTCTTTCTAAGAAAATAAACAAAATCTTTAAAAAAAAAAGTTCTCATGACAAGGAAAAGAAATTGTAATCATGCATGATAATCGATATTAATTTAACTTGTTGTAATTCTTTTGTGATATAAAAGGAGGGACCCCCAAAACATGGAATTATCTTTTGGAGGATGGGACCGTTGTAGGACAGGCTTCCCTTGCTAGATGAGTGTTCTAGGAATCTCACAACAATGCCAGTGTACCAGCTGGCATTGTTGTGAGAGGCTGCATTCTGCTTCAGTGAATTTTTTTTGAAGACTCTTTTAGTGTCTTTACGCATTTCATGATGGGTGATTTATGGATGCACCTGCCCACACCGTGCTGAGCATTCAGCAGTTTTTGACCAAAAAACGGCATGATCCTTGTGTCTCACCCTCTCTATTCTTCTGATCTCACCGAGTGACTTTTTTTGTTTGTTTCCCCAGACAAAAATAGTCCTCAAAGGAAAACATTTTGCTGATGTGGAACAGGTGAAGCAAAAAACAACAGAAACACTAGAAAGCACCAAAACTGACAAGTTCAAAAGCTGTTTCGAGCAGTGGAAAAAATGTCTTGATAGGCACATTGCATCAGTGAAGAATACTTTGAAAGTGACTGGAGTTAGAACATGTAAGGATAAATACACAATTATTTATAAATAAGTTCTGGGTTTTTATGGCCTCCCCCCTTGTACACATATATCAAATAATTATGTTATACACCTAAAAGTAATATACAATGTTATATGTTAATTATATCTCATTTTTTTAAAAGAAAAGGGTAAAATTTAGTTTTAAACATAAAGAGTGAATACGGCAATAAGATATTGAGATGGAGGTATTTAACAGGCAGACAAAGCTTGTCAAGGCCAACAAGTCTGAACACATTTGCAAATATGGAGGGCAAGGTGGTAAATGCATATGACCAAGATGGCCTTCATATTCCCCTTAGCCTGAGTAAACTTTACTGAGTAAACTGAGTAAACAGGCAGATTTCTTGCAGTCTCCATACTCTGGCTTCTCTTTTCTTAAAGCATTTGCTCTAGAAAACTTGCAGTTGTAAATTCTTTTTCTGCCTCTTTAAGATATAAATCTTCTCTCAGCCTCTTGCAAGTTTTATAGCCTAGGAATGTCTTTCTCAAGGACCTGGGAGCCAACCCTTTGGAATGTAATCATCAAGAAAGATGGCACCTTCATCTCTGAGTCTCTATGGGAGGGTATGGACCTAACTTCAGTCAGTGCCAGTTAGTAAACACGGAGAACCTAGTCACTTTGATCCACCCACCTCCTAGAACTTTGTTTAACTTATTCAGTGTGCAGTTTTCTGTGACACATCCATCAGAGCCATGGGCATATTCAAAATATCCAAGAAATGCAGTGAGAAAGATATGAAGGACAGTCATGTAAACTGAGGAAATTCAACCTTTTAACTAGATGGTGGAGAAGAAATTGGAGTAGTAGAAAGAAACCTCAGCATACAACAAAAAGGATAAATGCCAAGAAAAGTTCAAGAAGGAAGATGTCATAGCATAAGTTCTGCATTTAGATATGAAAAAGTGATAATTAAAGAAAATAAGAATAAAAGTAATTGGACAAAATGAATAGGAGATAAGTGCTGATATTTATTTTAATATCTTCATTGAGATCATATGGTATGACATACAAATTTCAAAGCTTGGGTTTCAAAGGCGAGTAAAACAAGCAGCCCCCACTGTCACTCAACTTCTTACATTTATTTGGAAGAAACAAAGTATAAATAATACCAATAAAATAATACCAATAAAATAAGTATCAGAAATGATAGATGCTATTCAGGAATTAGAGGAGAATGTTCCAACAGAAAGTGATTGGATACATAGTTTTGCCCGGATTGGCCTCTCTGAGGAAAGGTTCATTTGGCTGTAATCTGCCCAGGTGGAGCCAACCATACAGAGTGGATAAGCCATGGAAAAGACCCCATTGCAGCAAAAGCAGGTTGAGTTCAAAGATGTAGAGCCTGGCTACAGTGCAAAGGCTGAGAACTGTATGAGATGAGAACATGAACTTGTAAGCCAGTGTAAGGCATTGGGATTTTATTTTCAATGTGATATGAAGCCATTGGTAGGGTTCAAACACAAGAATGACATTATCTGGCTTATGTTTTAAAACATGACAGCTTTATGGAGAACGAATTTTAGAGATGCATGAAGGGAAGCTAAGAGACCCTTCAGAGTCTTGCAACCCTCTAGGCTAGAGACTGTAGAGCCTTGGACCAGGGATCATGAATAAAACAGTTTCAATATAATAGTGGCTGGGAGTCAGGTTTGTATGGGAGGAAATAGAGTTGGAGGATGTGGGAATGGGGTTGCAGACATCATCTTTTCTGCATGCTTTGCGTGTGAGATTGAGAGGCTAGAAGTAAGGAGCATTAAAAATCTTCATTTCTTTGAATAGAAGAATGTAAAGGAGAAAGTGAGTACATTACAAAAGGAAAGGGTTTAACATCTGAAACAGAAAAGAGTAAAAATAAAGAAAGCAGTTCCATGGATACAAGTGGTACTTGGAATGTTGCAAATCTTTTCAAAATGTAGTAATTGAGCAAGCAATCCCTTCCTTTCTCTTCTTTTTCCTTTAGAAGATAGTGTACACAATGGTTAAAAAAGATAATAATGAACGGAAAGCCTAGCAAATGTTAATTTGTACCATTATAGACTCAGTTCTCTGGAACTTGTAGATCAACATCAATGACTATTTATTGTATCAGCTGCCACCGGGCCCTATTTGAGTCTCAGAGGAAATGAACAGGAAAGTCACAATGTAAGAAGACCAAAGGAAAAAGATCATAAATACAGTGGTCACAGGGGATCTCTTTTTCCATAATCTATTTTAAAAACCAAAACCAAAACCAAAACAAACTTCCCTAGGTGGGAGACTCTCTTACAGTTGCAGGGACTACAGCCCACAGAATGGAAACATTTATGTTTTGACAGTCTGAAAGCAAAGGGAAGTTGAGCCTTGATGGTATATATTTTTTTCCTACAAGATGTTCCCTCAAGCAGAAATCGATCTCTCAATGTTCTTCTCACCACCCTAATGGATAATTTCTGGGCAGCTAAACTAAGAGATGAAATATTTTGGTGGCATTATATCAATATGTTGTCATTTATTTCTGAAGTCATGCCACGTTAATAATCCCTTATTAGATATACCTTTTGTTTCAATATCATTAAGTTCTGCCAAATTTCTAGAGTAGAAATCATCATCATGTTACTGACAAGAAGTGGAGGGATGTTCCTAAGAGCCTAGCGGTTGGACCAGAATATCACCAATATCTCTTACAATTCTAACATACGACATCTGTGCTTCCTGCAGGAAACAGGGGACTGTCATCCTGGCTCCTGAGCTAAACCCACAAAGCCTGACCCCTTGGAAGATCACGGATGTGTGGGGAAAAAATGTTTATAGATACTTCAAGCACAGTCCGCTGCTTATTTCTTAAAGCTCTGAAGGCTTCTGGATGATTATTCCTTCCATAATAAGCATATAAAAGGTAAACTTTTATGGCCTGGGGATTGGTGTGGTTTCATTCATGGTCTGCTTTGCTGCACTCCCTTTAAGCGCTGCAAGTGTATATGTCATCTCTAATTGGAACTCCCAGGCAGAAATGATGCCATCAGGGAACTTAAAATATGTGGCCGTATGAATCACCCTGCAGACCAGCCATATTGCTATAAAGCAAATAATTTACATTTAAATAACTTATCTGCATTCACCTAATTTAAAAGTAATCTTTACTCTTTCTCAACTAATCCCCAAACTTATGGACTAGTTTGATCATATTTGTGCAATAAAATTGAAATTTTCAGATATGGTAGGTAATCAATTTTAGTCACCTCATCTGCGTTTCCAATCTCATTACAGATTGCAATTTTCAGTGCAGATTACATGATGACCCATCAGTGGCTTTGTTGTTTCTGAATTACCGATTCCTTGCCTACTGCCAGATAAGAACAAAGCCTATGCATCAGCCTGACAGCTTGCAAACAGAAAATGGGCTTGTAGGATTGGATTTAAATCCCAGGTGTAGGGGATAATTACCACATCACTCATGCAGTAACTGAAAAATGGTATTTCAACAAGAAAAATTACATTCCTTTTATAGTGCCAACAGAAATCATTATTTGAGGCTTCACACTGATTCACTGTATCATTACATGTGCACTGTACTCATTAAATGTAATGTTTGTTGCAACATAAAAAAGTTATTGTTTTAGGTACTTTAGTGGAGCAGGTAGCTGAAATTTAAGGTTTGTGGAACCTTGATGGTGTAGAGGTCGTTTGGACTCTAATATATACCGTGCAAGAGAAATGACAACCCAGACGCCGAGCTCTCCAACCGGCTCCTATTACAGGAGGCGTGGATGGATAGTACAAAGAAAATGGAGTATAAATCTTTTGTTTCAAAAACCCCAGCCATTTAACCCTACAGTCTGTCCAGAGGAAGAGGACAAATAATGACTCAAATCTCCTCGACAGAGCGGTGCTGCGTAGAGCATATTTTACCATTAGCTTTGAGATCATTGAAGCCCAACATAGACATTCTAAAGGACGGAAGGACAGAGACCGCATTCATGTGAAAAATCATTAAAGAAAACAGTGGCAGGCACACTGGAAATGCATTCCTCACCCCTGGTGTTTGGTCCGTCATCCACAAGGCTTGGTGTGTTTCCCAATGATTGTGCAAGCAGCACAATAATTAAAGTGTGATCGGGAGAGTCGCCTGTAGGTGCGGAAGGCTACGCGCCGACTGCTGAGAGCAGCACCCCACGCTGTATTAATAGGAGCCTTAGCTAGGTTGATGGCCAACTGGTTTTCTCATTAAGATGAGCAGAATAGTGCAAAAGAGGACAGTGCTCTCAGATTTACTGTATTCTTGCACGGATTCCAAGGGGAGGCACTGACTCTTGGTAGAGTAGATAGAGAGAGAGAGATGGAATTTTAGCTAATTGCTTCTTTGCTTTAAATCCCTAAATTAATATAACAAACCTAACTCTCTATATATGGAGAATAATACCTTTTGTGAAGAAGCTTATAGTTGTGGAGAGCCGAAATTGGTCTAATTCTTCATTCCTCTCACCTCTATAGTCTTTTTGTCCTGACATTCTCTCAAGGTGGCTGAGTTCTTATTGAAGCTGAAGTAGGCTGAGTATATGGAAGTCATGCAAGGTTTTCTAATTTCTCTCTAAGCTCAGGAAGGCACTTGCAGCAATAGACTTATTTTTCTGCCTTAATTCCTAATGCTGTTATATCCCAAGAGAAAATGCGCCCAATAAACTTTAAAGTGGTGTGTACAGATATGCTGCCTGCTCTCAAAGAGCTTATATTTTAGTTAAAAAAGCAGGTAACAGAAGTAAAATATATGGAGTTACATGAGGTTATGAGTATTAGAGGCTGAATGAGTAGCAGAGTCAAGGATCTAACAGAGGAAACAGTAACCCCTGGTTGAAGGAGGCTACATGCAGAAGAAGGGAAGGTTAACCCTCAGCTAAACCAGTGAGAAGACTACGGGAGCTCCAATAGTAAAATCTCCTTTAGTAATAAGACCAGAAGTAGGTACTAGTCTCTTAGAGGTAAGGTTTTGAAAGAAAAAGACTGGCGATGTTGCAGGCACTATATCATCTTAACCTGGACTTTAACACATTAAAAATAAACACTTATACATACTTTTGAATGTAAAACACAATACGAGGCAATTAAAAGACTTGTCTAATTGAATTCTCACACCAATCCTATGAGGTTATTATTGCCCCATTTCAGGTAGGTAGAAATTGAGAAAGAGAGATTAAGTAATCTGCCAAGTATTGGAACCAGGATTTGAACCAAGCCTGTTTTTCTACAAAGCCTATTTCTCTTATCACTACACTATATAGTTAAAACGACTTCACAGTGGATAAAAACCTAAAATTTTTAAAAAGCTGTTTTTGTTCTTATATACAAAGCTAACACTACCTAACCTCAGTCATTTACCAATTAAAAACCATCAGAGCTACTAAGTAAATATGCGCTGGGTTGATGTCCATTTTAAAATGATGACTTCAGCATCCAATTAATAGTCATAACAACACACATCTTAGGTATGGGTCAAATCTCACATTTTCTTTGAAGAACACAGTCTGAGCTCCAAGCTATGCCACTATTTAAATTCTGTGTTGTTGGTGGCATTTTGTTCTATTTCTTGCAGTGCAAAGCATAGTCTATTCCACCCACTCAGAAACTCAGCAAACTTAAAGAGATAAGTCCCTTTTCAAAAATGCCTTAGAGGAATTTTCCCCCTACAGGTTCACCAGGGAGAACAATGTGGGTTTGGTTCTGGATCAGGTGGTTATATTAGAAAATGCATTAAAATGCAGGCTGATAAACAAGACAAAATGCAAAATTACCTTTCTGTTCCGCTCCTGACTGCACTGTGGAGAATGGGATTCCTCTGTATTCGTGCCATTGGGGCCTTACATGGCATGGTTTAATCGGGGTCAACATGTGGTTGAACTGGAGACTGTACGCTGTGGTTAGAAATTAAAACTGACCAGACATAAACGTTATTTCCCACCTGCGTGGTCTTTATAGTCCATAGGCCTAATTTTCCACATGACAATTCTGCACCTGTCCAGCACCCCATCTCTGGTCATACTTCCTCTGCAGCTCCTAATTTAGTAAGAAGCCAAGCAGCCACATTTGTCTAGGAATCCCATGCAGGGAGGCTCCTGTAGCCTTCTTACTGGTTTAGTTGAGGGCTAACCTTCCCTTCCCTATGTGAATAAACTGGCTGCGCCCAGAGTAAGAAAACCTGCCGTGTATTCTTAAAAGGAATGTGATCAGAGCATGTGTGATTTACAAACTACCCAGTATTTTTATTGAGACATGAAAATAAATGGATTTGGTTCCCACTGCAGCTCAGCGCTTTCTCCTGGGGCTTCAGGGCTTGCCTGTTTGGCCCTGTGGCGTGGTCTTGTGCAAGCGGGGTGCAAGCAGCTGCTCACAATACCTGGGAGAACTCTCTTTAAAATCCTCTCTTGCTCTAAAGAGCTTTGCTGCTTAATTTTGTTTTTCTTGAACATGTTCAATGTCGCCTGTTGGTGCTGCCTCCTGCTGCTTTATTGTTCACTGCTGGGTTGTGCGACATCCCCATGCTTGGGAAAGGTGCTGTACAAATTGCACAGAGGATATCTCCCTGTGTGGGAGTCTCGGCCAGGCCAGGAAGGTCTCACAGCATCAGCAGCTGGCGCTCCTCCAGCCTGGGAGGTAGGGGTAGGAGGTCAGGTGGTGGTACCGCTCACGCCGTGCAAAGATTAGCGAAATGACTAGCCTGAAGTCATGAAGGAAGGGGAAGGCATGCACAGAGTTAAACAGAGCAACAATCACACATGTGCCTTCCACATTGCACCACTGCATCTCTTCCCCTTTGTTAAAGCAGCGAGATGGCTTTACATTCACGACAGGAAGGAGGTTTTCCTTGCTTCCCTGTTTTCAACCCCATTGTTAATAGTGCTCACATGATGTATTGGTCCCATGAAACACTTTTGGGGGAAAAGAGACAGTGAAGTTTGTCCCCTCTGGGCAAGGCCAAAAGGTACCAGCAGAGACAGAGAAGTTAATTGTCTGTCCTCTGTTTGCAAGTGCAAATGTTGCCACGTACCTTCAAATAACTTGTTCAGTGGTCTCAATGTGAGGAAATTATTAGATCTTTGAAAGTGAAACACAAACCCTGCTGCAGTTTTCAGAATTTTGGGGGTAGTCAATACAGCATTGGACAAATTCACTGCTTAACCCAAGACATTAAAGTTAAATTTCCATAGTATCTTTAAGTCAGATACTTCAGACTGAATCTGGAGATAATCTATGGCCAGTGGACTATTTCTGAGCTTTCCTTAACTGTTTTTAAAACAAGAAGGTCAGTAGAATTGCTCTAGAGCTGGCTTTTTCACTTAATTAATATTTATTAATCACCTAACAGCAATACAACTCTACGCTGTGTGCTTAGGGGATGATGAACAGTATCTGATTCTGCGTTCAATCATTTTATATTACCTCGTAGAGGTTTTAAGCCTCTCAAACTGGCTACAATATCAATAAAAGAGGTCTGAATTATAGACTCTGGAAGACTGAGGACATTTTTGAGGTCACTAGAGGAAGATTCTTATAGGAGATGCCTTTGAGTCAAATCTTAATGAAAGGGTAGGATTTTGAAGAGCAGAGATGAAGAAAAGAATTATAAGTGAACGGAAAAGAAAACTATGTGTCTAGGCTAGAATGTAGACTCTACATTCACAGTAGTGGAAGAGGGATACAAAATGCCAGCTTGATTCGTGTGATAGGCAATAGGAATAGAGGATATTGGAGGTTGTTGCTCAGGACAGTGCCATAGCAAGGTAATATTTTAGAAAAGTACATCAAAAATGAGGCAGGGGACCAGCTGGGAGGCAATCGATAGTCCAGATAGGAGTAGTAAGAGCTCAGACTAGAGTGGAAGCATGAGAGAAGAAAAAGAGGAGATGAATGTTAGAAGCACAGAAGGCACAGTGGCCTCTGCACCAGGATGCACACACACCCATGGGGCTACAGCCCAAGGGCTAGCGTGTCTACCTGGAAGTGGAACCTAACCAAAAAAACAAACAAGAAGGCAAAATAGAACCAGAGACATGGAAATAAAGAACAAACTGACGGTGGCCCGAGGGGAGCGGGGGTGGAATAATGGGGGAAAGAGGGGAAAGTCAAGTCAAGGAACATGTGTAAAGGACCCATGGCAAAGACAATGGGGGGAGGGGATATTGAATATTGGAGGTGGGGGTGGGTAGGGCAGGGGAGAGCAACGGGGAGGGGGAAAGAGGGCAACTCTAAATGAACAACAATAAAAAAATAAAAAAGAAAGCAGAAGGAGGAGGAAACAAAACAGGAAGATAAAAAACGGAAAGAGAGGATTCAAATCAGCATTGAGTATACCAAGGGACCATAAGGAAGAGAGTTTCCCTCGCCTCCCCCAAATAGGAGCCCTAGGTCGATAATATCAAATGCTGTAAGGTCAATGATAAGAATGGTAAATAGTCACTGGGATTCAACTTCGGGAAGTGATTGTTCACTGCCAAGAGAAGAGTTTCAGATTACAAACATTAAACTGTGA
Organism: Pteronotus mesoamericanus; assembly: GCF_021234165.1. Taxonomy (NCBI): domain Eukaryota; kingdom Metazoa; phylum Chordata; class Mammalia; order Chiroptera; family Mormoopidae; genus Pteronotus; species Pteronotus mesoamericanus. The sequence goes on from NW_026555170.1 coordinate 3,433,827, forward strand.
GAGTTGGTGGGGAAGTAGATAAAAAATAGATGGCGATGGAAGACTCAAAGCTGTTTTGTAGGTAGCTTCAAAATCTATAATTTTTAAAAAGATTTTCTTTATTTTTTTTTAGAAAATGGGTTGGGGGGAGTTGGGAGGGAGGGAGAAAGAGAGGGGGAGAAACATCATAGGTTGCCTTTTGCATGTCCCAATGGAGGACCTGGCCTGCAGCCCAGGCATGTGCCCTGACCAGGCATCAAACCAGCAACATTTTGGTTTGTGGAACGATGTCCAACCAACTGAGCACACCAGTGAGGGGGAAAAAAGAAAAAACCTATAATTTTTTAATAATAATTCTGACTTCATAAAAATTCATTTTGACAATCCAGCAACTATTGTTAGAGAGAGTATCAGAATCTTTAATGGAGAATTCAATCTCCTGAGCCTTTACCAATAGTAGCAAAACTCTCATCAAATTTCTTGACAGCATTATGTGGACTAAACAAACTCTACCTGCAGACTTAATCCTGCCCACAGGATTAAGCATGTGTTTAAGCAACCAGCATGTAACCTTTCCTTCAGAGCCATTCGGCATCTATAAAATTTAGGAAGAGGGACTCTGTTTCCTCCCATCACTTCTAATGAACTTTACTGCAAATCCACAGGTGGAGCCAGGGAAACCTGGACAATTGCATGATTGTGAGGAGTTTGTTAAACATGTTAATTTGTTTATGTCAGAGTGATATTTATTATTCTAAAACTAATATGATTAGCCCTCAATAATGGTGACGTGTCATAGAGGGGATGCCAAATTAAGAACTGATGGGTTAAAAAAAAAAGTTAAGAGTGCAGTCAATTGATCTGATTTGCACAGGGTCTCTGACCAATGAAGATGAAAATCAAGGGGTATTAATAATAAGGTACTGCTTTTGAGCCTGACACCAACATAGAGCTCTGTCCTATTGAAGCTAGGGTTCTCTTTCCAAATATAAATCCCTTGACTGACAGACTCACCACTCTGCTAGAGAAATGCATCATGTCTTAGCCTGTAGGGGAAAAGAGGTTTGATTTCATTGTTACACTAATTAGAGAACTAACTCCATTTAAAAGCATTATCAACAGAAACTAAGTGCTGAGTATAGGGTAGACAACTCCACTAGGCCTTATGAAACAGTCATAGACTAATAGCTTCAAACAAATTCTTCAAAACAGATGTATAATCTGAGATTCAAAACAGATATGGGGTTTCATCATCAGTGATAAACATGGTTCTTCAACCTTCTTCCCCAGAGTCATAGTAGATGCTTAAGGAGAATAGAAGGGGAGATATTATATAGAATGAGACACTTTCTTTATATAAGGTATTAAATTTCATGCCCAAGTAGTATGGACTTCTCCCATCCCTTCAAGGTGGGAAAACACGTGACTTGCCCACAGTGAGATGGGGACTCTTACTGAGCTTTAGACTAACTATGCTAAGAAACTTACAATGAAGATATTCCCACATCCTCAAGGGAAATTGGTTCTGTATCTAAGTGAGCTTTTCTCAACATGTTTCTCTCAGGGTTTAACCTGAACCTCCAATTGTTTCATTTTAATCCCATTTATCCTGGTTCACTCCCCAGTGGCCACACTGACTAAAGGTAATGATACCTCTGGGAATGAAATTGCAGCCCTGGATAGGCAGGTTTATCAAGGCTGCTGGGGAAGGAGAGGACATAAAAGAAAATGCCTCAGGAGGTCACAAATAGTTCAAAATTCAAAGTAAGTCACAATATGCATTCAGCATTTATGAAAAATGATCTAAATAAATAAAAGCTCTAAATGTTTCAGTGGGGGTGGATAGCAGAATGAAGAAAGAGAAGTGAGAGACTGTATACTACATATCAGAACACTTTACACTGACTCCCTGATATATTCCTAGAATTGATTGTGAAATTTGCAGCTTTTAAGTTCATGAGAAGAAGCTGTAAGATATAAGAGCCATATGGATTCCCTGAGAATAATTCAAATGTGATGAATTCATCTTCTTATTTCGTAGAGTTGCCAGACCGATGGACTAGAGAAGTTAAGGATTATCCCCAGGTCTCTGCACTTACTACTACTTGGTGGGTAATTATGGGATAGTGAAGATCAAAGGAAGAAGAGTGTAGGTGGGAAAAAAAAGATGAAATTAACTTTGAGATATCATGAGATATCCATGTAGAGATACCAGGTAGACGATTGAATAGCAAAACGTGGAGATCAGAAGACAAGCGTAGGTTGGAGAAATATATTTGCAAAAATATGACTAAAGAGGCAGGAGAAAAAAGTAAACAGATGTAGGAGAAAAATTTGGATTATATGGTGTCATGGGAGTCAGAAGAAAAATGTTTCAGAAAGCTTATGTTAGTAACTATATTGAGTGCTGCTAAAATGTTGGGTACAATGAAGAAAGAAGTCTCCATTAGGTTTGGAGATGTGATATTACTCTCACAATATGTTATGGAAAAATATATTCATTGTATTTTTTTCTTTTTCCTGTTTGTAAGTTCAGTTTCTCGGTTGTTACCTGCAATGAGTACAGGTGTAGTTTTGTTAAAATTAATGCCCGGCTCTTTTTGTTGCAGGGTCTCCCCTGCTTGTGTGAAGAAAATTCATTCTCTAATTACTTGGGGAATCTCCAAGGAAGCTAACATCATCTGTGTATCAGTACTGGCCATTCCTTGCCACCAGCAGGGATGGAAATCCACCACACCTGCTTCCAATAAAACACGACAGTGGTGAACAACGCTGGAGACCTCATGGCTGTGGTGACGCTTCTGTGAACAGAGGTATGTTTTAGATATTCCGTACATTTTCTGCACAGATGATAATGTTGTCTGTGAATAGAATTGCATTCAATTGTAGATATGCCACAATAAAGCTGCTTGGACACTAAAGTGCGTAGGATGTGAGGCAATTCTGTTGGCTCCACACCTTCAGCCCCATCCTCAGAGAGCACACCTGTCTTCAGGATGGCTTGGTTTAGCATGAGCTCTGGCACCTCTTCCATTGCTCTAGCTGGCAAACGTTACTCCCTGATACATCGCCATCTAGATTCCTCCTTCCCTTTGGGAAATTCCACCCCAAGGGCTTCTCATTGTCCCTCCAGCTATCTGGCTTCTTTCACTGCCCTGACAGTGCGTCAGACATATGTGAATATGCCAGAAGCTCAGTGGAGAGGGATTATATCTTTTTTCCTTCAGGAAATTTTTCAGTCCTTTTCCAAATGAATGATTCAAATGGAAGGATGGAGCCTGAGAAATTTTACCAGCAATAGAGCTCTATTCCTCATCCACCTAAAATACCCTGGTACGTACATTCATACCACTTTTATGAAGTGTGAAGGGAATTTCAACAGAATCAATTTAAAATAAAAATGAGCCTCAAAGAAGTTAAGTAACTTGTCCAAAGGCACACAGCAAGTCAGTGGACAAGGTGAAACTTGAATCTAGACCTAACTAACTCGAAGGCTGTATTATTTCTTAAAACAGCTTTATTAAGATAAATTGTCACGTAAAACACTGCACATATTTAATGTGTAAATTTTGATAAGTTTCAAATATTATATACCCATTGAACTATCACCAAAATCAAGAAAATGAACCTATATGTCACTAGCAAAATTTTATTCATGCCCCTTTGTAATACTTTCCTCTTGCCTCTCCCTGACACCCTAACCCCAGGCAACCACTCATCTTTTCCTTTTTTTTTCTGGCACTGTATTTGTTTATTCTGAATGTAATTTATCTTTATCAGATATATGATTTGCAAGTATTTCCTATGGATTTGCGCTTGACTTTCATTTTCTTAGTGGTGTCTTTGAAAGACTTTTCCAAGTAATGTCTTTCAAAGTTTAGAAACTTAATTTTGATCAAGTCCAACTTATCAGTGTTTTTGTTTATTTCATGAATCATGATTTTGGTGTCTAAATAATGAAATTAGCCTAACTTTAGGTCACAAAGATTTTCTCTCATGTTATTTTTCTGGATTTTTTATAGTTATAGCTTTTACATTTCAATATATCATCCATTTCGAGTAATTTTTGTTTGTAGCTTAAGGTATGGATTGATGTCCATTTGTTTTGCTTAGGTATTTGTTCCAATACAATTTGTTAAAAAGTTTATCTCTACTCCACTGAATTTGTCTTTGCTATTGCTCCTATGTGTATGGGTCTATACTGGACTTTCTATTCTGTGTATTTTATCTATTTGTCTATATTCAAGCCAGTTCTACATTGTCTTGATGACTAACTCTTAAATAAATTCTGAAGTCAGGAATTACCATATTTTGCCATGTATAATGCACATTTTTTGCCTAAACTTTTGAGGGAAAAATAAGGATGTGCATTATACATGGGTATAATGATTACATATCATGGCTATAATAATCTCATGTATAATGCACACAAAATATGAGTGTACATTATACATGGCAAAATATGGTATTACCCTTTCAACTTTATTCTTCAAAGTTGTTTGAGCTACATTTTCTACATTTTCTTCTACATTTTCATAGGACCTTTAGAATCAATTCATCAATTTCCTAAAAAAAAAAAAAAAAAAAAAACCCTGCTGGGATTTTGACTGAGGTGATGTTAAGTCTATATATCAATTTAAGGAGAACTGACATCCTAATGATAGTGAGCCTTTCAACCCATACAGGTGGTTATATTTTCACTTAGTGTCACCTTAATTTCATTAAGTAATGTTTCATAGTTCTAGTTTAGAGGTTTCACATATCTTTTGTCAGGTTTATCCCTACATTTCACCTATTTTTTGGATGATATTATAAATGGTACTTTAATTTTCTCTTGCTTACTTTTAGTATATAGAAATAGAGTTGGGTGTACTTGATCTTGTACCCTGCAAACTTGCTAGGCTCACTTATTAGTTCTAGTAGCTTTTTAGATATTTTGTACTTTTTGTACAAGAATGATAATGTCTGTGAATAGAATTGTACTTTTTTTCCCAACTGGATGCCTGCTCTGTCTTTTTCTTTATCGCACTGGCTAAAGCTTGTACTTCTCCTCCTCCATTTATTCATTTAACAAATAGTTTTTCTCTGTCTCTAACATATCAGCCATGATTATAAGTGAGATGAATATAGTGTGAATGAAACAAGGAGTCTACATATTGTCATGGAGCTTACAACAATTATGCAATTATTTAAGAAAATAGATGTTTTTGAAAGTGAGTGCTAATACTGGTGAGGAATAGCTAAAATATAGGGATAGTTAGCTTAAAAATAACAGACAAATGGGAAAATAATTATACATTCAAATATGCAAGGTATTATTTTACAGAAAAGGATTAATCTTTTTGTACAATTTCAGAGGGCTTAACTAGGATTAGTGGTGGATAGTTGAAGAGAGAAATTTAAGAATTTTCTGCCATGAAAACTATTTTATATTGCGACAAGCTCCTCATGAAATTCTGTGAAAAGTTTGTTAAGAGGCTGGATAATCTTTTATTAGGTATGCCATATAGAGGCATCATTCTCAGGTAGAAGACATAGCTAAACAAATACCAGAGTGGTCTCCAGTTTGGATAATCTGAAATTCTATAGATACAAAGACAAATGGCACAAGGCCTTTGCTTGTATTGTATTTATAATCTCAATGGGAAAAAAACAGATTTATAATATAGATAAATAACACAATTCAAGACATAAAATAAAGATACTTACAAAGTAGGGTACAATTATGGCTATATAAATTTCAAAAATCATATACTCAATAAGAATTACCCAGGCAAACATTTGTTGTCAAATCAAATTAATGTATATAAATGTAATCTTATTATTTTTTCCATACATCCTGCTTTATCTCCAGACTTCCTATTTGCCTTATCTTGAGTGTCCCCTCTTCTCCTTTATAGAGTTTCTCATTTCTATATCTCCTTCAGTGTTGATCTCAAACCCCAAGAGCATCCTTCATAAAGATCCCTTCAAATCAGTCTTCTGTGGTGTTTCAATTTTCTCATTGATTATTTACACTTCAGGTAGATCATCAGAAAGAGAAAATAAGTCTTACATCTATAAGTACATCTGATCCCTAGAATAACATTCACAGCATGCACTCAATAAATGAGAGCTAATATTAACAATGACAATAATGCCAAAGAGAGAACAAGGAGAAAACTATGATGACAGCTTCAGGTGGCACAGTCAGAAAGTACTTTTAGAGGAAGTGGGATTTTGCCTTTTACTCGTCTTCTGATACACAGATACATTTACTCACTTACTACATATTTATTGATGATTGTAAGTCACATCTTGCCAGAGACTGGGGACACAAAAAACAAAGCACACATGGCTCTCTCACTGAGGCATTTATATTCTTATTACAGAAATAAGAAAAAAGGCAAATATGCAGATAAACAAAAAAATTAGAAATCATGAAGGAAACAAACTAGGGACTAATTTTATATGGCATGGGCAGGAACAGTCTTTCTGAACTGGCAGGCTGGGAAATGATAAAGCAGACAGCGTTGGGAGTAGGAAAGTGGGGGCACATATTAGGCAGAGGCAAGGGTTTCTGGAGAACTTGTCACATCAGAAGACCTTTTTGTTCTGGGCATGAGCAGAAGATTGTGTGGCTCGAGCATGATGGGCAAGGAGGAAATGAGTTTGTAGGGTAGCTAGGCCCAGGTCTTCGAGGCTTTGAAGCCTTCGAGGCTACAGAAAGGAGTTCAGGTTTCATTTTAAGTGTAAGAGAATACATTAGAGAATTTTAAGCAAGAGTGTGACATGACATGCTAGTTTACATTTTTTGAGAACATTGGTTGCTCTGTGGAAAATGGCTGGATTAGAGTATGGAGATAGAAGGCAGTTGGCAGTAAACCAGAGAAGAAATGATACTTGCCCAAGCAAGGTTTAAGCAGCCAAATTGGAGAGACGTTGACGATCTTCCATTCTCTTACATGATGTGGTCCCTGGAAGCTGCTCTTTGAGCTTCAAAAAATACCAGAATTCTGGAATTCTGGTCTTCTAGCCTCTTCCAGGCTGGAAGAAAGTACCTTTTTATTCCCCCCACACCCCAACAAACACGTTGTTCTCTATCTGTTTGGATGTGGTTTTATGTATGGTGGTTTGGAAGAAGGACATTGATGAATGAAGTTTTGGCTGTCCCAAGCCTCCATCAGCCGTGCACTGGTGACATCCCGGGGGACACTCCCCACACACACACAGCTAGGTGCTGCTCTGTGCGCAACGGGACCCGCTCCTCCGCCATGCCAAGAGCCCTAACTGCTTTAGGATCTAGTTTGGCATAGGCTTGCTTTATAGTATTAGGTTTTAAATTCGCGCTTTAGGCTGGGTTCCTTTGTTATCAAAGGCAAGTGATCTGGCCAAGATAGTGATCTAGCATGTATAACTGGAGGGCAGGCAAACACAGAAGGATTAAAAAAGAACGAATTTCACAGCTGGGGGAACATTCCCCCTCCTCAACACAAAGTTGGCATTTGAGCAGAAACAATTCTAAAATAGAAGGAAGGCCATACACTTTGGGATGGGGCTGCTTCCATGATTGGGGTTCACTATTCTCATTTTCTGCCACCTACACTGTTTGCAACATAAATGGCACATAGTGTATATTGCTTGTACCTGGGTCTGAGTTTATCAAAGTATTCTGACAGCAGGAGGCAGAGAGATTGCCCCATACCTCCCATGATAAATGCTGGTGGGTCAGAAACCTTGTATTAACACCCCCCAGGAAAAAATTTGTACAGGTGTTTTGAGAATGAGTCCCATTTTCCTAATTAGATCTCATGACAGAGATTTGTTTATCCTGTCCATACTGTTACCTCCTGGTATCTGGTATAGCACAAAAGAGAATCTGCTTAGCAAGCTCTTACCACAATTATTATATCCACGTGGACTGATAGAATAGAGTCTTTGCCCTCTTCTGTTTCTCTAACATGATGGGCACTTGGGGTGGGACACAGGTAGCTTTATACTTGTGAGCATGTGAAACAGTTTATTCTTGCATTATTATTTATAAACAAATTGTACTATTTTTCATATGAACAACTGTATGCCTACTTTTGCCCTACCCTGTATTTCTATTTAGTCAGGGGCTTTAAAATTAGGGGTAACATAGCTCACATCCACAAGAAAAGCAAGTGGAAACGACTTCCAAAAAAAAGTTCATTCAAATCAAAAACTGCTCCTTAGTGAACATGATGGAATATGAGGAAGGCTGCCAGGGTCTTTCAGCAGCGGTTTCCTTATTCTTAAAAGTCTCAAGCGAGGGGTGGACTCGCATCGCCTCTGAACGTCCGGCCTGCACACATGGTTGGAATGGCCGTCACAGTCTCAGGGCTGAGAAGGAAGCGAATTGGAGCTTATTGGAAAAATGGACAGACCAGGGCTCTGGGTGTCTGCGAGCATATTTAGAACTACTAGACTCCTCCTTCTTCTTTTCTCTTTCTTTCTTTTCTTTCTTTCTTTCTTTTTTTTTTGACACATTTCATGTGAAATAATCTCCTTATGATTGAAGCTGGTTTTGATCTCAGCTTCAGGTGTTTCTACTTGATAGGGTGAATGAGAGAAGATTCCCTGAGTGCTTTGGAAGGGCTTTGGGCCCCTGTGAGCCTGCTGGAAAGGAAGCCTCAAAGTTTTAAAATATAGAGAGACCAAGCCAGCTAAGGGACGTGCCCAGTGAAACTGTGTCCTCGTGGCAGAAGGTTCCTCTTTCCTGGAATGATTTGCAGGAGGTCGTGACCCTCAGGTGAGCTCAGGAGTTGCTGCCCTGATGCTTCATTAAGAAGCTTGTGTCCTTGGAGTGCTCTCCCTACATGCACATTCCATTTCATGGTGTTTTATGTTATATGCTTGCATAAATTCTACCTGTTAGTGGGAGAAGGATGCAAAAAATTTAAAGGATCACTTGCAATCCTAGCATTCAGATAATGTTTAATATTATCTTGGCAAATATACTATATATGAGTGTCTCTGATTCATATTTACCCATTCAAAAATTTGATTGTGCTGTATAGTTTTATATCCCATTTATGAACTCATAACTGTATTATGAACATCTCTACATATTACTAAATATATTTTTGAAAGCTTTAAAAACATGCCCTTGGGTCTCAGCAATACTTCCAGGGTATTCTGGTGCCTCAAGGAAGTTCCTTAGGGATAAGGCTGATAATTTCCTACCTTAATTAATTTTTAAAAATCTATTTCTCGGTATCACTTCTAGATTTAACCTAGAAAAATTGATCAATGAATCTGGAGGCTGAGTTTCTAGGCCACATTCCCTCTACTTTTGAGGATGAAATTTTTCTAGGCAATGGGTTGATAGTTTGTAGGTGTTGAGCACACACATCTACTCATGCTTCCATATGCATGTGGAAGTGTTTGAGAGCCAGGCCGCAGATTTTCTAGATTCCCCCCTGCCTCTGCTGCTTGCCTGTGGGAGAAACTCAGGCATGTTATTTAGCATCTTTAATTCTCCTTTTCCTCATTTGTAAAATGAAAATAATAACACAATCTGTTTCACAGGGTGTAGTCAGAAATAGATGGCTTAATTCTGAATTCAGATAACAAGTTTTAGGGTCTATTACCGTGAATTTATACTTACCTTATTTAGCCTAACATTAAAAAAAAACAGGAATTAAGGATTTAATATGTACTTTTTCATCCCAGCCCACTCGATCTACCCTCCTCTAGAATGTCTGCATGCTCCAGATTCTCACCATGTCTAAATCCTCATAATTCCCAGAGAGCCAACAGACCTTTCCATAAATGATTTCATAATAACTTGTCTACATGTGATTTCTTCTGCTAGAATGCTCACCCCCTCACTTCTTCACCCACCTGCCAAATGCTTGCTCATCCTTAATATCTCCTCCTCTGTGGAGCCCTTTCCCAAATCTCCAAAGAGTTGTTGTTCCACTCTTTGCACTCCCACAACACCATTTTTAAATCAATTTCCCTAACATAGCACTTACCAAGGTATATTTGTAACTGATCTATTTATGTGCTGATTCTTCCACCAGAGTGTATGCTTTTGGGGGGCGTTCACGAATATGTCTTTGTCATCTCCAAAGAGCTCAGTAAACATTTAATGTGGGAAAAAAGGAAAAACCACTACAAGCCATACATTTACCCCAGCGTTTGAAAATACATGAACTTTTAGGAGTCTGAAGGGCAGATGAGTTCCCCTGCTTGACTCTCCATGTGTTCAGGACTTAAAAAAAAAAGCCCCCAGTGGAGTCAGAAGGAAGGGTTCCATTCAGCACACACCTAATTACGGTCCTCAGTTGATTTTCTCTTATAAATGACAACCATCAGATGCCAAGTTGTGGCAGAATGACATCTGGCTCTTTGGCAGACACCCCCAGCAACAGCGTTAATGACTTCGGAGATGGCTCTGGATATGTAATGCTGTTAACTTTGTTGTCTGGATTACATTATCCTCTTCAACATCTTTTTACATTGTCCTCTAACTCACTTCTGATTCTGATTCTGTGAAACCTGAACACATTTATCCAAATTTTCCCAATGCCCTTCATGGCCTTGACATGCCCATCCTTTAATATATTTCCATCAGTTCCTGTACATTTTTAGAGTGTTGTGAATGTATGTGTTCTCTTAGGCAACTCAGAAGGGAAGATTTTTGTCATCTGGGAAAAAAGTTCTTTAGTACTAGACCAAATTACATTTTCTAAGATGACCACATTTGGGGCTCCTTTTGAAATCATGCTATATAAAGAAAAAATGCCTCAGTGACTACATATGCTTTGAATTTGAAACCACTATGCAACGCTTCATTAGCTCCCAAGATGAACTGTAAAAAGGCAGGGGTTGCAGCCATAACAGTCTTGCCTCTGACTGAGAAAAATATATACATTTTAATTTTTTCCTAGGCATTAAAAACAAAGCCTTTATTTGAAATTTCATCCCGTTTTCAGAAATGATGCACTTAAATTCAGCCCTGAGTTCTTCTTTCTTCTTTTTTTTTCTCTCTTTACTGTGTTGAAATAGGAGGCCAAAATGGGAAAACAAAGTAGTGGGAGAGACAAAATCCCCAAAGCTTTCTCTTCTACACAAGTTGCTTATTGTGATTTTGGAAGAGACTAAAATTAATCAAATAAGATATATACTCATATATAATACATATTAAGAGAAATATTAGAATCCAAAAGGTAGTTCATTATAGCAAGTAATAATAATAAAAAATTCTTATAATGTATGTCAGCCTGTGATAAAGACAGGCTGAAATGTTAACTTCATTATATGGGTATTTTGACTAATCTTTTGCTTACGAAATAAAGGCAATACTTACAATTGAAAAAAAATCACATTACCTAGTGTTTTGACTTATTGGGGAAACATTTATGTGTAGAACCAATGCATTTATCATGCTTAATTGGAAGTTAATGAAACAATTTTTATATAGCCTGTGTTTTTACTTTTTTAAAAAATTTAGGCATGCCATCTTAAAATGTATTACATCTATTTAAAATGCTGATGGAAATCATAGATATAGGATAATGAAATGTCAAATGTAAAATTAAAAGGGGAAGGATAATTTTTAAAACTGTCTACAATGATTTTCAATAATGCTATGATACACTGCAATTCTGGAATGCTATGTGGGAAATAGGAAGGTCCACGGTTCAAGTCCTGTGAGTTTTAAATATCAAATGTTTTGTTTCTTTTCAAAAAGGAGACAAAACAGTAGACATTACATAATGTTCTGGAAATGACAAATGTTTTTTATTTATCGACTATCTTAATAAGAATAAATAACTGGATCTTTCCAAATGTTGTCAGTCTTTAGCCAGTTTCATGTGCCTTGGTTAACAAAACTTCAACTCCCATAAATATATTGATGCCTCCATGTAAGGTGTGAACAGATGCTTTATCTCTACATTGTGTGCATAAATGTACATTCTGAGATGTAAATTGATCAAACTGTAGAAACAAATCATTTAAGATTTGTGCAGTGATTAATAACAGAAGCCAGTAATCAAATCTCCCTGCCACCAGCACATCTGTTACAGAGAGATTCTAGTTTGCCCTATTATGCAAATGTGCAATAAAACAAATACATTACTTAATTTAGCAGCTGGTTCAAAAACATTATTTTAGGTGATTTCTTTATGTTTTGTGTACTTTTGCCATAGATGGTGGTTAATGTGAACTAATTCTGTTGTTTATGAGATGAGCGCTTCCACATGAAATATAGTCTTCGGGAAAGGCAGCTTTTGGGAAAGTCATTTTGACCCTCGTATCTGAGACCCAAACACTGCAGCCAACGCACGGAAGTCTCGGCTCTCAGGGCCTCCACTGGAACAGCATGGGATATATATTATATGTGTGTGTGTGTGTGTGTGTGTGTGTGTACAGTGTTCATGTTCAGGATTTCTCATTTAATATACAGGCTCTCAAATTCTTGTCATTATGGACCCCTAGGACATTTACAAAAGGTCTTTTGAATTAGTTGTTTTTAATACCCACCTTCCCTAATGGCCAAAGACTATAACTTAAAAGTGGAGAATTGCATTCATGCTTATGTGGTTAACAATATAATACCTATAATCAACATCTGTTGATTCAAATAATCAACATTTATTGAAAACTTGTATTTGTACAGCTTTTGAAACATCCTTACAAATGATAATTATTTGATTGTCATGTTTTGCCAATGATGTTAGTAGGACTCAAAAGTGACTTGCCCAAGGTCACAGGACATTACGACTGGAATGACTCATTCCAAAGTCCATATAGTTCACAACTATATTCCTTGTTTCCTAAACCAAAGTTAAATTTCAACAGGAAACCAGAAGAAAAGGAGAAATTGTGCAGTGTGGCCTTCACACCACAGAAGTAAGAGGGAGGAAGTCCAGTTTTCTAAATAAATAGTTGCATCTTATGCAAAGTAAATGAGATGATACTAAACAGAGAAATCAAAAATTAACATTAAGAAAGGAAAGACAGATTTAGGACACTCGACTTTAGAAATGTGAATTACCCAGCAGACAGACTGTATAACCAAAGGTTCTCTAGAAAAACAAAACCCATACAGTGTGTAAGTGTCTAGAAAGAGACTTACTATCAAGGAATTGGATTATGTGTTTGTGGAGGGTGGTAAGTCCCTATCCACAGTGCGGACCAGCAGCCTGGAGACCTTGGAGGTACAGAGCAAATAAAGTTCAAAGGCAGACTGTTGGAGAATTCCCTCAACAGGGAAGCCAATCTTTTTGTTCTTTTCAGGCCCTAGTGATTGGATAAGGCCCACCCACATTCTGGAGGGCAATTTGTTTCACTCACAGCTCACCGATTAAATGTTAATTTCATCCAAAAATGCCCAACTTGCCCTGCATGTTGACCAAGTTTATATTTAGGCCATCAGCAAGATAAGGTGCATCAAAAGAAAAGAAAATAATTTTTAAAATAACTCCATATGTGATATTTCCGGGAAAAAAAACAATCATCATAAACAAAACTAGGACTCTGGCTATCTTATCCTTATTTTACAGTTTAGCATTTTTTATATTGTGATTAAATGTAGGGTAAAGAAGAACAAAAATCTCCATAATTACCCAAATATTTCAGTGCTTGGAACCTCTAAAGGCCCTGACTTCAGGCCATTGCTGGAAATTTTGAACATCATTATATGAATATTTTCTGTCCAACCCTTTAGAAGTTATAATGAAAGTAAATTGAATTCATTTGGCAAACATTAGGCCTGCCAACAATATTCTAACTTTCTGTAGGGACCACGAGAGCAACAAAGCATAATGTGCAAAAGCAGAGCACTGAAGTCAGAAAGGTTCATTTCCTAAATCTTTTCAACATTTGCTATCAGCGAGATTTTTGGCAAGTTACATAACTCTCTAAACCACAAACTCCATATCTTTAAACTAAATATAAGTGAGCCTATTTCCTAGTGCTATCATGATGATGAAAAGAGTTAAAGCATTTGGAACTCTGGGCACAGTGTCTGACACATGATAACTCAATAAACACTGTTCTGATAGACGTAGGGAGAAAAAAAGGAGCTAGAGCAAGAGGCATGATTATAAGACCAAATGCATCCGTGCTTTCTACATGTTGCACACTGAATATTCTTGATGAAGAGTCCACTGAGTTAATAGTGAGATCTTTGAAGAATTCTCACTGACATTATGCACTCTGTTTTTGGAAACCATATCTACCACATTAAAATATACTCAAATCTCACATTAAAGAGAAATCTGGGAGATAAACAGTTTAAAAAGTTTTAATTTTTTTCTGATAATTTTGTTTTTGAAGTTATGTGGCTCTAATTGGTTAAATAACAATTGACTTAGAATTTTAGGAATCTTATGAATTTCTTTATAGTAAGAAATAAAATTTTGTAATGAAGTGGAAGTTTAATTAAGTTTAAATTTAATGGTTAATAAAGTTGCCAATGTTTTGTGTTGTAGACATATTAATAAACATTAAAAAATTGACTGCAGCTTTGTTAGATATTTTGGACTCAGTAAAATTTCTTTGTGATTTATACATTTTCATAAAAGCTCTTGGAAAGTTCAGAGATCCCAGGTATTATTTCTATACTACATAATGGTTAAAATTGTCTTATATAAGTTTTAAGTTCTACAGAAAGATGGATGATGATAATAGATAGATAGGCAGAGATCAAGCCATATTTCTATCATTAGTTAAAAATACCCTTATAATTTTTTATTTTTAATTCTGAAACATTTCAAACACATAGAAAAGTATGAGAATAGTGAAATATATTATATTGTTTATTTCATCTCCCACCTTACTTCTAAGTTAGTATTCTTTCTTGCAGAAGTATATTCATTAACCCATTTTTGTTTGGGCTCATGGTTGAATGCTAGGTTAGCTAAACATAAATTTCTAGTCTCAAAGATAATTTACTTAACACTTCAAAAATATAACTTCATCATCATCTGACCTGTTATTGCAGTTGAAAAGTTTGCTGTCAACCTAATCGTTCTTTGACTGTGGTCTGCCTATTAGCTTCTGAGGTTTGTTCTCTTTCTTTGGTAATTCTGTATCAATGTGCTTGGGTATGAAATGTGCATAGAGAGAGCCATGCTTCTTATATCTTAAGATTCTAGTCATCCATCAGTTCTCTAAATTTTTTGACATTTTATTTTTAAATATTTTTCCTGACTGGAATCCTGTTAATGGAATGAATGTTAAACAACCTAGTTTTGTTTTTTAACTTCCCTTTCATGTTTTCTGTATTTTCATTTCTCTTCCTTCTTTCTGTTAATTTGCTCACATTCATCCTCTAGATCACAAATATCTCCTTATATTTGTTTAATCTACTATTTAATTCTACCTTTTTAACATCACTGACCAAATTTTTATCTCTACATGTTCTATTTTTTATGAACTCGAAGCATCTCTATTTAATGATATCTTATATTCAGAGATTTCTTCTTCAATATCTTTAACAATTTTAGAACTCCTTAATATTTTTCTCTTAGTAATTGCTAATCTGTAATCTCAAATTCCTATCCTTTGTGGACTTCACTCATGGTGGATTATTTTTTGTCTTTACAACCATTTTTCTCCTCTATGATAATCCCTTGAAACCTGTAGAGCAGTTTTTCATTTATCTCTGTTAGTCCGAAGGATTCCATCACCAGGGATCAATTTTAATTTTTATTTCTTGGATGGGAGATTTCCCTGACCAGGAAAATTTTGTAAATTTGAAACTCAAATTTACATAAGGCCCATGCTTAGTGTCTCAAGGCCTCAAAAAAGGCTTCTTTTCACCCAGACATTAGTAGAGATACAAACCTTTGCTCTTGTCTCTAAGATGGTAGGTCGATTTCTTTTTTTCTCATTCACTCTTTCTAGTTCTTAGACTTATACATACATTTTAGTGCCAATACTCTGCGTTATACGGGTCCAAAGCCTTACCTTTCTCTGATGGGAAACTAAAGTTCAATATGTTATGCTAGTTGGACAATAACCCACTTTGGTCAACCTAAGTCTAGGCTTTTAAATTCTTCTTTGCTTGTAGCATCTGAAGGTTTCCTTTTGTGTTTGTGTGTATGTGAATTCGCCTGACATTTAAATACTTTTGTCTATCAAAATAAGCAGTTTTAAATGTTTATTATTGGAGGATATTTATTTTAGTCAGTGTCATGGCCTTAATTGTGCCCCCCAAATTTATATGCATCCCCTCAAATGATGGTATTTTGAGATGGGGACTTAGGGACCCTCATGATAGCAGGGCTCTAATAAGAAGAGACGCCAGAGAGCTTGCTCTGTGTCTCCTTGCCACGTGAGGACACAGTGAGAAGGTGGCTGTCTGCAAGCCAGCAAGAAAGCCCTAGCCAGAACCAGACCTTCTAGCACCCTAATCTAGACTTCCAGCCTCCAGGACTATGGGAGAATAAATTACTTTTACTTAAGCCACCCAACCTTCGATATTTTGTTACGGCAGTCTGAACAGGTTCATATTATCAGTCATTTTTCTGAAATATTGAGTCTACAGTCCCTTATTTGTTCAATTAATATTGATGAGTTGTAAGGAAAAAAAGTCTTCATGCTTTTACTTTTAAATCAACAACTCGGGCTCCTTAGTATGAATGCTTTGTTTGACTCTGCCTGGATTCAAATAAACCACAGTATCTGAACAAGTAACAGACAATAATTTTTCAATTCAGATAGAACAAGTAGTTCAGTTCATGTTAATATCAAATGGACCGCAAGGTAAAGAACACAGTTTAGAAGAATAGCTAAAAACAAAATGTGTTTACTGTATTGGGGCAAAGAAAACCAACAAACAGCTTCTATAGGAATAAAAACAATCTATAGAAACCTAATACGGAGAAAATTCCCATCAATATTGCAAATAAAATACCTTTAGGGAGTGTGTATAATTAATAAAAAGAAGGGGCTATAATTATTTTGGTAGGTATAAATTATTACCCAGAGTCCTCCAGCTAATTTGAAGGACCTTTGGCTTTTATGCAGCTATAGTAGATATGAGAAATTTACTGCAGTAAATGTGTAGTATCTATTGCAATCTTAAAACAAAAAAATCTATTGGACGAAAGCAGTATAACCCTGAAGCATCCTGATGAACTGTAAACAATCCAGGCTTGAGTGCGTTCAGAAAAAAAGCAACAAACAAACAAAAAAAAACAAGCAAAAAAGAAAAACAAACTAAGCTTATAATTCATATAGAAGTGTGTTTTTGCTTCATGACCAAACGGCTTTAAAAGTGCCTTTTTCTTGTGTTTCAGAGGTTGATATTAATAACATTACTTGGCAATTTGGCAGCTATAAATTGCAACCTCTTGCCATTGGCGGGGTCACAGATGTCCTTCTCCTTTCCTTTTAAACACTTATGGGTTCAACGGATTAAGCACTGACTTTATAAATAAGCAGAGTCAGAGCACTGGCTTCTAGTCACTTCTGTAATGGGAAGTAAGCAGAGCAACTTAACAGGGGATGTGGAAGGGGAAAGGAGCAAGGGCTTGGATTGTGGTCAAGCAGATAATAGAATGAATACCCTATTTAAGTATGCCAGACATATTCACTTAAAAAAAAGCTTGTAGGTCACCAGAAACTACAGAAATAGTATATTGAGTTGATCCCATAATTAAGGGAGAAGACATAAGTAAGGAATATCTCAGACCAACAGTGTTCCTCTTTGATGCGCTATTATTATTCTTATGATTTGTACTTTAATAGGCATTCCATACTGATGATATGGACTAACTCTCCTTTCAGCACCATAAGTTAAAAGGTAAAGAATATGAGAGATTATAGAATTGTATAAAGCTCCCACTATTGCAAAGACTGTGGACATCATTCTACCTTGGCCAAGCCAGAAGAGCAGGGATTTCTACAGGGCAGACTCGAAATTGGCTGATACTAAAAGAATCCATCACTTTCAGGACATCACATACCCAGATGACCTTCTGCTTGTCCTTTCTCAAACTAGGCAGTTAGTAACTATGGAAGGAAAAGTCAAACTCCCATCATAATGAACATATCACCAGACACACATGCACACGTATGCACACACACTTATGCCCAATGGAAGCATTGACATATTGTGTTTTTCTTTCCTTCTAAACTCTTGTTCTTCATAACATCTCCAGGTATTTATGTGGAAGATATGTCTAAATGTCACCCAAGATTCCCCTGTTACCATTTTTTTCTTGCTAACAGTGTCCTAATTTTGTTTGGGGCGGAATATACACATCCCTAGGCAATAAAATATGAGTTAACAAAGCTAACCATGATAGCCATTTCTGTTACTTTAAAACTTCCTGAGAGTTGTCATGTACGAAGTTCTCACTGAGACCTAAAGGAAAGACTGTTATGTAGGTTTCTGGGGAAACATTAGCTTTCTAGATAGGAGAAAAAATATGCAACTGGTGTCATTCTTCCCTATCCTGCATATCCCTTTCTAGAACACAGAACGGCAGCTGGTGCTGCTGCAGTCACTTGTAATCATGACAGAAAGAGGATAAGACTTCAGGACACAAGGACCCAGACTGCACTGGGCTTCTGACAAAATAGAAGTATTAGCTAACCTCCGGTGTTTCCTCAGATTATGTAGGATACATAAATTCCTATTTGTTTTAACTACAGTTGGAAAAATTTTCTGGTACTTGCAACCAAATCATTTTTTTTAACTGATACAAAATACAGGTCCAGAACAACTAAATCATCTTTTTTATTACAAAATCATAAGCATGTAATTCTGTAACATAGCAATATCACACTCAAGTACACCATATGACATTTTAGATGAAATGTTCAAATTAAAACTATAAATTATTACACCTATGTGATTACCCTTCCAAACACACTCGAGCAGGTCTTACTTTTGCTAGACCCTGTATCTAGCACCACTACTTAACAAGCCCATTACCTAGTTACTATTAATAAACATACACTATTTTATCTTCACAATAACCCAAATGTGAAGGTAGTAGGACACTTCAAAACCCAGCTTTACACATGGAGAAACCAACACAACCAAAGTTACTGACTTAACTTATTAGCATGTGACAGAGCCCGACTTGAAGCCATGCTTGATGTCACTCTCTCTTTGTTCACTTTTTCATTCATTTATTCATCTAACAGACTTTTGAGGATCTACTGGTATATGAAGTAGAAACACCTGTGCCCTAAGAATATGAATAATAATGATTCGACAGTTTGAACTCTCAAGGACCTCATAGTCTAGTGAGTTCATAGTCTTTCAACTCTCAGTTCAGTGGTATTTTAATTGACTAGTCTACCCTCTTGCTGATAGTTATAGTCATGTGAGCTATGAGTTTTTAAAATCTAAATGCAGGTGATTTCAAGGGCATTTGTCTAATCAAAAGATGTATCTTTCATCTGTTACTTGGACATGAATAGAAATTTCCAGCATAATTTCAAAGCCAGAAATTTCCGAACAGTTCATCCTTCCTTCTACAAAGACAGGACTGATCATTTTTTTCTTTCTAATGTTTCATCTCCATGACTGTTGCACTGAGATAGTGTGAGACAATCGCACAACTAGAGTCAGGAAAGCAAATGCACAGTGACACATCATAGGGTACAATTTAAGAGAAGGTTTAAATATGTAGGTGAAAAAATTAGGCCAAGAAGATGCTACAAAACATGGAAAGATTCTGGGCTCAAGTGCTAATTTAAATAGAGGGTCAAAGTATTGTACCAAATTCAGAAGCCTTGGAGAACAATAGAGTATGCTCATGAAGGAGTATTGTAATATGTAGAAAATACTCAGAAAATAAACATGCCAAGAGCCTAAAGACTGGTAATGGCAAAGAAATATTTTTGGTCAATCAATCAATCAACCATCCAATTGCCTAGAAATAGTTTCTTAAAAATTATTGCATGCTTAGAAATGTGCTAAGTGATAGATGAAAGAGTAAGACAGAAGAGAATTGAAAGACATCACTTTTTAGTCATTTAAGTTAGAGTCCAGTTAGAGATATCGATGGGGAAAAGAGAGGATACTAATGCATATGGAAAAAACTAGAAAATGTTTAAATGGCATGGAATGCAATGCCAAGAGATAAGAAGCAAAAAGGTATTTCAGAACTGGAAATGTATAATGTGTGGTAGAGAGAGTCTAGGACCTTGAATCTAGTTACAGCTCTACAAACATTATGACCAAAAGCTAGCATTAACCTTTGTTTTTCAGGGAAGAGCTAATTTAAGAAAATAAGAAAATATTTATTATTTCTAATATTTCTAATATTTGTTAAATATTAGACATGCATTATGTTCTGTGCTTTTCCTGAGGTTGGAGTAGTAGAAGAATGTTTATGGAGAGAAAAAAAAGGATGAAAAAAAACCCCAGAAAGGATTCACGTTATCCAGGAAATGAGTGATGTAAGTCTTGAGCTCTGATTATAACTCTACCCCTCACCAGTTCACTGAGCCTCCATTTCCTCATCCAAAAAATAGGGAAAAAATCATCCCTTCACTAACTCCCACAGGATGTGAGGATGAAATTAAATTGTTCCAAAAATTCATGTTCTCCTGGTTGTAAATATCCTGGACTAACTGGACGAAAGGCCTGAGCTGGAAGTTAAATGAAGTTGATATAAAACCAGGTGATCAATTACTAGCAAAAAAAAAAAAATTCCAATTCTGTCTTTCATAATGTGGTATCAACATGGGAGTCTGAGTTGCCTAGCCCCACCATTGTTATTTTGCTATCATCCAATGGAAGTCAACCAGTAACAGTGGAACAAGAGTCCCCTAACTACCAAGTGGGATAGAGTCCCCTAACTACTAAGTGGGATAGATAATTCAATGTCTTAAATTACGTAAGCTATGGAGAATCCATCAAAAGAGAGACAGACATGCCATACTTTCTCCACTACTCAGTCACAGCTGTGCAATGTGATCTGCCTCCCCAGGTGCAGGCAAAAAAGAAGGTGCATTGTTTGAAGAAAATTAAAAAATTTATTCACTGTAAATGTATAACTATAAAACTGATTTAAAAACTGTCTGCTTTTCATTATCACCATGCACCAGGAATTCTAAACAATGTAATAATGAACTATTCCATTGTGAGAAAATTTCTTTTTGGTATAATTTCCAGTAATGGAGGTTTTGTTTGAGTTTTAGTAGTATATATGTGACATTTAAATTAGCATATTTTATTAATGATTTGTTAATAAACACAATATTCTACATGAAAGTTGCTTTAGAAAACTCACAGTCGCCCAGTAGTCCCTGACACATGTAGGTCCAGCTATACAAGTGTGGGTCAAAAGAAATTTGTAATGCCCTGGCTGGTGTGGCTCAGTGGATTGAGCTCCAGCCTGTGAACCAAAGGGTCACTGGTTCGATTCCCAGTCAGGGCACATGCCTGGGTTGCAGGCTAAGTCCCCAGTAGGGGATGCACAAGAGGCAACCACACACTGATGTTTCTCTACCTTTCTCTCTCCCTTCCACTCTCTCTAAAAATCAATTAATAAAACCTTTTTTAAAAAAATTGAAATTTGTAATGGTTTGACATCCTTCAAGCTCATCTCCAAGTGCTGTGGTTCTATATATTCCTGTGTTTAAATAGTAGATAAACAATAACTGCACATGGCTGTAAAATGAAGAAAGAGAAGACAAGTTATTCAAGTCTGTCATTTTAAGTGACTACTTGAAATTTGTACATGTGTTTAAAATTTTTAATAATGAAACAGTATGAACTGCATATCATTAGTAAGTACAAGTTTTAGATCATACATGAAATAATTTACCAAATTTTAGTAACTTCTTTAAGGTTGAAGTTTATTCTTCTTAAGTCACAAGTTGCTTTAAAAGTAAAAGATGAATCAAGAAATTAATGACTATTGCTGATTGTTACGTCATCTTTACTGAAAATAATTTTGTCATATAAGCAAAAGGTGTTAAAATTGGTCCACTCTGAGAGTAAAATACTCTGGGTACTCCAGAGGTAGAGAGATTCAAAACTTCCCAAAGCACTGTTTTCTTGAAAGAAACAATAGTTTCTTTCAATACTATTTTTCAATAGTATCTTTCAATACTATAGTTTAATACTATCAATAGACTGCACTGTTGAACAAGCAGCAGATTTTAATTCACAGCCAACACTGCAGTAGGACATGCCCTAAGAGTGGGAACACATTCTAATACTTTGTGCCATATCTTCCCTCCAGCCCCTTAAAACAAAGTTCATGGCATTGCAAAGCTCTTCACTACTGCTTTTACATTGTGAGCAGAAAACAGTATTGTATTGAAGGATTGCTTTTGAGAGGTGATACAGAACTTAGTCATTTTGTTTGGAAGCCATGATTGTGAGGTTTCACTCAGAAACGCAGTCTAGCTATGCTTTCTGATGCCTGAATCTCCTTCTTCCTACCTGAGTGGATAAGAACCATCTGGGAAGTTCCCAGCTAGACAGAATCCTGGAAATGCAGGGCTCCTGGAGTCCATCCCCAAGAATTTCAATGAGAAGATTTGGGGTACAGCCTAGAATCTGTGTTTTAAATAATCAATGATCCCATTCAGATTATTTTTGGACTATACTTTAATAAATATTGAGAAACTGAAGATCTCAGAAAAGTGTAAATTTTTTATAATTTTGTTGCTTTTGACTGTTCAGACTTTTAACTTATCAAGTCAACACTTTTTGCATCAAGCATAAACAAACACATAATAAGAAAAGTAAGTAAGCATTATTCTCCCCTCACCCTACCAAAGTAAAACAGAGGACAAAATAATCCTGGTAGATAGGAACACTAATTGCTGTTGAGAGACATAATTCAGGGAAAGGTACCTGTAATAGTGAAATGGAGTGAAATGGTTTGAGAGTAAAGTAGCTGGCCAGATTCAAAGGGAAGAGAAGAAATTTTATTTAGAGTTTTGTATGGTCTGAGTGTTTGTGCATCCCTCCCCAGAATCCCTATGTTGAAATCCTAACCCCCACAGTAATGCCATTTTGAGGGGGCGGCGATGATTTTGGGAGGTAATTAGGTCAGGAGGGTAGAGCCTTCATAAGTGGGATGAGTGACCTCATAGACCCTCCCCGCAGCCCGTTCCTCCATGTGAGGACGCATTTAGAGGAAGGCTCTCTGTCTGTGAACCAGGGAGCTGGCTCTCACCAGGCATTGAACTTGTTGGCACCTTGACTTGGACTTCCCAGCCTCCAGAACTGTGAGAAATAAATTTCTGTTTATAAATTATCCAGTCTCTGGTATTTTGGTTTAGAAGGCTAAAAGGAATAAGACAGAGTTTAATAAATGTAATGAAATTCTGCCTTTGAATTCTATTGGTAACAGGTTTTAGAAAGGCAAAAAAAATTATATAATTTAAGAAGCTATAAACATAGACGAGCAATACTTTTTTCTTTAAAGTCTTCTCACAGCTACCTTTAGTAGTAATGATTTTTATATGTGGTTTACAGTTTAATTCAGAAATATCTATGGAGTACCCATTAGGTGCCAGGCAGGGAGACAGAACTGTCATCGCTCTGAAGGAGCTTTAATCTGGTTGCAAAGATGAATGCACAAAACTGTACAGCCTTGCCCAGCACCAAGCTTCGTAGACACCACACAGTCCAAGCATCACCACTGGCCTTTTGCTGTGGTAGAGCGTGAAAAGGTGGGCCCCTCTGGCATGTGCATGTGTGCATGCGATCATGCGTGCTGGTAAGGTATATTGGCACACTTCCAAAGGGGTAACCTCTCTCAAGAACACCTGGACTGAGTGCCTTGAAGGAAGGATGCACGCGCCAGACTCAGTACAGAGGAGCATATGCCAGAAGAAGAATGGGGGCGAGCGTTTACTTCTTATATAGATGTACGATCCAATAAGCTCCCAGTTTTTTCAGAATTTCCTGCCTAGGTCTGGGGGATGTAACTGCCTGCCTCCACCACTGGACACATTTGTGGGCAGTTTCTATTAGATATCCTTTTCCTTCTTGTCACTTCTCATTTTGCCACAACAGCCAGATGATACTGCTACTGCCACAGGCCTCTCTCCACAGCTATCGTCGGGCACAAGGAAAGCAGGGAGACCATCTTGTTCTTATATTAAATATAAGCCCCAAGGGGGATGTAACAGCACACTGTGTTCTTTAAAGTTGTTTCAAATGAAAAAAATAATGTCTGTGTGTGTTGGTAGGTGGTTTTAAGACATTTCATTTCAGAAAGCATAGAGATAATAACAAGAGACAAAAAGAAAGGTTTCCAAAAAGCAAATATTCTCTTTTCTCTCTCTCTCTCTTTTTAATGAAATAGAGTTCTTTCTCCCCCTGAGGGAGCCCTTTCCTGCTCAGCTGTCACTGAGCCCTCAGGGAATTTTTTTCTCCAGGTAATTTTTTTACAACCTAATAGGCCTGTTCCTGTCCCTGTGTACTTTTCTGGGGACTGACGCTTTCCTTCCTTCCAGGCTTTTCTCTCTTCCCATTTGTTTCTCCCAACCCCAGAAATGAGGTTTACTGAGCACGTTGGGAGTTACAAAGAGAACTGACCTGGGGAAAGGAAGGCTTTTGTGGTCGCCTGAGTCCCCCATCACCCGGTGCTCCTGCACTTGCTGTGTCTCTGATAGAAATTTCATACCAGTTCCGCAATGGCGGTCCCTACAGAGTAACCAAATATGACAGTGTTTCATTACAGTAATTAAAGGACCTGCAACTTTCAAACTCTGGTTTTTGGAGTGATTCTGAAATGGATATCTTACTTTTACAGATTATTTAAGATAAAACATTGATGTTTGAAAGATACAAACATCCAAAAGGGCAAGGAGAGGAAGTGCCCCCTCCTTGTGCGCCCTGGCTTTGCTGCCCTGCCCCTCCTCATCCACCGAGGTGGGGAGAGAGAGCCAGAAATTGCCCGTAATCACACTCTGCCTTTCCACTGTACATCCAATACGTGCTGTCATTATTCCAGTTTTTGAAGCTCTCATGGCAGCATTGCCAGTGAAGATAATGGGGCCTATTATTTTCAATGAGCTCCATCAGGAGGTTTCAATGGGCCTGCTATCACTTGAACAAAGACACATTGGGAAGCAACACTGCTTTCTTGTCATCAAAATGGCTGTGAGTATGTGTGAAGCTGAAGAACGCCCCTTTTCCCTTTCAGCCCCCGTTGGATTTGAAAGGGCCAAGAAAGGCAGTTTAAAAAGAAACAAGCCTGACTCCTCGCTGAGCCCCCTTTGCCCTGGCCAGATGTATATATGAGCAGCTTTCGTCTTACAGAATCAATAAATTCAGCAAAGTGAACCTGCTTTACCATTGATTTCCTATTTATAGCCAGAAATATCTTCCCATGGGAAAAATCTTCTAATAAAATTAGAAAAACAAACAAACAAACAAAAACACAAACAGAGAAAGAAAACAAAAAAAACCTGCCAGCAAAGATGTTTAGAAGGTGGGGAAGGTAGTTAAGTTTAAGGCAAATGAAGAGGTTCTGCACCATTGGCTCAGCTTTGAAATTTTTCTGCCCTGTTCCAAATTCTTATCTCCTTTGTTAAATGTGAAAAGTTTTCCCTTGTCTTTTCAGTCATAGCAACTAGAGCTCAATCCCAAAGTTCCTTTTGTCTGCATATTTACAGACTCTTAATATTAACCTTTCATTGGACCTCAATAACAAGATTACTAGTCTAACTGTTCCTAATAAATAGCAGGCAATTTTGAATTGGTTATATATATATATAAAATAATATAGGTATAAAATATGTAATAAATATATATTATTTATTTTTAGAGGGAGAGAAACATTGATCGGTTGTCTCTCACACACCCCCAGCTGGGACCTGGCCTGCAATCCGAGCAAGTGTCCAGACCAGGAACCAGACTGACGACCCTTTGGTCTTCAGGCCAGCACTCAATCCACTGAGTGACACGAGCCAGGGCTGGTAAAATATACTTTTTTTGAGATTTAAAAATATGACAGTCTGAAAAACAAATTTACTTATAATAATCTACCCAATATCTGTTCAGTAGAAAATAAAACAATAAAACATCTAAACTTCTGAGTGCTTATTCTTTGTATGCTTCTAAGCATGTTACGTATTTACTCATTTAATCCTCACAACAGCCATGAGAAAGAGCACTGCTGTCATCCTCAGCCACAGAGAAGGACATCACTGAGGCCTACAGAGATATAATCACTTGTTGAAAGTAACTCATCTAGCAAGTTCCAGAACAGGACAGTTGAATCCCTGCAATCTCATCCCAGGACCCATAAACCGTATAACTAAGCTCTTATAGAGTTCTTTGAAATAGGAGCTAATTTTTCTTTTTCTTGCTTACATTCCTTATCCCCTCCCACATGGTCTCTTCTTTCCCTTCAATACCTCCATTCAAGCAATTAGTAAGTTCCTCAAGTTTATCATGACAGAAAACAGAGAGAGCCTGCCAATCTTTGTCTCTAGTGTTTTCAAATGCATAAGTTATATTAGATGAGTTATATTAGAAGACTCTTTGTGAAAAGCCATAAAAATGGAGGCAATGCATTTGAGAGGAGAACGTTTCAAGATAAGGATGTTTAGAAATGTGGTGACTCTTCAGGGTTCACATAGGAATGAGAGATGGTTCAGCCAGATTACTTCCAGCAGGGATATTTTTGGCATGTTCAAAGCTCTATGGATACCATATCATAATTTTCAGAATATCTTGCCTTCACTCCAGTGAGGTCCATCCAAAGTCTGTGACCAAGGCTTCAACTGGACTCTATTTCCATCTGCTGCAGGCAAGCCCTGACCTTCATGGACAGCTGAACCTCCCATCCCACCGGACCTCCAGTGAAATTCCAACAAATGTGGTGCCCTTCTATGCAGGTAGACCTGACCTGTCCAATTTATCACTGCAATTTACCCTGTGTTGTTCCAGAACACCTGCAGTCCTAGAAGAAAGAGGGGTATGGTGGAAAAAGAATGGTATTAAATAGAACCAGTTTAAAATCCCCCAAGCTGGTTGGATGTAGCCTTATTGTACCTTTATCACCTTCATCTTCTGCTTTGCTTGGAAAGGCACAATTATATTTTAGCTATAGGCAGGAAAGAATGCTATGTAGCAAACCTCACAATTTCAGCTGTCTTCTTTGTAAGTAGAGAGGACTTCAAAGTGAATTGACTTATAACAGTTTTGTCAATGAAAAATTATTAAAAATGTTTAGAATGGCCATAGTAGGGTAGTAAAGATCTGTATTTTCAAAATACCACTTGGCTTCTGGTGTATATGTGGGGTTCTGGAGGACAAATAAGAAAAGGTATTTTATTGATCTGGGTGTCAAATGTGCACAGTTAAATGTAGATAAAGTTACAGTGCTTGTGTTTATTATCTCATTTCAAGAAAAGGTTTGAGATGACAATGTCTTAAACGGTCTAGCAAAGATAATTTCCATAATGCATAAATATGCTTTAATTACTTTCCACCTTTAACTGGGCACTACCTTTATCTCCCTTGTATTCTAGTCACCCTAGATTCAATAATTCTCTGTTTCTAAGAGGTCAGTAGTTCCTACATTTTTAAGGACTTATTTTTAGGATAAAACACTTATAGTCCCCAGCCTCTCACCATATACAACAGTCATACTTCTAATATCCATTTTTTGAGAACATATGTAAGTGCATATGAATTCCCAAGTATTTATAATAACTTCACAGGCTCAAATACACTGACTTGTCCAAGTGGCCTGTTAAATCCACTGGACTCTAAAGTTTCATAGGCAAAGATTATGTCTTATTAATCTTGTATCAGCATAAGTTAAACACTGTCTACAATATGGTATGTGCTTAATGAATGTTCTTGATTAATTAACAAATAATCTTATTCAGCTTAGGGTAAACTAGAGAACAAAGAATCTGAGTGAGGTCTTTACTCTTTTCCACAGGGTAAGAAGACAGGGAGGCTGGCTGCTTAAGTCTGTAGTAGTAGTGGGAGATAATGATACTTATTTAGTTAACAAACATTTATATTGTGCTTACTCTATAATGCTTTTTATAAGTCTGGCACAATTCTAATTATCTTAAAAATATGATTAATCTTAATTATGACCCCATCAAATATTATTTTATTGTCTTCCTTATTTCATTATTTCATGGATGAGGAAATTAATAACAAAGAGGATGATCTGTCCAAGGCCAAATTGTGACTTTATCAACAAAAATATTTAGGTTTTTTTCACATAAACTATCATTATACCATCTTGTATGTGTATATGATTTAGATTTATGGGAAATAATGAGTGACTTTGTTGATGATCTGTGAGTCAGACGAAGCCTAAGTGTGTTTTTTCAGACAGATTCCTCATTTCCCCCCAAATCCCTCAGCTGTTAAATAGCTGGTCTGGGGTGAGGGTGGAAGGATTCCAGGGCTAGGCCCCTTAGATCCCAAATTTAAGATAAATATTTTGAACTATGATTTATGCTATAGAAATTCACACCAAGAGCTATCAAAAACTTCACAGATGTGGTTATTCATAAAGTGCTCTCACTTATTTAGCAATGTAAGTTATTTCAAAATGTAATCATCCAAGTATTTTCCAAGACACCTGCCCAACTAATTTAGTCTGTCAAAATATTAGATTATAGGGGTAAGTAGAAACCTTGCAAGTCAAATGCTAAAGGGTGGTACAATGAGAGTTAAAACAAAAAGGTCTGGGGTATTAGCTGACCACAAGTTCAAAAGATGCCAAGGTTATGACAAGACTTTTAAAATAATAATTCTATTTTAAATAAATTACTACATGTATAGTGTCTGGTTGTGGGGGTGATAAGTCTACATTTGAAGTATGTGTTTCAATTCAGGCACCTCATTTTAAAGGAAGAAAAAGACAGATTTTGATTATTCACAAAGAGTATGCTAGGGAAGACAAGGTATCTCTAAACTGAAACAATTAAAGGGATGGAAGATGTTTGCTTTGGTAAAGGAACTGTCTGGAATGTTCACAACAGTGGTCTTAGAATATATGAAAGAGACTGCAGTGAGGGATAAATATTTTTACTTAAGAGTCGTGCCTTTCTATCTCTAAAATATACCTCCATCTCTCTATTTCTACTGCTTCTGCCATAAAATGTCTCTTTTTGAAACAATTTTCTTTTTCTCTATGTTCTAACTAAATTTTACTATTTTTGCCTACAAGTAAATCATTTTATTTATTTTTATTTACTCTTTATTGTATTTTTCCCATTACCATTTAGTGCCCTTATGTCCCCTCCCCGAGCCGTCACCACACTGTTGTCCATGTCCATGCACCTTTTGCCTTTTTGCTCAGTCTCTCCACCCCTAACTTCCCCCCTCCCACTAGCTGTCATCTGCTCTCCATCTATGAATCTGCCTGTTTTGCTTTTTGAGTTTGTTCATTAGATTCCACATATGAATGAAATCATATGGTATTTATCTTTCTCTGACTGGCTTATCTCACTTACTGTACTGTTCCCCAGGTCCATTCATACTGTTGCAAAGGGTAAAATTTTCATTTTTTTTTTAGGCTAAATAGTATTACATTGTATGAATGTCTCATAGTTGTTTTATCCACTTACCTACTGATAGACACTTGGGCTGCTTCTCTATCTTGGAAATTCTAAATAACGCTGCAATGAACATAGAGGTGCTTATATTCTTTCAAATTAGTGTTTTGGGTTCTTTTGGATATATTCCCAGAAGTGGAATTGCTGAGCCAAAAGCCAGATCCACTTTTGAGTTTTTGAAGTATCTCCATACTTTCCATAGCAGCCGCACCAGTCTACATTGCCACCAACAGTGCAAAAGTGTTCTCCTTTCTCCACATCCTCACCAACACTTGTTTGTTGATTTATTGATTATGGCTGTTCTGACAAGTGTGAGATGGTATCTCATTGTGGTTTTAATTTGCATTTCTCTGATGATTAATAACATATGTCTGTTGGCCATCTGTATGTCCTCTTGGAGAAGCGTCTATTCAGGTCCTTTGTCCATTATTAAATTGGGTTGTTTTTTTGGTGTTGTTTTTAAGTCCTTTATAAATTTTGGATATTAACACCTTATCAGATGTATTGGTGAATATTTTCTCCAGTTCTGTGGGTTGTCTTTTTACTTTGTTGATGATTTCCTTTGCTGTGCAAGAACTTTTTAGTTTGATGTAGTCCCACTGGTTGGTTTTTTCTTTTGTTTCCCTTACTTGGGGATATATATCTGAGCCATGTCCAAGATTTTGGTGCCTATATTTTATTCTAGAATTTTTATGATTTCAGAACTAACATTTAATTCTTTGATCCATTTTGAATTTATTCTTGTGTGTGGTGTAAGAAGATGGTCTAGTTTCATTTTTCTGTGCATATCTGTCCAACTTTCCCAGTGTCATTTATTGAGTAAACTATCTTTAGCCCATTGTATATGCTTGCTTCCTCTGTCAAATATTAATTGACTATGAAGGTGTGGATTTATTTCAGGGCTCTCTATTCTGTTCCATTGACATATGTGTCTGTTTTTATGCCAGTACCAGGCTGTTCTGATTACTATGGCTTTGTAGTTTGATATTAGGTAGCGTGATTCTTTTAACTTTGTTCTTCTTTCTCAGGATTGCTTTTGCTATACAGGGCCTTTTGTGGTTCCAAATGAATTTTTGAAATATTTGTTCTAGTTCTGTGAAATACATCACTGTAATCTTGATAGGAATTGCATTGAATCTACAGATTGCTTTGGGTAATATGGACATTTTAATGATGTTAGTTCTTCCTATCCCTGAACACGGTATGTACTTCTACTTATTTGTATTTTCTTCAATGTTTTTCTTCAGTGTCTTATAATTTTCCAAGTACAGGTCTTTTACATTCTTGGTTAGGTTTATTCCTAAGTATTTTATTCTTTTTTGAAGCAATTGTGAATGGGATCATTTTCTTAATTTCACTTTTGTTAGGTTGTTACTGGCATATAAAAATGCAACTCATTTCTAGATAATAGTTTTGTATCCTTCTACTTTGCTGAATTCATTTATCAGTTCTAGTAGTTTTTTAGTGGAACCTTTGAGGTTCTCTATGTACAGTGTGATGTGATCTGCAAATAAAAACAATTTTATCTCTTCTTTTCCAATTTGGATGCTTTTTATTTCTTCTTCTTGTCTGATTGCTGTGGCTAGTACTTCCATACTATATTGAATAAGAGAGGTGAAAGCAGACATCTTTGTCTTGTTCTCGATCTTAAGGGGAACGCTTGTAGCTTTCACTGATTGAGTATGATGCTGGCAGTGGGTTTGTCATATATGGCCTTTATTAGATTTAGGTATGTTCCTTCTATTCCTAATTTGCTGAGAGTTTTTTCATAAATGAGTGCTGGATTTTATCAAATGTTTTTTCTGCATATACTGTTATGATCAGGTGGTTTTTAGCCTTCATTTTGTTTATGTGGTGAATCACATTTATTTATTTGTGAATGTTGTGTCAACCTTGCATTCTTGGAATAAACCCCACTTGATCATGGTTAATGATCTTTTTGATGTATTGCTGTGTTTGATTTGCTAATAATTTTTTGAGGATTTTAGCATTTATGTTCATCAGGGATATCAGTCTTTATTTTTTTTTCTTTGTACTGTCTCTATCTGGTTTTGAAATTAGGGTAATGTTGGCTTTGTAAAATGAGTTTGGGTGCCTTCCCTCCCCTTGAATTTTTGAAATAGTTTGAGAAGGAGAGGTGTTATTTCTTCTCAGAATGTTTGGTAAAATTCACTTGTGAAGCCATCTGGCCCAGGGCTTTTGTTTGTTAGGAGGTTTTTTTTTGTTTTTTTGTTCATTATTTTAATTACTGCCTCAATTTCATTAGGTATAATGTGTCTATTCGGATTCCCAGAATCTTCCTGATTTATTTTTGGAAGACTTTATACTTCTAGGAATTTATCCATTTCATCCAAGTTATCCAGTTTGTTGGCATGAAATTTTTTATAATATTTTCTTACAATCCTTTTTATTTCTTTGGTGTCAGTTGTTATTTCTCCTCTTTCATTTCTGATTTTATTAGTTTGTGTCCTTTCTCTTTTTTTTTCTTCATCAGTCTAGTTAACTTTTTGTCAATCTTCTTTATCTTTTCAAAGAACCATCTCTCAGATTCATTTATCTTTTGTATTTTTTTTAGACTCTATTTCATTTATTTCTGCTCTGATATTTATTATACCCTTCCTTCTACTAACTTTTGGCTCTGTTTGTTGTTCTTTTTCAAGTTCTTTTACGTGTATAGTTAGATTATTTATTTGAGCTTTTTTGTTTTGTTTTGTGAGATAGGCCTATAATGCTATGACCTTCCCTCTTAGTATTGCTTTCTTAGTGCCCTGCAAATTTTGTATTGCTATGTCCTCATTTTCATTTTTTAAGGTATCTTTTGATGAATTCATTTATCTCATTGTTGATCCATTCATTGTTTAATAACATGTTATGTAGCTTCCATGTCTTTGTGTGTTTTTCAGTGTTTTTAAGATTGATTTCTAGTTTCATAGCATTGTGGCCAGAGAAGATGCTTGATATGGTTTCAATCTTCTTAAATTTATTGACTTATTTTGTGTCCTCACATTTGATCTATTCTAGAAAATGTCCCATGTACACTTGAAAAGTGTCTATATTCTGATGCTTTGGGATGAAATGCTCTGAAGATACCAATTGAATCCATTTGATCTAGTGTGTCGTTTAAGGTCACTGTCTCCTTGTTGATTTTCTGCATGGAAGATCCTTCCATTGAAGTCACTGGGGTATTAAAATCCCCAACTATGGGTATATTTAGTTGATCTCTCCCTTTATGTCTATCAAGATTTGCTTTACATATTTAGATGTTTCTATATTAGGTGTGTAAATGTTTACTAGGCTTATATCCTCTTGTTGGGTTGTGCCCTTTACATTGTATATCTTTCTCTTACTATAGCCTTGGTTTTACAGTCTATTTTAGTTGGATATAAGTACTGCTACTCTAGCTTTTATTTTTCTTTTCTGTTTGCATGAAATATCTTCCTCCATCCTTTTACTTTTAGCCTGTGTATATCTTTCAATCTGAAATCGGTCTCTTGGAGGTAGCATATATATGGGCCTTGCTTTCTTATCCATTCAGCTACCCTATGTCTTTTGTTTGGAGCATTTTTTAAGCCATTTTCATTTAAGGTGACTATTGATATGTATGTATGTAGTATCATTTTATTGTTAGACTGTTTTCCTCTGTTTGTTTCTCCTTTTCTTCTTTTTCTTTTTAAACAAGCCCTTTAACATTTGTTGCAATACTGGTTTGGTATTAACATACTCCTTTAGCTTTTTCTTGTCTGGGAAGCTCCTTAGTTCATCATCAATTTTAAATGATAACCTCGCTAGGTAAAGTAGTCTCAGTTATAAGTTCTTGCTTTTCATCACTTTGAATATTTCATGCCACTCCCTTCTGACCTGAAATGTTTCTGTTGAGTTATCAGATTGGTGGCCCTTTGCTGGTAACTACATGCTTTTCTCTTGTGGCTCTTAGGATTCTCTCCTTGTCTTTATGTCTTGTCATTGATGATGATATTAATAATAATAGCTACCATTCTAAGCAACTAGTAGGTGCCAAGCAATGTATTTGGAAGTAAACATATATCATCTTGACCCATACAACTGTAGGCAGTAGGTTACCTTAAAAAAAAGAATCTGAGAGCCTGAGAGGTAAAGTTTACTGCCAAAGAATAAACAAAACAGATAAATTGTACAACTGGGATTAGAAAACAACTCTCTGACTCCAAAATCCATACACCAACCCATCCACCCAACTCCCTCCTTTAAACCTTCAGAAAAGCCTGAGGTGCCTGTTTAATTTCTTGGTTTCTTCTGGAGGTTTGTTTTTAGCCATTGTAAGTGCACATGTCTTTCTCAGAAATATTTTAGAATGATAACTTCACACTTTGGACGATTGGACTCTACATAGACATAGCACTGAGATAGTTGTGGCTTGGAATGGGGCTAGCCAGCTCCCTTTCTTTGAATAATCCCAATTAGCACTCCCCTAGTTACCCCCAGATATTTACATTCTCTAAATAAAACTAGTATACGTATAAATGAGTAGTTTCCAGACACATGCTTTATCTGAATTTGCCCTTTCACCAGGCTGATGCTCTGAGTCCCTCCTGTAGAGAAATTTTGTGCTGCTGCTGAGTGCACAGCTAGGATGTATAGTCAGTAGCAGCCCTAAGGACACCTACATGTCTAGCATTCATAGCATAAACAAGCTTATAGAAATAATACAGAAACATAGAATATTAATGTTTAGCTCCTCTGCTTAATGTTGATCATATATACATTCTATCCTGCTGTCTTCTCAGCTCCACAGATACCATGCTTTCTGAATCGACCATAGACTTATTTCTTAGGATCAGAGGCTCTTGCTTGTGTTCTTGGCTATTTGAAAACTTAAGAAACATTCTGAAGTTGTTTACTGAAAAATGGCTTACCATTTGCTTATCTCTCTACCATGGGATATATGCAAGGAGAAGTTTAATGCATTTATCTTCCACTCTGATTGCATCTTGCCATCTGTGGTGCATCCAAGTGGACCAGAGAGGCCTGCATTCATAATGATTGTACTTTAATATTCTGGATGCCACTTTAGATACCAACAGATTTGAGAGAGAACCAAAGCCCAGGGAAATATATGGGTAAGTTCAGCTCAGTTACCTTCCTTTAGATGACTTGCCTGAAGTAGAACATTCTAAAGTTTACAGGTTTGTACGTGACATCTTTTAAAATAGCTCTAGATGTGCGGCCGGCACTGTTAAAAAAAAATAAAAATGGAACGTCAAAGGTGACTCAGCCTAGCTGATGCAAGAAAAGTTTAATTCAGAACATAATTTGCTTTTCTTTATTTGCACACTGCAGTTCTGGGGAATAAAAGCCATTATGCAATCAAAGGACAATTTGCTTTTTTGTTGTTGTTGTTCTGCACTGAATTTTTAAAGCCTTTTTTAAAAGAACATAAACAGATGAATGATACTAGATTCAGTGCAGCTTAAATCTAAGTACCTTGGGCTCTTTCCCATGATAAACAGAAACCAATTTTGGCTCTCTGCCCCCCAGCACAGTTCTGTGTGTACTCAGTGAGACAGATCTCTTCCTTGTCTGGGGGAAGGAAGTCCAGGCACGCATGGGCAGTGATTCTCAGACAGATGGGGATTTAAAACATATTCAATTATGAATGTTTCAATCTTCCCCCCAAAAGTGAAGTTTCTCACTGCCTTTTAGGTCTCCATCTCACCAAACTTTGAAAGGCGATTTTGAACCTGTCAGGGAAGTTTCTGGACCTTTCTATCCATCTGGTAGGGCAGAGGGAATACCATTGGGGAGATCAGGAGAAACCACATACACATTCAAAGGAAAATAAAGGTGAAGCTCTGTTAGAGTGAGGGAGACAGTGAAGAGTCCAAGAGTCAAACAAAATGTGCTTCTGTAAGTTTTTGAAGGATGTGGATTACAAGTTGTAAATGAAGAGGGTTGGGGGGGCAGCAGCATAGTGTGAAGATATTGATATGAATTATGCATTAAATCCTCTGGAACTTCTTCAAGAAATATCAATGAAAAGTGCGATTATTTTTAATTACTTTTTGATAGTTGAGCTATCTCTCTG
Source organism: Pteronotus mesoamericanus (assembly GCF_021234165.1). Classification (NCBI taxonomy): domain Eukaryota; kingdom Metazoa; phylum Chordata; class Mammalia; order Chiroptera; family Mormoopidae; genus Pteronotus; species Pteronotus mesoamericanus. Next base: position 3,469,360 of record NW_026555170.1, read on the forward strand.
AATGTGACACTGCACAGAGAATAGACAATGTCAGGCCCTGGTTTATAATAGGAATTAAAGGAGGAACTAAGTCTGAAGCCAAGAAGGAGAAAGTGAGTCCTGTCTCTATTGCCATTCTTGAGTTTTGGATGCTTCACGTGGCTTTAAGCCCCCTGACAAGTTTTGGCCATGGAGTCCCCAGGGAAACCACTGACATGGAGCACAGTGCAGGCCTTCAGAAAGTTCTCTGTGCCAAACAATTATTTCTACCATATAGAGTAAGACTTTACTTCTGGCCACAGGATAGCAGAATTGTGGCTACCATGAAGATCCCCTGGTGTACTTAAAGGACAAGGATACTTAATGGTGTGTCTGGGATCTACCACAGGTTCAGTGCTGGGGTGAAGCAAAGAACAAGGTAAGGCACACCTGCGACCAACCAAGAAGCTCACCATCAGACAAGGGAATCATGATTACATACAGAGACCATCTGGAGGCTAAAAGGAACTGGAAGAGTCAGGAAAAGCACGTTCACTGGCAGCTCAGTGAGGGCATCTCACTTGCCCCTGATCTAGGTACAAAGTGTATCCAAGTACTGAGGTCGCAATTTCATGGAGAGCCACCCATCACCATGGCTTGGGGTGGAGGTCCCATCAGAATAAGAGATTGAGTTTTCCATCCTTGATCAGGGCCCCATATTTTTCATTCTGCATGAGACACCATCAATTATGTAATTGATTTTGAAGATGAGTAATGTTCATATTGGAGAGCTGGAGGGAGAAGATGGATTGCAGGCAGAGAGAATGGGGCTGGCATGGTAGAAAGAGATGCATCTTCCCTTTTTATTTATGAAAATTTATATATTTTCTCATCTCCAGATAACAGAGACCATAAACAATAATAACAATTTCCCATATCATCACACTCTTCACTGAGTATCCAGAACTCATATGTAATTCTTTACACCCTTGCATTATTCTACTACAAAGGCTTGTCAGTTAAAATATCCCATTTCCCACTCTACCTTGCTGCCAGAGGTAGGATTGTGACACAGTTCTGGCCAATGAGATATCATCAGACGGTCCTGGGTATTTCTCCCTCAAACCAAAAGGCAAATCCTAGTGCTGCCAACATATGGTGAATGTCTTTCTTCATCTCAGAGACAGGAAATGTGAGGAGTAAGAATGAATAAGAAGAATGGAGGAGCTGAGGAAAGAGACAGCTTCAGTTCCTCCTGGCATCACTGAGCCATCATGGTAGCCCTGAATTTTCAACTTTTAACCTCCTGTTTCATGTAACAAATAAAACCCTGTTTAAGGCATGGTAATAGAATTTTCTATTACTTGCTAGCAAATGAATTCATAACTACTACACCTTGAATTCAGTAGGAATGCCATTTATTCCCTAACTGTGTCACTGACTTATCTTCCTGTAGGGCCTCACATAGCTTTTTCCAGGTTCTTATGTTTTCTTTGGCAACCCATGATGCCTTCCTGAATTTGGGGCAAAGCTTTCATTTTTTTCACAGGTGATACATGAATACCCAGAGTCGCATACTGTTTGCCAGTAGCTTCCAAATGTATGTCTTATTGTCTATAACATTAGAAAATCACATTTAGCTCCAAATTAGTATTATGCTCTTGAAAGTCAAACCTGTATGCTAGGTGATTTAGTAATAAATGCTAGAATAGTAATATAATTAGTATGTATTTTATATTTCTACATTAGTATGGTGATAAACCTTGGAATAGAATGTTTCAATTTATGGATGAATCTGTGCGATTTTAAAACAGCTGATTGAGAAATAAAAAAAAAATTCAAACTATTTCTCTGAGTCAGTGTATGTAAAAATCAAGTTAATTATATCCTAAAGTTTTCCTCGTTTATATTTAGTCAAATCAGCTTACATTCTAGCATTTTGACCATATCAAATACTGGCAAAATGCAAAGTTACTATTTTAATCTGTATTCCTTTCTTATTTCAGATTTTTTAAACATATTGATATATTATGAGATATGATATTTGTTTGATTTTTTTTTACTCACATGGTCTGTCTCAGTCTAGCTACCAGAACAAAATACCTAAATTAGATTGTCTTGAATACTGCTTATCCATGCATTGTTTACTTAACAAGAATTCTGTAGACTTGCAATTGCAGGGTTGCCTTGGCAGCTTAACAATATCATAAAGGACACTGGCTCTTTCCATTGCTCTAATTCTTCATTCTCCATGTGTTTGTTTTCATCGTCAGGTTTGTCACCTCATGGTCACATAATAGTTGCCATAGCTCCAAGTATGTCATATTCATATTCATCCAATATCATCCAAGATAAAAAGGAGGGTGAAGATGGTTTAAAAAGACATTCTTCTTAAACAGTTCTTTCTTTCACAAAGGAGGAAATTAATTCCCAGGTGCTGTTTAGGAAAACTAAAGGAGTTTTTTATTAGAAAATCATCCAGCTCAATCTCTGCAAGGGATAAGAGAAGAGGTGCCATTATTGGCCTACACTAATCATGACATATCCCTTTGGGTTAGGAACAGTGATTTATGGGTTCTGTTAGCAAAGGAAACATATCCAAGGCCAAGCAGCAAGTCACAAAGCTACAGAACCAGCTATGAACCCCTCATCTCTGGATTGTAGAAGTGTTATTCACTATCCTCCACAATATTCTTATGTCCTTACTGGAAGTTAACTATCAACAATAAATTAGTTGTTATATAAGGTTTTTTATAGAACAGAAATAGTGATCATCTTAACTGTGGCAACCCTAAAAGACCTTAATGGTTATGAAATGCAAAACCATATACTAAACAGTGTATTTTTGCTCATTCATTCAATAAAATTTTACTTAACAGCTACTATTTTCCAAACTCTGTTCCAGGTACTTAATATTTATCAGGGAAAAACAACAACAAAAGCCACTGATAAAGAGAGCCCTGCCTTTGGGGTGCTAATAGAAGCAGTAGAAAGTAAATAATAAACATTAAATAGTATTAAGCTTTTTTCTGTGGGAGGATTTTACTTCCAACATTTTCAACCTCAAACTTGGCTATATTACTTCTTTAGCTAATGAAATGTCATTTCCAAACAAAGGTTTCTATTGTCTCTCCTTTCTCTCTACCAAGAAAAAGGCAATTCAGCATGAATATTCAGAATGAAAAAGACACTAAGCACAGCCTCAGTCAGTCCCCAGAAATAAAATACTGTAAGTGACTGAGGTCTTTTGTTACCATAGTATGATAGTAGTATGACAGGCTGAGATGAGAGTACCTGCAATTTATATACACATATATATACATATACATGGACAAATATTGTAGGAAAAAAGGAAAAAAAGTGGAGCAGTGTTTAGAGGGTGGTAATAAGGTCGAGATGTACACAGATAGCAGTAGTAGAGTGGTCAGGCAAACCTCACTGAAGAGATGAAATTAGAATTTTGCATTCCGGCATAAGGTGAAGGAATTTTGCCAAGAGAACATCTGGGCAAGGAGCATTCCAGACAGAAGCACAAGCAAGAAGAAGTACCCTCAGCTGAGGAAATGCTTAGAATTTTCAGGGACCATCAAGGAGTCTTCTGTGGCTAGAGCAATGGAGAAAGAAGGAGACTAGGGGGGACGTGAGTTCAGGGTAGAAGTGTGCCAGGTGGAATAGGATTTTGAAGATCAAGATAAGAATTTGGGCTGTTACTCTAAACTAGTTAGGGAGCCATTGCAGAGTTTCTAATAGAAGAATGAAAGACACTAACTTAAATTTTAAAAATATCACTTGGTTGTCGTATTGAGAATCGACTCTTTGAAGGACAAAGCTAAAGCAGGGAGACCAGTTAAGAAGTGATTGCAGTAATCTGGGCTAAATATGGTGGTTCCTTGAACCAGAGAGGTGGACAAGGAGGTCATGGAGTAAGATTCTAGATACATTTTGCAGGTAGAAAAAACAGGATGTGCTGATGGTTGGGTATGGGTGAAGAGAATAGAGGACCTTGTGCCCCTTGACAAAATAAAGTGTGCTCCCTTATGAAGGTAACCCTTGTGCTCTCTAGTAAGTAGAAGTATTCAGCACTGTCATTCCTGCTGACCCCTTGGGGTACTCACCAGCGGTGCCGCTGGATCTTCGAGATACGCAATGCCACCGGGTAACCAGTTCACAGTGTCAACACTCACAGTGGATTGTAAGACATAAGGGAAAATTAGACATGGACTATTCCTGTATAGAAAAGACTGAGCATTCTTGTTACAGCTGTTTTTTATCATATATTGTATTAACATATGTCATATATTGTATGGCATAAATCAAGAAATGTTTGGGGGTGTTTTTGCAATAGTTTGTAATAAACATTTTTGGCTTCACAAAACTAAAAACACTGAAATTATGTTTAATAATAAAAAAAAGGATACTGAGTTTTCCATTTCTAAAGAAAGTTGATTTTTAAGTATGGAATCTACACAGACTCTCACTGATATTTACCATCTTCCAAGGTGGTATTAATGATACCACAGGTCACATGGAAAATAGAAGACAAAAATCTATTAAAGAAGTATCACTGTCTACTTCAAATTAGTTGTTTTTTTAAAGAAGATTGTTCCCCGAAGTGGTTTTATAGGTGCCCTGCCAAATATGGGTTTATAGATTACTAAGTGACAAATGACTTTTCATTTAGATAAGTGTTCATAATTTTAAATTACTTTAACTCATCTTCTATTTCAAGTTTTCTCATTGTTCAACAGTTGAAGAGCTTTTTGAATAATTAAGTGTTGCTGCTGCTATATAGTGTCATTAGATCCTTCAAAGGAAAATCAGCTAACTCAGTAATGGCTGGGTTACTTTATTCATCTCATTCAAAGTAAAGCTTTTTTTAGAAAATACTTTTTGTTTTTTAATTACAGTTGACATTCAACATTATTTTAATTTCAGGTATACAGCATAGCAGTTAGACATTTATGTAGCTTATACAGTAATCTTCCTACCATATCTAGTACCTACCTGGCACCATACATACTTATTATAATGTTATTGACTATAATCCCTATACTATACTTTACATCCCTAGAATGTGTTGTAACTGCCAACTTTTTACTTGTTAATTCCTATATCTTTTTCACACTCAAAAGAACACTTTTAAAATTTTGTTTCTTTGAAGATGAAATTTCTAACATTATTTTAAATACTACTTGGTTAAGTGCAACAAAAAAAATAAAATTGTTTTGTAGTAAAACTTTGAACGCAAATTTTGGGTAATGCAGTATCATAATCATAATGAAAAAAAACACACCCAAGTTCTTACTAATTAAGATCCTTGTGAGGTAGAACTATGTTTGAATTGATTGTGGAACATACAAATTTCGCAGTGACTAAAACCATAGTGTCTTTGTATGTATCTATATGTGTGTGTATTTACTGATGTCCAACAAGGCAACCAAAGATACTACAACAAAACCAGGGAAATATGGCTTTATGCCATAATATAATTTGCAACCTAGTGGGAGATATAGATGATTAAATGAGCAATTATAACATGAAGGCAAGTACCACTTGCTGTGGGAAAATATACATGGACCACTTTAACTTCAGGCTTGGGAGAAGACTAAGGTCAGGAAAGTTTTCTGAATAAAGTAGTATTTCAAGTAAGACTTGGAGAACATACAAATGCTATCCAATCAGCCAAAGCCACAAAACATTTAACTTTCAAGGTCATAGAAGAAGAGATATCATTATACATTATAAGACTTATAAGAAGCTATGGTGCATAGTGTAGGGGGAGAGTAAGAGTGGACATGGGAACACTATAAAAGGCATGAGTAGGGATGGGGATCAAAAGGTAGGCTTCTAAAGTTCATTAATCATGCTACTAATTAAGACTTCATCAGACACTTACCTCCTCCTAGGACCAAACTAGAAGTATAGCTAAAATATAAAGCAACCAACCTCAAAAACCAACTGAAGACTAGCTGAAGAGAAGTCTTATAACCAATGAGTTAGAGAAGGAGCCACAGCAAGACTTTTAGGAAGGGTAGAGATGTGAAAAAGGCTGGCCCCGCTCCCATGGGTGGTGGCTGACATTTAGGAGGGTGTCTCTACTGCAAATTCTTCCCCTGAGGAGCAGAAGGTTTCAACCCTACACCAGGCTCCCCAGCCCAAAGAAACAGAGCCAGAAGGAAGCGCTCATGTGACCTCTGGCTGTGAAAATTAGCAGGGATTTTGCCTGCCAGGGAGGAACAAGAGTCTGCTAGAGAAAAAGGTGCCTTCGTAAAGGGCCAACAAAAAAATGTCATTCACAGCCATTCACCCTGGGCTCCTGCAGATGAGGGCAGAGCAGACTAGAGTTGAGGAAGTAGAGATTGAGGTTTGTGGCTCTGGGGAGAGAACTAAGGGGACAGCCACCGTTGGAAGGAACACACTGCTCCATATGGCATCAGCTTGGGGAAATGCAATAGCCCCACCCTCTGGACTACCTGTTGCCCTACACTGTAGACTTGTACCCTGCTGAGGAGTCAGCTGCCTGGGCCAAGGTGTAGAGGTCTGAGCAGACCTAGGGGGTGTCAGTGATTGAGATGTGTGGTTTTGGAGCAGGGGCCATGCCCTGACTTTTCTGTGAAACTGACTGGTGCCTTCCCCTCACAGAAGATCCACTGCACCCACTCTCTGGTCTCCCAGGGGCCATACCCTCTCCACTTCTGGTAGCCCCCCCGCCGCCAAGGTCTGGGTAGGAGCCAGAAAAGGCTGAATTGTGTGGCTCTGGGGCAGGGGCTACTCCCCCACCTTCCTCTAAGCCTGGCTCATGGCAAAATCTGGGACAGACTGAGTTCTGTGGGTCTTGAACAGGGGAAATTTTCCCCTCACATGCCAGAGGAGTGCAGAGTCCTTCTTTCACAGAGTCAAATCTTGGCCTGTTTGGGCTTAATAAATTCTTCTGGCCTCACCCTGATGATTCCATAAGACGCTACCCCACCACAAAGGTGTGGAACCACCCAGTGGATGGCAGCTAGATTTGGTACATTCTTGAATATTTGCTGAGTGACCTCAAACCCAGCACTGACACTAAACCTGCATAGATCAGGTGAACACCACTTGCCCCTACCTGGTGACTCACTTCAAACATACGTCATGCAACTCAGATATTGTCAGAGGCTCTTTCAATGACCAAACCAAAGAGAAAACTGGCAAGTGAAGGCAAGTGGAAGCAGATCTTGGGTTCTTGGGATTTCTGCTGGCCTGCCTCAAGGTTCATTTCTAGTAAAAGCCAGTATTGATGTGTGTCTTGATCCTTCCAGTGAACATCCAGGCCTAGTAGAGGCATTCACAAACTATGGATCACTCTATAGCTCCAAATAGATTTCTCAGGACCAATCACAGGCAGCATCTTACATTGGCATGCCACAGTGGCCTTCCCAAGAGGCCCCAGAACCAACGCTCCAGTGGCCAGCTTCAGACAACATAGAGCAGGAACCAATTAGCTGCACAAGTGACATATCCAAAGGGAGATCTAGGCAGGTACCAGACCCTACTGAGGTGAATTGGGCTTCATGTGGTCAGCACCCCCACAACACCTAGTGCATTGTGGTTATTACCTCAGTCAGTGAGGCTGAGGGTTGACCCCATGCATAAATGAGCCAACAACAATGAAGACTCAATTGCACCAGGTGGGCCCACATAAACCACACCAGGAACATTCCAGGAGCACCCAGCATAAATAATCAAGGATACTGTGCCACTGGGTTTCACAGGACACCTACTATATAAGGTCACTCTGTCAAGACTGGGAGTCATAGCAGATGTACTTAATTACATAGAAATAAACAAAAAAGGCAACCAAAATGGGTATTAAAAAATTCTCCAAATGAAAGAACAGAAGAAATCTCCATGAAAAGAGCTAAATAAAATGGATGCAAGCAATTTACCAGATATAGGGTTCAAAAGAATTGTTATAAGGATGCTCAAGGAACTTAGAACTAAAAGGAACTTAGTGAGAATTACAGAAGCATGAAAAAGGACATAGAAAGTATAAAAAAAGAAACAGTCATAAATGAAGAATAGGATATCTGAAATGAATATGCTAAAAGGAATATACAATAGTTGGGTGAAGTAGAGGATTGAATCAGTGATTTGGAAGACAGGGTAGCAGAACACACCCAATAAGAACAACAAAAAGAAAAAAGAATTTGAGAAAATGAGAATAATTTAAGGGAATTTTGGGACAACATGAAGCTTACCAACATTCACACTGTAGAGGTTCCAGGAGGAGAAGAGAGAGACCAAGGGATTGAGGACCTCTCTAAAGCAATAACGGCTGAAAACTTCCCTCACCTGGTGAAGGAATATGACACACAAGGCCAAGAAGTACAGAGAGTTCCAAAAAATATAAACCCAAATAAGCCCACACCAGAGCACATCATAAATAAAATAGCAAATGTTAGACAGAGAGGGAATTCTAAAAGCAGCAAGAGAAAAACAGTTAGTTACCTAGATGGAAACTCCCATAAGACTGTCAACACATTTCTCAACTGAAACATTTCAGGCCAGGAGGGACTGGCATGAAATATTCAAAGTCATAAAAAGTAGGTACCTACAAGCAAGGTTATCATTTAAAATTGAAGGAGAAATAGTTTCCCAGAAAAGAAAAAGTTAAAGGAGTTCATTGCCACCAAACCAGTATATAGTATAAAAAATGTTAATTGGTCATCTTTAAGAAGAAGAAAAGAAAAACCAGAATCATAGGTATAAAGAATAAAATGGTAATAAATACATACCTATCAATAATCACTTTAAACGTAAATTGCTTAAATGTTCCACTCAAAAGATATAAGATAGCTGAATGAATAAGGAAACAAGAGCCATATATATGCTGCATTAAAGAGACCCACCTCAGAACAAAAGACACACACAGATGAAAAGTAAAGGGATGGAAAAAGATATTTCATACAAATGGAAATAAAGAAAAAAAGCTGGGGTGGCAATACTTATACATGATGAAATAGACTTTTTTAAAAAGGCCATAGTAAGAGACACTACGTAATGATTTTTTTTTTAAAAAAGCAATCCAACAAGAGGATATAAATGATGTAAACATTCATGCAGTCAACATAGGAGCACATAAAAACATAAAGCAAATTTTGATGGACATAAATAGAGAAACTGACAGTAATACTGTCATAGTAGGGGATTTTAACAGCCCACTGATATCAATAATTAGATTTTCCAGGCAAAATCAACAAAGAAATAGCAGCATTAAATGATACACTAGATCAGATGGATTTAATTGATATCTTTAGAACATTTCACCCTAACAGCAGACTAATACACATTGTTTTCAAGGGAAAATGGAACATTTTCTAGGATAAATCACGTTAGGACAGAAAACAAATCTCAGTAAATTTAAGATTGAAATCATATCAAGAATCTCCTCTGACCATAATGATATGAAACTAAAAATCAATCACAAGGAAAAAAACCCTGAAAAACAGACAAAGACATGGAGGCTAAATAACACGTAACTAAACAATGAATGGGTTAACAATGACATAAAAGAAGAAATAAAAATATACTTTGAAAAATAAAAATAAGAATAAAACATCCCAAAATCTATGGGATACAGCAAAAGCAGTCCTAGGAGAGAACTTCATTGCATTACAGGCCTACCTTAGGAAACAAGAAAAACATCAAATAAACAATCCAAATTTACACTTAAAGGAACTACAAAAACAACAAACAAAGCCCAAAGTGATTTTAAAAGGTTAATAACAAAGATAAGAGCAGAAATAAATGAAATAGAGTTTTAAAAAATACCAAAGATCAATGAAACTAAGAACTGATTCTTTTAAAAGAAAAACAAGATTGTCAAACCTTTAACCAGACTCATCAAGAAAAAAGAGAGAGGTCCCAAACACACAAAATCAGAAATAAAAGAGGAGAAATAACAACTGACACCAAAGAAATACAATGGAGTGTAAGAAAATATTATGAACAACTATATACCAACAAATTAGACAATCTGGAAGAAATGGATAAATTTATAGAAACATACACTCTTTCAAAACTGAATTGGGAAAAACCAGAATGTCTGAATACACCGATTACAACTAATGAAATTAAAGCAGAATGGTAAAACATCCCTCCCAACAAAGTCCTGGACCAAATAACTTCAGAGAAGAATTTTACCAAATATTCAAAGAAGAACTAACACTTCTCCTTCTAAAACTATTCTGAATAATTCAAGAGAAGGGAAGTCTTTCATGCTCATTTTACAAGGCCAGCATTATTCTTATTCCAAAACCAGATAAAGACACTAGGAAGAAAGAAAATTATAGGCCAATATCACTGATAAACATAGATGTTAAAATCCTCAACAAATTATTAGCAAACCAGATCCAGCAATACAGTCTAAAGATCATACACCATGAGCGAGTGAGATTTATTCTGGGGATGCAAGATTGATATAATATCTGCAAATCAATATATGTGATACACCACATAAAGAAAATTAATGATAAAAATCATGTGATCATATCAATAGATGCAGAAAAAGCATTTGATAAAATCCAGTAACAACTTATGATAAAACCTCTCAAAGTGGGAATAGAAGGAACATACCTCAATGTAATTAAGGCCATATATGACAAACCCACAGCCAACATCATACTCTATGGGCAAAACTAAAAGCATTTTCCTTAAGATAGGGAATAAGACAGGGATGACCACTTCACCATTCTCAAACAACGTAGTACTGGAAGTTGTAGCCACAATAATCAGACAAAAAGAAGAAATAAAAGACATGCAAATTGGAAAGGAAGAAGTAAAACTATCATTATTTCCAGATGACATGATACTATATATACAGAATCCTAAAGATTCCACCAAAAAATTACTAGGACTGATAAATGAATTCAGTAAAGCACTAGGATACAAAATAACTATCCAGAAATCAGTTGCATTTTTATACACCAATAATGAACTGTCAGAAGAAGGGAAACTAAGAAAAAAAATAGCATTTATAATTGCATCAAAAAGAGTACCTAGGAATAAATTTAACCATGGATGTAAAAGGCCTGTACTTAGAAAATTATAAGACACTAAAGAAAGAAATTGAATAAAATACAAATAAGTGGAAGTATATACCGAGTTCATGGATGGGAAGAATTAACATCATTAAACTGTCCATACTACCCAGCCCTGGCTGATGTGGCTCAGTTGGTTAGAGCATTACCCTATAGATCAAAGGGTCATGTGTTTGATTCCAGTTTGGGCACATACCCAGGTTGTGGGTTCAATCCCTTGTCAGTGCATGTCCAAGAAAGCAACCAATTAATATTTCTCTCTTACATAGGTGCTTCTCTCTCTTTTTCTCTCTTTTTTCCCTCCTCTCTCTCTAAAAGCAATGAAAAAAAAATACCATTGGCTGAGGATAAAAAAATTTTTTCTAAATGTCCATACAACTCAAAGCAATCTATAGATTCAATGCAATTCCTATCAAGATACCAATGGCACCTTTCATAGAAAAAGAACACATATTCCAAAAATGTATGTGGAATCACAAAAGACACCGAACAACCACAGCAATCTTGAGAAAAATATCAAAGTTGGAGAAATCATGCTACCTAATATCAAACTACACTACAAGACATAAACATGGCATAAAAAATCACATAAACATGGCATAAAAAATCACATAAACATGGCATAAACATGGCATAAAAAATCACATAAACATGGCATAAAAAAAACATACATATAGATCAATGGAACAGAACAGAGAGCCCAGAAATAAATGCGCACATACATGGCCAATTAACATTTTTTTGTAGTAATAGTTTTTCTGACATATCTCCTCAGGCAAGGGAAACAAAAGAGCAAATAAGCAAATGGGACTCATCAAACTAAGAAGTTTTTGCACAGCAAAGGAAACCATCAACAAAATGAAAAGACAACCCAATGAGAGAACATATTCACCAATGAAACATCTGATAACATGTTAATATTCAAAATTTATAAAAAACTTATACAACTCATCACCAAAAAATCCCCAAACAATCCAATTTAAAAATGGACAAAGCACCTGAATAGACAATTCTCCAAAAAGGAAAAGATGCTTAACATCATTAATCAATCATCAGAGAAATGTAAATTTTTTTCTTTTTCTTTAGTTTATAAATCATGTTTATTCTATTACAGTTGTCTCAGTTTTTACCCCTTCACCCCCCTCCACCCACCCTACCCCCACCTCCCACTCCCACAGTCAATTCCCACTCTGTTGTCCATGTCCAGGGTCATTCATACATGTTCTTTGTCTAGTACCTTCCCGTTCTTTCCACCATTGTCCTCTTTCTCCATCCCCTCTGGTCACTTTCAGTCTGCTCCATGTCTCCGTGCGTATGGTTTATTTTGTTTGTTAGTTTATTTTGTTGAATAGAGTCCGCTTATAGGTGAGATCATATGGTATTTGTCTTTCATCAACTGGTTTATTTCACTTAGCTTAATATTCTCCAGTTCCATCTATGTTGTCACAAAAGGTAGGAGTTCCATCTCTCTCTCTCCCTTTCTTTCTTAAATGCAGATTGATTTTATTTATTTTTTTAAATGTCAAAGTTAATTATAAAATATTAAAAACATTTAAAACCATTATAAAGTCTCAGAAATTAAACCAACATGACACCAGCACAGAAATAATCAAGTAGATCAATGAAATAAAATGAGCATTCTAGAGACAAATGTATATATCTGTCTAACAATGTAATATATGATTAAGTTGATATTTCAAATCAATGGGTAAAATAAGGCTTATTCAACAAATAAGGTGCATGGACCCCTATTATTTGAAATAAAACAAATATAGAACCCTATTTCACACATTATACAAGAAATATTCAGGTGAGTTAAAAATCAATATATATAACCTAAGGAGTTTTAAAAGAAAAATAGAACTAATATTTTTCATGACCTGAAGTAAAATATTCAAACCCTGAAGCTAAAAAGTAAATATTGACAATATGACTATATTAAATATTTAACTACATAGAAATATACATATTTTAAAAAGTTAAAAGACAAGAAATGGAATAAAAAAGTATTTGCAACACATTAAAACATGGTTAATAGGTTTTTTGGGGGTATTTTTTGGAAAAAAGTTCTACAAACCTTTAATACATAAATGGATAAAGACTACCAAAAAGTCATTTAAAGGTTTTTTTTTTTAAATAATAGAAATAGGCAAGAAATATACAAAAACAGGTTTAGTTTCAACAAATAGTAAAGGAACAATTAAAATAACATCATTGTCACAAGGAGATTAATGAGTATTAAAAATATTGGTAATATCAAGTACTGGCAACTGTGAAAGGAACTGGGTATTTATAGAAACTTTTTCTTCATCTTAAAGCAGTCCCTTTAGCATATTTTGCAGTGCTAGTTTGGTGGAGGTGTATTCTTTTAGCCTTCTTTTGTCTGGGAAAATCCTTCTTTCACCTTCCATTTTAATTGAGAGCCTTGCTGGGTAGAGCAGTCTTGGTTGCAGGCCTTTGCTTTTTAATACTTGGAATATTTCTTGCCAGTCCCTTCTGGCTTGTAGTGTTTCTGTTGAGAAGTCAGATGCTAGCCATATTGGGGCTCCCTTATATGTTACTCCCTGTTTCTCCCTTGCTTGCTTTAGGATTCTCTGTTTGTCTTTGCTATTTGCCATTTTAATGATGATGTGGCTTGGAGTGGGCCTCATTGGACTCCTCTTGAATGGGACCCTCTGTGCTTTCTGGACTTGTGTGCCTTTTACTCTTCTCCAATTAGGGAAGTTTTCCATCATGACTTTTTCAAACAGGTTCCCTACCCCTTCCTCATCCTCTTCTCCTTCTGGGAACCCTATTATATGGATATTATTATGTTTCAGGTTGTCCTGCATTTCCCTCAATGCCTCTTCATTCTTTTGGAGTCTTTTTTCATTTTCTTGCTCTTTCGGGGAGCCTTTTTCTACTTTGTCCTCCAACTTGCTGATTTGATCCTCAGCTTCATCTAGCCTGCTTTTGATTCCTTCTACTGTGTTCTTCAATTCTGAAATTGTATTCTTCATTTCCTCTTCTCTCTTATTGATGTAGTTTGCAGTAAGTTCCTCATAGTTTCCCTGGAGTTTTTGGTAATTCTCTCTGAGCTCACTGAGCTCATTGAGCTTCCTTAGAACCGTTGTTTGGAACTTAATATCTGATAGTTTACTTGCCTCTATTTCATTTAGTTCAGTTTCTGGGGATTGCTCCTTTCCCTTCGAGTGGGGCATATTTCTTTGTCTTCCCATTATTTGTGAGACTCTTCTCTTTTGCTTCTGATTCTTAAGTTGATCTGTCTTGATTTTCTGACTTTGTGGTGTGAACTTCTATGGTCAGAGACCACTGTTTTTACTTTCTGGATCTGCCTCTGTTGTCTGATGTCGTCCCTGTCTGACCTTCGGTAGACTCTTCAAGACTTCCAGTAATCTACTGTTCGTGGCTGTCTCCTTCAGCTGTTAATCTAGTCACTCTGCGCTCAGCAGGGCACCTTAGACAGCTCAGGGCGGGGCCAAGTTCCTACTAGGGGCTGGGTTGTTGGGTCCTCTCACACTGCTGCATATGGGGGGATGAGTCAGCACCAAGATCCCGCCAGCTACTCTCTCATTTCTCTCACCAAAGCCTCCTTCCTCAGTCTCTCCTCAGGGGTCTCTAGCCCACTCTGCCCCTTTTTTTGCCAGAGACCAGGGTAAGTGCCTGCAAATAAAAATTTATGTGTTAGTCCTTTAAACAGTTCTTTGCGTCTCCAGCCGCCTGTCTCTGGCAGAGAGCAACCCTGCCGCTTTTCGCAGCTGGCTGTTTTCCATGCACTTTTTGGGCTCTGGTGCTGTGGGCTAGAGATCCCCATAGAGATACTGTGGTTTAGACCCTGCTCTTCTCAGGGGGATCCAACTGGCTGTTTTAGTATCCTTCTGGTGCTGCCACTCGTGGGCACCCCGTCGACCTTCTCAAGTCTCTACAGCACTCCTTACCAGTTAGATTGCACTAAAGCTGATTCTTCTGTCTCCAAAGTTACAAGGCTTCTCTCTCACTGTTGTTCAACTGTTTGTTCCAGGTGATTTCTCCAGTTTAGCTGTAATTCCAGATTTGTCCTGGGAGGAGGTCAGTGCGACTTCTACTCACTCTTCTGCCATCTTGATTCTCCTGAGAAATGCAAATTAAAACCACTATGAGATATCACCTCACATCTGTCAGAATAGCTATCATCGATAAATCAACAAACAAGGGCTGGCAAGGATGTGGAGAAAAGGAAATCCTTGTGCATCGTTGGTGAAAATGCAAATTGGTACAGTCACTATGGAACTGCCTTATGACCCAGTGATTTCACTTCTGGGAATATAAACACCATGCTATCTCACCTGTAAGTGGAAACTAATCAACAGAACAAACAGGCAAGCAAAATACAATGAGAGACATTGAAATAAAGAGCAAACTGACAGTAACCAGAGGGGAGGGGGAAAGAAGGAGAAGGATTGTCAAGGAACATGTATAAAGGACCCAGGGATGTAGCCAAAAAGGGGTAGAATTGAAGGTGGGAGGTGGGAGTGGGTGATATGGGGAAGAGTGGTGGGAGGAAAATGGAGACAACTGTACTTGAATAACAATAAAAAGAAAGAAAAAATATATGCATCCCTGTAATCACTGCATCATTATTTATAATAGCCAAGGTTTGGAGGCAGCCTAAGCGTCCATCAGTAGTAGAGTTAATAAAAACAAGTGTGGTACATTTACACAATGGAATACTACTTGGCCATTAAAAAGAAGGAAATCTTACCTTTTGTGAAAGAATGGATAGACCTGGAGAATATTATGCTAAGTGAAATGCAGTCAGAGGAAGACAAATGCCGTATGATTTCACTTATATGTGAAATCTGATGGACCAAATAAGATAACAAACTAAATAGAAATAGTCTTGTAGATACAGAGAACATACTGACAGCTGTCACAGATCAGGGGGTTTGCGGGACAGGTGTAAAAGGTGACGGGATTAAGCAACAAATCCTAGACAGCCAAGAGTTATGGTGATTACAAGAATGAAAGAGGGTGGGAGAGGTGGGAGAAGGTAAAAAGGGGATAATTGGTTATGGAAGGAGACTAGACTTGGGGTGGTGAACACACAATTCAATATACAGATGATGTGTTATAGAATTGTGTACTTGAAACATATAATTTTATTAACCAATGTCATCCCAATAAATTCAATAAAAAAGCCTTCATCCTAAAATTTAGAGTAACAGTTTCAGTATAGCGGTAGTGGCAGAAAGTAGGATACAGTAGATCAAGGAATGAGTGGGAAGAGAAAAATAACCACAAAGACAGTCTTTCATATTTTTTTTCTATGAAAGAAGAATGAAAAAGGAGGTGGTGGCTAGAGAAAAATGTGATATCAAGAGGAGGTTGTTCTGCAGTTAGGTGACACTTGAGCATGTTTAGTACTGATAGAAAGGAAGCCAAAAGGTGAAAATAAAGGAGAAGGAAATCTCCCCCTTTCACAGAGTGAGAACTCTGAAAAGGTGAGAAGCAAGAATATCAAAAGCACAGGTGGGGATATTGGCATTGGACTATTAATTCACACACTGAAATGAGAAGGAGCAAAAGGAGGACAAGGTGACTGTAGGTGGCAATAAGCTGCTTTGGCTGTATGAAGTTGGAGAAGTTGTTATAGGCTTCTATTTTCTCCTTGAAGTAGGAGGCTAGGACATATGCTGAGGGGTGAGAAGAAAACTGGCAGGAACAGAGTTTTAAGAAGAGAAATTGTTGAAAATAACTGTGGCCAAGAAACGGGAGTGAGAACTAATTAGGAAATCAATGGCAGCCCAGCTGAAGTTGGAAATCATGAATTAGCTTTTCCAGGTAGATGTTTTAGGACAGTACAGCCATATTAAACACATGCCTCAATATAAAGCAAACTAGGATAAATGTTACATGAATGACATAAACAATCATGCCCAAATACATAGCAAGAAGAGGGAAGTCAGTATTGACTGCATTTGTCAAAAAGAAAAGTGAGCATTTTCTAAGACAGATGAGAAATGTCATGGTATTCAAAGTGAGGGAAATTCATAGGTGATGGCTTAGGGGTGAAGACAGACAATGTCCTGAGAGACAGGAAAGAATTGCAGAAAATGTGGCTCCTTGGTGAGAAGTAATGTGAACTATATTAAACAGATAGTTGTGCCTAAGTCTGGAATATGTGTGTGTATATGTGTATGTACTTGTATGTATTTGTGTATATGTATAAGTTTGGAGCCACTAGGAATCTTGAAGCAAAGCAGTGATACATGGTGAGCAGAGGTGGCAAATGAAGAACACACATATATACAAACACAAAAACACATGTATCAACTTATATACCTTTATCAACAACACTATTGAAGTAGGTAATGATACTTTAATTTGGTTTACGATAAATGGCTTTTTAGGAGTATACATAAAAATATAATTATATAGCTTATCGCATTCTTTATTATGAAGGTATTTTTAAAAACTAACATATTTTCAGTTTCTAGAAAAGCCCCTTTTCTTTCATTCTTTCAAGAAATATTTGATTAGGTACCAAGTAGTGTTCTAGGTGCTAAGACTACAACATGGAACAAAACCAAAAAAGGAAAAATACCTGCTCTCAGTGAATTCACCTTTTATTAAAAGGAAAGACAGACAATAAAAAACAAATAGGTAAAAGATAGCCCTGGCGTGTGCGGCTCAGTGAATTGAGTATCTTCCTGTGAATCAAGGAGTTGCTGGTTCGATTCTCGGTCAGGGCAAATGCCTAGGGTGTAGGCTAGGTCCCCTATTGGGGGCATGTGAGAAACAATCATACATTGATGTTTCTCTCCCTCTCTTTCTCCTTCTCTTCCCCTCTCTCTAAAAATAAATAAAATAAATCATATATATATATATATATATATATATATATATATATATATAATGCAATGATGGTGTAAGTTCTTTGGGAAAAAAATAAAGACTGGAGGAAAAAAAGACTTAGGGGATGTTTTATGATATTGAATTGAGTGGTTAGCAAAGGTCTCATTGTGGTGTTAACATTTGAAAAAAGCTGAAGGGTGTAATGAAAACTGCCATGGGGCAATCTGAGATGATTGAAAGGACCTTGGTTTTTACTCTGAGTGAAAGGGCAGGACATTAGTGGTTTTTGAGCAAAGAGGGGAACATGATCTAATTTAAGTTTCAAAAGGATCACTTCAGCAGCTGTACAGAACTTAGAGTGGGAGGGCAAGAGGGGAAATGGTGGAATAAGTAATATGACTATAATTGTCATTTTAGAGAGCAATGATACTGCCGTGCTTTAGGTAGCACTGTTGTGGTGGTAGGTAGTCTGTTGGAATATGGACATATCTGTAGCAAGCCAACAGGATTTGCTGAGGGAATGAATATAAGGTATGCATCAAAGAGTGATTTTAAAGATTACTCCCAATTTTTTACATTTAAGCCAAGGAATGGATTTATTGTTTAATAAGATGGAGAAGACTGCAGATTGGAGATGAAGATCAGGGTTTAGTTTTGGGTTTATAAAGTCTGAATGCTTATTACATATCCAAATGGTGATATTTAGTAAGCAGCTGGATATATAACTCTGGAGTTAAGTCCACAGCGGAGATACTCATTTTAAAAGTGTTTGTCTTATATATGAGTACAGGTAGAACATAAAAGAACCTCAAGGACTGGACTCTAGATCCCTGTGAAGTTTAGTGGTAGATTGAGGAATATTGGTGGTGAGCCAGAAAGATCCAAAGTAGGTGGCATCCTGAAGCCATGTGACAAAAGTGGTTTAAAGAGAAAAAAACTATCAACTCTGTGAAAAGGTACTGAGAAGTAATTTCAGATGGGTTTTGGGAGCTAACCATTGGATTTTGCAATGTGGAGATTATTGGCAAATTTGACCAGAGCATATCACATAGACAGGTAGACTTATTGATATAGATGCAACAGAATATGAAGGGAAAATAATTGGAGATTCCTACATAGACAGTTCTTTTGAGGAGTTTTGCTATAACTAGGAGAAAAGAAATAAAGTATTAGCTTATGGAGAACTTAACTTGTGGTATAGGGTTCTGGCCAAGATGAAGAGTAGGTAGACACACTTTGCCTCTTCGCACAACCACAGGAAGGATTGTTCCTATGGTTCCTAACCTCAAAACAAAAAACAATGAGAACTGACAGGAAATCCAACTGTATGGAAGTCCAACAACTGAGGGTTTAAAGAAGAAATATTCATCCAGACATGTAGGAGGGGCAGAGCCGGGAGCCGGGGAGAGAGGATACAGTGTGGCGGTGGCAGCGGTCAGTGGAACAGGTGGTCCCACATTCACACGTGGCAGATAATCAGGAGGGATACCTGGGGAGGGAGCGATCCCAGCCCTAGGCCAGACAGAGCAGCCCATGGTTCCAGCACTGGGAAATAAAGCCTCATAACTTCTGACTACAAAAACCAGTGGGGGTTGGAGTGGTGGGAGAAATTGCTGGTCTCTCGGAGAGTCTGTTTAAAGAGCCCCCACAGTCCTAGAACATACACAAACCTACCTCTCAGGGAACCACCACAATGGCAACAGCTAGAGGGGCACCAGCAGCATAGGGGAAGTGGGTAAAATGACTGGAAATGGGGTAAGTGCCGAACAAGTGGCACTGGCCCCTCTCCAACCCCTCCCACACATACAGTGCCACAAAGCATCAAAGCAAGTTGCCACACAGTGGCAAATACCTAAGGCTCTGCCCCTTACAACATAAGATGTGTGCCAAGACAGGGAATCAAAGTAACTCTACCTAATACACAGAAACACAGGGAGGCTACCAAATTGAGGACACAAAGAAATATGGCCCAAACGAAAGAACAGATCAAAACTGCACAAAAATAACTAAACAAAATGGAGATAGTCAACCTCTCAGATACAGCATTCAAAACACTGGAGATAAGGATGCTCAGAGAGCTCACTGAGTACAGCAAACACATAAAGGAAGAAATGAAGGCTACAATAAGTGAAATAAAAAAATCAAAACTATGTACAGTGAACTGACAAACTCACAACTATTAACAACTGAATCTAAAAAACAAAGATAAAAAAACTAAGCAAACAACTAGAACAGGAATAGAATCATAGATATGGAGATCATATTGAGGGTTATCAGCAGGGAGAGGGAAGGGGGAGAATGGAGGAAAAAGTATGGGGATTAAGAAGCATGATTGGTAGGTACAAAATAGACAGGGGGATGTTAAGAATCATACAGGAAATGGAGAAGCCAAAGAACTTACATGTATGACCATGGACATGAACTAAATGGGGGCGGTTCCTGGAGGGAAGGGTAATATCAGGCAGAGGGTAACAAAGGGGAAAAATTAGGACAACTATAGTAGCATGATCAATAAAATATACTTAAGAAATGGGAGGACTTAAAATCAGATCTTTTTTTCTTGTCAGAATAAATTTCAGCACTTTTAAACTGTTGAGAGAAATGATCTGGTAAAGGAAGAAAAATTAATGATGAGGAAAGGAAGTACAGAATTGCTGTTGTGATTAAGGAAAAGGGATGGGACCTAGTGGACAAGTAGAGGAGTTGGACTCAGACAAAAGCGTGGATACTTTATCCAGAACACTAGGCAAGGAAAAGTATATGGATAAAGATGTAGGCATATGGTAAATGTAATGAAAAATGATGAAAACTTTTTCATGATTGTTTCAATTTTCTTGGTGAAATGGGAAGTGACTTATAAATTTAAAAATAGTAATGGCATATTGGGTATAATATGTCTGGAAAGTACCAAAATATTATTTGAGGTTAGTCATGAATTTACGAAGTAGGCCAATTAATGTCATGTACTTTTTTCCTAGACACAGTGGCTTATATTTGATCAAGATCACACAAGTCAGATATTTTGCTTCAAGAAGGACAGGCGTTTTATCAAGGGAATGTGATGAACCCAGAGTGGCCAAAGTAGAGCTGAAGGTGCATGCTAGAAAGTCAAAACATTTGCCCTGGGCAAGGAAGATAGGGAGAATTTAAAGTAGGTGAAGGACAGTAAAATGGTTGTTGGATTATTGAATTTTTTAATAGAATTTAGGGCAGGTGGGGGAAAAGGAAGGGAAGGGGAAAGTCAAGGAACATATGGCAAAGACTCATGGACAAAATCAAAGGGGAAGAGCGGAGGGAGGGCGGGAGGGAGGGGGCAAGGGAAAGTGGTGGGGGGTAGGAGGAGACAAATGTATTTGAAAAAATAAATTAATTAATTAAAAAAAAGAAACAATTAAAATAAAAAAATTTAAAAAAACCTCACCCACATTTACCCAATGCAAATAAAAGAGCTGATGGGACACAATGGGTCCCTGCTTGTGATGAGCACAGGTTTGGGTCTGCTAGGTGGGCCCAGGTGGGCCTCTCTGGAATCCTGCTGCTCAATGCCCTGATAAGATTATCTGAGCAAAAAAAAAAAAAAAAAAGAATTATTGAGTATTTACAGAACTATCAATAGTTTGACCAATCAAAGACTATAATTTTGAATTGAAGTATAATGAAATGTCCTTATATAAATATAAAAGAATCTTGAGTAGAGTCAACTTTTACTCACTCAGAATTTCATCTTCCTATGAAAAGGAATCTGGAAAGAATTTGGCTGTATATTGGTAAGTAATATATTACCTCCTAAAGCTAGGTAATATCACATAAATATGAGGGCATAAATTGTCACAAATATTTTCAAAATTCAACAGTTTGTGTTTTTTAAATATTTATAAGTACTGCCTCTTAAACACAAAATTACTAGATTAATTTTTTAAATTTGATCTCTTATCAACACTTCTAGCTTTCTACGCATATGGATAGTAGACATATACATTCTATATTTTCAGGATGCAGGGATCCCATCTAACTGTATAAGAGCAAAAATTAAATATAAGCTTTTGGATGATTACATAATAATGAGGTAGCCTAGGAAGTGGTACCAGGGTGATAATTTTTATTTCCCACTCACAACAGTGCAAATGTATGTGCTCTTGGAACTGACATATAAAATCAAGCAATGCTGAGGCATGTTACTTTTTTCTTTGAGATTAACATATGGTAAAAATTCTGTAAAATAATCTAGGAATAGCAAAGCTGTTTCTTAACAATCTTACAGAGGAATAGATATGGAAATCAAAGACGTGTTCTACACTGGACTTTGGCTTTCTTGCTGTGATTGACACACCAAGATAAAAATCCCCACCATTCCTTTTGTATCATTTAACACCTACTTGAGGGCCTATGAATAAAAATAAGAAATAAATACAAATGTTTAATCCATAATGGAATGTAAGTCCCATATCCTGGTGATAAAGCCTCTAGTATTTATGTATATTGTCACTGACTTTCAAATCAGAGATAGCAGAGGATGCCAGGTTGAAGAGCTAAGAGATGGAATTAGACTATTGTAAGTTCTCATCTGTCAAACAAACTAAATCGCCTGGTACCACCAGACTTGAGTAGAAGTCCCTAGAAGTAAAAGTGGGAGGTAGTTTCTTACACCCCATTTTCCTATTCATATCTCTATTTGACCCTGTTTTGATACACACACCTTCCCCTTCCCAGTTGTAAATTTCAGGCATAACTTTAGAAGGGATTAGTTCAGAAAGATGACGTTCTTCGAAAAGTTTCAAATAAATTGGATTCAGATATAAGCTGCATATACAAGTGCCAGCATTTGTAGTTTATAACTTTGTACTCTTTGAAACAACTAAAAAAATCAGATAAAATATATGCAACAGATTTCAGAAGTTGGACAATAGGAGACAGAACATGATCCCTGAAGGAAGGGGAACAATGAGGTGGGCCCTTCCTTCAGGGATCTTTCGGCTTGTTTCACGGAAGGCAGTTTTCAGGTCACAGTGTGGGATGGGTAATAGGGCCCCAGGCTCACTGGGTGGAGAAGAGTTCAGGGTTTAAGAAGGCCAAGGAGCCAGAATTCACAAGGCAGAGTACCTAGGCAGTGAGAAAGAGAGCTCAGCAGTGAGAGAAAAGAAGCTCTGGAAAGCTATAGAGCCAGCCCCTTGGGTGTTCAGCTGAGTACTCATCAACACATTCACATGGGGAAACGAGCAACACTGGAGAAAGAACTGCTGAAAAGAAGCAGGTGGAGCAAACATTAGAGACCCCACAGGGGTGGAAATAGTTTGATTTGCAAACAGTAGGATGAAAAGACTTCTCAACATATCGAGAATTAAATAGAGTTCTCAAAATGGCAATGCCTCAGTATTAGGGCAAATTAGTCCTAGACTAGGGCTCTTCTGTATCTGCCAAACAAAGCCTGACAGCACGCCTTGGAAGGCTCAAACTGTTTCCAAAGAACTACATTGTAGGTCAAAGTCCCAATATATTTAAAAGAATACAAAAAAAAGTTGTCAGCATTCAAAAACCAAAATTCACAATGTCTGGTATCTAATCAAAAATTATTGTTCATGCAAAGAAGCAGGAAAATAGGACCCATAATAAAAAGAAAAACTAATCAGCAGTGACAGTCCTAGAAATGACTAGGATGGATTGAATTTGTAGAGAAATATATTCCAATAGCATTTATTTTTTCTTTTTCTTTTTTTGTTTTAATGTAATATTTTAATTGTATTTCTCCATTAATGGTTATCCCCTTGGTACTCACCCCTCTGCAATCACCCCGCTGTTGTCCATGTCCATGAGTTCTTTTTCCGTTTTGCTCGAGCCCTGCACCCCAATTCCATCCCCTTCCCCAGAGCTGTCATCTGCTCTCCATCTATGGGTCTGTCTCTCTTTTGCTTGTTAGTTCGGTTTGTTCATTAGATTCCCAATATGAGTGAAATCATATAGTATTTTCCTTTCTCTGACTGGCTTATTTCACTTAGAATCATGGATTCAAGAAAGTAGAAGAAAGTAAGCAGGATGAAGAAGACATACACACACTTATAGACATTGAATACTTATATACATACAGATATGCAGATATCCAAAACATACTTTTTGAGATAAAAAATATGATGAGTTTTTGCCTTAAGGAGCTAGAAAAGATAAGCAAATTAAACCCAATGTAACATTAAGAGGAATACAGATAAAATATGATCCAGAAGTCAACTAAACAAACAACAAAATGAGAGGGAGAGAGAGATAAAAGAGAGAAAACTTTTTTTTAAATTAAAAATAATAAACCCTTAGCTATACTGAACAGAGAAATAAATAAATTACTAATATCTGAATGAAAGAGAAACTATCACTACAGATATTATAGATGTTAAATAGATGACAATGGAATATTTTGAACAACATTTACTAATAAATGTGACTAAATAGAATGGAAAAATTTAAGATAAACTACTAAAGCATATTCAAGAAGAAATAGACAATCCTGAATATTTGTTTATCTATTAGAAAAATTAAGTTTCTTGATAAATGTCTTTTAACAAAGAAAAGTCAAAACTCAGATGGCTTCTTTACTGAAACCTAACACACATTTAAAGGAGTAGTAAAAAGGAGAGAGAGAAAACACTCATGAACATGGACAACAGTGTGGTGATTGACAGGGGGTGGGGGGCTGAAGGGAGCTGGAGGCGGGAATAAGAGGGATAAATGGTGAGGGGAGGAAACTTAGGGTGGTGAACACAGAGTACAGTGTACAGATGATGTGTTAAGGAATTGTGTATGTGAAACCTGCATAATTTGTTAACCAGAGTCACCCTAATAAATTCAAGAAAAAGGAAAAAAATAAAGTAGCAGTGATACCACTTTTATACAAATTCTTTTCATAATCAAAGAGGGAACACTGTCTGTTTGAATAAAACTATTTATGAGCACTAAAATCCAAATATCACATAATTCTTACATTTTACACAATGCTAGTGTTCTTTTGAATTGTTTTCCAAACACTTGAAAACGTAAAACCAGTATTAGCTCATACAGACGGCGGGCCAAAGTTGGACAAAGGGACAGCTTGCTGATTCCTGACGCAGCGCAATTAGAACTCTCCCATGCTGCTGTGGGAATTGTAAATGGTGCAACTGCTTCGAAAACAGTGTGGTAGTTTCTTTAATAGTTAAACGTACACCTACTGTATGATCCAGCCACTTCACTCATAAGTATTTATCCAAGAGAAAAGGAGGCATATAACCTCACAAAAACTTACGCATGCTTATTTGTAGAAGCTTTCTTTGCAATATCCCCAAACTGGAAACAACTTAAATCATCAGCTGGTGATGGATAACCAATTGTGATATATGCATGCAATGGAATCTCAGACATAATAAAGAATAAACTATCAATACAAACAACATAGATCGCACCTTCAAATAATTATGCAAAGTGAAAGAAGCTAGTTAAAAAGGCTTACAGTATGATTTTAATTATATCAAATTCTACATAACGTCAGATCATCTACAGTGATAGAAAGCACGTAGTGGTGTCTTGGGGAGAATTGGGCAGGTGAGAGAGGTTTTGAATTATAAAGATCCACACAGCAACTTTTGGGGGCGATAGAAATGTTCCCTGTTAATTGTGGTGGTGATTTCAAAAGTATATATGTAGCGCAAACTCATCAAATTGTATACGTTAAATATACAAATTGTATTTTATGTCACCTATACCTCAATGACATTGTATGAAATAAACCTGTCCTCAGAAACAATGTTTTTAACTTTATAGTCCATCCTAAATTTAAAGGAGGGTTTCCCTCTGGAGTAATTGTTTGTAAACCTTTCTTCTAATTATAGAGCGGTGGGCTTTAATTCCTTTAATATTGCACCGCGACTTAGGAAAGCAGATGGGACTATGCCTGGAGAGTCAAGCATACAGTAGGCAAGCATAATGATTTCTGAATTGAGGAAGGAATATGTTATAAGGGAAATATACTATATACATACCATTTAAGCATTTCAATGTTGGACTATGTGTAACACCAGTCATCTTGGAAGCACCTTAGGACGGGCCCACTTCCTGTCAATTCCACAGTCATTTTGATTTTCCCATCTCACAATTTCAGATGAGACAAGGGAAGTTTGTCATACATTATGCCAGCTGGTAGACTGAGAGTAAGGAATCTAAATTGCACCACTAAAAATTCCAAGTGCCAAGTGGGAAGTTAGAGATAAATTATTCCAACTTCTTCATTTTGTAGGTAAGAAAAATGAGATACAGAAGGTAAAGTGATGCTATAATACATTTTAATCCTTGTCTGTTATATGCCAGTCAAATATTGGCCAACGTACTGTAGGCAAGTAGTAGTAGATGAGCTTATTTCATTATATCGACAAGAAAAACATGAGATCATATCAAAGATCTTAATGATCAGTGAATCACTGCCCTTGCCGCTTTTCCTTTTTATATATGTATTAAAGTTTTTAATACATGCCCATCTGAAATGTTGTGCAGAGTGAATTTGGTACAGTAGATTGGTGCATATTTCCTTATATGAACCATTTAAAATAGTTTAATATATACATGATTAAAAAAATGTTGGACACATGTACATTAACACATTGGCCCTAAAAATCAATAACTGGTTTTTCAGCTTTAAGTATGACCTCATCCTGAGAGAGAAGACTAGTGTAAGAAGATAACACAGCGCGTTCTATTATACATATTATTTAAAATCAGCACTAATTGAAGAGTTGAAATAAGTGTAATATCATTGTTTTTATTTATATAAGTGAACTCCCAAATGGAAACTCTAAAGACCAAATTGATTTGCAAAGCCCCATTATTCTCATGTATTCTTTCTCTGTAAAACTTATAATTCAGCACAGTATTAGTTCACAAACAAAAGCTTTGCAAGGTTATCGTTTTTGTCTGATTTGTCTGGTATCTCCCTTGTTTCCTAAGCCTGCATTACACATTCTAAATAGGACCCTGTGAACGTAATTAAGGGTCACACATACGGTATAAAGAGTAGGGGATGAGGAATTAATTTCTCAGTTTTTCTTCCCTGGGCTTCAGATCACTTTGCAAGGTACTAGTCTATTCAGCAATACAGAGCTCAGAGGAAAAGACCAAACTGCTACAGCTGCTATGCATTATAAAGCAAGAGAAAGAGAGAAGAAAAACTTAGATTTTATTTTCACACAAAATGATCACCCACAGTCTGTACACTTTGGGAATAGCTCTGTGTTTTAGGTTGGATAGGCTTTTAATGGTCTTCTTTTTTTCCCAAGTTTCACTCTGTTCATGAACATCATTAAAACTCAGAGCACACTTCTGGGCCTCATTTATGCAAATTGTGGACTATTCAAAAGAAAGAACATAAAGGTGATACAGAATAACCAGGAAACTGCACTCTGAGGGTAGTTATTAATGACATGAAGGAATTAGGGGGACAGGATTAAACCATGTCTACATTGACCCACTATCACAAATATTTTGACACCAAAATGTGATTTTATTGTAAGGTGCCTATGACACTCACTAAGATGATAAAGATTAAAATGCTTTTAAAAACAAGAAAACATTGAAATGGGTGGACCTACCTACTAATTGAGAAATCACAGGCATTGATACTGGGGAGATTTGATAGCACACTTAAATAGACATTAATTACTATATCATATAGGAGAGGAGACTTTAGTGGAATTTGTCATCTTGTTCCTATCCATAGCTTACTTTACCTATTGGTGTACAAAAGGTTGCAACATTTTAATAACAAATGAATTGTCCCACCTTGACTTGTAAAGCTCCACCTTAACATTTGGATCTATGAACTACATAACGTTAGTTGAAGTTTTATAGCTTCTGCTTAGAATGGTATTGTCATTTCTGCCTTTTTGTTAAAATTGTCAAAGGGAGAGCTGAAGTTTGATTTAGTTCCCTCCTTCCTACAGTGTGCTCAGTTCCTCCCATTTTATCCCAAATGAGTTACGGCAGCAATTCAAATAAATTCTTTTTATTTTTACCCATACTCCCATCAACTTTTACAGTGTCCACATCCTAGCTGCCTGCTGAAGATAACAGTCTACGGACTTATGTCTATTTCCTTTCACCTCAAGAAAAAAATCACAGGAACAGTATGTACAAATAGAACGAAACCGTAACAGATCTGGTAAGGCAGAGTGTGAGTGGAGGAGTAAAAGGAAAGAAAAATAAGAAACCATAAGTGAATCACTTATAAAAAACAGTAGAGAAGAAATAGATTGATGAAGAAAAAGCAGAAACCATTGGGGAAGACAACTGGCAGGTGAGTGTGCTGCTGGAGGAAATGGTGTTCTTTCATGGAGTAACAAGCAAAGCATTTCCAGGAACCAGGTATGGAAGATTGGGGCCTGTAAGATTTATTGAAGTTGAAGTAAACATAAGGAGCTGTCCCAGATTTAGCTTGGTCCCCTGTGGAAAAACTCCGATCTTATCTTCATCAGGCCCAGAAAGAGGGCCAGAGTCCAGGCATTTTGCACCATCGGTGCAGTTCATATCTGCCCTCAATCAGCTCGCATAGTCTGAGTCCCCAGCTGCGCTCTGGCTGTCTAGACGTGCCCAGGCCCATGCATGAAGCCTGTGCTGCTGCTGGACCCACAGGCTGGTAAGGAGGGCAACGGTGCGAATGAACGAGGAGAGTGGTGTGGGAGAGAAAAAGAGAGGCAGCGTGGGCTTTGTTAGGCTTCAGTTATACCATCTTAGGGTTGGGAAGAAGGGCCAGGCGCCCTTTCATACGAATCAATTTTCCAATTTTTCCCAGGCTCCTACTATATCCTCCTCCTAAACCAATCCATTTCCTACATCTTCCAGGGGCTCTGTGCCCCTTTTCCAACCCAATCCTCCCCAGGCTGGACTGACATGCCTCTGTGGTAGCCAACTTGGCTTGTACTGAGCGGGCCTCAAAGTAGAAGCACTTCCTCCTGCATTATCTTGACTTCTATTAGGAACATGCCCAACAGAGGAATTTCCCCTCCTCCTTCCCCGTAATCCAGTTTCTTGGGCTGCAGGCCCCCAGCGAGATTGGAAAACTGTTTTTTTTTTTTTCCTCCCTACACTGGGAGGGAGGGTGTCAATCCCTTTGGCAGGGAAATGCGGTGATCCCCTGGGGTGGCTATGAATGCTGCAATTTTCTAGCAAAGCAGGCTTATTATCTGATTCAGCTTCCTAGTTTATTAGGCTTCCTAATGTCTGATTCTTTTTGTTCTTTCTCTTTATTAATATTTAGCTGCCTACACTAACAAGTGGGTCATCCTGGAGCCCTGAAAAAGCTCCAAAAACTCAAAGGGAAAAAAAATACAAAAATAACAATTCACCATGGGTGAATAATAATTCTTGTATATTAAACATATAAGGATGACTAGACAAAGTAATTAAATGGGAAAAACAACAAGAAGTTGCTAACTTAAAAGATTAAATTGATAAAATATTTCAGAATAAAGTGTAAAAGAGAATGAGTAAGAAAATATAAAGATTTATAAATGATAAATATAGAAATGTAGTATTATTCTATTAGAAATTATAGAAAAAGAGGAAAAAACAAGGGAGAGGAAAAAAAGCAATAAAACCACATAAATAGAAAATATTTTTCCTGAGCTGAAAAACAGTAACAGCCTTCTGATTGAACAAAACCACAACTTATCAAGCAGAGGACACTTTTAAAGATCCACACTTACACAGGTCATGGTGAAATTTAAAATTCAAAGATGAAAATACTAAATCTTTTTGAGAGTGAGGGGTTAGGTTCCTTATGAAGTGATAAGACTTATACCATCACAAGACTCCTCTTTAACAAACTTGGATACTAGCAAACAACAGAACAAAGTTTTCAAAATATGAAGAAAAAGTGAATCAAAATTTCTTCATATATTTCTTTGTAATTATAATGGGGAGTGAAAAGAAAACTTTTTATTTTAATTTTAGGTCACACTGCCTGTTCTTGTATGATCTGAGAATTAATCATGGTTTTAACACTTTTAAATTATTTTTTAAATATCATTTTCATAACACAAATACTATATAAAAATCAAATTTCAATGTACATGAATGAAACCTTGCTCATTTATTTATGTATCATTTCTGGCTAGTTGTGACAGAGACTGCATAGCCTCCAAAACCTGAGGTGTTTACTCTTTGGCCCTTTACAAAGCCTGTGTCTGTTTTATACTCTTTGTTTTTTAACCTCATTCAGCTTAATCTCCTCCTCTCCCCACTCCCCCCAAATATATGCACAGTTCCATATTCCATTTCCACAGGGCTGTGTACATCCTGCTAGGTAACATGAGAAGCAATGAACACATTAGCAAGAATCAAATAAACAAGTTAAAAAGTAATAGAATTCTAGCTAAAATGAACTCTACAGCCAATATGAAGGCAAAATAAAGACATTTTTGGACATGCATGGACTCATAAATTATACAGCCTTTCAAGGCAGCAATCCAAAGCAGCAAAAGAGCAATACAAGAAAAAGGGTGATGTGATACAAAAGCAACAATGGCAGTAGAAAATGACCTGGACACAAAGAACACAGAAAGGAAATTAGAAGGAAATCCACTGGACATTCACACATGAAATCCCATTTGAGCAGAGATTTAATTGCAGAATTATCTTTCCTTCTTTGTCAGTTCAGTCCTACTACGTAGATCTAGAGGGAATCACATTTATATAATAACAAACTGAAAATATTGCGTTTATTCTGTTTAAGCTGTTAGACTTAACCTGTGGGTAAAGAAAACACGTCAAATGTTTATAGGTCAGAATATAAATTTGATATAACTTGATAACGAAACAATAATAATATAGTTAACAAAAATTAGAGGTGAGACATAGGGTTATAATGTCCAATTCTTTATATTTCTAGGAGGTTGTGACTGTCTGAAGTTGGCCAAGAAATAGAAGTAGAAATAGTAGCTACCAGAAATATTAATTGTGATTACCTCTGGAGAATGTGAGAAAAACTTTTACCCTTTATTTTAATTTTAGACACTTTGTTGTTTAACTATGTGCAGGGTACGCACAGGATGACAAATACCCAATCTCATTTCCTGTTCTCTCAGGGCTACTTAACATTTTGATGGGTAACAAGGGTAGCAACAAACACATTGGCACACATTAGCATGGATCAAGTAAACAAGTTAAAAGGCAATATAATTCCAGCTAAAGTAAACTAGTCTCCATATGTCCCTCATAGGCTGGAGCTGGAAATAGAATTCACCTCCTGTGAAGGCCCAGTGGGAAAGAGACCCCTAGTTTGTGTAACATTTTGCCAGCACTCCAAAAATATCCTGTAGGTAGCAACAGATTTTTTTAATTCAAGCTATTCTGGGGTCAAACAATTACCTTAAAAAAAAAAGTCAGTGGAAAGCAGATGTGCTTGAGTCAAATGATAATTATTTCTGGGTTAAGCCTATAGATTAAACTTGGGTCTGACAGTTTAGCTGAGCATTGTAGGTAAATGAATGACCATTCATTCTGAGGGTAGAAATAAATCTGAGCCACTTCTGAGAGTCTGATGGGAATTTTGGCCACTAGGTAATGGTTCCTGAGCACCAATTTCTTCCAAATGATTTGTAGCCAGCCCAGGGTGTCATAAAATAACTCCCCACCTCAAAATGCCCACTGAAGAACTGTTGGTCCTTTGAAGCCCAGATCCTTCCTTAAGGTGCACATCAGGCTAAAGCCAAATAGTTCCTACTGAGCCCAGGGAAATGGCTCACTCAGCATGAAAAAAGTACAACCCAGCAGGCTTCCTGCCTTCAAGTGTTTTTCTCTGACTAAAGCAACATGAAATGGAAAGAGAATAGCAACCAAAAACAAATAGTTCAAGCAAATGTCTTTTGCAGATAAATTACCTGGAGAGCCAGGCTGACTTCATGGGTACTCTCCTCTCATCCATGTTATTTCTTGTCTTCACCCAAATCTATGCATGAGGGATCTATCTTACAGGATTCGTGCTTTGTTTATTGTCCATGCCTCTGAACAA
Organism: Pteronotus mesoamericanus; assembly: GCF_021234165.1. Classification (NCBI taxonomy): domain Eukaryota; kingdom Metazoa; phylum Chordata; class Mammalia; order Chiroptera; family Mormoopidae; genus Pteronotus; species Pteronotus mesoamericanus. The sequence goes on from NW_026555170.1 coordinate 3,501,238, forward strand.
TTTCATGAGAAAATCTCAATCCTTGAGGGGATTTTCCCCCCTGCTTGTTTTTACAGACTTTGGCCTGGCAGTATTTTAAAGTCATTTTTGTTCCAATTATCACTGCCACTGCCACTGAATCTACTTCCTCCTGCTTTTCCCTACTTCCTCTTCTTCCCTTGAGTAATTTTTTGCTTGAAGAATAAAGTTCTGACTCTCTCTTTCTCTCACCTCTTCACTCCAGTTAGCTTCCCCCTGCTGGTCCCAACTGCTAATCGGACCATTTCTCTGCACTAAATTACAGAATTATCCCGAGGCAACAAAACTTCAACATAAATGTTTCTTTGCAGTTCAAAAGTATTTTAGGCACTAGGTGAATGCCTAGTGAGAGTTCGTCCCACAATGTACACAGCAGTATTCTTTGGGGTTTAATTTAAGCTATGAAAGCAAAAGATAAAGAAGCATTACTTCACCAACGTGATTTTCCCCTCCTTTGCTTGGTGTTTATCAGTGCTTCAAGGTCATCCTCCCATTCTGGCAGCTTTAGATTACTTCTAGGGCTTCGACTAACAAACGGCCCCTATGACTTCAGCTCCTTAGCTTTGCAGGATCCCTCTTTAACCTTCATGTGTGTGGAAAAACAACTAGGCAGCCTTGCTCCTTCTTTCTACTGTCTCTTAGATTTGCTCCTGAATCTCTGCTGAATTTTATTTGAATAATTAATCCAAGTCAATTTTTATTGAGTGACTAATGTGCTAATTAAAAGAGGAGTCATTTTGAGGTTGGTTTGGGTGTTCATTACTAAACATCACTGTAAAATATTCATATTATTTTGGGGGATTGTCAGGGGGATGTGGACAGGACAGACATGTGTAAGCATGTTAATAATAACTTTTCAACAACCGTGATTTGATTCACCGCTTTTTTCTGATTCTGAGAGTGTTGATATTATAAATCCTGGGCTCTGCCATTTCTTGCTGGGTAAAAATACATTTAGGTAATAGATGATACAGTTTAAAACAAAAGGATCCAAAAACTGCATCTCTGCCTAAATTTCTCAAGTGTCTAAACAGCGATTGGATTCAGTAAACAAGGCCATCTTGATTCCAGGAATGTCTCATTTTTCAAGCAATGCCTAGAATATATCAATACATTTCTGCTTGTTATTGTGCCTTTATATTTATCTAAATACACAAATCATAGAAATAATGCTATTTCTGTCTGACAAGGAAATGAAATTTTTAGTAACAATTGTTTAAGCTACTGTGTGACATTCTGTAGGCAAGTCGTCTTTTGACCAAAGAACTTTTCCTAAAATCATGGTCTAAAAGCTCTCAAAAGCATATTTGAAATCTTTGGTAAGCAACATTCCAATACACTGAATTCTCAGATAGTCTTGATTAGAGGTCCTAGCTAAAAGTATGGTAGAAACTTGATTAACAGAAATGCTTGAGGAATGGAATTCTGGCTAATTTAATTCTGCAATGAAACAGACACCTCTTTCTATTGTGATAATTATTATTGAAAATCTTTCTCAAATACATGGTTCCTTTTTTTTTTTTTTTTAAATACCATGGGGATCAGAAATGCATTTTTCCTTGGTAACTGAAAATTATGGAATTATCATTGTGAATACTTAGGATCACTATAAATTCTAATAGATATACAACATTGAAAAGATTGCAATACATATGTGCAAGTAATGGATTTCATAATGTCTGTATAAGTTTATTTTTATATGAGTTTATTAATGGCTTTTTACCCTTTTCCTTAGAGAGTATATTTTGCATAAATAATGGAGTTGCATTGTCTACTTGATAAAGATTTGTTGTGAACTCTTCTCAGAAATTAGTAATGGGTTCACTCTCTCCTGATAAACCAGTCTTTGGGAGCTGGGCAGCACTTAAGGAGGCTCACAGGATGCCTTGAACATTGAAGCTGTTTGGCATGAAATGGAGACAAAAATCTAAATGTTCAAAAATTATGGGAATAAAATATTAATATTCAGGCAGAGCCTTCACACTGTGGACATAAAGTTATTTAAAAGTCAAAATTCTCATGGCTCTAACTGGGAGCAAAAGGTAGAACGATATTGTTTCATAATGCCACAGTACCTCATGGGAAGTATCAGAACATCTCGGACTTTTGTGCAGATCACCTATTTTGGAGGATAAGTATTAACATGGAAGCTGTTTTTTCTCTGCCCAAAACCCAGAGGACTCTAGAACTCCTTCCACCATACCAGAGATTAGAGAGATACACACACACAACACTGAACTAAATTAGACCAATAGTGGTCCAATGAGGATGTGCAGATATGAAGGAAAATATTTTACACAAAAGGCAAATATTCTTGGAAATAAGAAGAAAAAGAAAAAAAAAAAACCCTCTGAACATGGTATAAACTTGGAGGCATTCTAAAAAGAAAAACTGGGAGCTTTAATGTGAATATTATTTAAAAGTCTTATTCATTAAAGGAAAGCAAGAAATCCAATAGTGGAATAGCAAACAGTAGAATGTTAAAAGCACAGGGCAGGATAATCAAGCACTGCAAAACCATGATAGTGAAAACAGAGTGAGGCTCAGGATGAGGGCAGAGTCATAGCCCTTAGTGAATGCCCCTAATTCCCTTGTGAGGACACTTCGGAAGGGCAGAGGGTGACATGAGAAAACCAAGACCTGGGTTCCCACCCAACTTTAGACCCTTTCTAATTGGAAGATCCTCAGCAAGTTATTTGGCTCCAGTTTCCCACCAAAACAATGAACTTAATAAAGTTACTGATTACTAGATAGTGTTGTTTCAGGATGATATCAGATAAGCCATGTGCGATGCAATCACACGGGAAGTGCTCAAAGCCTGTTACCTAGGGGAATGCGGTTGCTTCTGCTCTAACTGTGACTAAAGATGTAAGCAAAGCCCAAAGAAGGCATGGAGGAGAACATGGCTTTCTCTGCCTTTCTTTGCCTGGAAGCAATAGGAAGGCTTTGCATAAGAGATAATCTTTGAGCTGAGTTTTGAGGAATGAGTAGGAGTCTACCAAATCGAAAAAAAAAAATCTTTTTTAAAAAGAGCTTTCACAGAAATTATTTCATTTGATTTTCATAGCAATTTCGATTAAGTAAATTAGCAGTTTTTACAAATGGCAGAGGTATGTATTTCCCAGAGACAATTTTTCCCAGGGACAAAATATTTAACAAATAATTATCAGATGCAGCCTCCCAACAATACCTAGGTGAATAAGGGGCAGGGACAAATTTGTTTGAACTGGTTGAGTTGTTTAGATCTACAGCTATGGCTGAGAGTCCCCTGACATGTAGAAGGCTATGATTAGAGTCAAAGATGTGTCCTAGTTCATCTAAGGAGCATACTGAGGCCATATGCCACAGAGAGTCTTAATGAGCACCAACTCTGCATGGGTTAAAGGTTAGCTCAAGGTTAGGACCGCAATACCAAGAGTTCAAAGCTAAGTGGAATTGGAATAAAAATAAAATCAGTGGGAAATTAGGCAAACAAAAACCCTGGGTATTAACTTCAAACACAGGCTGGTGTCCAGGACTCGTTTTTGTGGGCTGGCATGTACGTGGTGTATAGCATGTTCAGAGTCATTAGAGTTCCAAGGAGGAGACTAAAGTAGTTAATAAGAGCCTAATGATTGGAGAACATAAATAAACCTCCTTGTGAAAGACTTAATAGTCTGAATTTTAAGAATCATATGGAACACTTAGAAACAGTAAGAATTTTAAGAATCATGCAGAATACTTGGAAACAGGAAAAATTTTAACTACCATCCAATTCAACTCCCACATTTTACAAATGAGAAAGCTCATTTGCCAAGAAGTCAACTAAGAGGAAACCAGCAATAAAACCCCAGGCCACCTGTTTCCTAATCCAGTGCTCTGTTGTATCACAGTAGGAATCATGGATTACAGTATTTTTGCTGCCTATATTCTGCCAAGGTGCTCTACATGCAAATATATGCCTCTGCCTTTCCCACCCCTACCTCCATATTCCTAAGAAACACAAAGAGGTGAGAATCAAAACGAAGAGACTCTAGCAGAGAGGAAAAGCAAGGGACTTGTTAAAATTATTCAGGATGTTCATGATCTAGAACAGGTTTTGTATATCTTGGTCCATGTTATTTATCTCTACCCTACACATTTCTTTCCTCCAAGTGCCCACAAGTTTAGCAGCTGAAATACTATATCTTGGATTTACTGTGTACCCTGGCCAACGACATTAAATAATGCTCTGTATCAGCCTATCAGATAAAATGAATCTCTTTACTAATTAAGGATTAAGAAATTTATTGTATACAGGAATGCATTTATAAGATGTGAAATTGTCTCAAATTTTCTTTCTGCTAATGTTTCTTCTATTGATATTTTAAGTACACTAGAGCAGATGTAAAATGTATTTGAAGAATGAGGTATGTAAATATGAAATGTAAACATAAATGTCTTTTAACACCTCATATTAAAGTCAATGAAGGAAAAATTGCTATTTGGAATAAAAAGAGAGATACATCAATTAAACATAGGAAAGACACCAGTAACATAAGGAGAACGTAAAAAAAAGCTAGTAAGGGGGTCTCAAAGGAAACAAGGGCATTTTACAAATACTGCAGTGAGAAAAGAAGTACCATAGAGAAAATAGGTCCACTAATAAATGAGAAGCATGAAATTAATGATGAGTCTAAAATGGTAGAGATAATGAACTCATTTGTAAAATCAGTCCTTAACAAGAAAAATGAAGATAGGAAGTTTGAACAATTAAGAACTAATGAAAACTTTGCAAAAATAGCTGTTGACAAGGAAATAGGAAAGAAAAGACCAGTTCTATTTTGGGCTGGATTAAAAGAATTATCTCATGGTAGTGAGGAAAGAGGGTTTTTATTATGTCAGTGATGCTATACCTAAAATCCTATTCTAAGTTTGTGGACATCTTGATCAGCTTCATTCTCATATCTAAAACTTGGGGTGAAGAGGCAAGAACTTATGGAGGTGGCACTTCTCAGGCTTGTGCACCTGCAGAAGAAGCTTGATATGCCATGCCTGAAAGGATAATAAAGAAAAAGTTGTTTTGTGCTATTTTAGCCCTCCAAGCAGTATTGGTAAACATCATGCAATGCTAGTAGCTGAAAATATGTTTTGCCTACATAAAACATGTGGTAACTTTTTCTCAAATCAAAAAGGTGTAAGTTGAAGAAGTGTTGCTCCACAACCTTAAACAGGCCATCAAAAAGCAAGATAGGGTGACATCCTGACAGACTATTTGTCTGCTCCATGAATACCTACTTTCTACTAGTTGATGGGAAGTGTAAAACTAAGTGGAAAACTACACAGAGAGAAAAACTTGTTTTCTTAGCATTAGTAAAGCTTCACTGCTTCTTCCTAATCTAGCCATGATCCATCCGGTGCCAGTGGTGTTTAAAAAAAGATTCTGCCACTTTACACATCTCTTTATCAGACTTGAACACCATGTATGAAGCTGGAGACACCCAGGAAATGAACAGCAGAGCAAGTACAGGACCAGAGAGAGCCAGGGACAATCCAAAGCTGAAGACCATCCCAGTGGCCTTTCTCCTTTCTCCAATCAGAAACTTTGGACCACTGTTTTCAATGGAAACGTGCATGAGATGACACCATCAATGTCAACAGAAGTAGAATTCTTGCTTATATAGAAGTCAAATGTTTTGGCAACTTTGATTGATTCAAAAAGTACTTACTGAGCATATATGAATGGGACGACTCCAAAAATAGGGGATGAAATTTGAGCTTAAGATATAATTGACAAGAAGTCAGCCTCCTGAGATCCTGGAGAACAACCACCAAGGCAGAGAAAGTGGCAAGTAGGAATAGCAAAAGCCTTAAGGCAGGAGTAAATTTGATGAGACTGACAACTTTTAAGAAGGACAATGTGGTTGGAACATGTTAAATGACAGAGGAGAATTCTCCTAGATAGCATGAGAGGTAGTTAGGGGGCCTACCCAGAAGAACCTTACAAACCATGACTGAGAATTTAGATGACATGCTGAGTGCAGGGGAAGTTACTGGATCATTTTAAAATAAATCATAATGATGTTATTTACAATTTTGAAAATCAATCTCATTTTAATACAATAAGATGGTCTTCTAATTTGAGGGTAAAAAATGAAAGAAATGCCTTATATTAGAATTGAAAAACATAAAAAATAGATAGCATCAGATGTAAAATTAGGAATTAGTGCTTGTTAGAGGAACCCTGTTTTGAGCAGATGGTGGTACTAAGAGGTTAATAGAAGCTGTTGAAAGAGGTGGTGCGTTTAGGACTAAAATTGCAGGTGGCTCAGCTCAAAGTTCAGGCACTTTCCTGGAGTAGTAGATGAGCAACCACAAGCAGATGAAGGAGTAGGTGGGTTTCAGTACAAAAGATTAGAGTCTATCATAGTAAATATGATACTAATTCTCCCTCCAGAAAGAACTGAATAAATTATTTCTGCATTTGCCATTTCCAATCACCAGAATTCTTCATCTGTAAAGAAGTCTAATAGAAAAATAAATGTTTGGTTATCCCAAACAATTCTCAGACAAGGTAATTCTCACATGTATTTTGAGAAGCACCAGTATTCTGAGGAAGTAAAACATGGCCTGGAGCACCAAAGTGACAAATGAACCTTGACTTCTATCGAGATCTGAGACCAGATTCATTGGTTGCAGTCACCATTTCAGGGCCCTGGCCGGGAAGCTCAGTTGGTTAGAGTACCGTCCCGACTTGCCAAAGATGTGGGTTCCATCCTTTGTCAGGGCGCATGCAAGAATCAACCAATGATGCATAAATAAATGGAACAACAAATCTCTCTCTCTCTCTCTCTTTCCCCTCCTTCCTCTCTCTATAAAATCAATAGATAACATTTTTTTGAAAAGTCACCATCTCAGGTCATTCCTACAGGAGATTCTGCAGTCATGAGGAATGTAACACCACCCAACAGAGGAGGTACTAACATACTGAGATTGAAACTGAAGTGCCAAAACAGTACATGGGAAAAAGTACTGCAGAGATAGGTAAGAAGAGAATCAGAAACAGAGAAGAGCCAGACAATTAAAAATGAGAGAACTACAGAGATGCCAAAGGTGGGAGGAGAGAACAATAAGAGGAAGAAGAGAGGGAGGGGAGAGAAAAAGAAAGAAAGGCACTGTACAGCATTTCAATGATAGAAAAGAAAGCACCCTCTTCAGGCTCTATTATTCTTGAATTATGCTTTAGAAGTAACACGTAATGCATGTTTCTGCAGAATGAGTTAAAAGGCTGTTGCTATGTGTATTCAAAAAGATCTGACTATGAAACCACAATGTGTTAAAAGGAAAGGAGTACTAAGGACTCACAGTGATTTTGCTCTTTAAAGAAACAGTAATCAGTCTGTGTATATAATTTGGAGGGTAATGTAAGTTTGGGTAGGGTTTGTTTATGATTGGGTACTAATGTGGGAGTATTGTGCTAATGAAAGAGTCAAGAGGGAGGCTGTTTGTTAATAGATAGTTTGTAATAGTAATAATTGTAAGACACCTGAATTTTGCTTAGCAATTTGGCTACTGGTTGATTTGTAAAGGTGTATTACAGTTTTCTAGGGCATCTTCTCAATCAGGGTGCAGGGTGGTAAACTGGCTTAGGTTTTAGTTGGTGGATGAATTCATGGAGTAATTGTTTCTTCCTATGGGTAGGATGTTTCAGGAAACAGGTACCCTAGGTGATACCAAATGTCACCACACAGCACAGCTCCTAGTAGCGGGTAATTGCCTCTATAAATGAGAGGCCGTGGGGAGATGGGAACCTTGGGGGCTGCATTACTAAGGCAGTGTCTGTGCACATGGGTGGGGGGGAATCACTGTTTCATAGTCTATGCCTTGCCCTTGGCCAAGAGTTTGGAGGCATAATTTTGAAGAAAATTGAATGAAATGAAAGTTGAAATTCAGTAAAGGTAGGCAGTGTGCAGTGGACTAGAAAAAAGTACAAAATTGGGGTTATAAATACTTTTGTGAGAATTCCAGTTCTGCTATTGACTAGCTGGTTCAGCAATAAAAATAATATGTATCTCCTGGAATTGTAAAACTTAAATAAATTAATATGCAAAGTGCTCAACTTCAATACCTTGCTCATAGAATCAAGTGATAATTTTTTATCAACATTTCAGAAGAGGATTTGACATGTTTTCACTTAAAAATCTAAAGACATACATACATATTAACATATATGAATCTAAAAACATAAAGTTAAACAAACAAAAAAAATTGCCAATGATTGTATAAAGCATGATAAAATGTATACTGAGACTTTAAAAACCAAAAATACTACTGTATATTCATTAGGGATTAGAGAAATAAATAAGAATGATCAATCCCAAATTCAGGACAGTGAGTAGCTGGCAATGCATAAGGCTGAAAGAAAGGGCGGAGGGAATGTAAAGGACAGGGGATAGGTATACAGGATGGGGTAGGGCATCAGCTGTTCCTGAATGTTTCATGACTTAGGCTGAGTTGTGGGGATATGGGTATATGTTATTTATTATTTCACTTCATAGTTCTGGTAAATTTTAAATTAATTTGTTTAATTGTTCGTATTTCTATGTCATAGAAAATATAAAGGCATGCCAAACACTTGGAAAATTATCACTGAGCATTAATGTACAATTTGCTAATACAAAAATTTACAGATTTTTTTATGTGTGTACATTATCACATGGGACCCACAAAAATCAACACATTTAAGCAAAGTAGTATGGGAGAAAAAAATGCAGCCTATTTAGACATAGGCTTAAAATTGGGCTTTGGTGAATCAAGCTATGTGATGTGAGCCAAAGCACTTAGCCTCAATTATTTAGTTTCTTTGTCTATAAAACAAGAATAAAAATGCTTACTTATAGGAATATTATAATGATTAAATAAAATAGTCTATAGACCTAGCATATAGAAGCCTCTTGACTAATATAAATTTACCTAACACCTAGCCTAGAGAAACCCACAAGAACACTGTGAAACTACAGTCATCTCTACTGGATAAATGTGAATTTGGGGTTGTTAAGTATGATTTGAGGAAGCAATATGGCATTTTTTATTTTTTAAGATTTTATTTATTTTTAGAGAGAGAAGAAAGGAGAGAGAGGAACATCAGTGTGCAGTTGCCTCTCACATGCCCCCTACTGGAGAGCTGGCCTGCAACCCAGGCATACGCCTTGACTGGGAACAGAACCTGCGACCCTTTGGTTCTCAGGCCAGCACTCAATCCACTGAGCCACACCAACCACAGTATATGGTATATTTTTTTTTAAATCACTAGACCAGAAATATTGTGCCAACACAAAATCTGGTGGGGGAGTTGAAAGTAGAGATTGGAGAATGAGTTGGAAGACCATTACTAACATCATGTAGTAAAAATTAAATTAACTATTACTCTGCTTTATGTGATATCTATGTTCTATCAGCACCAGAGTCAGGAACAGAGATATATCAAGTCTAATTAAATATAATGATAAAATGAAGTCACCTGAGAAAACATAGCATCAATTCTAATTCTGTAACATAAGATTTATTTTCTCTGAGAAACCTTCCTACCTCAAGAGGATGTTAGCACAGAAAATCTAACAAAATAGCGACCTATGCTTCCTTCTCCTTAAGGCATTTACCAAATCATTTTATAATCTCTCTTTGTCTCTATCCACCTTCCCTTTTTCTCCCGCCCCCCCACCCCCCGCTTTACATGTTTTTAATCCTGGGTGAAGAAGCAAATTGCATAGGACTCATTTGAATTTGAAATAGTACAACAATTATTAGACAATCTCTATGCTAATCAAAGTTTAACTTACAAAAAAAGCAAAAGAAAAGTAAAGGTAAAACCATGAGTCATAAACTGGTTCATTAAAATAGGTGACCTTTAACTAAACCTCATTGGCATTTTCTTCTCAAAAATATGGCCACTTATATAAGACACCATGAAATTACATACCTGTTCTAGTTAGTTTTGCTCTTTGCAAATGGAGCTGCTCACACTAGAAATTAGAATAATGTTTTATATGCCAGTTAATGCTTTCTAAAGAAACCTAACAGTATGTTTGAATTTTGGATTTGAAGTATAGCAATAAGAACAGAAAAGTTACACACACACACACACACACACACACACACACACTATTTACACACATCTTTTCCTCTAAACTTCTTTCCTGAAGAGTTAAAGGAAACTGATACATTTACTTGTCCCTTTGATTCTCATGCCAAATGATAAAGTAAATAAGCTATGTCCTGATAGTATCTGTAGCAACACTGAAAAAGTCCACTTTAAGACTATACTTCTCAAAAGGCAAACATTCTAAGGTCAAAGTATTTGCTATTACACAGTATTGGTAAAGGATAAGAGAAACAAGCATTCTCCAATGTGATTTATAGCCATGATCTCTTTAGAGAGCCATTTGACAATAGTTATATGTATCAAATTTTATTTGTGCATGCCTTTTGATACCGAATGTCCACTTCTAGGAATGTACTCCACAGATGCACTCACTCAAACTGTGGGTATTTGTTAAAGTATGTTTCAATAACAAAAGAATGGACAGGACCTATATGCCAATTAATAAGGTACTGGTCAAATACAGTAGTACTGCCTGAACATGGAATACATTTCTGCCATTAAAAAGAATAAAATAAATCTCAAATACACTGTGATGATCACCAAGATGCATATTTAAGTGAAACAAACAAGTTTAAGAAACAATTTATATAGAATAATCATACACATACACACATTTGTACTTATAATATTTCTTTAAAAAACTACACGTCGTGTTTTACTCTGGGAAGGCTGATTAGAACCAGGAGTGAGAAGTGTACTAAATCTTCATTATATATCTTTAAATTATTTCACTTTGTATCATAATGTATTTTTTTCCAGTTAAAAATACTACTGTTGGTATTGTGAAGGGTAATATATTGATCCTATTTGCTTGTTTCAGTTTCAAACAAAATAAGAATAAGACAGAAAAATGGAAAATTTAGCTTTAAGGTTATGGCCAAACTGGCTTGCTGTCACTCTGCTCCTGAAACAGACTAAATTTCAATCATAGACAACACTGATCAACCATATATCTCCCTTGCAGGAGCCTGAGAATTAGAGAAGGTCTGAGCTCTCTGGATAGAACAAGATTGATTTAGAGAAACACCCCAGGGGGGACGGAGCCAAATGTGTTTAGTTCTTTATCCTACTTGTTTATCAGAGAAGTCGCTCTTCCTCTTTGCAGTAAGTTTCCTCCCATATCAACTTTCATCCACTGCTGAAGGGAATGCAAAATGGTATAACCACTTTGGAAGACAGTTTGACAGTTTCTTAGGAAATGAAACAAACATACTCTTAACATTGGAGCCAGCAATTGCACTCGTTCATATTTACCCAAACAGAAAACTTAGGTTCACAAAAACCTGCATGTGGTTGTTTATAACAGCTAATTCATAATCACCAAACTTGGAAATAACCAAGACATCCCTCAGTAGATGAGTGGATAAATAAACTGCAGCACATCCAGACAATGCAATGTTATTCAGCACTAAAAATAAATGCTTTATCAAGCTGTGAAAAGATATGGAAGAAACTTAAATGCTCATTCCTAAGTGAAAGAAGCCAATCTGAATAGGTAATATACTATATTATTCCAGCTATGTGACATTCTAGAAAAGGCAAAACTATGGAGACAGTAAAAATATTAGTCATTGCCAGTGGACGAAGAGAGTGAATAGATAGATTAGGTAGAATAAGAAATGAATAAGGAGAGCATAGAGGCTTTTTAGGGTAGGGGGCTATTTTGTGTGATACTACAAGGGTGGATTTGTTAAAATCCTTAGATCGTACACCACCAGAGTGAACCCTAATGTAAGATACGGACTTTGGGTGATGATCATTTAGATGGCGGTAGAGGCTGTGCATGGGTGGAGACAGGGTATGTGGGAACTCTGTGCTTTCCATCCAGTTTGACTGTGAACCTAAAACTGCTCTTTAAAAATGTTTCTTAATAATAGAGAAAAAACATTTTCTCAATTTATTCCTATGTAACTATAGACTATGTCACAGGCAAAATTATAACAATAATCCTTTGACCATTGATGTTTATGGCTTTTTTTATTTGTCTTATAAATCTAGGTCTAAGGGCCCTGGGCGGGTAGCTCAATTTGTTAGTCACCTTACACTAAGGTTGTGAGTTCAATTTAAGGTCAAGGCACATACAAGAATAAATCAATGAAGGCATAAATATGTGGAACAGCAAATCTCTCTCTCTCTCTCCCTCCCACCCCAAATCAATAAATAAACTTTTTTTTTTAAATCTAGGACTAAGGCAAACTTCTCAAATACCATTAAATCATTAGCTTAAAAAGAATCATTTATGGTAATTCAGTAAAGAAAGTGTAGACAAGGTTAAGAGAATGCGGCAGGGGGACAAAATACTTACAGTGACCATTATGCTTTCATATCACCTCACTATTGTCTAATCAGTAATTGAAATCTTTCGACAGTGAAATAGTTCTAGGTTATTCATGTCTTGCTTTTCTTGATTCACAATTAAGACCTCCTAAAAGCCATCAACTTTTAAGTAATAAAAAAATGCAGTCATGACAGCAAAATGTATTTTCCTTGCTCTGGTTTAATTTTTGAACAAAATGAACATGTTTAAAAACATCTCACAATATAACTACAAGAAATTCAATTACTTTATGCTCTGTTTTGGTGAAGAATAGTATAGAGGAAGCATTACTATTTAGATCTTTGCATGAGATTGGTTAAACCTAATATTGAAAAATAAGCATTTGTGTTTATTGTGTTTGTTTATTTCAAGGTTTTCTGACCTTGAAATAGCAGAGAATACTACTGACTTGGAAACATTACTGTTTACAACTAAGCACACTGCGAACCAGAGGGATTTACAAGGGTAGGATGACAGGCATGTCATGTATTAGCATCATGTTTGAAATGTTAGTGGCGTATCACACACAAGGCCAGTGTATTTACTTTGCAATATTCATCTCAGTTCTTCCTGTCAAGCATGGGAAGTACAGGCAGTATGACTCTCAGCTATAGATGGAAAAAGAGCCTTTCTTTTCCAGCTCCTCGGCCCAGTGATCATGAATCCATGCCTCTAGAAGGCAATAACTCTAAAACTTCAGTGAGGCAGCTTTACACCCAACATACTCTTTGCTTCTCCATTTATTAAAACTAGTAGCTATATTCAGGGATGAACACAAGCACAGGTCTGATTTTTGACCACCTATGTGATAAGATTTGAAAGGTTCATAGCTTTAGCTGGCTTATTATCTCCAAAATCTCTTTACCTTACACATCAGTTAAGAGCCACAGAGTCCTACCTGGTGTGGCTCAGTGGATTGAGTGCTGATCTGCAAACCAAAAGCTTGCCGGTTTGATTCCCGGCCAGGGTACATGCCTGGGTTGTGGGTCAGATCCCCAGTAGGAGGCACGCAAAATGCAACCACACGTTGATGTTTCTCTCCTTCTCTTTTTCCCTCCTTTTCCCTCTCTAAAAATAAATAAATAAAGTATTTAAAATATTTTCAAAAAAAAAAAGAGCAATAGATAACATTTTAATAATCTAGCTTCTAAATTCTTTAGATTAACTAGTTTGGGTAATATAATTTAAGACGACCCTAAGAAAATAGGGGACAGCATAGGTCAATTTTTGTTTGGAGGGAAAGGGAACATTCTGGAATATAAAATGCAGTTCTACAGTATATCTACAGTTTCAATGACAGCAAGCTAAAAAGAAGGTGCTGTCTATTTCTTGCTCCAGCTTCAGGAAAACAAAGAGGTGTGAAGTGTGGGTGAAGAAATCATGGGAAAAAAAACCCCACACATTTTCTCTTTTTACAGTTTCGCTAATTTTTCCAAGGGCTACTCAATATACTGACATTTCAAGAATTCTTTAGGTTATTGATTTTCAATATCATTATCTAAGTCCTGAGCTCTTAGAGTTGAATGAGAAGAGTGTTAAATTCCTTCAGAGTCAAGATAGTCCTTGGAAGTTCTTAAAAGACAACAAAAAGTTAATTATTTAGAAATGCCAATATTTAGCTCTATTTATCTTAATGAACAAACTTTCTAATGTTCCCTCTTTTCTATCATAATCAGTTTGAACCCCCTTCTTGGCTTTCAGATACTCATAATTTGATCCCAAATTAGCTGTCTACTGTTTTTCAACCCAAATTTTTCCTCCACATATGTTTGCATGACCATCCCACTGTGCTCCAAGTGTTCCCTACTTTCAGAATACTTCCCTTTTCCTCTTTATCTAAAAACTTCAAGAACTATTTCAAGACATGCCTCTATAAAGCCTCCCTTATGTATTAATTCAATTTTCTATACATTCCTCTATTATTTAATCTGATCAAATAATTTAGCTATGTAATTATAGTGGTTAGCAACATGGGTTCTACAAATGCAAAAAATGTTACAATTGATGAATCTACAGGATGAATAAATGGGTGTTTATTGGGTTGTTCTTGGCATTTTTTTTGCAGATTTAAATATTTTTCAAAAATTTAGAGAACAAATTTAAGTCAGCCTGTTTTCAAACTGTAGTCAAAGCCTGCCAGTTGCGTGTTCTTGCAAAGAGCTCTCTGTGACACGTTTTCCTTTGTAAAGTGACAAAAAATAACAATGCCTACCTTATGGGCTTCTTGTGATAATAAAATTGACATAATGGCTATTAAAGGTTTAGCTCAATAAGTGCAAAATAAGTTTATTATTTAAATTAATAGTTATATTTGTTACTGTGTAATGCAGTATAGCACAGTGGCTAAGAATTACATGGTTATGTTCTCTTCAGTCAGATCCTGAGTCCAGGTCCTGGTTCCACCCCTTGCTAGCAATGTGACTATGTGCAAATATTGAACTTCTCTGAGGTTTCCTTCCAATTTTCTTCTAAAATTTTATTTTTTGTTTTGTTTTGTTTTTGGTGAGGATTAAAAAGATAATATGTACAGGGGACTCCATACAGTTTGATTTGCCATACAAACAATCAAAATTATGGTCTCTATTTGATTGTATATAGTTCTTGATAGTAATATGCAAACAATTTTTAAAATAACAAACTCCAAATTTCTTAAAATGAAATATCCTTTCTTATACTTCTAAATATGCCACATCATCAAACAAACAACAGAGCATACAAACAGTTATGTGACAAGTATATCTGTCCTCATAACCTGAATAAACTTACTTCTCCTGTCATAAAGAAGAGACCCGGAAAGCATCAAATAGTCACATTGAAGACAGAAATAGGTGAGGAAAGAAAATCCTACTCATATTCTTAATCAGCATGATGAATAATTTGCTCAGATTATATTCTTAAATATTTATTACAGCAAATCAAACAATTTTAAAAGACACACACGTATTAAAATTGATGAGGAGAGAAGGTCAGAACAACACCCAGTTTGGGGGAAGGAAGATGGCAAGTTGTTTTATTCTATGTGCCAACTATGATGGGAGATATTTACCTGGTTTCTAGGACTGAGAGAGATTTGGGACTCATTAAGAAGTGAAACTAATACTCAGACTCGGGAGTATTAATTAAAGTAATGTTACTTTTTATAATAGATGCACTTTGAATTTTCAGTAGCTTAACAGAATTGAGCTTTGTTTATTGCCATTGAAAAGTAGGTGTTTCTGACTGATGGGAAAAGGAGGCTAGGCAACTGTCTGCTCTATGGACTCACTGAAGGACCCAGATAGATGGAGGTTCATCCATCTTCAATATGTTTTTTCCATGGTTTCCTTGGGTATCATCTTCATTCCAGCTCATGAGAAGGGGAAAAACATGGAGGATAATGCATAGGTAAATGTATTGCGTAGGAGTAGAAGTCCATCATCTCCATCTCCATTCCATTAGCTCTAGACTTTAGAACATGGCCAAAGGTAAGGGCAAAGAAATCTGGAAAATGTGATCTAGCTGAGTCAGAGAAAGTAAAGGAAATAATTTTGTGATCAGCTAGCCATACTTGCCACAACATGGTTAATCAATGATATCTGCGTGGAGCAGAGAAATCAGTTGTGATAATCTAAGGTATGAATTTGCTGATGCTGATTCTGACAACAGGACATAGTCCTTACATGGAGACACCACAGAATTCAAAGTTAGATTGTGTGTGCTTTTAGTGTGGAGACTATAAACTAGATCTAAAGAACCTGAGGGCATCTGGTCTCGGGTTTTGATTGAAATAGATGAAGTTTGAAAAGATTAGTGGCAAATGAGTATCTTTTGCTCAGAGAATATCTTTAGCTCTGTAAAGTAGGGTTCCATGATGGATTATGAGTAGAAGCAGCAAAGAAAAAATATTTCTTTGGACTAGGTTCAGGTCCAAACGTACAGGAAAGTTGAAAGTTCAGGTTTTCTTCTGGGTTAGGAAACTCAATGGAAAGTAAAAAGAATGACTATGTACTGGTCTAGAATTCCATTTTGTTTGTTTGTTTGTTTCGCCTAGCTACCTTTATTGTTGTGGTCAGTACAGAGGACTCTTTATTTTTGGCTGAAGGTTTATAAATCAGTCTCAAATAAGTCTTAACATATCACTAACTCTAGAATACTTCTAGTCCTGCCATAAACTTCATATAGTTTCATAGAACTTATTGTTAAAGAACCGATTCTTTATCTTTTTTGGCGTGTCCAACCAGGCCAACAAAACAGACATTTCCTGTTCCTGGAAATGTTGGCAAAGTAATTACTATACTTCCATCCATCCAGTTCACTTACTCCTCCCAAGAGGGAAGATATGACTTGGCTGACTGGTAAGATTAGGAAAAGAGTCTGCAAACATGTGACCTTGGCCTTCAGCCTCTACTTTTGGGTAATCCTTCTTAGAACTCTGAGCCTTGGGGGTTGAGGAAGGGAAAGGGATAGGAAAGCCAGAGGTTCTGACTGTGTCTTGGTGAGTTATTTAATCCTGAGAGAAATGTATAAAGAAGCCTTATTATAGTCATATTTTCAATCCACCTTTTTAAAAGTTTAACTCTAATACCAATAAGCTTATATTTTGATATTTGTCTGACTCTTGCAATTTTCCGCAAATAAATACTAACTACACAGGAAGGGGTTACTGTTTATTGGTTGCCAGCCCCAACAGTTACCCATATTGTTATTTCTTCAAATTATTTCTAGCTTATTCTATCACTTCCATGCCTCCAAATAATAATAATAATAATAATGATAACCAAACATCTTCAGCAATTTAAAACTTGTCTCATATGTTCTCAGAGAAATATATAGGGAATATGGGGGAAAGCAGAGTATTAAACATTTCATTTGTGTGAAGTCTAGAAGCTTGATTTCCCTGTAGACCTAATTTCTTTCAAACACAGAATATTAGTGCTAGCAGAGTTGAGGTGACAAGGAGATACATTCAAGTTCAGGAAGCCATGGTCTATTCAGTGCACATTCCTGGACCATTCACCCCCTACCTCCGTCTGCATACCAAACAAAAGAGTGCTTTTATGTTTTCAACTTAAATTTTTAGTCCCTAGAATACAACTTGACTCTTGGCCTTCTTCATCAGGGTTATTATCATGGCTGGAATGCAAAAAAAAAAATTAAAAATAAAAGGTAATAAAGCCATAGGATGAATAAGGCATCTGCTCCAAATGGTCCAACTGTTTTATAGCTACAGACAAATATTAATTTCATTGGTAAAACTACTTAGATGGAGAATCATGCTGCTCAGATTAATTCTATTTATTCAATCTTTTTCATATTTGGTAAACACAGAACCAAGTTTGCAACAGGAGGGTTAATTGACCTTCCTTAAAAGTAATCTGCAGAGAAAAAGAAATTTCTTCCCACACCTATCGTGTAAACTAGCATTTCCATCAACCGAGAACTGCTTTTGTATCCTTGCTTTGCTTCTCTTCATTCAGCTGTAAATGATCACACCACTCCTCTTCATAGGCAGCACAGACACCACAGCCAAGGAGTTTTTAGGTTGTGCTGAATAAGTGGAGCAGGCTTGAATAAGTCAGATGCTTAAATTCTAATTGATGGCAAAATGCAGAGCCTGTTTAAGCCACAATTTCTTTCAAGGTGGTCACTGTATTCTAGTTTGACCTGAGAGAGAAAATAGGTGGAGGGGGGTGTGTGTGTGTGTTGGGGGTGGGAGGTAGGAATGAGTTTCTTCCACAGGGAAGGCAGTCTCCTACTCTACTGGAGGCAGGAAGGGACAGAAAGCCCCTGCTTTTATGTGAATAGCTACACCAGTTCCATAGATTCTGTTCTAAAGAAACCTGTGCTTCTTTAGCTATTGCCTTCCCCAATCCTTCAGAATTTATTTGAAAAACAATTAAACCTAATTAAAACTATCTGCTTTACTGGCAGAGTGGCCCTTCGATGCCCTAGGAAGACAGAGAGATTGCCCAGAGAGGGGCTGGGAAACAAGGAAATACGGAGTTCTGTACATGTGAGGAAATAAGCAGGAAGGAAGATACATGTTATTGAAAAATCCTAAAGACTGAAGACAGGTGTTAGGACCCCAGGCAAGATTTGAGACTGTGGGAGATTATGCGCCTGGAATGAGGGTGTAGCTGGTCTCTGAAGATCCAGCCGGCAGCCCTGACCTATTTGCTCCGCGGGAGTGACCGTGTTATTACTTGCAGTTTAGTGTGTCAGCCTCCATGCTTACTGGACCCTGGATGCTGAAGGGTACAGGCTCCGCGGCAAACCTGGCTTGCTTAGATTGGTGGTTTAATTTCCCTGCTGCTCTCTAGAGAGTCTATTTCTATACTGTAGCATATTTATTATGAATATTAAGTGATAAAACTAGCTGTATTTGAGAAAAGAGTCATGCCCACTGAAGACTTCATGTTAATTAGCCACAAATAAAGCCCAAATAAAACCTAATGCTTTACGTTCCAATTCGATCAGCTGTTAGGTTTCTGTTTCCCCATCGCCACAGAGCTACAGGGTGAAGACATTTTGTTAATGTACGTGTAATAGTAATATTTTCAAGCAGGTTCTTCATGCCACTGCCTTCCTCAATTTGAAAACATTTAGGATGTCCTTGTGGTAAATTGGAAATAGAAGACATAGAGGCAAATGTATCATGAAATTTTATGGAGGCACCAAATTTTATTTTAACCAATAATTTTGATGTTTTACCTCCAAACCAAAGCCTTGACACTAGGTCATTAAAAAGAAAACCGAGTTCTGTAATTCCAGCTCAATTACAAAAGCCCCAGTCATCAAAAGGAAAATAGTAAAGGACTCGATGTGCGCATTTGTATATTGGGTGAGGTGAAGGGGAGCATAGAAGAGGCACTGAGAAGGAATATCAGAAAGGGAGAGCAAGAAGTGTATCAGGAAATAGGCCACCCAGGAGTCTTGCCTTTGAGTAGGTAATAGTAGGCATAAAAATACTTGCAAAAGGATTTCACTAACAAGATTTTCCCCTTAAGAGCATTTGTCTCTAGAATGTAAAATCCTTAAATTAGAGAAGGTAAGAGTATTATTAAAGAGACTGAACATTAAAAAGTGAAAACACAGTAAAAAAAAAAAGAAAAAATGTAAATCAAAAAAATTCTAATGTATGTGTCAGCCTTTTTAAATTCAGGCACATGACTGAAACTTCTTCACTTCCAAAAACTTTCAACATAAATAGTTCAGTAAGACCTGCTTGAGAACCTCAGAAATCTGGCTCTCCCTGGATACTATGTGCAAATTATAAAGGAGTCCATTCTTCAGTTCGTCAACTAGAAGTTTCAAAACTCATTTACTGTATACACTATACTGAAAAGAATTGCTAAAAATGTCACTACCTTGTTGCTATGGTAGTGACAACCTGATAGAGGCATAATCAAATAGACCTCATCATATTCTGGGCAATCAATCTCTGGTTGTTTGGCTGGTTGGTAGGGTTTTTTTTGGTTGGATTGTCCTTACGCCTGGCTAGGCAATATGAAAATAAACATAATTTGATTGTCTACTAGTACAAATGAAATTACACACTAAGCTCTCTTAATACTTATCACCTGTGGGTAGGCCAGAGCTCTGGTCCTCTTTAACATCCCTTTACAATTTTGTAACTCTCCGCATGTCCCAGTCTGGGCCTCTCTTCTCTGCCCTTGGGGTGTGAGGTGGCTCCTTACCTCTAACTTAGCGCTGTCAGCAGGCCAGTCATCACACTCCAGCAATTGTGTCCTGGGAATCTGAACCTTAAGAGCTCCCTTGGGCCAGCCTGCATGGCCATGCCCACCTCAGGAGCCATCGCTTCATTATGAGACTTTGCCATTCCTAGCCAAGACTTCTCTCCCTTCCTCACATACACTTGAGGAACAGCTTCAACTTACACCTGACTGAAGGCCCAGAGAGAGGGGAAGGGAAGTACACAGGGAGGTTCATTCACAGCAGCTACTAGAGATGGCTGTCCTTAGACATGACACTCCTTACAGCCGCCTCCATTCCTGTCTCTCCTTGTGACGGAGGTCAGTTTTCTCCTCAAGTGCTTTGAACTTGCCTAGACTTTTCAGAGACAAGGAAATAAATCCTGAGGAGATGAGGATATTCCCTCCAGTCCTCCAGACTAAATGTTCATTTCTTGTCTCAAATTCTACTTTGTCCTAGGGTGACTGACACTGGAAAATCCCACTCCCATAGAAACAGGTCCTCACCTTAGGTTCAATGGAACAATCACATGGAATCCAGTGATCCTGCTTTCTAAGTGTCCACTTGGAAGGTGGAAAGGGGGCAAGACTGGACATGCAGCAGCAGTTGCTTCTTTATATCCCTTGCTTCCAAATTGCTAAGAATTGATAGCTCCTTTAAATTGTTAGTTTCACAAATTCTGGGCCTTCACTCTTGAACTTAGCACATTTACTAGTGTTTTCTAGTCCTTTCTCCAGAGTGAACTGAAAATGATTTCTGCACATCTTTTCGAAAGTCTCAGGGTGTCAGAATCTGACCAGCTCCAAGAGGCCACTCAGTAAATGATTCAAAATACATTGTAGGCATCTAAATCAATACTTAGAAAAGAAACTTTTTTTTTTTAGAAGAAGTAGCCTACAGAAATGCTACCCTGCTTACCACATAGGTGACATTTTCTGTGATCCCCCAGAACAGTTTAGCTCCTTTCAGAGACAGCTTCTGAAACACCTCCTTTTCTATGACCTGTGATTTAGATTTGCATAACTGAAAGGTCCATGAAATGATTTTCCTCAAAATACAGAAATACTCTGCACCAACATTGTATTCAAGTCCTAACTTTCTGCAAAACAGAAAAACTGCTTGCCATTTTGAAGTGACTTTCTTCACAAGTTCTGTCACTTCCATCAGTGTTTCTAATAGCTTGGACCGAGTGTCCACCAAGTTTAGCACAAAGCACCATGTGCTCTTTGACATTCCTTTCAGCAGTCTCTGTGAGAAGCCAGCCTGGGGTGGAATCACTTTGATATCTCTTCCCAGGAGCTCTTTCTTCTTCCCTATCTAGTTCATCAAGGGACCTTCCTAGAAACTACCCTATCTAATGTAAGTTAAATAATAATAATAGCAAACACCTAACAATATTTACTATGTGTCATGCACTGTTCCAAGTGCCCCATATATGTAGATACATGTCTTCAAAATAGCTCATTTGCATATGTGTTATACACACCTGCCCCAACTCTGCCCATTTTGTGGGCCAAAGACAGATTAAATGGCTTTCTCAGATCATACAGAAAGTAAAAATGGCAGAACATGAATTGGACTGTTTCGTTTCTGATTCAACCTCTTAATCACTCTACTCCACTGCCTCCTGAGAATGGCTTTCAATCTGCTTTTCGTAAGTTCCCAATGTAAAGAGTGGTCAAGTTGACTTGAGTACTTCAGCCACTATCCCCCTTCACTGATTTCCTGTGGTTTCAGAAAATGCAGGCTCACAGTGACTCTAGCACACATTTGCAGCTCCCCATTGCAGGAGGACCATGGACACCGCTGCCTTCTTTTGGTTTCATTATTATCCATCACCTGTGTAGCATCCGTCGTTTGCGGGCCTCTCACTATGTCCTAGGCACCGAGCTAACTGCGTATGAGGAATGGTGTCATTCAATTTCCAAAAGTCCATGGGGTGTGTGCTAGTATTGTTCTCCATTTTGCAGAATAAAAAAACTGAGATTCTGAAAGATTAACTAACTTGCTGAGGATCACATGGCTATTGAATTTGAGAACCATCATTTGAACCAGGTAATTAAGCCTCAGATTAAATGCTTTTGATCACTATGCTACACTACTTCCGGGCCATAACTGTTATTCCAGGAAGTTGGGAGTTGATACAAATAATTATGGTAGAGTGAGACCACTCAAATTATTTTAAAAATAAAAATTCACTCTTTCTCATGCTTAAGAGATGGTCTCAGGTTTTCCTTTATGATTTATTTTATACTGTTTAATACATCATGTCTAAAATTAAGAAGCTGGTTTTATGAAGAAGACAAAGAAAAATACTTTGACTTATGTTATTTGAGGTATGGGAACCCTGTTATTAGTTTTTCCACTTTTTGATTCATCTCATGTATCCTGAAATTGTATTCATTACCTCCTTGGCGCGGGCCCCATTTACATGCATGCAGGCAGTCTGGTATGAAAACTGTTGTTCTTTGTTGTATAATTACTTTGACCTCCGATTCAATAAATAGAAACATGTTTATAAGATTATGAT
Source organism: Pteronotus mesoamericanus (assembly GCF_021234165.1). Classification (NCBI taxonomy): domain Eukaryota; kingdom Metazoa; phylum Chordata; class Mammalia; order Chiroptera; family Mormoopidae; genus Pteronotus; species Pteronotus mesoamericanus. The sequence continues at coordinate 3,523,915 of NW_026555170.1, forward strand.
GCTAATTTACATGAAATTGGAAAACTTCCAGAGTTAAAAAATTAACAATGGAAGTATGACATCAGTAATAGTTGGAAGAGTCAAAATAATATCAATTCTGCTATTATGTTTATTACCTCTATTTTCTCTATGTTTTCTTATCTAAAGATTTCAAAATACTCTTTTATGTTCAAGTACATTACAGTCTGAGAGACTCTAAAATAAGGTAATAGAGTTGTGCAGGAGAAAGTTCTGTGTACAGTGACATAGCCCAGGGTAGTAAGGAGTGCATTGGCTTTAGAGGCAAGACATTTGGGTGACATTTACAGAAAGCAAGCATATCAAAACCTTACTGTTGTTTTTGTTCCAGTGCTTGGTTTTGCTTGCTTAAATTGGCTGCAAGAAAGCAGTGAGAACAAACCAACAGTTTCAAAGAACCACTTTTTTCCAAATGATTTATTGACATGCACATTTTCCACACCTGATGCTGCTTTCCTGGGATCCACAAGGTCAGCACACTTACTCATTCCAACATATTTTAGTCAGCTAATGGCTGGGATGGCTGTGAAAGTAGGCTACTCTCTTTATCTGTCCCTAAGTAACTTGGAGCTCACTCCAATGTGAATTTTAAACTTGGGGAAGCAGAGATATACATGGACACACACACATATACATACATATGTACGTACATGCATGCATGCATTAAACACCTGGACTGGATCTTTAAAAATAAATTATGTAAGGTCCATACACAACTAGTCGGAATATAAATTGATAGAAGCACTTTGGGAATCTGTTTAGCAATATTGGCTAAGGCTGGACATTTGTAATACCCTACGTCTAGAAATTCCACTCCTAGAAATATGCCCCCCCAAACTATGTTCATATTTTTACACTACACATATAATAATTTCAGAGCACTATCTTTAATAACCAAAACCTGAAAACCATTCAAGTGACTTTCAATAGTTGAATGAATAATAAAGGGAATATTGAGTAACAATAAGAATGAACAAACTACTGCTACACAAGGACAAAGATGAATCATAGAAATGTAAAGTGGTAGAAAAGGAAGATAGACACAAGAAGTGCATACTCTATGATTCACTGTAATATTTAAGAACAGGCAAACATAATCTATGGTATTAGGATTTATAATAGTGGTTCTCTATAGCGAGAAGGGGTGACTGGACTAGGGGATGGGAAGGCTTCTTAGGTATTGGCGATGCTCTACTTCCTGAGCTGACTACTTTGTTAACACAGATATGCTAACTTCGTGAAAATGTATTAAGATGTACAATTAAGACTTTTTAAAAAGATTTTATTTATTTTTAGAGAGAGGGGAAGGGAGGGAGAAAGAGAAGGAAAGAAACATCAATGTGTTGTTGCCTCTCCTGTGCCCCCTACTGGGGACCTGTCCCGCAACCCAGGCATGTGCCCTGCCTGGGAATTGAACCAGCGACCCTTTTTCGCAGGCTGGCACTCAATCCACTGAGTCACACCAGCTAAGGCTACCATTAAGACTTCTGCACTTCTCTGTTTATATATTATACTTCAGTATGTTTATATTAAATAATTATCTATACATATAAATTTAAGTAACAATTCTATATATTTTTTTAATCAGACTGCCTTATAATAGGATTTCCTCAATTTGAGCACCAGTGAAATTTCTGAGCTGGATAATTCTTTGTCATGTGAGGCTCTCCTGTGCACTGTAGGATGTTTAGTATCATCCCTGGCCACTACCTACTCTGCATCCTGAAATCATAACCAAAAATGTCTCCAGACATTGCCAAATGTCCCCAGGAAATAAAATTGTCTCCACTTGAGAACAATTGCCTTAAAGTAACTTGAATAAAGAGTCACATTTTGCCAAAATTCCTGATCAGTTATGCCATTCACATTGTTTTCCTGACCATTAGTTAAATGCCAAGGAGAATTTTAATAACTCTCAAATGGGATCAGACTGGAATTTAGGAGACAGAGTCATTCACATCTCAGAAGCAGAATTATTCATGTTACATGTCATGCAGATGGGATTGGAACAAAAGAAGATTCTAAAAAAAGCACCTCAAAACTCCTCTCTGAGAAAATTACATGATAATTAGAAAATAAAAGACCATATCTGGACCTCACTCAAACTCCATAATTTGGAAAGATGACTATTAGAGGGAAAGGTAGACAGTAGAGCAGATTAGGAGCATTCCTTTTGCTGCTTCTTCGGTCATTACAGTGTATGAGGAGATTCAGAGGTCCCATGGACCATACCACACAAAAAGTTATGGCAGGGATTCTTCCTAACACAGTGGCACGCCTTATATGACAGAAGTCCAGAAAACAAAACCGGTCCCTATCACTTCAGCCTTCGGAAGCACTAAGGCAAGGAAACATTTTTCCTTGCCAGGGCTGCTCTTAGTCCCAGCCTCTCACCTCCGCAGTAAACTGCTCTATCATTGAACAGCTTTTCCACTTAAGATACCAGAGAACAGTCTAGAACAGAATTATCCAGGAGAAATATAATGTAAATCACATATGTGCTTTTATATACTCCTGTTGCCACATTAAAAATATATTTTTAATATAAAAATATATATTTAATATAATAGATGAAATATAATTTCATCTATTATTAAAAAATAATAGATGAAATGAACTTTGATAATACTGTATATTTTATTTAACTCAAGAATCTAAATGATCACTTCAAAATATAATTTAATGGAGAATTATTAATGAAATATTTTTCTTTTTTTATACTTAGTATTTAAAATCTAATGTATGATGTACAGTAACATCACAGCTCAATTCAAGCTAGCCACATTTCAAATGCTTAATAGCCACGTTTGGCTAGCGGCTACCACAATGGACATCACAAGTTCAGAATCAACAACAATAAGTGGACATAACAATAAGTGAGAATGCCTTGGAAGAATCTATCCACTTTTTAGGAGGCTTATGGTCGTCATAAATAATTTATTATAAGAAAAGAATAAATAGTAAACAAGGTTGATAGATACACTTCTCATTGTAAATTTTCAGTTTTAATTTTTTATGATTTCCATTACATTTTTTTTCTTTGAGCTATGAATTATTTAAATGGGCATTTTAAAATTTTCAGACTTATTTGAAAAGGAAAGGTGGGGAATGTTCTTGTTTTCTTATTGATTTTCAACTTTATTTAATGGTGATCTATATTATATAAAACTTTGCTCTTTTTGATCCTTCTTTCTTGGCCTTGTACTTGATCAATCTAACACATGGGTTGTTACTATGATAATGTTTCTATGCTATTCCATGCATTTGAAAAGAAATGTCAAGACTATTATACTATTTAGCTCTGCAATATATACTTATTAAATTTTGTTTGATATAAAGAAATTGAAAATATACTATAATTTAAATTTATCAATTTTAGGTATTTTTTCTAATATTTTTTTCATATATAGACTGAGTAGTTGATCATTTTATAGCCTGAGAAATTGCAGTTTTATATAATTTAATCTAATAGTTTGAATTTTGCATACATCAAAGTTTAAAATAGTTTGAATCTTTTTAGTGATGTATTCCTTTTATAATAATGTAAGGGTTCTTTTATAGCAATGTTTTTCATGAAAATCATTTTCAATAATATTGTAGCTATTAATTTTTTGATTAGTATCTCTTTAGAATATATTTTATATATCTTAATTCCATCAAAGTGCTACTTTTAAATCATGTTTTAAGCATATTTTTAATAATCTACATGTGGCTAAGTAATTTTAATCTAAACATTTGTTTTTTATGGGAGTCATATGAGGTTGTTCTCTGGCCTCCTTATTCCTCCTCTAAGGGAATCTACCACATGAATAGCAACATGTCAGGAGAGAAAAGGTCACGGGAATGTCTGAACCACATGATCAGCAATCAAAAATATCAGAAAGTCTAAACTGCATGACAAGCAATACGCTAGGGAGGAAAGGTCCCCTGGGGGCAGGTCCCACCTTACAATTGTCTGTTGCTAGGTGTCCGGGTTTTTTCGCCCTGGTGACCTTCTGCACCTGGCTTATCATTCTTACCCTGCTCAAGTCTGTCTGACTGCCTATTATATCATCGCCACTCAAGGATTCTTGACCCTAAATTCTTAAAGGGAAAGGGGCATAGGGTTTCCCATACAAGCCTTTGCATGACCACTCCCTTAAGCATTAAGACCTCAGGACCCTGAGGTTCTGATCCAAATCAAATAATCTTAGGAACAAAGCCTCAGGTCTATTGACCACAGAGACAGTGTTTTAGTAAACTAGGGAAGACATGTAGGCCTCAGTTGTGTTTCATCTTCAGGCCCTGAAAAACAGCAAGGCCAGGCAGGACGGTGCCGTGGCTGACCGCAGGACCAGCTGCAAGACTTATGACCCCCTGCCCTGGCAATTACCAATAAGTGAGGACCATGACCCTGAGGAGACACACCTGGAAAGCTGATGAATAATCTATTGAGATCCTCCCTGAGACCTCCAGATAAAAACCCTCAAGACTGAGGACTTTGTTTTTTCTCCTTCTCTGTCTCTCTCTTTCTCTGTCTCTCTCTTCCAAGGTTCTTCTGAGTCCACACAGCCCAGTGGGCTCACTTTTTCTACTTCTGTGACTTTCTAAATAAACTTCTGCTTGTAAAAAAATAATAAAAAAAATTTTGTATTCTAACTAAAATTATAGTTGATGTGAGTGATATATTTGCATTTGTTTTTACAATATTCTATTGTGCTTTTCTAGTAATTTTTTTAGTTTATTCTTGCTTTTAAGACTGTCTTCTTCATTTATTTTTCTTTCTGCTAATTGAAATATTCCCTTCATTTCTATATGTGTGGTGATTATTTTTAAACTGTATGAATTACTAATTTCAAATGTAAAGTTAATTAATAATTCTTGCTTTCTCTTATTAAAATAAACATCCCTAAAACATTTACCTTTACTCATAGCCCCTTATCTTACCTTACTTTCATTATTCTATTTTCTAGCTACATTTTTTTTATTCTTCCCAAATTAATTATTACTCCACTGGCAGCTGTCTTAAACATTAAATATCTTTCTAGTTTACTGATTTAAATGATTTACTGATTCTTTGCTCACCAGAGCTCCTTGTACCCCAGTTCTTCCACTGAAATCAGTTGTCTTATTTCTTCAGATCAGTCCTTCATAGTTCTTTCCATGAAATATAACAGTCTTTAATACCTTTATTTTACCTTTTCTTTGTTATGGTACTTTATTGTTGTATATAATTCTAAATTGACTGTTATTTTTTGTTGGAACTTTGAAGACAAAATTTCCATCATTTTTCTGCCTTCTGTTGTATAATCTGATAATTTAATTCTGTTTCTTTTATAAGAGAAAATCTGACTTTTCTCTCTATTTGATTTAATTATTTTCTTCTCTGGCTTTAGTGCTCTGAAATTTTTGTCACAATAGACCTGGTTATTGATTTGTTTTTATTAATTTTGTCTATTTTTTAAACATCGATTCTGGAACATTTCTCACCATATTCTTTTGGAATATTACTTTGCAATTCTTCTTTATAGTCTCTTGCGATGAAAGTCCTCTAAATATATGTTGAACCTGTTTTATCCTCCATGCTGACTTTAACTCTCTGTCCATTCTTTCATTAATCTAATTGTTTCATTCTGGGTTATTTAATTAATAATCAAGTTCACATATTCATTATTTAGTTGTGACTAATTATTTATTTAATATGTTGATTTAGTTTTAATCTAATTAAAATTTTTACTTTTTTAATTTGTTCTTTCTTTCATCAATCCTGGTTTATTTCATTTGTTTTTAATTCTTAATTTAATATCTGAATGGTTAATATAATAATTTTTTATTTCATTTTTATCTCAAGTTTTTTGGGCTATAACCATTCTAGTATCTATTCACTAACATAAAATTGATCATTAAAAACATGTATTGTAGTTTGTATTGCATCTTTAACTTTACACAGGTTCATTTTTTTTTTTTAATTAGAAATCCATGTTGCCTGGGTGAAGGAGTGTCCATCAAAAATAATTATGTTTGCTTCTACTAAGTACCTCAGTAGCATCACCAGCCGGGGACCATTTTGATATTAATATTTTGGTTTCTTGTTCATAGCCTATGTGAGTAAAATGAATTCAGATCTCACTCCTATTTAATTTCTGATCTCTTAGTGGGATTCACAAATTCCTCCCCACCTGTTTAGAGGAAAGTCTGTCTTCTCCCTGTTTCACTGGCAAGATTTTATCCCATTTAAGAGTGAAGTCATTCATGGACCGAGCTTTATGAAGGAATCTCACTACTCAATAGCTAGTTCAGAAGGACCTCAATTCTTTATTTACCTCAACCCTTTAAGTGTGGTGAAGTCAAAGCTACCTTTTCTCTGATGATAAAACCATTCAAAGGCCCCAACTTCATGCAGGTTTTCATTACCAAATACTTACTTTGACAAGGGTAAGTCTCTTTAACTCTGTCTCTCAAGTGAGGTGAAATGAGAACTTAGCTTACTAGCTAATAGTACCCACACAACGTCTAACTTCAGAACAGCCCCTGGTTCAGCCTGTGCATGCAGTTCTTGTTTCCACTTTCACCTGTGTTCCTAGGACCTGGAGACCTCTCTTTCTTTTTTGAAAGTTCAACTATGCATTAAAGAAGTGCTGCTGTTGTTTTTACATGTCATCCAACAATTCTGGCTGCCAAGTTATTTTGGTCTGCTATCTTGTTAGAATCTTAAATGCTCTTTGAACCTGTTCTCTACTTTGGCATCCATGAGAGCTAAGACACACCTCTGTCCATAACAGTTATGGTTATGAAATGAATTGTGTACATGTAGGGAACATAAAGTTGCAAAGACTTCTTGGACAGTACCTTTCAATCTTTAATTCATCTGGGAAATTTCATTAAAATGCAAATTGCAACTCAGTAAGTGAATTATGTGATGCCAAGACTGATGGAGGACTTGAGCAACAAGGTCCAAAGGTATTCTGAAGTGCACTCTCTAAGGAGGTATCTCCCTGCCATCAGCTACCTCATGTTCTAAGTCGCTGTTTATAGCAAAATATTCATAGGTACCTACAAATATGTGATGACCTGATTAGGCCACCAAAATTCTGTGTTTCTTTAGTAGAACACAGATTTATTCATCAAGTTTTTTAATGTTATTTTCTTGCCATATTATATTTTTAAAGTCTCACTTTTAACTCAGCAACATTGGCTCTTTCACTTACCTGCTATGTGCCTCAGGTTTCCAGAATTTGGGAGGTTGAGTAAATAATTTTAGAGATAATATCTACATTTTCTGAATCCACAATATTGTCTACATAGAGTGCATCACATAGAGGTCACACAGTGCATGATTACCAATTACCAGAAATGAGATAATGTACATTATCCAGGGATGGGCTCACTGCCCTTGGCTTTATCCCTACAGTTTTATGAAAAGAGAATTGCTTACCAACAGAAGACCATTGCATGTCCATTACTTATGCTGGGCACTTTAAAAATGAGGCACAGTCTGGAGAGGAGGAACTATGGGGAGAGAGTCTGCTCTCTTCAAGGATTGTCTGTCTTAAATTCCTCAAGGTGAACATCATTGCCTGAAGGAGAGCATAATAAATTGCTCCCCCAGCTGTGATGTTGTTTAGGGACACAGTTTCTGAGTCTACTGGCTTCATTACTCTCTAATCAGGTGGAGAAAGAGACTTCAAAAGGGACCTTAATGGAACTCTTTGCCCTTTATATGCCCTAATACACATTACTGACTGTCCTACCAGAAGAGAAAAAGAAAATAGGTTTGTTATACACAGCTGAATGTGGGCACCCAAGAATCATGTTCATCCCCAAGGGAGTATTTGAATGGCTTTCCTCACCCTTTCAACATTTCATCACTGAGCTCCATTTATAGTAATAAAATATTTCTAAAAGACTGTGTATGTATGTGTAATATGTATATATGAATAAAGAAAGAATAAGGACCAAATATTTTACTCTGTTTCTACATAGAAATGAGGAGTGGGGGAAAGAGAGAGAGAGAGGAGAGAGAGAGAGAGATTGTTTTAAAGAGATTAAAATATTTGGCCCTCATTTGCTTCCCCATTCATTTCAATTCTGGCCTATCTGTATTTATGAGAAAGTACCTTACATCACACACACAAACACACAAAATCAATCAATCAATTTATCAATCAATCAATCCAAAAAAATCCTCAGAAGAGCCTAAACAATTCAGTGTCACATGCTATAGAAAAACCTGGGGTGGAGTATAACTAGCAAAGTAAGTAGGCATCAGAAAGATGGAACTGGGTTCTCAAATTCTCAGTGGGCCATAGTTGGATCTCAGCCATCCAGGGGAGTGCTCTACACTGCATGTTTTACACCCAGGATTTCCCCATGGTACTTCTCTAGTCCATGCTTAATTTCAATGATTTCCTAAAGCAAGTCCAGTAAGAATAAGCCAGTTTATCCTTATAGGCCCTAAACCTCATTGAGGGAATTTGAGAGGATTTCACTCAACACACAGGTGACTTGAGCTTTCTTGGACAAGCATTTCAGGTGCAGAATGCACTTAAAGGTGTCTCCTCTTTAAACCATCCACAAATGTGTTATAATGCATAGTTGGTTATTTTCACTTCATTTAACATTTCAACTCTTTTTTTACTGTTTTGAATGAACTGGCAATCTACGACTGACTGTTCTTCCCAAAAATGGGAAAGCAAAAAACTTCAATCAGTGCATTATCTTTCAAATAAAAGTGCCCTGACTAAAATTAACAAAGAATATTGGCTTCTCTAACCTAAGAATTAACCCATTGATCTTTATGGCATTATTTTCACAGCCAGCCAATTCTGTATGCCTGGAGACAAGAAGAAAATGGAGCGTTGGCATATGGACGATTCCCAAATCCAACTTTAGTCAATAATTCCTACCAAAGCCTTTAACAGAAGAAGGGCAAGGTGACTAATTGAATATAATCTCCTCTCCCATCCCACCATATGGTGGAAGATCTGGGGAGAACAGAACTTCCCAGAGGTAGGCAGCCCCCAGAACAAGAGACCTGAATGTACATAGAGAACAAATGGCTGCCATGTTATCAAGAACAGGCTGAACCCTGTGTGTTGTAAGACCCAAAGACCTGGAATCATTCAGGCTACAAGAGAACACACTTTGCAGAAAGCTCTATAGAGAAAACCCCACTGGATTGTGGGCTCTAAAGGGCAAGGACACATCAGGTTTTATTTGACCCTCACTACTTAGCACATTGCCTGACAAATGCTAGGTACTCAGTATACACTCAACATAGTTTTCCGAAAGGAAGGAGGCGAAGAAGGAAAAAAGGAATGAGACGAATGATACATGTTTATATGGTTACACATTATGTTTTGTTGCTCCTTATTGATGGAGCAGCATGGTGACCTCTAGTTTTAATTTCACAAAGCTGCTGGCATTTATTGAGCATTACAGTGTACTCTTGGCTGATCCTTTATCACCATATGCCCCAGTCACCCATTGAGGTCTGAATTGGCACTTACACAGTGTGCCCCAAGTATAACTTTGTGACCACAGGAGCCAGTGTTTTCTGTAATTATGCTCCTGGGCTGTGAAATCTGTTCCCTGTTGAGATAAAGAGAGGAGCGTCTGTTGTCGAAATTAGGTTAAAGCAAAGGAGGCACATGTATTTGCTGATATCTTTAATCTTTACTGTGGTTTTAATTTGATTTTCATTTGATTTTCTTTATTCAATGCATCACCACTTGACAAAGTTGTAGTAATTGTAATAACCACCAACACTTATATAATTTTACCAGGTGCCAGGCATTGTTTAATCCTCATATAAGCTTTATTGGAGGTACTATAATTGGTTTTATTTTACAGATTAAAAAATAGAAACAGGGACAAGGAGGTTAAATAACTTCAGCAAACAAAACCAGGATTCAATCCAAATAGTTCGTCTCTAATACTATAATAAATATGTCTTAACTACATATATGTGTATATGAATGTATAATGTGTATATTTTAAAGTAGATAGCACTGTAAGTTTGAACAATGGCTCATATTCTTAAAAATTGCATTTTATAGCAAGATATGGCAATTATATAGCAATAGATACCTCCATGTCCCAACCACTATGCTGTCTGCTTTATGTACTGTGTTTTAATGCACACAAGGGAGATCCCATTTTACAGAGTAGATCATTGGTTTGTATGACATTTCCCCAAGGTATATTCTAATGAACGGCATTGTCATAAAGTAAACCCAGGCTGATTCCAAAGATATGCTCTTAGAAAATATGGATGTATAACAGAATTTATTCATATAACATTAAAATATAAACCCAGTTAATTAGAAATACAAGTTGAATGTTCACAGTTGGGACATATTTTGGCCAACATATTATAGACTTAGAGTTCCCTTCACCTCCTCCATCTCTTCCCTTGCAGTCCACAACATGTGTTGTTGCAATACTAAACACACACACATACAGAGAAAGAGGGGGAGAGAGAGAGAGAATCAAATGAAATGAATTCCAGAGATTTACAAGATTTAAGCTCCTAAAAGGAACGGGAGACGAGAGCCTTTAAAAAAAAATTGGGAGTGTCGTCTCAGCTAATGAGCCTTGTTGGATACCATCATTTGTCATTTATTTTTTCAAAGATTGTGTCTTGACTGAAGGAGTTCTTGATCATGCAAAGCAAAAGGCTCCAGAATGTTGCACACTCTGGCCAGGTGTTGTTCAGGAGGCCCAAGCCTTTGCTGATGTGGAGTTTGATTCACTAACTAGGAAATTCCAGTGTTTATAAATATTCTCTTAAATGTAAATCCAGGGTTTGTTAGTTCAAGTTCTTCTAGAAAAATAATATAAGACTATAGATAAAGGGTAGTGGTTAAAAATAACTAAACTTTCCATATAAGGCATGACACAGAATACGCTGCATAGTTTCACTACCATCTGGGTGTCCCAAGTAAGGATCTCTAGAAGACAAAAAAAACAGCTATGCTGAGACACATAGCATCTATACCTACTCTAGGCCTCACTCACTGCTGACTTTATATCCTTGACTTACTCACAATTCCAGAAGTTAATTTAACATTCCAGAAAAAATGTGTATGTGTATTTTCATCAGACCAAAAAAAAAAAAAAACCCCAAAATTTAGGTCCTAAGGGGTAGAATGTTTTCCTAGGTTGTGAAATAGAAGGTTTTGTGGCTGGCATAGGGTAAGCAAAAAGGGCAATGTGGCTGACAAGAAATCAGAAGGCCCTGAAGATATGCCAAAGCTGATTGACTTGTGGAGACTAAGCCAGCTTCTCTACTTTTCTGAGAAAGCAGAGATCGGGTCCATGAGGTTCCTTTCTCCTCAGGAAGAGCCCTGGTCTCCAGCCCCTACCACGTCACAGAAGCTCTACAGAGGAGTGCTGATATTATTATCTGCACTCCTCCCTGCTTTCTTGTCAGGAGAACACAGAGAAAAGTCACTAGCTGGCTCTTTTACCTGTGCTACCAGAAGGTCAGAGCTACATTTCTGTGACAATGAGGATGCAGTGGTTAAAAAGTAATCTTGAAGGCTTGATTCTACATGGGGTCTAAGAGATACCTAGATGAGTCTAAGTTGGTTCTTGCCTTTTAGGAATTTGCAGACTTGAAAGGAGACTGGCAGGGGCCCTGAGTCCTAATTCCCAGGGATGAGAGTGATTAAAGGAGGCCTCAGAAGACCTAGGGAGCCGGTGAGCCTCTCCTGTGTGGAGGCAGGGCTCCCTGGGGGAGGCAATGTTTGAGCTGTGTCTTTGTTTTTGTTCTTTAATCTCTTTAGCATCTATGACTACAGCATGGAGACTGGTACAAAGAAGAATAGTCTTGACCTAAAACCTGTAAAATTTAGAGGGGTTAGGTTTGTTTTATATGTTTGTTACAATTGTTTTTATTGAAGTATAATTGACATAAGATAAACTGACCATGTTTCAAATGTACAACTCAATAAATTTCAAATATGTGTACACTCATAAAACTATCACCACAATCAATATAACAGACATGTTTATCTCCCACAAAAATCTCATGTGCTCCTTGGAAATTTCTCTCTCTCACCCTTCCCACCTTACCCCTTCCCCATCCCTAATCATCAATCAGCTTTCTGTCACTATAGATTAGTTTGCATTTTCTAGAAATATAAATGAATGGAATCATACATTATGTATCCTTTTTTGTCCAACTTCTTTCACTCAGCATAATTATTTTGAATCATCCATTTTATAGCATGTACTCATATTTTATTCCTTTTTAATGACGTGCAGTAGTCCATTGACTGAATATATGGCCATGGGTATATCTATCCATTTCTTTCTCATAAACATGTGGGTGATAGCCAATCTGTTACTACTATTCTCATACATATTCTCTGGCTCCTGCAGGTATGTGTTGGCCAGGTCCTGTAGTTTCTTCCTTCTTCAGCAGGCCGAGCCCTCCCTCGGCCAGGTTATGTTGTGACTTTATTCTCGTGATGCCTCTGAAGCCAGGAAAATAGATGGGATATGTTCTGAGTTAGTGTGTGCTACCTTACAAGCTACACACCACTCCATCATCTCCAAGCAAGGAAGGAGTGAGTCACTTTTGCAAGGTTAAGGGTTCAGGAGTATCTAGGGCTTTAAGGTTGTTAAGTGCATCAGTCATGATATCCCATCTCGTATTTTGGGATCCCACTCTTTCTAACCAGGGTCCTGACCTAGGCAAAGCAGGTTTACTGAGATTACAAATCAAGCTGAGATTTTCCCTGGAAGCTTCATCCTTAGCCTTTTCTCCTCTCAGGCTGCAGAAAGTAAAAATTTATATGCTGCCAAAGAGATTCTTTGACTTTCACATTTTGCCTTGAATTGGTGATTAATTATATTTTCCCTTTCATTGTCTTTTCCCATGCTTTGATAACATTAAGCGACATTCATTGGTTACCAGCGTCCCTAATTACTTCTGCCATAGAACCTCTGAACACTTGAGATATGGCATCGGTCAATGGATTCCCTCCACCCATGTCACATTCCAGTTCACCACTGACCTAAGTTTTAACAGTTTCACCACTCCAGCACGCTGTTATAGATGAGTGTTTGTGTCCACCCCATAGTTCAGGTTGAAACTCTTCCCCCAATGTGATAGCATTAGGGGGATGGGCCTTGGCACCCCATGTAAGGCAGTCACTGGATATGGGCTGCCCCTGGGGAGGAGGAGCAAACCTTAGGCAATGCAGCTCCCTTTTGCTGCAGTCAATCCCCAGGAAATTATTCAATTGTGAACTGTCAACCATACCATGTCTGCCAGGTGAGGGAATTTGATCCTGCAGGGGAGGTCTGGGTGGTACACCATGCACTGTCATTTATCTGATAGGTAGTAGGCACAGTTTTTAAACGTAATTTCATTTTATGTTCTTAGTCGCTGCCTTCTACATGTCTGATATATCCTCTCCCTTCCATTCCACCCTGCTATAGCTCAGAACTTCATTATCTTTATAACAGAAATGTTATAATATTTTGCTCCTTTTGACTCATCTCCGTCCTCTTTGGTCTGGCCTCCACATTGCCACCATGGTGGTTCTTCTATGGTACATATCCTCTGTGTGCTCCTTACATTGTTCAATGACACCCCATTGCCTATGAGATTAACTTGAATGACTCAATACAACATGAAATCCTTCATCTGGTTCCCCTCTTCTTTTACAATGTCATCTCCATAGACTCTCCCAACTGCCGCTGGGCTCTAGCCAAATTTTAAACCACTGAACAGTCCCCCGTTCTTTTACAATTCTTGGGATTTTCACACACTGAAACCTCTACCAGTAAGGTCTTGCCCTCCAATTATCAGTGTTATGAACTCCTAATGATTCTCTCTTCAGGACCCAGGCCAAACTTAGGATATCTTCAAGCAGCTTGGATGATTCAGTGCATTATGTTATCAAATCTGGTATGTATTTTTATATTAATGACCTATATTAGTCATATTCATTTATTTATTTCCAATTTTTGACCATGAGTTCCTTGAAGGCAAGTACCACATCTTATTCATCAGTGGATTCTCTGTGCATGGCATTTATTTGTGTTCATGAATGACTGTTGAATAGTTGAAAGAATTAGTGAATGAACCTGTAAATCAATGTGACTTTCTTCCTCTTCCCTTTACCTAAATGTACTCTATGTGTCCCATTAAATTTTTAATTAAATAGAATAAGTTTAATAGGCAGTCAAATACATTGTCCTTCCAAGTATCTTTATAAAGTTTTGAGCCTGTACAATAACCAAACCTATTCTGCTTCTTCATTTTTCCTTTCCTTCCAGCTCTTACTGGCCTTTATAATACATATGTAAGTTAATAGACCAAGTGAAATAGTTAACTGGTAAGTGAGTTAGCAAGAGTGAGGTCAAGAAGAGAAAAAATCCCACTGTTAATGCCAGCTATATTGTTGCAAATTTTAAATACCACCACACCCATAAAAATTGGTAAAGCAGAGAAAAACGCATTTTCCAAAATGCATTTCATCACCCAAAGATAACCACAATTTTCACCTTAAAATAATTTCTTCTGGTCTTTACATGTATACATATATATTTATTTTTACAAAGTGTGGATCATACTATGCACAAGTTTTATATACTGCAATTTTACTTACCTGTTTATCAGGAACATTTCCTCCTATCTTTCCAAAAGCATATTTTAATGAACACATAATATTCCTTCATGGAGTTTGTATAATCAATTTTTGGTTCTCTAAGCTAGTGGAGGTAAATTATATTGAGAATGAGATGGCTATCTAATACTTACTAGGATAACTAGAGTTTGTCAAATAATGTCTCCAATATAGGGAAGTTAAAGGAAAAGAGAAATGTTAAATATAAACAGATAGTTATTGAGAGTTTTCTCCCAACAAAAGAAATTTATTGGTTATTATTTCTTTGATATTAAATACTTAAGATTTTAGCAAGTTACCTAAAGTCTTAAAGATTGATTGATTAATATTTCTATATAATTTTCCCCATTTAATTTTATCAGTATGGCACTGTAGGCTTTTTTTCTCTTACATCATTATGCATTGACCTTTGCCTTGTTAATGCTTCTATTCTATGCCTGAGTGGAGAGAATTTTTTCTTCTTTTCAGAGATTAGCTGCAAAGAAAATTTATGTGACATTCAAAAGAATTATTTCCAACCTACACTTTCAAATGCCTCTCTGACATCTAATGATGTAATTGAGCTACATTAATTTTAGGGAGTATCTATATTTGCACAATACAAATTTTATTTTAATGTACTTCAAAATATGCATTAACTGAAAATTAATGCAATATTTTTTGCAAAACATACTAAACCACATTGTTTACTTACTCTATCACGGTTTACTTTGAATTTCATGGTTGTTAAAAAAACTTGAGTCAATATCAATATTGTTAGCTTTATTCACTCTATCCTATCACCAACAGTCAAATTTTCTCACCGAGCCATTTGTTGATGTTCAGGGTATCCAACAATATTAAAAAACATTTTTAATACAGATTTTATGCACAATAATACTGTTTAAGTCCAAGCTTCTCAATATCTTTTCTATATAATTTTATTTCTTTAGGACGATAAAGGGAATTATCTGAAGTAGGAATTCCTGACTGTATAACTTAGCATAAAAGCAGGTTTAACAAATTACATGTTTCTTTACTTCTTGGAGCCACTAAAGGAATAACAAAATAAGAATAAGTAAGGATAGACTAAGATTCACTCTGAATCTCAAAAAAGATGCAACATTCCCTCTTCTCCAGCCATTTACCAGGAAATGCTTCTTGCATTATAGGCCTGATTAATCTGGAATAGACTGGTCTAAATGCATTTTTACTATTTTACACATTTTTCATTTTCAATCCTCTGTTTTTAGGGGTCTGAAATGACATGGTAAGAGTATTGTTAGTTGTAGGACAGACAAATAGGCTGAGGAGAACTGAAAGGGAATGGTCTAAATGTGCATTGGGGAAGAGCTCTGGGCTGAGAGCACCCCGATGGCTGTGTCGTCACATGCCTGTCCCACAAGCTATTCACCAGGTTTCTGCTCAAGCCTTGTTGGAGATATTTCCTGGTTCAGAGCAGCTAAAGATTTGTTTATTCACTTTTCTCTTTGAAGGATTGACCTAAACCTGATCATTTCTTGCTGTTTTCATCGCCACAGTTTCAGGCCGGGCGTCCACCATTTCTGTAAGTCCTGCAACAGTAGTGTCTTCCTAGGTTTCTGGACTTCCATCATTGTTCCTCAGCATCTATTCTTGACACAGCAGTCAGTTATTCCTTTAAAATGTAAGTCACACCCAGTTTGAGCCCCTAATGGCTTAGAGTTAAAACCAAAACCTCTGTCACAACCTACAAACACATGAATGATCCAGCCCTTGCCCTCCCCACCCCCAACTTTACTTTCACAGACATTCCTTCCTGGTCTTGCCTCCTACTTTTCCTCAAATATACAATACTAAGCATGCTCCCATCTCTGTGCCTTTGCCCTTGCAGTTCTCTCTGCCTCCCCGAATATAGGCATCGCTTGTTAACTCACTTCTTTCAGAGAGTAAGAGAATGAGTGAATACCTTTTAAAAATCACACAGCTGTATCTTCCATGAGGGAAACTGACCTGTATGATAGAGAGGACAGCACCAGCTGACTTGGCCTTTAATTATATAAATTAAAAGTTCAAAAATGATCCTTATATAAATATGAAAAATATTAAGGGAAGTAAAAATAGGGAGGAAAAATCCTAAATATCCTCTTCTCCATTTGGGGCTGCACAGATCATAATAGACTGAGAGACAAATGCGAATGTTCTTTCATTTTTCTTTTTCTTTTTTCTCTTGATTCATAAAAACCACTGTGGTAGAGCAAGAAATGATTCTGGAGATCTTCTACAATAATCTCACCATTTTAAAAGTATAATGAGACTCAGAAAATGAAGTGATTTTCCCCCAAATTTTGTGGCTTTTATTAGGAGAATCACAAATACTATGTACATTTTCTACCTCCCAATGTAGTGTGCTTTATACTACCCCTGATGCTTTAGATTTTGTGCTGTAAAATGAAATATCTAGAAGCACACGTATTGGCCATGGGTCCATAATTTTATCTTCAGGGTAAAAATAAGATGAGTATTCAGTTGGATTTCTTTGTTTAGGGCTGAGAAAAAAATCTGCTAAGCTAAGTATTTTCCCTTCTTGCAACTTAAGTAAAGTCTTCCAAAATGGCTTCCAGCTTTGTCTTACTTTCCACAAAAATTTTAAGCTCAAGTAGAAAAGTATATGAAACTGCTGAAGGGGCTTACAGTTGTATCCTTTCCCTTATCAATATTCTTTATGGAACTTAGTTTCAGTAAAAAGTCTATACATCCCTCTGGCAGAGAATACCCAAGCCATGAAGCCACCTTTCATGAATAACTTCTGAACAAAAAGCAGACTATTTTCATGTTTAAGATACTTCTTAAAGCAACAGAGAGTTTTAAAGACAATAAAGAAAAAAAATTATAAAATAAATAAATAGATAAAATCTTTTAAAAATCATAAGGAAAACAGAAAGATACATAAATAATAATAGGAATGAACTTCAGCTCCAGAAATTATTATTTTATTTTACAACTAAAATTGAAAGCCTAACTGAACTTAATTGTTAATAAATAATAAATTACTAAAATTGTCTAAGGAATTGTACAAAACTGGTTAGACCAATAACCATAGAAGGACTTGGCAGGGAAGGGTAGTCAAAGATACACCAGTAAAAGTTGTGGTAGATAGCTTCTAAAATGGCCCACAATAATTCCTACATCCTTACATTCAGCCCCTGGTCTAATCTCTTCTCCTTCAGTGTGGGCTGGACTTTGTAACTTGCTTCTAGTGAATAGAATGTGGTGAAAGTGATGGGGTATCACTTCCAAGATTAGGTTACAAAAATACTAAGTTACTTCTATCAGCCTGGCACTCTCTGGTTCTCTCTTGCTTGCCTTGAAGCAAGTTGCTATGTTCTGAGCTGCCCTATGGAGAGGTTCACATGTCAAGGCTGTGAGGGAGTATTCTGGCCCATATCCAGAGAGGAACTGAGGTCCTTAATCCACCAACTTACAAGTAAGTGAATCCTACTAACAGCATATGACCGAGCTTGGAAGTAGATCCTCCATAAGTAGAGTTTTGAGATGACTACAGCCTCAGTCAACACCTTCACTGCAGGTCGTGAGAGACCCTGAGCCAGAGGTCTCCAGCTACGCCATGTCTGGTTTCTTGATTTACAGAATCTATGAAATAATAAATGTCTGTTGTTTTAAGCCACTAAGTTTTGGAGTAATTTGTTATACAACAATATATAATGAATACAAATATAGACAACAGGCCCATATGATTTCTTTATTATACAAACTGTTTCAAAGCACAGAGAAAGATAAACAGCAATCCAACTTACAAGTTAATCACACCAATGAAAAAGCCATAAAGAAACATTTAGTCAAAATTTGTGGGACATAGCAACATCAGTGGTTAGAGGAAAATGTATAATATTAAATGCATACATAAGAAAAGAAGAAAAATCTAAAATCTATAATTGAAGCTTCCATCTTAAGACACTAGAAAAAAGAAGAGCAATTTCAGCCTAAGGAAAGCACAGGAAACAAATAATTAAAATTTGAGCAAAATATCAATGAAATTAAAGAGGAAGAGAAGAGAAAAAAATCGACAAAACCAAAAACTGGTTTTAGAAAATATTGATGAAATTGCTAAATCTTTAGCCAGTCTAATAGGAAAAAAAAGAGAAAAGACACAAAATAACAAATACCAGAAATGAAAGGTGGGACATCACTACTGATCTTATGGACATTAAAATTATAATAAAGAAATACTATGAACAAAAAAAAAAAAAGAAAGAAAAACATTTTCTTTCTGGGCAAATACATGGTTATTTTTGTATTCCTCTTTTCTAGTCCTATCAATTTTTGGCGATTTCATACTTTAGCTTTTAAGAAAATGCTCTAATGTGCAGTTATAAATGTTCATGATTTTTTTTAAAAAAGGCACAGTGCACTTAATTATACAGCATATAAACCAGCTGTTATATACCTTTCTTCTCTGAGAATGCTTTTAGGAGCCATAGTCAAGTACAGAGGCCACCTCTGATACCTCAGGCCAAGGTAGGACAGAAAAAAATACCAGAAATATGGACTTCAATAACTCTTGCCAGAGGTATTTATAAATAAAAACAAACTGGAGGACATAATCTATTTGTTAGAAAAAGTTTTGGTGGATTCTAAAAAGAGGCCAAGAATAATTGTTTCACTTGTGGAAGGCCCTTACTAGTATTCTTTCCGATGGTGTCATTTTGTTTCCATTTTTCTTCTTTCTAGCTACTCTGCAGTATTATAATAAGGAGGAATAAAGTTTAAGGTAGGAGGGCCATGCTCTATACACCCCTTTGTACTGATCAGCTTACATATAAGCAGATTAATTTCTATTTTCAGAAAACTTTATTAATATTTGTTTTTCTGTAAAACTTACACAGGAGTCATTTAACATTATCAGCATTTTCATCTACACACCAAGTAAACAAAAGTAGCTGCTTATGTGGAAAATCAGTTGCAGTTTGAATGAAGTGTGTACCCATAACCCTAACTGCCATGTTGAGCTATTCCCTTCCTTTTTATTTTAGTTTCCCCCTACTGGCCACCTGGCAATTTCTTTTGCTCTCTCAAGCAAATCTGCTACATTGCTGTTCTTTTTGTCATAATTTAGTTTTACAATAATACAATTGCTTTTTTCAATATTTATTTGCAATGCATATATATAGAATAGCTGCCCTGAACCCAATAAATGTGCACAATTATTACCAGGGTAGCTAAATAAATAAAAAAGATTGCACAGTTCTACCAACTCTACAACACACGCGTACGTGCATGTGTGTACTATCTGGTCAAACCCACTGGAAATTTCAAGGACAGAAGTCAGAGACCTGGAATGAGGCACAGACCACCTACTGAGGGGAATCTTATTTGTGACTAATTACAAATTCTGTAGACTTTCTCAGTTGGGAAGCTACTACCAAAACAGGAGAATGAGGGGTGCCACATCCTTTAATTTCTCTCCCAATAATTATTAAGTTTAGCAAAAGATACCACTTAGTATTAAAATTGAGAGAAAAAAGAAAGAAGATCAGCATTTGAGAAAGAGTCCTATGAGGCAGAGTGACATCTCTAGGGTGTCCCACAAAGGGCTCACAAAATATAAAATTAAGTCCAGGCATGATGTTGCGGTTATGTTCCTATTTTGTTCTCACCTCTGTTTTTTTTTTTTTTCTTCTTTCTTATTTTCTTAGTCTGTTAATGAGAGATTTCTATTTCTCTTGAATAAGAAAAAGATGAGCTTGTCTTTTATTTTAAATTTCCAATTTAGTCAGAAAGTTCACAGACATCTTAAAATAGTACTTCTTGGGAATATTTGGGGGCTGTTAAAATCTGTTACTTCACAGAGATTCCACCAGAATCACCACACTTTTTACTTGATGATTACCCATAAAATGAAATACCATTTTCTCTTACCCCCCGCATTATGTGAGGGGGAAAAAAGTGTCAGTAGGAAGAAATGGGTTCTAAAAGGTCTAGGTTAGAATTCTATGGAGACTATAAATGCTGACACATGATAATCCATTTAGCTATCAGATCAAATTCAGAAAGGTCATACTAGCCTTAGGGGGTGGAGGGATTGAGCAAAAAGGAAAAGGGACTCAGGGATGTGGACAACAGTGTAGTGATTGCTGGGGGGAGGGAGGTGTAAGCATAAAGGGACTAAATGGTAATAAAGATTAAATAAAAAGAAATTAAAAAAATGAAGTAAGGTTGTCCCCATTTCAACACTTTCAGGTAAGAATTATATTGTGTCTCAAATGCATGTTGGTCCATCCTTTCTGTTAGAGCTGGCTCATTTTTCTCTCTGAAGTTTCTTCCCTTCTGGGGAAATGACTGCGGCGGTTAGTCATCTTCTCTGAGCTTTCTCGCTCACCCTTGAAATCTATTCTTTGGCTTCTGATCTGTGGATGGGCACACTTAGTGGAGTAAGGTTAATTGGAGTGAAGCTTTTGAACAACTTCCCCAAAGATCTTTACATCCTCATACTGTAGTAGAAATAGGTGATTAATTTCTGTTTTCTTGAGCTCACCATCTGGACGGCTTTCAACTTTCGGCTCCAGTTTTGAGTTTAAAAAAGAAATTATCCAGGTGTCATCTTTGTTTTCATTTTTGTTTGTTTCTTCAATAAAAATTTATACTTGCTTTATTTTGTGCTGTTGTCCCTCATCCTGTCTCTTTCTATCGACACAAATGATGAAAACTTTTGATAGCAACATGTACTCGGGCCCAGGGCTGTGCCACCTCCACCAGTGTCTGGGCCGACATTGCAGCCGGTCATGACATACCAGTCAGCTACCCACAGCCACTCTGGGACACAGAAAGACTAGAAGAAAAGGGAAATGGGAAGCACTGTCTGTTAAGTTCCTATTGTGCTAGGCATTGTACTTAGTCTTTTTATAACACGTTTTGTTTTGATTATCATCACACTTTAGGTGCTAAAATTAAAGATCAGCTAGGTCTGTGTGATACCAAAGCCCATAGCATGAAGCTGTTATTTCAGGCTAGTAAATGGTGTATTATGGACTGAATGTTTGCATCCCACCCCCCTCCAAATTCACATTGTCAGATCCCTAACACCCAGCGTGATAGTATTTGGAGATGGGGCATTTGAGAGGCGATTGGAGCCTTCATAAGGGAGTAGTGCCCTTAAAAGAGAGGCAACAAAACCTTGCTTTCTCCCCACCCCCCACTCCCAATGACTCCCACAAAGGAGAAATCATGTGAGCACACAGGGAGAAGGCACCACCTGCAAGTCAAGGGGAGAGACCTCACCGAAAATCAACCATGTTGATACCTAGGTCTCAGACTTCCAACCTCCAAAACTGTGATAAAATATATTTCTGTTGCTTAAGCCACTTAATCTGGGGTATTTTGTTATGACAGACCAGCCTGACTAAGACAGGGGATTTCCTTCACAATATATTTAGAAAAAGTTGGAAATACTCTGTGAGGCTGCAGTTCTATTCCCAGAAATATGGAAGATGGTACCGAGTGGTTACAAATGTGGAAGGAAGAATTCTTTTTTTAATAAAATTTCTTTAAAATTCATTGATTTGGTGCCAGGAAATTAAGATAAATCCTTGGATACCAGAAAGTTGAGGGGGAGAATCCACAGAGGTGTGAAAGCACTGAAGCAGGCTTTTGCCCTCAGGCATCTGCCAATTCTTGATGGCCTAGAAAAATTTTCACAACTGAAAAAACTGAGGTGTAGATCAGGACTCATCCATGGAGAAAGATCATATCAGAGACTCAAAAATAAAGCAAAGACTATAAAGTAAGTAACTACAGAGGCTAAATTTAAAACACATGCGTATGCACACATGTGTGCATGCACATTGTGGGGACAATTACAACTTTACCTTGCCTCTAGGCAAAATGGATTCAAAAAGCATAGTCTCCCCTATGATTTCCTAAATACCCTGTGCAGGTGGAGGCCAGAGAAATCACATTAGCTGCATATTCTTTACCACCTTCCACCCAACAAAATACAAACTAGAAATTTGCTTCGAAGTGGTTCTGAGTCAAGCTTTAGTCAACTTGCTTGGCTGTTATCATGGTTCTGAATGTCAACACCTGGCAAGCTGAGATTAGGGCAAAGAACCACGCTGGGCACCTGAAAGAATGAGAGTGAAGAAAAGGTAGAATGGAAGTAAAAATTAATGATCTCAGTAATGTACCAGATGCTCTTTGCTCAGTATTCTATTTAACTCTCTCATCCACCTATGAGATAAGCATAGGCTTCTCCATTTAAAGATTAGGTCACTGATACTCAGAGAACATAGATAACTTGCTAAGGTACGCTCAGTAAGAGCACGGTAGAGCCCCAGGGGTAATCCGGTTTGCGGTCTCCAAAGTCTTTAATTTATTTATAACAAAACAATGCCTCATGATAACAACTATAAAGTATAGATTAAAGTTCCATGAATGAAGAATTTATATTTTACATGGATATCATTAAGAGTTAAGTGGGTTTTTGTTTGTTTGTTTTACTTCCATATTGTCCTCAGGCAACGCTGGAAAAATTTTTTAAAATTCCAGGTCCTCAGGAGGTCATTTTAGTGGTCCTGGAAACCTGTAAAACAAATTGTTGTAAACAGGCTTTTTAAATTGTTTCTTGGCAGGAATTGAATAATCAAGTGTAATGAATTTAATTGATTACAGAAGAATGTTCCTTTGAGCTGATGCAGCAGCTCTTTCTGGTCTGTTTGTGGCCTGAAATGTGAATTGAGGCTATGACTACCCACGTTAGCTTTTGTTATTGGAAAAGTCTTCAGTGGGAAAAATTGGAAATGCTTAAAGTATTGTAAATTATTTCTTAAAGGATGCCTTCCACATATGTAAAAAATGACTTCCTCTCTGCAGCCTTCCTGTTTTCTCCTTGATTCTACTTTCTCAGTCTTAGATTTTCAGCTCTGTTACTAACTAGCTGTGTGGGCTTTGTCAAGTTGTCAAACTATCCTGCTCAATCCTCTCCCTTCTAAAATAAGGGAAACAATAAAACCTGCTACTTCATATAACGCTGCCATGATTTAAAAAGTTAGTACACCAATACATTACCTAGAATGTGGCAGGCTATCAGCAAATATTAGCTGATATTATTAGCAATACTAAAAATAACATTCAAGATCTCTTGAATGTGGTGATAACATCTGGCAATTTCTGGATATAACTGTTGGGCTGGCTGTTGATATTTCTTTGCAATTTATAGGAATGAGAGAAGTTACAAAAGCTAAAGGTAACAAAAAAGAGGGACACCAGAAACTATATTCCTGCACGCTGGGTGCAGGAACTGCCTGGAGCAGTGACTGGGTCTTATGTGCCATTTGTCTGTTCCATGTTCCAATCTGACCAGGGTGAGGCCTGGCTTCCTGTATTAGTTTGTCACAGGCTGCTGTAACAAAGTACCACAGACTGTGTGATTTTAACAACAGAAATGTATTACCTCACAGTCCTGGAGGCTAGAAGTGCAAAACCAAGGTGTTGCTAGCGTAGGTTCATCCTAGGAATATGAGAGAAGAGTCTGTTCCAGGACTCTTTCTTTGGCGTGTAGATAACTATCTTGATGTTCACATAGTGTTCTCTTTGTATGTTCACATTGTCTCCCTCTGTGCCTGTCTTTGTGTCCAAATTTCCCCTTTTTATGACATTGTCATATTGAATTAGGGCCAATGCTAATGACCTCATTTTAACATGATTACCTCTGTAAGACTCTATCTCCAGTGTATTTTCAAGTACTAAAGGTTAAGATTTCAACATATTAATCTGAGGGGCCACAATTCAACCTGTAACACTCTGCTGTGTGGCCTCCATGTCCTTCTCATGTGAAAAATATATTCACCCCATCCCAACATCTCCTCAAATCTTCACACCTTCCAGCATCAACTCCAAGTACAAAATCTCACTTAACATGATCCAAATCAGGTATGGATGAGACAAGAGGCAGGAATCATCCTGAAGCAAAATTCCTTCCCAGCTATGAACCTGCAAGGCAGACACCAAGTTATATAGTCAGAGCTCAGAGAGGGTATACACTAAGATTAATAGGTGCAAGCACTGGCCCATAAGGAAGTAATGTGGTCTGATTTTTACGTTATATTTTGGGGGATAGCATAGATATCTTTTTTTTTCTTAAGACATTTATTACAAAAATTGAAGATAGGAGGAAAAAAGAGAGAGACAGGAAGCTATATAGTGAAAAGCCTTATGTATATGTCTAGAAAAATCTTCCTGTAAGGAGATATGGAGTCTCAAAAGAGAAGTGAATCTCCAACCACAGGCCAGATGACAAAATTATGGAGACTTGTAAATACAGGGAATAGTTTTGCATTGAATAGAATAGTCATGTAATTGTAAAGTACCTAAAATCACAAAATCTAACTCACGGCCCTTCTTTCTAAGCAACACAATTTCTTACAGAAAGCACCAAGTCTGCCTAATATATAATTTTGCCCACATAATCACCCTGGAAGCATTTATGTAATCAGAAGCAACCTCTGGGAATGGAAACTGGAATCTGGAAGTGAAACTCAAGAAAGATTTCATCATTGCACAAACAATTTCAAATTAAGCACTAATCAGAGGGGAAAATTAGGTTTATTCACAGGGGCCACTCAAAATAACCCTCTTAATAATGTAGAAATTGGCTGTAGCTAAAGTCCCACAAGTCTAGACACAAATACATTTAGAATAAAGAAAAGCAGTCAATATAAAATGTAGCAAATACAAGAAGTCAATGTAAAATAGATTTCCCAGTTATGAGCAACATGGTTCCAGGATTGTAAGCAAACTGCTCAGGAAAAAAAAAAAGTCTGTGATTTAGCAGAATTTTAGACTTACAAGAAATGTCTTTGCTTTTATTAGTGTCCTGATCTTGAAATGTTATTTCATTATTTCCCTTTTCTAATCAGGACAGATGCTGACCCAAACCAAAAGGGTCGCTAGGCACTGAGGTCACCTTTTCAAGGCTAAATAAATAAATAAATAAATAGTAACCCAGAATAAAGGGAAAAAGGAGAAAAAGAAGGACACAAAATAGTAGTAGCCAGTCTACCTGGGGTGTCCTTAAACTCTCTTGGCATTGCATTCAATAGACTCTGAGGAGGATGCACAGGATGTGCAGACTGCTCCCCCTGCTCTCGGTTGCCCCAGGCCCACACCAAATGCTGAGACACAAACATCTGTGGCTGATTCCAGTATAGATTTCCTGGTAAGAGGGCCTGGCTTCCTGACTGTCACTAAGATGACTATTAGTAACATTCTCAATCAACACAGGTATCTGGCTCTGCCTGTTCCCTCTTTATCTTCCTTCTCCTTTTCCACTATCTCTATTTTTATTCCTCTTTTCTGTCTCTTCATGCCTTCCTAGTTCGAGACCCTTGCACCAACATTGTTTATTCCTGCCGATGGCCAAAAAGGTTGCTGACCTCTGCCTCTACTCATGAAATTTTCAAACACACCTGCGTCGACGGCTTGCAAATGAGCCCTCTGTGAACCTCCAGTCACACTGAGATGCCCTGCATCACTAGCTGGAGAATATCTGGTCTCCAGGCAACCAGAAAGGAACAGTCTTTCTTCAGAAAAGATCCTGAGTGCTCTCTTGCCCTTAAAGCCTTTTAAGTTGAAGGGAAAGGGTCCAAAGAGATTGGAACCGAATTTTGCAAGCTAGACCAATTTTCCCTATTTCTGAGTG
The DNA here is from genome assembly GCF_021234165.1 of Pteronotus mesoamericanus. Classification (NCBI taxonomy): domain Eukaryota; kingdom Metazoa; phylum Chordata; class Mammalia; order Chiroptera; family Mormoopidae; genus Pteronotus; species Pteronotus mesoamericanus. Next base: position 3,550,231 of record NW_026555170.1, read on the forward strand.
ATCTTTTAAAAAGAAGAAAGTAGCCAAAGTGAATATCGACTCTTAGTCACCATCACATGAATAATACAAAAATGTCAGAGACAAATAATTGGCCTAAAGCTGCACTGGCCAATTTGATACTCATTAGCCACGTGGGGCTATTCAAATTTAAATTAATTTAAATTTAGTTAAATTGAGTTCCATTTCTTAGTCACAATTGCCATATTTCAAGTTCTCATAGCCCTGTATAGTTGGTGGCTACTGCATTGAACCGTGCAAATTTAAAATGTTTCCAGCAGCACAAGGAATTCTATTGGGTGGTACTGGGAAGGCCTGCAGGTGCAGAAAAGGAGATGCAGAGAGACAGAGATAGAGAGAGACAGAGACACCGAGAGACAAAGAGAGAGAAAGAGGAAAAAAGAGAGAAGAAATGAGGAGAAAATAAACAAAGACAAAGAACAATAAAGAGGAAAGAAAAAAATAGAAAGAGAGTAAAATTGCAGGTCTGAGACTGATAATTTTTCCTCTAGGCTCTAGACACTCTGATTGTCATAGGAATGTACTTAAGGGGAGAGCGCACTTTGCTAAATATTTAATTTTAAGAAGTTGTCTTGGCTGTAAGCAAAATGAGTATGCACACCTATTCTGGAGTGCTATTCTGGAGGTTAGCGTTCTTGCAGGCAATCAATTAGTTGTTTTGACCTGACCCTACTCATTTTCATTTTGAGTTTTCTTGCAGTCTGCCAGTGAGCACCTTGTCTCACTCCTCACCTGCTCCTTTCTCTCAACTTGGGAATGACTCTGGCAATGAGGCTGGAACAGCAAATGTATTAGAAGTGAAGAGCATCAGTGAGAATTTAGAGACTGTGTCTGGTTTGGGAGAACCCAAGGGAAGTTCAAGAAAGGTAATCAGAGTGAATAGGAAAGGATACATAATGCAAAGTGTTCCCTCCAGGAACTTTACTTCAACAAGAACAAGAGCATTTCCCCAAAGGACATGAATAATGTCAAATGTAACTCTTCACCATGTTTCTCCAAGGCACCAAATGGGCTTTTAAGCCACACATTCCTGTGGATTTAACAATGGAGTCAAAATAGAAACTGTAAATTCGCTTTTTGCTTTTCTAAATTTGCAGTGAGAATCAGACAATACTGGATTTGTTGTGTGACTTGACTGGGATATCAGCTTATAAATTAATGAGAAGTTTGTAAAAAATGGATGTGACAATTCAGAGGTTTTAGCATTTTTGACCCCTATTATATGTGGGGACCACAGGACTGACCCAAAGGAAAACTTCTGGCAACCTCTGAAAATATTTAGAGGACATTTGTGGGAGGTAGGCTTATCTTATGAATAAACAAAAATAATAATGATTTAGTTTTAATTTATAATCACTTAGAATTAATGAATCTATGAGAACATCTTAACCATTTCATCGGGGCGGAGGGGGGGGAATAAGTCTAAGTGTAAACCGCCCCTGCCAGCTCCAGCCTGAGAGCCCTTCTGTCGGGGAACTAGCCTGAGAGCCTTTCTACCCTTTACCTCTGTACTTCCACTCCCCAAACACTACTTTTGCATCAATCTATCCCTTTTGTGTGGCTTTCCGAGGAGGAGCCCTGTGATCCCAAATTGCCAACAGAAACCTCTTGCTACAGACATTCCTACCATTCCCAGACAAAATTATTTCTCCTGTTCCACACTAATTGTGCGCCCTAATCACTTAACACCTTTAAGGAACAATGCCCCAGTGCTGAACATCCAGACCAGAAGAGTGAGATTAGTTAGAGTAGAATTCTGCAGCCACACTTCCTGGGTGTGAATTCTTTGTTCTGTCTTTTAATGTGTGTCAGTGAGGTATTTAAATCTCTCTGGACTTCAGGTTTTTCCTTCATAAAATAACATTAGGAGACTGGAATGAGTTAATATTACTAAAGTACTTAGAACAGTGATAGAAGATACACAGACAGCAAGAAAGATAGAAAAATACTTGGGAAGTAGTTGGGTAACATAGTCAAAGTCTGTCATTTATCCTTCCTTCATTTATCTCTCACAGGGAAGGCACTAAGCATATAAAGGTAGCTAAGACATAATCCATGCACTTAAGAAACTCAAAGTTTAATGGGAGACAGACATGTATAATATATTATAATGGCTGCCATAGAGTCAGATCCTAATTGCTTTAGGAGTACAGAGGAAGAAGTAATTAATTCTCCCTAAGGATTTAGGGAAAGCTTCATGGAAGAACCTGTGCTGCAGCCACAATTTCAATACACATCCAGAAGCTACTGGTAGTGAAGACAAGGGTAGGTCAGGGAGGACCATACACAGCATGCTTATGGGTGACCCCTACCCAAGTACAGTTCTTCCAAAACACAAGGTTACCTATACACACTTGCTCTCTGCATAGGAACCAACTCCTTGCCTTACTTTTGCCATCAATGCTTGAAGAATTAATGCTTCTCTTCAGGACTATTAGTTTCAAAGCAGCTTTCATTTTGAGCAGTCAGCTGTTAGAGCCACAGGGAGCCAATCACTCAGGTATATGCATACGCAAATACATAAATGTATATATACATGCATGTATGTGTGCATACATATATGTATAGTGTCAACAATATACACACATTTATACTAACTAAATATGCATACAAAATTATATATGAAGCACCTGAGAGGGTAGCTCTTCATTAGGGCTCAAAGGATAAAACTAAGTGGGATGCCATAAATATGTTTGAATATAGTGAAAAATATAGCATGTCATTCTATAGGCACTGCCAGAAAGGGGAAAGGGGGGTATTTCTAATAGTGTCTTTAGCTCAAGCCACTATTGAGAAAGTCAGAAAATGTGTTGTGAGATATTCCACTATGCTCCATTTGCAAGCACTGTTACCACCAAGTAGCAAATAAAAACTCAACTAGAAGGAACAAGTATTAGATATTGTATATTCATTATGTACATCCTGTGACCATCAGGAAGCCACATTCTTTTAGCAATGTCTTCCTCAAGATCCATGCTGTTTACTCAGCCTTATGGACCAGAATAGATTTCTCTTTAGGGTTTATGAGTATAGAAAGAGTCCTAGTTTGGGGATCCGGAAATCCAAATTCTAAACCAAACGTAGCTACAAAACTAGCTGAGTGCCTTCAGCCATTTCACAGATTTTTATTTCCCCACTTAAAAATTAAGAGATTGGCCTAAATGATCAGTAAAAATTATTTTCAATTCTCATGTTATCCTAAAGACACCCAAATTGCACCTTTTTTGCTTCTGCGCTTCTCTTCTTCCCCAGCCCAACCATCCTGATTTTACTGCAGAGCCAAAGCATTCAAACTACAGATCCCCTCGGGAACAAAGATAGTCATCCTGGACTTGTAAATGTTGGCCAATTCAAAATCTTCACGTGTTTATTATCAAACATATTTTGCCTGTGAGAAAGATATGAATTTTGGGGGTCCAGGGGGCAGAATGCTGGGTTGAATTAAATTCCTCCCAAATGTGTATGTTGAAGGCCCAGATCCCAGTACTTCAGAAGGTAACCATACTTGCAGATAAGGTCTTTAAAGGGGTAATTAATTTAAAATGAGGCCAGTGGTGTGGGGCAATAATCCAATAGGACTGGTGTTCCTGTAAGAAGAGGCGGAGACTCCAGGAAATGCACAGCACTGAGAGAAGGCCATGTGAGGACACCGTGAGATGGTGGCCATCTGCAAACAGGGGCCTCAGAGGAACCAGCACCTTATCTGGAATTACAGCTTCCAAAACTGTAAGAAAATAAATTTCTGTTGTTTTAGCCACCCAGTCTGTGGTGTTTTGTTAATGCATCCCTAGCAAATATAAAAGATAAAAGGAATTAATATCTTCTGAATCATAGAATCTTTAAACAGCATGATTCCGTGTATATACAAATTTCACAAATTACCAAGAAGCCCAGGAGGTGGGAATCCCCAAATAAGTAATTTCGGAATACAGAATGGTCCGCCCCCCTACCATTTGACTTTGAAATTATTTTCTTGCCTTTGTAGAGATAGATACAGCACCATGAATTCTAAGAATTGCTTTGGGGAGGGGTGCACAAAATATCTGAATAAGTAGGCCCACATACACATCGCCCAAATGTATGAATTCTTCTAGAAGTAGGAACCAGCAGTGTTGTAAGCTGCTCTGAACTAAAGAAAAATATTACATCAGAAATGATCTTATTCAGTGTGCTTTGAAATCCCCTAAGAAAAGCTGTCCTCCACAAGCACAACTTTTTTTCTTTTCTTCTGGCAAACTTTGTCTTAGCAAGTTTTATTCAGATCATCTGAGCTAAAGCACAGTTGTGACTTGATTGATACTTACTTCCAAGTGGAAACCACTGCAAAGTTTCTTTTGCATTGATTAGTGTCTTCCAGCTGCCTAAAAAACCACAATGAATTCACAATGCATTAGGGATCGCATCAGGGGGTTATTTATGGGTGAGAAGCATGCTTATCGCCACCTCTATTGTGCTATCTATATGTCAAAGGCTCAGAGACTTACGATAGGGCCCGTCTTGGGCATTATTCCCACCCAAAGTGAAGGACTGTTTCTGATTAGCTTTAAATTAGCTTATCTGCAATTTATTTTTTACATAAGAAGCATTCATTTGCTTTCTTATAAATAAGAGTTTTCACTTATCCATCACCATGTCTTGCCATAAATCTGAACAGAACTGCCTATGGGTCTGAGCTACAGCTTAGTCACCAGCATTAACGGGTGACCTAATATGCTCATCACTGAGGTGTGAACTCAATCAGGCTCTTATCTGGCTCCACCACTGAAATAAATAAATAAGCAAGCTGCTGAAAAATAAATGGAGCCATATCTCATTCAAAATGTTATCTGCATCTGCTGAGGAAAAATCCAAAGTAATCAGCTCTGTTGTGGGGTTGTTCAGTAGTATTGAAAATTGTAGTGCTCTCTGCTTGAGAAGACAATGCAGTACAGAACCAAGACCCCCCTGTATATCTGATTAGAATTTACACAATGTAAAGTGAATGATGAATTCCAAGGATTTTTAGCTAAGCGACAGGCCTAGGTTTTATCACGGACATGGTGATTTTTAATGAATGGGAATAAATAGGTGAAATAAAAATGCAGGAAAAAACACATAGCTGAATTAAAATGATTATCTGTTCTCTGAAAGGAGTTATTTGATTTCCTCCAAATCAAGACATGCACCTTAGTCTGTGAGTGCTACCGAGTAATCAATAATCAAAGGCAGAAATGCTTTCAATGCCAAAAGCTTTGGAAATGAGAGAAAAGGATGGATAGGAGAAAATAAATGGAGAAATAGAGAAGCCAATTCTATTTTTAAGTGATTCATAAGTGTGGCTGTACCTAATGGAGGCTGACTGCCATGTTAAAAGAAAAAAATGGAAGAAAATAACAATAACAACAAAAGCATACAAAAATTCCCTTTTGATTGCATTCCTTTGAAACATACAGCTTTCCAACTACCCTCTCTTTGAAATAGCTATAACAGAGTTTTCTGAGTATATACATGCAATCTAGTGAATACATTTTGGTTATTCCATGTCTTTTATTTCTGTTGGACTTCGAGCTCTACAGATATCCCTTTAGGTTAATATCTCACTGTCAAGGATGGTGCCCCATAGGGAAGTTCTGTCACTCCCTTCAGAAGTTCTTTCAGATCCTACCCCTCACTGTCAAAAATTCCAGCATATTCTACTGGTTTTTCATTCCCTTTTATGTATCTTCTTTTTCTTGGTTTTTTTCCTTCTTTATACATTTTCCCTCTCTCTCCTCCTGCTGTCCTTATTATCCCTAGTCCCACAGGTTCTCAGCTGCAGTTTTCTTTGTTTTCTCTGTTTGACTGGTAGCTTCTTTGACTCCATCTCAGCATCTTTAGTATTCTCTTTCAGCATTTGCTTTCCCTCAACACCTTTCTTGTTTAAAGCCATGGTGGTCTTCAGTTTGTCCTGTGGGCTATTTGCCTTATTGTGACAAGAAGGATGAATTGTCTTCTGCTTTTCCAGCAGACCTAAAGTGCTGCCATCCATCAACCTGGAGATGATTTCATATATTTAGGATGTCAGGGGCCAGAATGATACTAAATAAACAGTACTTGACTGAGAAGCTCCAACACGATTACTCTTACTCTCTGTGGAGCCCCTGTCCCTGGCTAGCAGTGTTTGCCAACAGACAGATCAAATATCAATCAACTTCATTGTAACTGACTTAAACTCTTAAGTATTTATGGATAATGTAGAATTTCCAATGTGTTTCAGTAATATCAATAAGGAAAATTACATATAGTATTTGCTTTTATGTAAGTTTATTGAACAACTATTCATAATTGGGGGGGACTGATAACTCCCTACATAGACATGTGTAACATGAACTGACAATTCTCCAAACTATAAAATATTGTTATGACCCTTGAACACTCAAATGGGTGAGATGAGATATTTTATTTATTTGGTCAATTCCCAAGTAAATACTCATCTAGATAAATGATTTCTATAATTTTTTTTCTTTTTAAAAAATATTTTATTCTTTTCTTCCCCAAATGACTTTAAGTCAAGAGATAGAGGATCTTTTTGGGGCCTGACAGGATGGGTGTGTGGAAGAAAAATGATGAGGTAATTCTGTGGCAGAGACTGTGAAGTTAACAGGCTAGACCTTGTGCCAGACAGATGACATAGAAAAGACTCAGAGGGTTTTATAAAGGCCACAAGAGAATAGGAAAGGATAAATCAGCATGGTCAGATCATTAGGCCCAGACCAAGCCAAGAAGAACGAAAGTTAATTATTCTCAGATGTCAATAGTAGATGGCAACTATAAGGTGGGGGACAGAAAATAATTTTACCTCTACTAAGTTCTTGACTAAAACCCCTGTAACAAAAAATATATTGACAAGAGGGAAACAAACCAGTTTTTTAAACATGTATACCTCATGTATACATACATGGGAGAGACCCAGGAAAAATGAGTAATTCCTTAAGATGGCCCACACCGCTAGCTTAAATACCATCTTCAGCTACAGACAGGGAGTTAAAAGAAGGAGGTAGAGGGTCTAGTGATGAGGAAGTGACCAGGAAAAGTATGATAAAGGAAAGTAGGATTTCCTGGTATAGAAAGGAAGGCACCTTTACAAATGGAGGCTTCCTTTATAAATGTAAATATCTCTAACCATAGGGTAACTATTTATTCTCAAAGCTTCTCCGGTGTCTATGTTTCTCAAAAAAATCCACCCAAAATAATTCCTATGCCAAAGAGGTATATTTTTGGGTGGCATATTCTGTTACTCTTCACATTAGTGCCCCATGTGCTAGATAAGGTTACTCTCTTTCAATGGACGCGGCCAACACAATATTCTAGGACCAGCACCAGGTAAGAGGGTCTGCTATTTCTATAAGGTCATGTGGTCCTCTTTCCCATGAGCTCAGATGTTTTAGCAAAAAAAGAGGGAGTCAATATCTGAGACACTTGCGGAGCATTTTGTCTGAAGAAACTGAATTGTCCAGAAGAGATGCATTGGAGTAGCCATGATAGGCAGTTTAACTTTAAATAGGATAAATACTGAAATGAGCAAAAGTTTGTATAAGCCAGCATAGGAGATGTTGCTAATTAGCTTCAATGACAAGGTACATCTGAGCAAAGAACTATGTAAGGTGAGGAGGGACTGGGACTTGAGAATATGTATATATGGGAAGAGTTCCAATGACAGAGGAGCAAGGACAAAAGCCCTGAGGTGGGGAAAATGACTGAAATGGTCAAGAAATATCAAGGAGGCCAGGGTGACTAAAGTGAGCTAAAAAAAGGGGATAAATAATGAGATAAGGTCATAGAAATAAGAAAATTAAGATCTTGAAAAGTCTTTGAAGCCATTAAGGACATTAGATTTCATTCTGAGTAAAAAAGAACATTATATGTTTGTCTCATAGAAGTGATGTGATCTCCCTTCCATTTTAAAAAGATCACTTTAGATTCTAGGAGTTAAGTAAGGAAGGTAAGCGAAGAGATTGTTTAGGAAGATGTTGCCGTAATGCAAATGAGAGTGAGTGATGGCTTGAACCAAGGTAGTTATGATGGAGGAGTGAGAGCATTAATTTGGGGCATTTTAAGCTGAGGTACTGACCATGCATTTTTAAGTAGAGATGCAAATCTGGGGAAATCTATATCAGGAAATCAGGTCTGGAAATCTTTAGCTTTTAGATGGCATTCTAAGCCATAAAACTAGATGAGGTCATCAAAGGAGTGAGTGTAAAGAGAAAAAAAGTAAGGCATCTAAGGATTAAGCCCTGAAGTAATTCTCTATTTAGAGGCCAGGGAGATGAAGAGGAACAAGGAAACACACACATAAATGATATTCAGGAAAGTGGAAAGAATGCCAGGTAAGTTTTAGTGTCTTGGAAACCAATTAAAGAAAGAGTTTCAAGGGGAAGAAAGATAGTATTGTTATCAGTGGAAGTGGAGTTCTTGTGGTGTCTCAAGAAGAATTTCCTGAGACATGCACAGGAAGATGGGGTTCTGTGGTAAACTTTATTGATGATGTAAAATTAAGGGGATTCCCCTCCTGACTTCCCAATTTCCCATCTCTATCTGTCTTGCCATGGAAAAGGCCTGATCTTGTCTTCATCAGAGCCAGAATAAAGGCCACTGCTCAGAGTTTCTGCTCCATAGGAAATTATAGTCCAGTATAGCATCTAGCTAGCTTAGCATGTGCTTCCCGCTGCAGTCCATTGCTGTGCTGCGGCATTCAGGCTCTCTCCTGGAGCCTGCTTGTGGAGTCCACCCACGGGGGTCATGAGGCTGCTAAGGCCACAGAGCTGTGGAGAGAACAAGTGGGTGCTCCATGCAAGTGTGGGTCATCAGGCGAGAAACACACACACACACACACACACACACACACAGAGAGAGAGAGAGAGAGAGAGAGAGAGAGAGTTAGTTTCTTCATTCCCCTGGAATTACATATCTCAGGCTTAGAAAAGACCAGAAACTTTCTCAAAATGACCAGTCAATTTCCCAGGTTTTTGTGGGCTTCGATGAGTCAACACCCTAGTTAGACTGACAGGCTTCTCTGGTCCAGAACCTCCCCCTATGCTCTCAAACAATCCAATACTGGAAGGTGGAAGGGAGGAGTATTAATCCCCTTGGTGGAGAAATACTGTAATCCCCTGAGATGTGAAGCTGCAGCTTCCTGGCCAAGCAAGCAGGCTTATGCTCCCCAGTCTATTAAACTCAATGTCTAAGTCCCTTTGCTCTCCTCTTTATTTTTATTAATATTAGCTAAATTCTGACAGTAACAATATGATACCAAATGATACTGATAGGTCTAATAAGATGAAGACTAAGAATTGATTGGATTTGACTACATAGAAGCCATTGGTGAACTTACCAAGATCAATTTTGATGCAGTAACTAGGATCCCTAATTGGAGATATTCAAGAAGAAATAGAAGAGTAGAATCAGAAATGGCAAGTATTAATATATACCACTCAAAATATTTTGCTGTAAAGAATAGAGAAATGAGGCAATAGCTACTTAGATAAATGGAGTCAAGAAGTGTTTTTATCTTCAAGATCAGAAAAGAGATAGCACATTGTATATTGGTGAGAATTATCTAGTAGAGAAGGAAGATTTTTAGGAGGCAGAAGAGAGGAGAGATTTGATGAACAGGGGAGGAAGAGATGGCATATATTGCAAGTAGAAGAGTGAGCCATAAGAAGGAATCCAGACATCTTATCTCTATAACAGAGAGAAAGCAAGTTCTGACATGCTCACAATTTTCCAATATCTCATAAGGTATAACAGGAATTGCATGTGCTGTTATTTTATTTATAAAGGTGAAGAAACTCACACATAGAGATTTTCAAAGGCTAAGGAGGCAATGAAGCAAAGTAGCTTAGAGTGAAGACTAAGTCAAAAGGATGAATCCAGCTCTGCCAGTCTAAACTCAAGTTTCTTAATCTTCAAAAGGTTATTGTGAGAATTAAGTTAGATATCGAGAGAGCTAATGATAGTGAGGGAGAGCCTAGGTGCAGTTGCTCAGCACTCTCTGTTCTCTCTTTGTCATGGTGCTTTACCGTGTTTCCCAGCTGTGGTTGCAGATAGGTAGGGCCATGCGACTGAGTTCTGTCTATATGAAGATGGGCAGAGTGACAAACATCAGTGCCAGGCCTGGTCTTATTTAACTTGTATCACATTCTTCCTTCTGCTTCCATCAACATTCTGCCAGCAAGGGATGAATGCACTGGAGAATTCTGAGGCCCTAGAAGATGGCAGAGGCATTAGCTGGATAGAGAATGGGTCCCTTCAGATTTGACATGAACGAGAACTAAACATTTATTACATTAAACCACTAAGATCCTTGGTTTATTTACTGGAGGTACAAGAATTAATTAACTAATGCAGTGAGTCCTTACTAAATGTTAAGTATCAATATTAATGTGGTTAGCCCCATACCACAATATTAAGTGATGTTAGTGATTGGAAAACATTCAAGGTTCTTCATTCATTGTCTAATGCCCTTCTGCACTCTGTACTAGATGTTCTAATTTTGGTCCACACTGCGTAAGAAGCCACGTCCCTTTCAGGGCATAACCCTGACTGTCGTAGGAAAGGAAGAGCAGAGTTAGATCTTGCCAGAAACTCAATCTATGAGCCCTCTTATAGCAGCAAACTCTGTTGCTTTGGCTCTCCCCTTTTAAGTTGAAATGTAACCAGAATATCTGGTACTCTAAAGTTTATGTCACAATTAGATCAAAACAACATTTCTAGCTACCATCTCTAAGCTGGCACAGACGATGGTTGGCATTTTTCAATTAACAATATGATAATTGCTATCCTAAAATTTGCTTAATTTTTTAAATTTATAAAGGTTTCAATTTTCTTTCTTATACTTTCCTGCTTGTTTAATTAGAACATAACATTAGGAAAAACTCTTTAATATTCAAGAAGTATATTTTAAATAGCATCATGTCATGAATATTCCCCACTGTAAAGTCATACTTCTGCTTTGACCTTGTTGTCATTGTTTTGTTACATAAATTATTCAGCCTGGTATGTCTTATAGATTAAATACTCTAGAAACAAATTAAAAAGCATCCTAGTGGCTTAAAAACATCAAATAAGTCTTCTTTTCTCTGAATACCTCTTGTAAAATGGGATAGTGAAAAATAACCCCACAAAATAGGAATAATTATTTGTTTAGAGATCAAATTGCCAACTAAAGTAAGCACGTCCCTTTAAAAAAAAAGTCTCATAACTCACTTATCATTGTTGAATTCAGATAGGCGTATGCAACTTGCTCATTGATATGTGGAAGGATGAAACCAATGCTCCTTCTTCTGCTCCAATACCACTGGCTTTTTATAATCAGGCTTAAAAAAAGACATATTTTCCCCAGAAGGCAGCCTGCTCAAGCTTTGTTTGCCCATTGAAGAGAGTTGTCAGGAAGCCAATATTGTTCTTGAGCAGAGTTTTCCAGCAATAGAATGGTCTGCTAGCATGAGTCCTGGCCCCCAGAAGTTTGAGCCTAGAAGCTAGATGGCCAATTGTGGCAGAATCTATAAAAGGGTTCCTTAATTGAATGAAAAACCCATTCATTCATTACTTCAAAAAAAAAAAAAAAACCCCAGCAAAAAAACAACCCTCTATTAAGCAACTAATCTGAGAATAGGCACTGAGAATACAAATACACAAAGACAATATCCCTTGAGAAGCTACTAATACTGCCATTACATTTTCTCTGTGCCAGAGTTGTTCTGCTCAAGCCTTAACTTTACAATTATTAACTCATGTATTTCTCACAAAACCCCTACGAAGGTGGTCTGATTATTATATTTATTTTATAGATGATAAATTGAGACCCAGAGAAATTAAAAAAATGTCCAAGTCACATAGACAGTAAATGAGAGGCGGCTTGAATGCAGTCACCCTGACTACAAAGTTTGTGGTCCATCCCCTGACACCTCTTCCTCAGGCTCTAAGGCCCCAACAGTCTCCAAGGGGGGACCAACTGAGAAAGCAGTAAGTACACTTCAATAAATGTAGGGTGAAGGCATGTATATAGGATAGGGATACTCATATTTCCAGTTTGTTTTTAAATCCTTATATCTGATTTTAAGGTCAAACTAAACTACAATGGGGAGAGCACCAAGTAGGTTTTTGACTTACTTGATTTGTCTCAAATTGATAAGATAACATTGTTTTTAAATTAAGTATGGCTCTTGCACATGTGAAGAACAATATATGGCCTTCTCACTTCACAATACCACTCCTGTACTTTGCAAAACCATTCTATTATGCAAATATGCTGGGAACACTCTTGCTATGTCAAGCCAAGTCTCTCTCCCAAGATCAGGAGAAACAGGATCATTAGGCCATGACCTTAGGATTTTAAAAATATTAATAGTTTTTTAATAGTTAATTTAAATTCTGGGAGTCACTTTTACATTAAAATGAATTGACCTCAAGATTGTTATGATCAGCCATATAGAAAATGACTTATTTTTCACGTGCACTAACAAACTGATTTCTCTAAAATATAGTTGACTCTGGGGTTGTTTATAACCTCAGCCTAACTTCAAAGGGCAACAGTTGTAAAGCCCATCCAATAATTATCTGTATTATATGCATATTCTACCTTTCTCTTTTGCAATCCTGTTACATACTCTGATAAAGCACAATCTGCTTATTCTTTTCTTCCAAAATTCCCCTTCTCCTTAAAGATGGCTACAGGTAGCTCTGATTTAGAGACAGAGGCAAGAAGTTTGGGGGTCTTTCTGCTTCACAAATAAACCTCTCCATTTAAGAATAATAATTACCATGGTAACCCTAACAGCTTAGGAATTGTTCAAGCATGCAGTTTCTAAGGAGAAAAATATCTCAGCATTTCTGTAGCTTGTTTAACCCTTTGCAATTCAATGTCCATTTCTTTTTTTATGGCAGAGTCAATTTGGTTTAATCTTCTTGTCAAAATAGATAAGAAACCTTTCCACTGGAGATGTCAAAAAAAAAAAAAAGAGAGAGATGGAAATGAATAGAATGAAAAATACTATATTTAAAAGTAATCTAATATCACTTAAAAGAATTGCAAACCAAATACAGTATTTGAAAAAACACTTGGCTCAGACACAGGCAGCACCCTTGCACCTCTCAGCACTGCACGGAGGGGATGAGAAATGACTAGTGCAGACAGTGTGCAGTCAATGGGGAGGCTGCACAGTGTGCCATTCAGAGTCCCCTCTCCTTCTCCTCATGTGGCATCAAACTCAAATCGTGTTGGAAATGAACAATCTTGGTAGCATAATTGGGCTGTAACTGTACCTCATGAGTGGAAGTCGGAGGCTGGAGCAGTTCTCATGGCTTCTCTGTCTGCCTTTTCCTCTTACCTCACTCTGCCTAATGGCATGTTGCCTGCAGTACCAAATGTAAGAACCAAATCAGAGCCTGAAACATTTGCTCCAAGTGCAGTTTGATAGGAGCAGATACACACCTCCTAGAAAAGTGCAATTCATACTGAACAAGCATGGAATTGGGTTTGCACAACCATATTAGATTATTAGAGAGAACTCTCAACTAATCTAATAGACTATGCATAAAATCTTTTAAAAACATTGGATATTCTTGCTAGCATTGCTTATTAGTGGTTAGAAGAAGAAATTCTCACTCTGAATCCTTCTCCAGTAAAAACTGCATTTTCTGTGGTGCATTTGTAAAACCAATTAGACTGGTATCAGAGGAAGAAATAGAAAATTATACTGTCCATGTACAACTGCATTCATCTTGTTACCCAGTAAACCTTGATTCATGGGCCCCCTTGTTTAATATCTCAGAATATATTTTTTCCTTATTTATTTTCCTTCATTGTTTGAAATTTCATTGTATAATTTAAACTGTATTGTCTGTGAACCATACAGCTCATCTGGTGAATTTGTTCTGTCAGTAAGATTACTTCTTCTTGTGTGTTTATTAAAATTTTAATATGTTTCACTAGTAGGCAAACCACAGTACTTTCAGAGAATTATTTGGTACATGTTCCTCATGTTGATGAGGATGTAGGAAAGGGAAGGTAAAAGATGGAAATATATGATATGAGCCCAGTGTACTAACGAAAATTTGAAGGTGGTGATTAATAGTACTATTATTACTATTACTACTATTATTATCATTATTATTTTATAATCATTTTCTTCTTCTAGGTAGTCTCTCATGAAGAAAAAAATATAAGAGGAATAGCCAGGCATTTTTTTCCCCCTCACAACCCGTTTATCTTCCCATCAAATCTTGATGCTCATACTGGACAATGAGCCTCTGAAAATAATGGTTTGTGGCCTTGGTAACTGAAGGCAAAAAGCAATATAACCATTTCTGGATCTCGTGATGGGAATGAAATAAACTTCTGTCACTACTTTTTATCTTCCTTCCCAATTCTTTCACACCTTCAAATCATTCTTCACTTTCCAGCCTTTAGCATTGCACTTTATTATTTCTTTTTTCCAAAAATATTATGCCAAGGTCTATAGCCAGAAGAAAAGCTTACAGTGGACTAAACAAGATTCTGTCTCAAAGCTGCTTTAGGTGAGCTTTTTGCATTCTTTTGGTTTGAAGCCTAAATGGCCCTGAATTAATGAAACCAACCTACACAGTTTTAATCTTCATGTTGAAATGAAGATTGTCTGAACAGTAATTTCCCAAAATGACCCAAAAGTACCTTTGGCTGGCATCCAACCCTCCTTCTTGTCACCTCCTAGCCACTCCCTACCACCTCAAAGTGTGTTTGTCTTTATTTATAAATATCGTTAACACAACCATCTTGAATGCGCTGAATTTAAGAGATTTGAAGGTATTAGGAGACATTATATGCTTTTCCATAGTGTTTCCAGTAGATCGCAACTGGAGAGGCACTGAGGAAGCCTGTGCTTTTAGATCTCCTTTCCTTCTCTGTGCCACACTGCATGATCTTCCAGGAATGGAGTTAAAGCTCCATTCTTGAGTGGGACAGTATTTTTACTGTATGGCTTCCTCTCTTAAAATTTTAGTCTTCAGGGGGAATTTAAAAAGGCATTAAGTTATCTATAATGGTGTATGTGAATTCCTGCATCTGGACTCATTTTCTTCCACTGACATGTAGCTTAAACGGAGTAGCAAGGGAATCGTATTTGTTACTGGAAAAAAATAGGAAGGCTGTTATGGTTATTTTAGAGCATCAGGCATTCTCAGGAGAAGGCATTCTTAGGTGAAAAACCAACATGAGAACCATCGAGGGATTATGAGGATAATGTTTGCAAGCAAAGAGAAAAGAGGTCCAGAAAGGAGATGAACTTTTTTTAAAAATTCACTTCTTTTTTTACCTAGGACCATAGGATATACCAGGAAACTATATAGAGCCCCCAGAAATATGCAATTAAACTAAACCTTCTACCCTGAGTATTTTAAACCTTATAACTGAATCATCACATCTTTGAAAAGAGTTCCAAGTTTTTGGCACCATTAGTTACATAGTTAGGTCTTATTTTTTTTTTAAATTTTTTAAAATTGTTCAAATACATTTATCTCCATTTACCCGCCACCACTTTCCATTGCCCCACCCACCGCCACCTCCACCCCTCAATCCTTTCCCACCTTACTTCATCCATGTGTCCTTCATACCTGTTCTTTAATCTGACCCTTCCCCTTCCCCTCCTCGCTACCACCTTCGCTCCCTCTCTCCTGTCCCTGTCGGTTTCTTCACTTTTTCAAAGTTGCTGGTCATATTTTCCTTGCCTGCTTGCTTTGCTGATTGGGTTACACTTATAGGTGAGATCATTTGGTATTTGTCTTTCACCAACTGGCTTATTTCACTCAGCATAATGCGCTCCAGTTCAATCCATGCTGTCATGAAGGGTCGTAGCTCTTTCTTTCTTTTGCTGCGTAGTATTCCATTGGGTAAATGTACCATAGTTTTTCAATGCACTCATTTACTGATGGGCACTTTGGTTGCTTCCAGCACTTGGCTATTGTAAATTGTTCTGCTATGAACATTAGGGTGCATAGGTCCTTTTGAATTGGTGTTTTGGGATTCTTAGGGTATAGACCCAGCAGTGGAATCACTGGGTCAAAAGGCAGTTCCATTTTGAGCTTTTTGGAGAAGTTCCAAACTGTTTTCCACAGTGGCTTGCAACCAGTCTGCATTCTTGCCAAGAGTGGACTAGGATTCCCTTTTCTCCACAACCTCGCCAGCACCTGTTTTTTGTTGATTATTTATGATGGCCATTCTGACTGGTTTGAAGTGGTATCTCATTGTGATTTTATTTTGCATTTCCCTGATGGCTAGTGATGCTGAGCATCCTTTCATGTGTTTCTGGGCCTTGCGTACGTCCTCCTTTGGAGAAGTGTCTGGTCAGGTCCTTTGCCCATTTTTTAATTGGATTGTTTGTCTTCCTGGAGTGGAGTCATGTGAGTTCTTTATATATTTTAGAGATCAAACCTCTGTCTGATGTATTATTGGCAAATATATTTTCCCATACAGTTGGCTCCCTTTTCATTGTGCTGATGTTTTCTTTAGCCGTGCAGAAGCTTCTTATTTTGATGAAGTCACACTTGCTTTTTCTTTCCTTTATGTCCCTTGCTCCAGGGGACTTATTGGTGAAAATATTGCTGCGTGGAATCTCTGAGTTTCCTGCCTATGTTCTTCTCTAGGACTTTTATGATGTCACGACTTATATTTAGGTCTTTTATCCATCGTGAGTTTATTTTTGTTTATGGTGTAAGTTGGTGGTTGAATTTCATTTTTTTTGCATGTAGCTGTCCAGCTCTCCCAATACCATTTATAGAAGAGGCTATTTTTTCTCCATTTTATGCTTCTGCCCCCTTTGTTGAATATTAATTGACCATAGAGACATGGGTTTATTTCTGAGACTCTATTCTGTTCCATTGATCTATGTGTCTGTTCTTATGCCAGTACCTGTTTTGATTCCAGTGGCCTTGTAACATAGTTTGGTGTCAGATATTGTGATCCCCCCTACTTTGTTTTTCTTTCTAATAATTGCTGCAGCCATTCGGGGTTGTTTATGGTTCCATATAAATTTTTTAAATGTTCTTTGTCTATGTAATATGTCATTGGTATTTTAGTAGGGTTTTCATTGAATCTATAAATTGCTTTCGGTAGTATGGACATTTTGATGATGTTAACTCTTTCAACCCATGAATACGGTATTTGTTCCCATTTATTTCTGTCTTCCTTAATTTCTTTCTTCAGTGTTGTATAGTTTTTTGCATACAGGCTTTTACCTCCTTGGTTAAGTTTATTTCTAGGTACTTTATTTATCCTGTTGCTATAGCAAACAGGATTTTTTTTTCCTGATTTCTGCTTCTGATATTTCATTTTTGGTGTACAAAATGCCTTCAGTTTCTGAATGTTGACTTTGTATCCTGTTGTTTTGCCAAATTCACTTATTAGGTAGAATAGTTTTTGGGTGGAGTATATGGGGTTTTCTATGTACACTATCATGTCATCTGCAAACAATGATAGTTTTACTTTCTGCTTTCCTATTTGGGTGTCTTTTATTTCTTTTTCTTGTCTGACCACTGTGGCTAGGACTTCCAATATTATGTTTAATAGAATGCTGAAAGGACATCCTTATCTTGTTCCCGATCTTAGTGGGAAAGCTTTTAGGTTTTGTCCATTGGGTATGATGTTGGCTGTAGGTTTTTCATATATGGCCTTTATTACGTTGAGGGATGCCCTCTTTATTCCGATTTTGCTGAGTGTTTTGATCATAAATGGGTGCTGTAACTTATCGAATGCTTTTTCCACATCTATTGTTATGATCATGCGGTTTTTGTTGTTCCTTTTGTTTATGTGATGTATTACATTTATTGATTTGAAAATACTGAACCATCCTTGCATCCTGGGATGAATCCCACTTGATCATGGTGGATTATCTTTTTAATGTATTGCTAGATGCAGTTTACCAATCTTTTGAGGATTTTAGCATCTATGTTCATCAGTGATATTGGCCTGTAGTTTTCTTTCTTTGCGGTGTCTTTCTCTGCTTTTGGGATTAAGATAATGCTGGTCTCATAAAAAGAGTTTTGGAGTCTTCCCTCCTCTTGGGTTTTTTGTAATCGTCTGAGAAGGACAGGGGTTAGCTCTTCCTTAAATGTTTTGTAAAATTCTCCTGTGAAACCAGCCAGCCCAGGGCTTTTATGTGCCAGGAATTTCTTGATTACTGCTTCAATTTCCCCAGCTGTTAGTCCATTCAGGCTTTCTGCTTCTTCTTCATTCAGTGTTGGAAGGTTATATTTTTCTAGAAGTTTGTCCATTTCACCCAGTTTTCAAATTTCTTGGCATACCATTGTTCAGAGTAATTTCTTACAATTGTTTGTACTTCCATAGTATCAGTTGTTATTTCTCCTCTTTCATTTCTGATATTATTTATTCAGGTCCTCTCCCTTTTTTTCTTGATGAGTCTGCTTAAAGGCTTGTTGATTTTATTTATCTTTTCAAAGAATCAGCTCCTGGATTGGTTGATCCTTTGAATTGCTCTTTTAGTCTCTATGTCATACAATTCTGCTCTGATCTTGATTATTTCCTTTCCACTCTGGGCTTTGTTATTGTTTCTCCAGTTCTTGAAGCTGGAGGATTAGGTTGTTTATATGAAATGTTTCTAACTTTTTTAGGTAGACCTGTATTGCTGTGAACTTCCCTCTCAGGACTGCCTTCGCTGTGTCCCATAGGTTTTGGACTGTTGTGTGTTCAATTTCATTTGTTTCCAGAAACTTTTTGATTTTTTTCTTTGATCTCATTATTGACCCATTCATTGTTTAATAGTGTGCTAGTTAGTCTCCATGAGTTTGAATTTTTTTATTTTTTCCTTGAGTTCGTTTCTAGTTTCAAGCCCTTGTGGTCTGAGAAAATGTTTGTTATGATTTTCATTTCCCTGAATTTGTTGAGGCTTGTTTAGTGTCCTGTCATGTGGTCTATCTTTGAAAATGTTCCATGTGATTTGAAAAGAATGTGTATTTTGCTTCTTTGGGAAGAAAGGTTCTGTATATGCCAGTTAAGTCCATTTGATCTAATGTGTTGTTCAGCTCCAAAATATCCTTGTTGATGTTTTGTTTGGAAGATCTATCCATTGTTGACAGTGGGGTGTTAAAATTCCCTACTATCAGTGTGTTGCTGTCTATATCTTTCTTGAAGTCCTCCAAGATTTTCCTTATATATTTGGGTGCTCCTATGTTGGGTGCATACATGTTTACAATGTTTATGTCTTCTTTATGGATTCTTCCTTTGAGTATTATTAAGTGTCCTTCTGGGTCTCTTGATGGCCTTTGTTTTGAAATCTATTTTGTTTGATATAACTATCTCTACCTCTGCTTTTTTTTTTTCCTGTCCATTTTCTTGGAATATTTTTTTTCCATCCCTTTACTTTCAGTCTGTGTAGGTCCTTTGTTCTAAAGTTGGCCTCTTGTAGGTAACATATGTGTTGGTCATGTTTTCTTATCCATTCAACGCTCCTATGTCTTTTGATTGGGGCATTTAATCCATTTACATTTAAAGTTATTATTGATAGGTACTTATTCATTTTTTCCCTTAGTACCTGTGATCCTCTCTCACTCTTTTTCTTCATCTTCTTAAAGCAGTCCTTTTAGCATATCTTGAAGTGCTGGTTTGGTGAAGGCGTATTCTTTTAGCTTTCTTTTGTCTGGGAACCCCATATTTCTCCTTCCATTTTAATTGAGATCCTTATTGGGTAGAGCTGTCATGGTTGTAAGCCCTTGCTTTTCATTACTTGGAATATTTCTTGCCATTCACTTCTGGCTTGTAGTGTTTCTGTTAAGAAGTAAGTTTCTAGCCATATTGGGGATCCCTTATATGTTACTACCTCTTTCTCTCTTGCTCCTTTAGGATTCTCTGTTTGTCTTTGATATTTGCCATTTTAATGACGATGTGTCTTCAAGTGGTCGTTTTTGGGTTCCTCTTGAATGGGACCCTCTGTGCTTCCTGGACTTGTGTGACTTTTTCTCTCCTCCAATTAGGAAAGTTTTGGATCATTACTTTTTCAAACAGGTTCTCTATCCCTTGCACCTCTTCTTCTCCTTCTGGTATCCCTATTATAAGGATATTATTATGTTTCAGGTTGTCCTGCATTTCCCTGAATGCCTCTTCATTTTTTTTAGTCTTTTTTCATTTTCTTGCTCTTTCTGGGAGCTTTTTTCTACCTTGTCCTATAGCTCAGTGATTCGTTCCTCTGCTTCATCAAGCCTGCTTTTGATTCCTTCTACTGTGTTCTTCAATTCAGAAATTACATTCTTCATTTCCTCTTGCCTCTTATTGATAGTTTCTAAGTCTTTTTTCATGCTGATATAGTTTGCAATAAGTTTCTCATAGTTTCCCTGTAGTTTTTGGTAATTCTCTCTGAGCTCACTGAGCTTCCTTAGAATGATTGTTTCAAACTCAATATCTGATAGTTTACTTGCCTCTTTTTCATTTAGCTCTCTTTGTGGGGATTCTTCCTTTCCCCTCACATGTGGGTTGTTTCTTTGTCTTCCCATTATTTGTGTCTTCTTTTTTGCTTCTGGTTCTTAAATTGATCTGTCTTGACTTCCTGACTTTGTGGTGTGAACTTCTATGGTAGGAGACCACTTTTTTTTTTCTTTCTTTCTTTCTGGATCTACCTCTGATGATGTCATGTGTTGACTCCATCTGACCTTAGGCAGTCTTTAAGTGACTTCTAGGAATCTATTGTCTGTATCTGTCTCATCCAGTTGTTATTCTAGTCAGTCTGCCCTCAGCAGTCAGTCTTAGGAACCACAGGATGGGGCAGAGTCCCTCCTGTGGGTGGGGTTATTGTGTCCTTTCATGCTGCTGCTGCTCAGGTGAGTGGTCTGCCTAAGCAAGATGGCTGCTGCTGTATGGGGGAAGGATCTGCATTGGGATCTCCCTGGCTATTTCCTCTGTTCTCTCCCCAACCTCTGTCTCCAGACTCTCCTCAAGTGACTCCAGACCACTCTGCATCCTTTTAGCCAGGGATCTACTATCTGTGACTGCCTCTCTGAACTCAGCACTCAGGCCTGTGCAACGGGCGGCCAGGGCAGAGCCTCCTGGGGGCGGGGCTCTTGTGTTCTTCCACACTGCTGCCACTCAGGGAAATGGTCCACCTGAGCAAGATGACATTGCGGACTGGGGTGTGAGTCAGCACCAGGACCCCACTGGCCACTTTCTCAGTTCTTTCCCCAAAACCTCCTTCCCCAGTCTCTCCTCAGGCAGCTCCAGCCCACTCTATCCCCACCTTTGCTGGAGCCCAGGGAAAGTGGCTGCCACTACAAATTTTTGTCTTGGCCCATTAAATGGCCCTTTGCGTCTCCAGTTGCCTGTCTCTGGCAAAGAGCACCCCTAGCTTTTCACAGCTGGCTGTTGTCTGTGTATTTTTTGGGCTCTGGTGCTGTAGGCTAGAGATCCCTGCTTATGGTTTAGACCCTGCTTTTCTCAGGGGGATCCAACTGGCCATTTCAATATCCCTGTGGTGCTGCCACCTATGGGCACCTAGACCACCTTCTCGAGCTTCTACTACACTCCTCACTAGTTAGATTGCACTAAAGCTGATTCTTCTGTCTGTCCGAGTTTTTAAGACTCATTTCTCACTATTGTTCAGTTGTTTTCCGGGTGATTTCTCCACAATTTAGTTGTAATTCCAGATTGGTCCTGGGCGAAGGTCAGTGTGACTTCTGCTCACTCCTCCATCATCTTGGAGGACCCCCTAGTTAGGTCTTAATGGTTTTGTCAACTTCTTTTGCCCCACCTGACTGGCTTTCCCCAAGTTAGAGATTATATCATCCCAAAATTTTCTGTAGCCAATAAGAAAATTAATTAAATAATGTTCTTCATTAACTTTCACCAGCTCTGTATTGAAGAAATGAAGAAGGTGCAATTGAAGTGACACATTATACTAGAATATAATGTATTCCTTTTCAAGACAGCTGGGAATGTGCACTGTAATACAACAACTAGAGAAAATACATTCAAAAAAGAAAAGATGAGAAAATTGGTGAAGGGTTTACAGGGACTCTTTGTGCTATCTCTGCAACTTTTATGTAAGTCTAAAATTATATCAAAGTAAAGAGTTTTCTTAAAAATAAGAGAAAAGAAGAAAAAGAAGATGGAGGAGAAAGAAGTAAGAGGAGGATAGGGAGAGACCACAATATTAAGACTAGATGAAAAATAATGAAATACGAGTAACTTTTTATGAGTTCCCATTCCCTGTCAGATACTAAGCTAAATGTCTGATATTTTTTGTGCATTAATTCCGATACTATTTTAATGAGATAGATACTATTCTTAGTTTAAGATAGAGCACACTAAGGTTCTAGAGGATAAAAGTATAGTAAGCAAAATCATACAAACAGGAAGCCAGGAAGCCAAACAGGTAGAATTTGACTCAATATATTTTAGACTTAGAATTATTTTCTAATATATAGTATGTCAATTATACCTCAATTTGAAAAAAAAAAAAAGAGTTCTTTGAGTTTTCTTCAGATTTACTTTTACCTCTTATGCTCCCCATAGTCTTTGCTTTTGCCGCACATTTGACAGACTGGTATTCAATCAAAACTTCCTCCTGTTCAGTTGATGTGATTTTTTTGTTGTTTTTATTAGATATGCTGTCCTTATAAAACACCCAGGTCTATGTTCACCTTTGTAAGGCAATGAGTTCAAGGAAAATCCAGCTGAGGTACCCAACCTTCAGTGCTGTGGTAGTTGCATTTTAAATCAAATAATCCTCTAATATTCTCTTTGACAAGTAGAATCCACACTCCCTCTTGTTAAATTCTTAATGGCTTCCCTTGTGGTTGGCTTCTGGTTCTGATTTCATCATAATTTAGACTCCTCATTTTATGTCAGTAAAACAGTCTAGAATAACATCATGGCCCTTGGCTAGAAGTCCTTGATGTGCATAAGAAACAAGGTGTATGTTCACATATGGTTCTTGCCTTTTCTCTTGCTCTTTCATTCTTTTTCCCTCGCTCCCTGGTTATTCATTGTTTGGTTTCTCTCTCTCTCTCTCTCTCCCCCCTCCCTCTAACCCTCCTTTCTTCTCTCTCCCCAATTCTGTTGTAATGTTTACATGGTTTCTTAAAACATACTCATACTTCAAGCGATTCTGTAACATATCTATGATATTTGTTATCTATGCTATTACAGATTTGTGCATCATTGTTCTGTAAATGTTAGCTATCTCAACCTTTAGGAACAGAAGAAAATATTTAGCACAATACCTCTTCTTCTGGTGCTTTAGGCAGTTATTTTATTTCATTTTTTTGCTTGAAGTATTCTGCTTAGACAGTGACCTTATTTCAATTTGAGTATACAGATTTCTCCAGTTTTCATAATAAGCATCCATACTTTGAAATGACCTTCTATAAAATTCAGCACAGGAACTATTTATTCCTCTCAACATTCTCTCAGAAGATGAAGTTACTTATTCTTTATATGTCCTGATAACTATTTGAGTTGATACAGGATACTTTAAAAATCTGTTTTTCTAAACCAGAGATTAACAGTGCTCTTCTGATAGTGGAGAAGTCTAAACCCATAATATCATATGCTGAGACCATCACAAGTTGTCTGGTCAAAAGAAGCAAGGGCATACCTTGATGGTCAGGCATATTTGTCCCTACAAGAACACTCATATTCATTTTCCCATTGAAGTTCATGTTCTGAGTTCTCTTCAATAGCAAGGCTAGATGAGCATATGACAAGGCCACCATTAATTAGTCCTATAGTTACGGTGACTATACAGCTAATCCTCCAAATCAGGACATTTTAACAGTGAAATGGAAGACTATTAATAATATTTACTAGGAAAACATGTATAAATTAGATTATCCTTGGTAAACTGGGATGTATTGTCACCTTGTTATTTGGTATAATTATTTTTGTATATCCCTTTCACTCTAAAGTGCTCCATTTGGGGAAGGAGTGGTTTACAGATTTTTTTTGTTCTCAAATCCTTAACCATATTAAAAATTAATTAGGACTCAGAATAGCTTTTGTTTATGTGAATTATATCTCTCAACATTTACATGTTATAAATTAAAACTGGGACATTTAAAAATACATATTTACTAATTAATTTAGAAATAAATATAAATACATTACATGTTTATACAAATAACACATTGTCACAAATATGTTATTTTCTAAAACTAATCAATGAGAAGGTGACAATGTCTTGCATTTCTGGAAATCTCTTTAATGTCTGGCCTACCAGAGGACAGCTGGCTTCTCATGTTTGCTTTGAGATTCAATCTGTTGTGATATCACATGTTGTATAATTTTTGGAAAACTCCCATGAGAAAATAAGAGTGATAAGAGTGAAAAAAGCAAATAACATCTTATTATGATGAAAATTTAGCCTTCCAGACTCCCTGACTCCACTTTGAGGACTGCTGGATTATATCCTCCTTTTATGTATGGACAGGAGGAGTCTATCTCACAGAGCTCCTTGGAACTGGCAAAACCACACATGCCTTTTCTTGTTTTCTCTGCCTGGAATACACACACACACACACACACACACACACACACACACACACATCTTTATCTTCAGTTTGCCATTTCCTTTGTATCATTCATATTTTAACTTTAATGTGGTTTCCTATGGAAAGTCTCTCCTGACCTTCAGGAGACCAGACTACAGTCTTTGGCTGTTTGTTTTGAAGGAACACCGTGCATTCTTCATCATAGCACTCACCATGATTTCACATCATTGCTGATGGAAATATATGTTTACTCCACAGATGGTAAGTCTCAAGATGTTTCACACTAGGTTTTCATTCTTCCGAACACAGCACCTTAGCAACTCAGCCTTCCTGACTTCTGTATCTATAGTCGCTTAGTGCTGTGTTCCTACCACTTGAATGATGCCTGACACAGAATAAAAACTTAAATATTCCATGCTCAAGTTATTTGATGAGTAAACCAATTTAGGATATGCCTAATCTTCACATCCTGAAAGTCAAGTCACCGGTTTGTGACTGGGCAGAGATGAAGCTACTATCTGTGAGAGAATAAAAGTAAATAAAATATAAATCTTATATTTTTAGTATAAGAATAAACACTGAGATACAGACCTAATTATCATAGGGACAAAAAAGGAAGGCAGGGCAAAGATTGCAGAAATGATAAGACTTGGCTACTTCAAAAGCTCTTCATGCATATAAAGCAGCTTGGTTGCAGCATGCACTTATTACTTGTCCTACTTATATTACATGGTCCTTCAATATCTCATCCTCAGTGAACTCTTCCTCTTCTGAATTACTGTACTATCAAGTGTTTTATATCCCTAAGATCCTTTTCATATATTGCCCATATACTGTAATTATTTCTCATGACTTCTGTCATATTCTTTACTAGATGATAAATTTGAAAGCTTATGCTCTGTGCCTTATTAATTTTTTCTCTCCCTATAATACTTATATAAGACAAAATCTTGCACATAGTAGGCTCTGACAAATAGGCATGCATGATGCAGAGGTATATATTAGAACACCAGCTTACATCAAGTTCACCTTATCTTTTTAAAAAGTAAAACAATAAAAAAAATTGTGATATGGACTGCACAAAAGTTGGAAGTCAAAAAATTCTGTTCTTGTAACTCTGCCATGTACCCTGACTGGGGCCCGTTGTGATGAATTCCTAACCTTTAGCAAATTTGTTACCCATGGGTATTCATGAGGGAACGGACCTCCAACTCCACAGTACATTCTCAGCCTCAGGGTTTAGCCTCTCTCATCCTCTTTGAGTTATGGATCCCCGTTTTTTACTCAGATTTATGAATTCAGACAGCATCATAGGAGGCAGGTATAGCACATAAATCAAATAACACAGGCATGTGGAACAGGCTGAAAAATTATCATTGTCCCTTTGCACACTTCACAATGTCAAAGGATATGTCTAATAGCGTAGGAGCTTAAAATAGATAATGTGACTCATTAAGTGCCTAGCATTTTATGTGGGTTTCATTTAGGCACAACAAAAAGACTGGTTTCATATACAGGGTGGGGCAAAAGTAGATTTACAATTGTATGTGAAACACAGAGTTTATTCTTGTACTATTATTATTTATTAATTATTGTATTATTTTCCATATGAACTGTAAACTTACTTCTGCCTCACCCTGTATTTCTTCATTCACCAATAAATTTATAGCCTAACTGCATAATACGTAACATGTGATTGTATTTGTTAGAAAATGGTGTGGGACTAGATCCACAAGGTTTCTTCTAGTTCTAAAATTTTATCATTCAATGAAATATGGTAAATGTTTGATACTGTTTAATAACAGTGGTACTGAGACCATTAAGAATAAGTTTCCTCATTAAGAATAATAACAAGCAATGTTTCTCAATGGATTTCCACTCCTCAGAGAATAAAGAGTGATTAATGTCAGCAAAGAAAACTATTATCTTCACACTAACAGATTTTGAATGGTCTATATCAAAATAACTCTGTGTAAGTGTGGTACACATAACTGGTTTTCTATCACAGACTGATGCTTCCATCTATGGTTTTAGAAGCAGTGCTGAGAACCAATTACCCGGACAGTGTTTATAAGTCCAAGTTCCCCTTGCGTCCATGTGGCCAATGGAGTATAGGCATGCAATTGTAGCCAATGAAGTCTGGGCACAAAGAATATATATATATCCTCTCTCACTCAGGACTAGCCAATAGAAAACTTCATATAATCCTTGATGCCATCTTTCTTGACACTCAGACCAATCTCAGGAACCAAGCGATATAGATAAACAGACCCTCTATCTGCCTGGGTCCCTGAATAATTATATGGAGCAGAGCTTCCTTCACACTCCTTGAACAACCTACCCCATCCCAACCACTGATGATTGAATTTTACAGGAGTGAGAATTATACTTGTATTTCCTAAGTCACTAATATTTTAGAGTTTATACAGCAGCTACTACTACTGTTGCCAGTATAGTTGTGCTTGTTTTATATCCTCCACAACAAACTACGAAGATATTATTTTCTTTAGAATTTTTAAGAATGTTTTCTTTTTCCTGCTATGAATCTTGACATACATGTACATTGTAAAAAACAAAATGTTGTGTTTTTGTTGAAGTATTTAACTTTAAGTGCCTAGAACACTTAAATATTAAATTCTGAAAAGAATTTACTATTGACGGAAAATTAGATAATGCAGAAATAGAATTTCTACTATACCCACAACATTGTTTTTCAGTTCCCTAGAAGGGTTAGACACAGAGTAGGGCTCATGCATTTTGAAGTAACTGCAGTTTCCCCCAGGATCTGTCACTTCAATTAAACTAACTGATTTTTCCATGTTCATAAAAATGAACTATGAAGCAACAATTCCCCCTTGTCATTCCTATTTTTCCCAAAGGTGAGAAATAATTTTTTGAGTGTCCTATTTTTGTTGTAAAATGTTTACAATTTTCACAGCCATTCAGAGAGACGAGGGCCCCTGCAACTGTGTGACAGTTTGTGGGCCTGCGCCTGTTGCCTGCCACCCTTTCCCGCTCTGGCTGGCTGGTCTTCAACACACTTGCGTAGCTGTATCGTTAGTTTTGTTTGCTGCCCTCTTATTCTCACACACAATTGGCCCAAACAGGATTCAACTTCAGGTTCGTACATTTCTCTGCAGGAAATTTTCCAAGCACATACTGCTTCTCTGCCTTTCTTCCTAACATGCCTGAATCTTTGGGACTTAGTACCTCTTCTGCTTCAGTTATTTTGATTGTGGAACAGTACCAAGTTGCAGTTTTACCTGTGATGTCATAGTTGCTTTATTACTCTGCAATCTCAAAATCACTTTCTTTATTGTTATACTTTGTGCTATAATTTATAGACATTAGAGTCACTCAATATTGTTTTCAGTCTTTGTGCCAGTAATTTTCTCCTGTGACAATTTTCTGTTATTATACCAATATCATATAATATATTGAATTATAATCAGCTTCTTCAGCAAATTTAAGGAAGACTTTTGTCAAAAGTTTAAGGAAATTAATTATTTTTAACATATTTTTCGTGAAATATCAATGTAGTAATTATCTCTCAAAAAGAAACTGTTGTTATTTTAACTCAAACTACCAAATTTGAGACTCTTCTGTTATGTTTTAGGCTTAGATTATATGTTGATTACTAATAATTATCATATCTTTTCTGAAAGCTATTTATTGCCCAATTGATATTAAATTCACATGCCTGAGTTTCCACATATTTGCTTTTTAGAAGATTTGGGTATATTGTCCATTTTTAGTTTTGCAACAGCAATCCCATTTTTCATCTCTCTCCATGATTAATTGTAGTGGATGTGAAATAATATGCAATATCCAGGCATAAATTAATCTAAGTTTAGTGCTTTCTTCCCACGTCCTGACATTATCTGGTCAAAAAAATGTGAAGGTCTTTTTCTTATACGAAAGTAAAATTGATTTGAGTGGGTTGTTTGTCCCCCTCTGTTATCTTTAATCATCTTGCCCAACAATAAGCCTATTCTTTTCTTATTGGTCTTCCTGATGGGATGATAAACTTAAAAGCACTCTTTTTTTTGTTGAAGTGAATGTGTGTAGGTGTCAACCAGGTCATTTGGGGTTTTAGCCAAATGGACATTACTCCGACAGTTTCAGGCTACTTCTTCTGTTTGTGCCCTTGGTTATGTGCAGGTTTTTCTAGCAATTGTTTGTGTCCTTTTAAAGTTTCAATTCATGTGAAAGCATTTTATCATTTTATTGATTTAGTGAAGGAATTTTTGGAAGGCTAGATGTTACAGGACAAAAAAAATAAATGAAACAAGCAAAGATAATGTCTGTAATGCCAAAGTCTTCGAGAATCTCTTCTTGTGATCCGTGCCTGGTTTTACCTGTATGGCTTTGCAAGGCAATCATACTCCATAATATGTGTTCACATAACAAAATCATTACATGCAGTTATGCCCACAGCTATGCATCTGTGGGACTTTTTGGAGAAAAGGTCAGCGAGCATCAATTACACTTGTGCTCGATAAGCAACTACCTGCATTCATTTCACTTGCCTTTTTCAGTTTTAGTGAAATTTCTACCTCAGAGTCTTACCTGATTTCAGATCAAAACTTTAAAAGAGGTTGATGTTGTAAAGCTTCGGAGGAGAGCTTAGGGTCTTCAAGTCTGATACCTTTCAAAGATTTTCCTGGGATCTAGAATTTTCTAGAAAATAAATGCTAAAGATATATTCCATAAACAGAAGCGTTTTCAACTTTATGGCTTGCATTTTCTTTAGGACTATATTACTTTTAAATGCATGTTTTGATTTTGGTTTTGGTTTTACATTTCAACCAGGATCATCACTGCTCTCCATTAGGCCACATGTATACAAACTGTTTCAAAGTGTTCTTGGAAAAGGAGAAAGTCTTTCATACTTTTTTAAAAAATGTAATTCATAAGGGAAAATGAATACTGAAATGTGTAGATACAATGACTATAAGAGAAGTGTTTTAGTTGTTGCTCCAGACCATCATAAAACACCACTGTCCTTTGTGATCTCAGCAATCTTGTTTTGGATTACTTCCCACTGCTGTTTACATACCTGTTTTCACTTGTTTTGTCATGCTGTCCAGAACAACAAAAATACATATTGCTTTTCTCATTTTGCCCAGTATTTTAAATGGAGGCTGTCTTTCAGCAATACATATGAAAGCAAGAATGACTCAATACAGTCCTTTCCAGACTGGGTCCTAAAGAAGCTCTAAGCATGGCAATAATTTACTCAGTCATATGAGCTGTGAAAGCAATATGAACAATTTCTTTTCATTTCTGAAACACAGACTGCTCCTAGGTTTGTAACTTGTTTTAATTGAATGCTGAGAGACTTGATGACTGTAAAGCAGGGGAGAACAGTTCATTTGGGTCTAAAAAGAAAATGAGTGCAAACCCAAATGCTCACGGAGGTCAGGCAGGGAATACAGATGAGGGAGGTGGGCAAGATGGATTCAGCAGTGAGCTGGGGCGGCTCAGCCTTCCCTAAGGGTGGCGCCTCTCCTGCAGAGAGCTGGCTAGCCAATGGGTGCCTCAAAGGGCTTAGGTCTGTTCCTAGACCTTTCCATTTTTAAAAAAGATGCCAGGAACATGTATTTTTATTTGAAATGTTCTGCTTTCCAAATACTGGCAACTGATTCAAAATATTTTGAAAACTTTTATACTCCTCTAAAAAAAGAAAATGGCAGGGAGGGGCATACTTGAGGATAGACTGGGCCTGGACATTGTTTCACAGTCCTTGTTCTAGGTGAGAAAATGAGTATTCCTCTAAGCGGAAATGATCTTAGCTTTTTCTTATGAATTCATTCTCTTTTATCGCATTTTTCCCCCATTCTATTTCCTGGTGTTACTATTGAAAGAGTTCAAGATAACAGGAAATTAAGAAATTATTTATAATTATTAAAAGTATCACGTATTAATAATACATAAGTATTTGTATATGTATATATATAATTTAGGGGCCAGAGAAGAGAGGAAAGCAAGTGCTTACTGTTTTAGAAATCCTGAAGTAGGAAAATTGCCTGAACCTCTGGAAGTTAGTGATATTCAGGAGATTCCTAAGCATAAAATTCAGCATACTCCATGATATTGAAGGAGGGCCATCAAATCTGAGTATGTGTGGATCTGTGTATTTATTTATAACAGTAACCTTACAGCATTGGATATGCTCTGATTAGTTTATACTGTACCATGGCAATTTATTCTACTGTGGAATTCAAAATAGCTTCTGTATTTTCCCCCCTCTACCTTTTAAATCTCCATTTCAGAGATCTACTAATTATGTGATCGTGACATTATTTTGTGTATGTGTGTGTGAAAATTTCCACTAGGCCCAAATAGGATGACTAAATATTCACAACTCTGATTCTCATTCCTTCTTCAATATAAGAAATTACATATGGTACTTACTACATGCCTCTCATATTACAGAAAAATTAATTACCTTAAATTAAAATATAAGGATTTTTCAGTTTTCTAGTCAATTTTTTCTTTCTTTTCTCAAGACATAAGAATAAAACAAGAATAATAACAGTTAATCAGATGGCTATATTCCTGAGACCTATTAATTGGTTTTGGTTTAGTACAGATTGTAAAGCAATCGGTACTTGGTCAACTGATTCCATACAATAATCTCTAAGGAAAAGTAATTATTCATGTCAGTTTTATTTGTTACTTATTGATTAACTATTAGTTATATTCTGCTACCCCTAAATATGTTGGATATTATTAGCACAGCTTCATGTATTAAATGACCAGTTGATAAGTAAAACATACCTAACAATTGTTTTCTTTGTCTAAATTATATTAAACTACTCTTTTTGTAAATTATTAAAACATTGTATCTTTTATGATGTACACTTAATACTGTTACCTTTAATTTTAAATACTAAATTGGGCCAAACTTGTAATTCTCTTCCAATATATAATTATATTTACATCTTAATTTTATTTGACTTTTCCCTTAGTCCTTCCTTTAACACATTCTTTTCCTCCTTAGAGTCATATTACTTATTCATCTTACAGTTACTTTCTACTTAGTTACTCTAAAGAAACCCTTTCATCTCTCCACCTCTACAAATAACATTTTTAACTCAAATTATTATTAATTAATTCATTTATCATTCAGAAGAAAACAGGCATACATCTTCATTACCTTGAGTGAGTGATGGTTTCTCAGATATGACAGCCAAAGTAATAGCAGAAAAAGAAAAGATAAATTGGATTTCATGCAAGCTAAAGACTTTCATACTACCGCTCACAGATTAAGACTAAATATTTGTATATCATATATCTGATAAGGAATTCGAATTCAGGATATATGAGAATACATAATATGTAAAGAACTCTTACAATTCAATAATACACAGATAAATACTCCATTAAAATATAGATAGAGGATCTAAAGAAACATTTCTTTGAAGAAGACAAACACAGGCCAATAAGCACATGAAAAGATGTTAATCATTAGCCATTAGAGAAACATAAATCAAACCCATGATGAGATTCTACTTCACACTCTTCAGGATGTGGACTGGATATGGAGAAACTGAGACCCTCATACATTGTTGTTTGGAATGTAAAAATCTACAGCCACTTCAGAAAACAATTTGTTGGTTCTTTAAAAGTTTAAACAAAGATTTACCATATGACCAAACAATTCCACTGCTAGCTAGTAATCCAAAAGAAATGAAAATAGGTCCACCGCAAACCTTGAAAAAATGGTCATAGTAGCCAAAAAGTGGAATCACCCAAATTTTCAATTGATGACTGGAAAACAAAATATTGTATATTCACACATTGGACACAGTGTTGAATAGGAATGGTGAGAGCAGACATACATGTCATTTCTTGATCTTTAAGGAAAATTATTCATTCTTCTACCATTAACAATGTTATTAGTTGTGTGTTTTTCACAAGTGCTCTTTATCTGTTTGAAATTCCCTTTATTCTCAGTTTGTTGAGCATTTTTATCATCCAAAAGTTGAATATTGTCATTTTTTTCTGCATTAACATGATCATATAGTTTTAGGCCTTTTTCTAGTAATATGACACATTGTACTGATGGTTTAGCAGATGTTCTGCCAATCTCATTTTCCTGTAAAAAAAACGGCACTTGCTCATGGTGTGTAATCTTATATTGCTGAACTCAGTCTGCTAATATTTTGTTGTAGATTTTTGCTTCTATATTCATAGGAAATGTTGGTTTGTAGTTTTCTTACATTGCAATATTGTAGTCTGGTTTTGTATTAAGAAAATACTGGACTAATTAAATGAATTAGAAATGTTTACTCCTCTTTTATTTTTT
Organism: Pteronotus mesoamericanus; assembly: GCF_021234165.1. NCBI lineage: Eukaryota > Metazoa > Chordata > Mammalia > Chiroptera > Mormoopidae > Pteronotus > Pteronotus mesoamericanus. The sequence goes on from NW_026555170.1 coordinate 3,583,043, forward strand.
GAAAGAGTTTGTGAAGGGTTGATGGTAATTTTTTAAATGTTTGGTAGAATTCACTATAAGTTATCTGGGCCTGGACTGTTTTTCTGGGAAGTTTTAAAATTACTAATTCAATTGTATTACAGGTCTACTCAGGTTTTCTATGTCTTTTGAGCCAGCTTCAGTAATTTATATCTTTCTATAGTTTTGTGAATTTCATCCAAGTTATCTAATTTGTTGGCATACAGTTGCATATTCCCTTATAGTACTTTTTATTCATGAAAAGTTGTTCATAATACCGCCTCTTTAATTAATGATGTTAGCAAAAATAACTCAATTTTTTATTTCTTTTTCTACAATTCTGTATAAACACTCCCAGAAAATCCAAGAGGAATGACTATTTCCCAACTTATTCTATGAGGCCAGCATTACCCTGTTGTCAAACACACAAAAATATTTCAAGAGACTAACATATATCTCATAAACACAGATGCAAAAATTCTTTAATTTAGTAAATAAATAAATAAATAATATATAAGAAGATAATATATTATGGCCAAATGTGATTTATCCCTTGAGTAAATGGTTGGTTTTAAATTAGAAAATTAATTAATGTAAGCCCTGGCCAGGTAGCTCAGTTAGTTAGAACATCATCTCAATATGCCAAAGTTGTGTGTTCAATCCCTGGTCAGGGCACATACAAGAATCAACCACTGAATGCATAATTAAGTGGAACAACAAATCAATGTTTCTCTCTCTCTAAGAAAAAAAAAATCAATAAATAAGTTTTAAAATCAGTCAATGTAATTCACCATATTAAAAGACTAAAAAAAGTAAAACCACCTGATTTTCTTGATACATGGATAATAAGCTTTTGAAAACATTCTAAATCTGTTCCTAAAAAAGAACCCTCAGCAAAATAGAAATAGGGAGAAGTTACATAATGTCATAAAGGGTATCTATGAAAAATCTATAGCTAATATTATAGGTAAAGGTGAAAGACTTAATGCTTTCACCTTGAGATCAGAAACAAGGTAAGAATGTCGGTTCTTATCATTTTGATTAAACACTGTACATGATGTTATAGTCAGTGTAATAAAGCAAGCTAAAGAAATAATGGGGGAAAGGGTACAGGGATTAAGAAGCATAGTTGGTAGGTATAAAATAGACAGGGGGGTGTTAAGAATACAATAGGAAATGGAGAAGCTAAAGAACTTACATGCATGACCCATGGTCATGAATTAAGGTGGGGATTGCTGGAGGGAAGTGGGGTACCAGGCAGAGGGGGACAAAAGGGGAAAAATTGGGACACCTGTAATAGTTTAATCAATAAAATATACTTTAAAAAATTTGGAAAGAAGTAAACGATCTTTTTTTTCTGAGATGATATAGAAAATTGAAATTGATTTACATAAAAGCTACTGGAACTAAAAAGAGAATTTAACAAGACTGTGCAATATAATATCTATACACCAAGTCAATGAGAAATTGGAAATTTAAAAAATTTAAATACCATTTAATATAGTTTCAAAATATTAAATACTCAGGGAAAAATTTACTGAAAGATATATAAAACTTTTGTGCTGAAAATGACAGAATACTGCTGAAAGAAATTAAGACAGACCTTTGGGGGACTGGATGAAAGAAGGTGAAGGGATTAGCCAAAGAACATACACGCGTGACCCACAGACGCAGCGGTGGTGTGGCGTCGGCCTGAGGGTGGAGTCGGGTGGGGCGGCCCCGAGGACAGGGAAGAGCAGCGAGCAGAGGGTGGGGAAATGAGGGCATCTGTAACGGCGTAACCAATAAAAATAAAGTTAAAAAAGATCTAAATAAATGGAGAAGATACTATATTCATTAATAAGATAATTCAATATTATTAAAATGTTAAATTCTCCCAGATTTGATCTACAGAGTCAACATTATCCCAATAAAATCACAGCAGCCTTTTTCTTAGAATTAGACAAGCTTTTCTAAAATTCATATAGAACAGCAAAGGAACTAAAATAGCCAAAACATCTTAGAGAAAGAAAAACAAAGTGAAGTTACATCACCTGACTCCATAAATTACTATAAAGTTACAATATCAAGACAGATTGGTACTGACATGAATATATGTCAGTAGGTGAGAACTGAATAAAGTTGAAAGGAGACACACACTTATATTGTCATCTGATTTTTTAAAAGCTGTGAAGATGTTTCACCAAAAACAAGATAGTGTTCTCATTAAATGGTGCTATAATAATTGGGTATCTATATACAAAATCAAACTTGACTACCTCACATCAGATACAAAAACTAATTAAAAACAGATCATAGGCATACATGAAACACCTACAATTATAAAATTTCTAGAATAAAACATAGGGGAAAATCTTTATGAGCTTGGACTGGGAAATGATATCTTAGATAAAACACAACCAACATAATTCATAAAAAATAGAAAATGAACATCAAAATTAAAGACTTCTTCTTTTAAGAGACATCATTAATAGAGTGAAAAGACAAGTTTTAGACTGCAGAAGTGTGTTTGAAAACCACGTATGTGACAAAGGGCTTACATAAGTAATACAAGGAGGACCCCAAAAAAGCAGAATTTATTTTTTTACTAGTATATTTATTACATGTTTAAATTTCAGTCACCTTCAAAGTACTCTCCATTAGATGCACAACATCTATCAAGATATTTTTTACATTGCTCAAATGAGTTTTTGAACTCATTGATTTTGATGCCTTTTAGTGCTTCTGCCATTTTTTGTTCTACCTCTTCCACATTGGCAAAATGTATCCCTTTGAGGACTTTTTTCATCTGAAGAAACAAAATAAAAGTTGCTCAGGGCAAGATGAGGTGAATGGGGGGCGGTATGGGGGTCATTCCATTTTTGGTCAAAAACTGTTGAACACTCATTGCAGTGTGGGCAGGTGTGCTCATAAACCCACCATGAACAAGCAAACATTGAAAAAGTCTTCAAAGAAATTCACTGAAGTCAAATGCAGCCTCTCACAACACCACCATCTAGTAAGCTGATACAGATGGGTTCCTGGAACACTCACCAAGTGGGGGAAGCCCGTATACACGGGCCTGCCCTCCACAAGATAATCCCAGTCTTTTTGGGAGTCCCCCCTATAAGGCACTCCCAAAGCTCAGTGGTAAGAAACAAATAAACCAATAAAGACAGGCAAATAATATGAACAGACCACAAAAAGTTAAATTAATTGCAAATAAGCACACACAAAAAACCATCATCATCCTTATTCATTAGGTAATGCAAATTAAAAACCATAATGAGATATCTCTATACCCTATTAATATATTTAAAATTAAAAAGACTGACCATACCAAGTGTTAGCAAGGACACAGAGCAACTGGAATTCACATATACCACTTAAAGCTCTTAGAGGGTAGTATCTGGCTCTAACCCAAGTCAACATCCCTATTAGTAACAAATTCAATGAGTATTTATAAAACTTAAGAGGTAAAAATTTATAATTTGTTAATAACTAACCAATTCTGACAAAATAGAACAAACTTATGTCTCTAAATCATAATACAAAGTTAAAAATTCTCAAATGACATGTCTATAATCCTAATATACACAAATGTACATTTATCATAGAAAGAAATTATTAATGAATGCTTCTCTGGTCTATTTTTCCCCAAATTCTATAACTTTATGATGATGAAATTCTCCTCCCTTTATTATTTTCCTATTTAGAAATGTTTATTTAAAGGTATAAATCCTTACATAGAGAAAAAGACAAGCAGATGCAATAGGAAAAATATGAAAAATAAGCCCTCCCCAAAATCTTCCATTATTATTTAAATTATAGAACAAAGTCTTCTGGACATTTCTGTTCTCATAGCCCCTGGTCTCTCCTGCCAGTTCTGATACTTTAACTGTTTTCCATCAGAAAATTTGCTATAGGGAACTGGCTAACATGCCCACAAGTCACAGGTTTAGTAAGTTAGAGCATCTTCTAGCTTTCACAATAAGGATAAGAGTATCCTTTACTTGAATGTGGCTTATTAGCTAAGACTTGAAAAACTTTTAACTGCTTTTAGAGCCTACTTTCCAGTTATGAAGTTCAATATTCTTATGCTGGAACAGTAAATGTTTCTTGTGAAATATGATTTCAAATTTTATTATCAGGATGGTGCATATACCAGGGTGATGCCCTCATGATTATATTTTTAAAATATGTACAGGCAAGAATCTCTCTTTGCCTCAGGACCAAGACAACAACACATGCATCTTCTATTAGTTTTATTTTTTCTCTCTGCATTTAAGATGGGATAAAATTGATAATTTTTCACTTTACTGGGTATTCTGTTGCAAAAACTATCATTCTGCAAATATATGTGTTTGGTGAATCCTTGAACTTGTTGCTATCTGAGAGCTGCACATAGAAAATTAAACAGCTCTGGTTTTTACCAACTAAGACATTTACAGTTACTGGTATGAGAATAGGCATTAAATTTATACTGCAGAATTGGAATGTCAACTATGGAGGTATGGATTACAGAACTCACCTAGCTGCCTGGTAGAAATAAACCTCTTAAAATAATAGAAAGTATTGGTAAAAAAATCACCAAAAAAATAATTGTAAAATGGGTTACTGATTTTTATCTACTTTAGTTGAGACATTTCGTATTTAAAATAACCCTTGGAACATGATGTAAAGTGCAAAGCAATAAATATAAGATGCATGCAGATGAACCTTCTTAAAAAGGTGAAGCACACCTATGTTTAGAAATATGATGCCTTTAAGAACAGAATAAAACAATTTGTTGGATCCTAAAATTCTGTACAGTGGTAATTAATATAGCAATGAAAGTTTCTGCTACTCTTCACATATGAATTTCCTGCAAAGCTTTTATTGTTTTAGAACAGTGGTAATCATACTTTAAAATGAGGTGCATCTATCTAAAGGGACAGAAACAATTAAATAATGTTAACCAATTACAATGAATGAAAAACATGCATAACTCTAGTTGAAACCACTTGTATGCTAATGACTTCCACTATGGGGTAAATAGGTTGCTAACATTTTGCACATCTACTCTGCATGTTATAGAAAATAGTTTTCAAAATAGCTAAGCTGTTAAGACAGCTTTGTTGTTCAAGGAGCCAAATTTGAAAATACTGTGGTAGAGAACCTAGAGATGGGATTACCTTAGAGACCACTCTGGTGCACAAACCCCTCTAGTTCAAAAAACCTGCAGCTGTTTAATCTCACGATGATAAAATACAGTGTTGCACTGGACAACTAAAAGCCATATACTCGGCTCCCAATGTGAGAGACAAAAAATCTACTTGCTGAAGTCTGAAAAACAGAAATTCAGTTTTGAAGAGAGACAAATGGAAATAATCTTAAATCACTGAGTGAGAAAGAGGGAGAGAAAAAAGGAGCCTTAGAACATGGGGGGTGGGGCGTGCCAAATTGAGGTGCTGCTGGCTGAGCGTTCAGAACTCTTGACTGTGGACTTAGCACTAGGAAGGGGTAGGATTCAAGAGTAATTAACTGACGTGGGGAAGTTGGTAATTGTATTAAATCCCCATGTTCATCAGAGAGAAGTGACAAAGATGTATTTAAAATTTGCTAAACTCTTGGGAAGATGAAGCCTTTGAAAGAGGTTTTTAAAAAATATGATGGATGTATTTCCCCTTCCTTTTCCACTAAGAAGAGGGTGAGTGTGGTTTATTATCCTTAATTATTGTAGTCAGACTCCCTTAATTCACCTAGCAACAAATTGGCTCACCAGCCAGGGACTATTAGTTGTGCATTAACATCAAGTTAGACACTGCATCAGTCTTCAATAAACTCAGTGAATAGTAACTTCACATGTGAATGGAGCTTTATAATCTGAAAACTATTTTTCACATTTTTTTTTCCTTTCCTTTGAGACCCTGGATGAGGGCTTGGCAAATGACAGCCCACGGACCGAATCCACCTAGTCACCTGTTTTTATAAATATTTATTGGGACACAGCCACACTCATTCTTTTATGTATCATTTATGGCTGCTTTTGTGCTACAAAAGCAGAGTAGAGCAGAGACAGCTGAGGCTATAGAGGCTGCAAGGTTAAAAAAGCTCCTCTTTAGCCCTTTACAGTAAAAGTTAGCTGAGCCTTGCTCTGCAGTGGTGTTGGTACCCTCTTCAAGTCACTTATGTTCCTGCTGTTTGTTTTATAATGATATTTGTAATTGTACTATCATTTTCTAAAGTACAAGCTACTTGAAGGTAAGAGCTGTGTTTGACTCATTTTTGGATTCTCTGAAATAATTAAAACATAATAAAAATATTAAAACAATTTATTTGATTTTCTTAAAAATATTACCAGATTATGATCCTCACCTTTCAGACCTGGAAATAAAGCAAAATAAAGTGGTGGTTTGTCTTATTCTAACATGAAGTAATTTTAAAATGGTATGCAAATACATTAAGAAGTATGTATTTTTACTGATTTCAAGCATCATTGAACACAGCATTGTCTTTGCTTTAAGATACTTTGTTGTAGGAGTTGAGACATTATATCTGCAACCAGAGCTTGCCAAGTTAATGCTTAATCAATATTTCATTACCTACTATGTACATGGACACTGTTTCTTTGGTTTATACCTGCAATAATTGTTTTCTAGGCCTTTGTCTTTCTCTATTCATAAACTAGTTGGATTATCTAGAATAAGAATTTTCATGTTAAGCCATTACTAATAGTAATGATTAGTTATCAATAGGTTACAATGCCACCAACCTAGAAATCATGTCTTTTCAGAATAGTTTAACTTGCCCTCTGACTATCAGCTGTGCCTCCAAATCTCATCTTTTTCACTCCACCCTTCATTAGCACCATTGGGATCAGGGAAAAGCAGGCCCAGCAAGAAAATGAAAAATGAAGATAGAGACCAATCCTTTAAAATCTCTTCCAGAAAATAAAAGCAGAGGGAATGCTTTGTAACTCATTCAACTGACTAGTATGATTTTAACAACAAAATTAAAAAGACATTACTAAGAACAAAAAAATCACAGACTAATATTTCCTATGATCATAGATGCAAAAATCATCAGCAAAATATTAATAAATGAAATACAACAATGTGTAAAAGGAATTACACACTACGACCAAGTAGGACTTATCTGAGGTATATAAGGCTGGTTCAACATTTGAAAATATATTACTATAACCTACCACATCCGTGGGTTAAAGAGGAAAATCATACACATATATAGTATCAATAGATGCAGAAAAAGCATTCTGCGAACTCCAACATCTGTTAATAAAAATTCTCAGATCATTGGAAATAAAGGAAAAATTTTCAACTTGATAAACAACATCCACAGAAAACCTAAAGATCATCTTCTACTTAGTGATGAGAAAATAGACGTTTCTTCCTAAGACAGGGAAAAGACAAGGGACTTGTCTTTTAAAAGGGACTTCTCTCTCACCGCTGCTACTTACCATCCTACTGGAAGTTGTAGCGAATGCACTAAGAAGAAATGGGCATAAAAGGTGCATAGGTTAGGAAGGAAGACATAACACTGTCTTTATTTAGAAATATAATTTCCTATATAAAAATCTGAAAAAATAGACAAAAAGAGAAGAAACTAATAGACAATTACAGCAATGTTAAAGGATATAAGGTCAATATAGGACAGTAAATTGCTTTTCTATATACTAGCAATGAACAACTTAATTCAAATGAAATAATGTACTTAGGTATAAATCTAACAAAATATGCATAAGATCTTAATGAGAAAAACTATAAAGCTTTGGGGAAATAAATGACAGAACTAAATAAATTAAGATATATTCAATGCTCATAGAATGACATTATTAAGATATCAATTTTCCCAAATTGATGTACAAATTCAGTGCCATGCCAACCAGATTAGTTTGTGGATATAAATACACTGTAATTTAGCCTTGAACAACACAGGAGTTAGGGGCACTGACAAAAATCCACAGAGTCAAAAATCTATGTATAATTTTTGACCCCCTAAAAACTTAATTACTAATAGCCTACTATTGACCAGAAGTCTTAACAATAATATAAACAGTTGATTCACAAACATTTTGTATGGTATTTGTGTTATATGCTGTTTACCCACAATAAAGTAAGCTAAAGAAAAAAGTTATTAAGAAAATTGTAAAAGATAGACACATTCATAGTACTGTACATAGTCATTTTTAAAAATTTGTGTATAAGTGGACTCACACAGTTTGTGTCATTGAAGGGTCAACTGTAATTTAAAAGATCATATAAAAGGCAGTCTCAGAATGGCCAACACAATATTGAAGAATAAAGTCAGAAGATTGACACCACTTGATTTCAAGATTTAATACACCAATGTCTCTCTGGAAAATGTTCAGCCATTTTTAATATAATGAGAACAGTTTGCATAACATCAATGTAACCTGGTAGCCAAGGAGAGTGGCCTGGAATGTGCATGTGTGGACAATGACAACTTCACTGTACTAGTCACTGGGGGCAGTAGATGCCATTAGGTTAGAATGTGTACTGTGTGGCTGTTGCATTCAAAATGACTGAGCAACTAGAGCAACGAATCTGCATCAAATTTTGCATTAAGCTTGAACATTCTTCCACAGAAACTACTTGGACTATTCAGAAGGCCACAGCAATGGACCACTTGTGATTGGCAGCTTCATTACAATAATATGTCTGCTCATGCATCATGTCTTCTGCAGAGGTTTTTGATGAAACATCAAGTTACCCAGATGACTCAGCCCCCCTACAGCCCAGATTTGGCACCCTGCAACTTCTGGCTTTTCCCAAAACTAAAATCACTTTTTCAAGGGAAGAGATTTTAGACTGTTGATGAAATTCAGGAAAATATGACCAGGCAGCTGATGGCAAATGGTAGAGCTGTGTGATGTCCTAAGGTGCCTACTTTGAAGGGGACTGAAGCATCATTGTCCTATGTACAATGTTTTTTGTATCTTGTATCCTCTTCAGTAAATGTCTTTATTTTTCATATTATATGGCTGGATACCTTCTGGACAGACCACATATATAGCTATTACTTATTGCATAAGGATAAGGGTACAAGAGTAGGCAGCTGAGTTCCCCTCATAGGTACCTGGGGCAGCTCACTATGGTCTCTTTGCCTCAATTGCCTTTCATGGGGCACCAAGTAGTAAACAGCTTGTTAGAGAGTGGTCCTACCAAGTATGAGAGCTACATTCCTCTGGAATGCTGCCCACTTTTACCCAATTCTTCAGGGAATTCCTAATAATCAATTCTTTATAACTTAATATCAATAATTTTTATATCATATATAAGAAGAAATAGCTGTAAGCAGAGAAACAAAATATATTTTTGAGATTTCTGTGTAATCAGCTCTCTGATGTGGTGCCTTCTTAGAAATTAATTTTAAGCCATCTCTTAATTTCCCAGTACAGTGAAAGGGACAATAATAGTTGATACAAGAATGAAGACAAGGGAATAATCCCTAAGGTCCAAGGTAGTTAAGCAAAGCTTGTGAGGGAAAGGGAACTTGGGCTAGACTTGGGAGGAAGAAAGAGATTTAGTTAAGCAGGGAGAAGGGGGCACTGGGGAACAATCACTACTGGAAATGTGATGAGGCATTGGAACTACAGCCTCCAGAAGGACATTGACTCTCTTAATCCACTTTCCTTATTTGTACTGTGTTAGCAGAAAACTCCTCATTAGAATTATCTAGTTCGTCTCAGGCTCTCTTTCCACCAAAGCTTGGTAGGTCATAATTTGCATCACCTTCCCTGACCCCTGGGGAGTCCTGGATGTGATAAGGAGGGGTGAGTGACCTGCAGTGGCTAGTGTTTTTGTCAGAATCCTCTACCCTTCACTGGCCAACAGCTCATAAGCTTCATTGACACAATCTTTTTTCCTCCTGAGTAGAAGTTTTCATGTGAAGAGCAGAGGAAGTCCTCCCTACAGAAATTGAGTATTTTTGTCTTAATCTATAATTATGTTTGGGCTGCTCAGTTTGGCATAGAAAATTCAAATTTCATCTTCTGTATTCTTCAGGCTGCCACAATCTATAAAAATTTGAATGTCTTTTAGTTAATTTCCTTCAAGATAACCCTGAAAATGAACTCAGGGAACCTTGAGGCAGCCATCGAGACTGGAAGAAATTTTCATGGTAAAAATCATGTTGCACTTGAAGCAAGAACTGAAATTTCAATCTTTTTAAATATGCAACAAAACTTTCTATATTTTCCTTTATTTTCATAGCTATGTTAGAGAAATTCAATGCATTTGACATGAGGTGTTTAGAGCAGGAATTACAAGAAAGGAGAAACATGCAGTGTTATAAAGGACTAAACATTACTCCCACGAACGTTATCCAAGGCAGGGGTAGAGAATGGAAAGAAGCTAGAAGTTAAGATAGTAACCTTTGGAGATCTGGCTGGGAATACTGCCTCTACTACTACCCATTCTGTGATCTTGCATGTTTGTGCCTATTATTATACCCTCAAGGAGCAGATAACCTTAGGATCTTAGAGATATTGTAACAGTTTCTAAACTGTTTTAGTTAGATATCTGTGCCTGTTCTAGATATAAATGCAAAAATATGGTCAATTGTTGTCTTTCACGAATTCAGGTACCTTTTTTAATAAATCATAACTGAAAATGACAATTCTGATGAAATTTTAGTATTTTATCTTCCAGCAAAGAACTTTAGTTTGTGAAATTTTAGACATTGGTAAACAAACAGGTTAAAAACAGACAAGGTCTTCTTGTGATCTTTAAAATCACACCATGGTACTATTGTTACATAAACAAGAGCCGTAATGGTTTACAGATAATCACTGAAGTATTTACAGATGAAATAGTCTGATGCCTGGGATTTATTTCAACACAGTCCTTGAGGGAGAGAGAGAGAGAGAGAGAGAAAGTAGACACATAGATGAAATAGGATTTGCCGAGTAATGATAAGTATTGAAGTTTTTGATGGGTACATAGGGATGCATTTTATTGTTCTTCCTAGGTTTATATATGTTTGAAATATCCATGACAAAAAAGTTTTTCAAAACTGCCCCTTACAGTGGATAGAAACATAGGGTAATAAGACTTGTCCTACAGATACATTTCTACATCCCTTCTTTCCTTACTGCATCTTATAGGCATTGATGAATTTAACCAATTCGAAGTGAATCAGTCATCAGGACTTAACATTTGCAAAAGTTCCACAATAACTTTTTGTCCAAAGCCTTAGAGTTGAGACTCAACTAACCATGTTTATTTTTTATGTGGACCTCAGTAGCCAGTAGTGTCCACCCAGAGGTTGAAGGTACTAAGTTGGAGGCTGGGCAATAAAAACCTCTGCCCATTAAAACAAAATATAAAGTCATCAGGCTTATTACTAGTGGTAATAACAGCAGCCATATGATCACTGTATTTGTGCTCTGACACTGGCATAAACTTCTTTGGGACAGCTGGGACCCCATTCAACTTCTCAGATTCCATTGGTTTCACACATATTGTATGTTTAAAATCCTCTGGATGGTTCCAGCTATAAGAGAAATATCAGTTTGAACCCAATTTACCAATTTTCCAGGGAGTCACAGTCAAAACTCTCCTTCAGTGCCTTGGGGACCAAGCTGATTCACTAAGATGACAGTGGGAACACTTTGCACATTAGCTCTTTGTCAAGACAAAGTTCTTTTCACTGGCTGATTGTCCCTATCTAAATATTGAGGATGTTGCTGTCTCTTCCCTCTCCACCCATTTTCTCCCAAAGCAGGGCTGAAATTCTAAGTCTTCCATTGAGCGTTCATTGACAAATTGTTTATTTTTTTGCATATTTGTGCACTCAAAAAGCGTTAGTGTTTATCCCCAAACTACACACTCATAACCACATGCACATTAAGCACAGTAACTACCTGGTCAGTGTTCAATAACTACTTATATGACTGATTAAAATATTTGAATTTTTTTAGCAGAATAAAAAAAATGTTGTGACCAAAATTTACCATATAAAATCAGAATGTTATTTTTATTAAATAAATAAATGAATGCTGGCTATGCGTGATACATCTTACTAGTCTCTGTGTGGAAACAAAGGTAAACAAATTACTCCTTCCCTCTAAGAGCTTAATATCCTGAGGTCTAAGCAGATATATATACTCATGAACAAAGTGAAGTCAACTAATGGAAGAGTAACAAATGCAGTAAATTCCAGATTTCTTCCAGGATGTTGCTATGGTGATCTCAGGTTTGCCCCGGAGTTTCCAAGAAAACCTACTGACAGATTATTGGCCCCCTATTGTCAACCCTACTAATCTAATGAGTAGTAATGATGGCATACAGTCAAATACCAATCTCATCTGAATTGGTAGCTGTCTGTCACTGATTCCCAGTCACTGTTTCTCTCCAATAAGCCATGTATTTAAATTCGTTAATCATGAAGCACAGCAGGGATCCTGGAAATGCCATGTTACCACTTTACACAAGTTTACCATGTTCTTTTTATGGTGTTCTTGCCAAGTTTGCATTAAAAAAGTGGTTTCCTGATGTAAAATTTAAATTTGTTTGCCATGACATTTAGTTAATAGTCTCAATTAATTGGTTAAGAAAACCCATCTTATCCTCCAGAAGAGGTGACTAGTTAAAAGATAAATTCCTTTGCACAAGATTTACTTAGAGCTGATCTCTATCTCCTTCTATTACTTTTAATGGAATTGCAACTTAGACTTGCTTAAAGTATTTTTCTAAAAATAAAATCTAAATGAACTTTTTATCCATTCTATGTAGAGACACACTGGAGAACTACTCAAGTTACATTAAAAATAGACTTTAAATATGTGATATCTGGCTGTCCATTTCTATGTATAGAATCATAACTGGAAGTCATTGATATTTGAGAAAAAAATTATTTTAAAAATATTCAGTAAATTGCCTGAAAACAGAGCTTGGAGACTTTAATTTTGAGCTAGAAATTCTTAAATACAGTTATTTGGTTTTACAGCATCTAAGTTCAAATTATAATTGTGCACTAGTATAAAATGTTGGTCTTTTCCATAAAATCCTAAAATCATATTACTCCAGAGTTTCCCTTCATATATTTTCTTTCAAGGTGACCACAAAAATTATTTTTGATAAAGTATTTCAAGATATCATCAGTTTTCTCAAAATCTTTATAAAATTTTTGATAATCAAATTATTTTTTACTCATTTGTACAATTCGCTTGCATAGAATTTTCTGATGTTCATCAAATGATTGATAAGCAAACTTGGTAGGCAGTGAACATGCTAGTTAGTGTAGGGTAGATTGAGCAAAAACTTAAAAGTTATATTATTAGTAAAAAATAATTCTCTGAAAATAACTAAGGTCTTTATGCAACTTCTGTAGCTGTAGAGGCTGAAATAAGAGTGATGAATATTCAGATAACAAGGATGACTTAGTAATTACCACTTATAGTGGATGCTGTAGTGTACCTCCAAGATCCCCCTTCAGGCCTGAGCTGCTCATTCCTCCACCTTCAGGGGGTGTTACCTACTGACAAGCCACAGCTGAGCCCCTTCCTAGAAATAACCTGCTACCGAAGTCCTCAGTATGTCTCTCACTGGGGTCAGCCCTCATTCGATTACCAGTTCATGTAGGAGGACAAGTGCTCAGGAAACTTACTTCAACTTGGAGCAATTCTGAAGAGTCAATTCCAATTTTAAATTTTCTCATAGGATTGGGTGAGACCCTTATTGTTATTTTTATCACAATTTAAATTTCCCTCTACCCAGTCCCACTCCCCTCACTCTGTTACAGAGTCGTTCCTAAGAGCACTCCTCAACATATCACTGAATGCAAACCTCTATCTCAGAGACTGTTTGCAGGGAACCAAGTCTGAAACTGTGGGTGCCTTGAGCAATCCTATGAAGGAAAATCTCAAATAAGAGTTTGGAGTTGGATCACCAACCATCAGGCTGGCAATGAAGAACAATCACTACTTGTAAGTATAGTACTGACAGACCTTGGCATGAAATGTGAGTAATTGTCATGATGGTGAACTAGAATGTGATTTGACTGAAATGGAATAACTGGGCAGGTCCAAGATTTCAGTCATTTTAGAGATTTCAGAAACCTAGCAATTATGAGGATTTGTATATGAAATCTACTGATGCATTGGAGAAAGACATGAAAGACTAAAGGTGAATAATCACAAATTTAAAATAACATGAAAGTAGAGTCCTTATTAATTATAAATTGGACTTCTTAATATTTGTATCTACATTCTTATTTAACAATACTTATTAATATAGCAGAGTTTCAGACAATATTGAATTTTTGGCACTGGCAAGTCTGCTATATCAGGTCATCATATAGTTGAAATGAAATTAGACCCTGAAATTGAGAGGGGGACCGCTGATCAATAAACTTGAAAACATTAAAATCTGAAATTTTCCTGAATATGTTGAGCCTGAGAACTGGGCAGCTCCTGTGAAAGGTGGGTACCCCTCCATTGTTTAAAGATATCTAGAGTCATCTGTTTTGCAAGACAACATACTTCCCCACTAATCCCTGCCCCCAGGATCTATCCCACCTCCTTTCCTGGAAAGCAGTTCAATAACCAAAATTAAGTCAGAACAAACCTCAATCAGGACGTAACCAATATGTCCTGGAAGGATCTAGGAAAGTATATAAGATGAAACATGAAATTCAATAAACGTGAGCTTATTGACTATGGAAGCAAACTCATGATACAATAATCAACATTCTAACAAGAACCCTGGAAGCTAATGCTAACACATTGCTAATACAGCTGTTAAAATCTTGAAGAAGACAATGTCTCACGCTAAGTGATGAAGAGATGATGAAGAGAGTAGAAATAGGGATTAAAGGGCTCAAGGAAGTAGATATGGTAGAATGAATATACTACTGTGTTAGATTGCCATAATGAAATACCATAGACTGGGTGGCTTAAACAACAGAAATGTATTTCTTACAGTTCTAGAGGCTATAAGCCCAAGATCAAGGTTTTGGCAGATTTGGTTTCTCCTGAGACCTCTCCCCTTGATTTGCACATGGTTGCCTTCTTGTTCTGTCTTATCCTGGTCTTTTCTCTGTGTACTCACATCCTCGGTGTCTCTTGTGTGTTTAAATTTCCTCCTTTTATAAAGACACCAGTCAGATTGAATTAGGCCCTACCTCAATGGCCACATTTTTAACTTGACCACCTCTTTAAAGGCCCTATCTGTAAATACAGCCACATTCTGAGACACTGGGTTAGGGTTCAGATATGAATTTTTTGAGAGGCACACTAGTTAGCATACAACACTATGTAAAGCTGGAAACCTCATCAGCCAACCACATTTGAGAGAAGAGCAGACAGGACACTCCTTTTACCAAACTGATTATGGATGTGCTGGTAATAAGGGAGCCTAGGCCACTGAGTAACTCAGTGGCAGCGTATGTGAGCTTGAGCAGAACCATTACGCAAGAGCAAGTTCTCCCAGTCCCCTCAGTTATCAACTCCCATGGCACTGCTGCCCTTTTTCAGGTCATACCTGTGGTTACATGGCAGGACCCTTACGACTAGACAACAAAGGGAGAACCCAGGAAAGCTGAAAAGAGCTGCTGCTGCTGCTGCATACCAGTCCCACTCAGGGGTATTCCTAAAACACGGTGGTAGGGGAGAAGCTTTCACTCTCTGTGCAAAGATAAGTTTCCCCAAGATAAGAATGCAAATGGACCTAAGGGTAATAATAAATAGCTTGGCTGGCTGGTCACACTTCTGAAAGGAAAAACATTGGAATATTAGCTACAAGGAAGAAAAGACCTTACCGCACTCCCAGTGACCCACTTGAAAGGTTTTATTTTTCTCATCCCTGCCATTCTAAGCTGAGAGGGGCCAAAGATCCTAATTTCTAGGGAGGGGGACCCTTCCACCAGGGAACACTGCAAAAGTCCCATTAAGCTTTAAGCTACTCTGACACCAAAACCTTTAGGTTCCTTGTGCCAAGAGCCAGCAGGCAGGAAAGGAACCATGTTCCTAGCAGAGAAGGGAAGACTATATTTGCACCAAGATGATAGGTACTCTTCCTGCACAGTTTTAATTTTAAGTGAACAAGTATAGCAGTCGCAGTCTGAGAAAAGCATGATGATCAGTTCTCAAGACCTGAGGGTTGGGGGCCAGGGTCATATCACTGGGTAAGTCAGTTAGATCAGAGTTGCTAGCCAAGGACAAAGGGGATCTAGAATAGGTAAACCGTGGGGGACGGTGAATATCTCTTGTAGGCACAAGACCAACTACTGTAACTGGGACTACTAATATTTTTTATAATTTTCACCAGAAAAAAGAGGATAACTAGAATCCTGAAGGAGCTCTTCCTAGATTTGTTGAGCTTACATAAAGCAAGAGAATCTGAATAGCACAAGTAATGAACTGTAGTCAAAACTGTGGTGTATGCCATCAGGAACTTACATCACCTAAAGTGGCTAAAACTGGAGAGAGCTGCCTTGTCCAGGATTATGGCCTCCCCAGGAGTAGCCTGTATCCACATACTGACTGATGGGAAAATCCAAAGGCCTCCTGCCCCCTTGCTTCAATAACAAGGCAATTTGAGGAAGTTCTAAAGCCTTCGCAGATTCAGAGAGTTCCCGGAGGTGGTTGAGTTTTCCGTTGCAGCCACATCACAGCTCAACATTTAAATCCTGGTTCCCTCACTCCAGCATGGGTGTTGTTTCAGGAAGCACTTCCCAATTAAGTCTCTGCACACATATCTCCATCTCACTCTGTTTCAACACTAAGATATTGCCAATGTCACTATGTACCCACTACTCTCTCCATCACCACCATTACGCCCCTCCTCCTCCTCCTCCTCCTAAATGCTTAATTATCAAAATATGATATTTATTACCAACCATGGAGTTAAAAATTCTCAATGCCATATGCACTGATTTTCTGTATTATATGCTTGCAATTACTTAATAATGTCTAGCATTTGAGTGCTAAGATATGCCAGCAAGAATTTTGCATACATTAAGTCCAATAATCTTCACAAAAAAGGAGTTCTATTACTCGTTCCTTTATACAAAGAAGGAGGTTGAGGCTTAATGAGGTTAAATACATTACCCAAAATTGCACAAGATGCAAATGGCTGCTGGGATTTAAACACAGGGAGTCTTTGTCTCCAAAGCTCAAGCTCTTAGACCCCTACCATTTTACTTCCTGTCTATACAGCATGAACTGATTGCATGGGTTAACTAACATTTTTTTCTAAACTCATTATGATATTCCACTTGTGTCCCTCTGATTTTGTTTGGTTGAAGATAGGCCAAGAGGCAAAAAATGAGTTAGCGTCTTTGTCAATATGACTATGTTCACCGTTCTGGATATTCCTTTCTTCATGGACACATCTTCCTTTCTTGGGGCACATTTTTGTTCACCTGAACAACACAGTCATGATTGTTACCTAGTGGTTATATGTCTATTTTGTACACCAGGTGAGATTTCACCTCTCACCTTTAAGAAGCCCTATGTATGCATATTGTGCTTGAGACTAATCTACATTAACAAATTGGCAGCTTTGTGTTTCTCACCTGTAATGCCACACAGGACCACAGTGGCATCTTTTCACATTAACATCTTTTCTGATTTAGTAAATTTGCCAATTAAATGTAATATGAGAAGGGTAGATGCATATTATCAGAGTAATTCTTTTTTTTATTTTTAACGTATTCTTTGATGATATTTTCTACTTTTCTCTGTAGCAAATGGAGGTTTCAACTGCCAGCCAGTTGCATAAAACCAGGATATTTCTAGCATGTATTTTCCCACAGACATTTCAAACATTACAATTGCCATGAACCTACCATACCAGAATCCTTGCAGAGAGGATGGAGGAGAGTAGGAAGGACTTAAAATGCAGCAGCCATAGTGCATGAACTATATTGAAATCTAAAGCAACAGAAGATAGTCTCCGCTCAGACCAATTTTCAGTTAAATCTTTTCTTCCATACCAGCTGACTTCTGAAAAATAGATTGGATCCTAGCCTTGGATTATAAATCTTTCTGGTGTCTATTGTGAAAATGCTTTCTACCATCATAGGATCTGATAGCTGCCCTCCCCCCTGAAATGCATCACAGCCTGGTAGCACTCAGAGCTTTTAGCTTGTTAGTGCAAATCAACTTTTATTGCCTGCATTTGAGAGAAAAGGACAGTGAAATCGCACATCCATACATTATTTTGGCTATTTGTAAAAGGTTAAAAAAGAAGAATGGAGGATACAACTGCAGCATTTTCTGAGGGCTTAAGAAATTACTTTGAAACACACATGCACACACACACACAGGCACACACTCAGCAGCTGTGAGTGGCTCCTGATAGTACAACAAAGACAAACTAAATGCTAGCTAAGTGATTTACTGACAACGGGGGGATGACATTTTGACATGTACTGTTTTTATGTGTTCCCATTTCCTGTATGAAATTTGTGGAACTTTTAAACGTGTTTGACTCCAGAAGCTTGCTTAGCTGCTCTGACCACTCAAACTCTGCAGACAGTAAGTGGTAAGGGGCGGTAAAGAATTACCAATAAATTGGGAGTTGAGAAGCAAGAGTGATGAGTGCGCCAAGTGTTGATATTAGAAACTTTGATTTGGGGGTTTATAAAGGTAACTGAATGTGACATTCAGTCATCTGGAATCTGAAATGGGCCAGTGCGAGGATTACAGATGATAGCTTTTAGAGAAGGGCAAGATCTTTTAAATCTTTTATGGCTGAAGTTTCAAGGCAAAGTCAAAACTAGATTAGAAGATAATCAATACGCTGAGGCTTACCAAGAGGTTTAGAGCATTTTTACTCAGAATGCCTATCTTAAGAAATGGGTTTGGAAAACCGTCACAAGTAGAACCAGTAAAGGGGGCTTTTTTAAGGTAACAGAAAAAAGTGTATTTTAAAAATGCAACATGGTAAGTGTTACAAAATAAGGTCAAAATGGTTATTTGTATTTAATTATCTCATTTCTGATGAACAAACACTTCTTCCAGTCTAGGGTCTTAGTGATCTATTCCGTAGGCCATGGCTGGGGCAAATTGGCAAGCATGGGCCTTATAGTTGACCCTTTAAGAGATTGTTGCAAAAAATGTTTTTAAACTAAGTCTGGTATAGGCAAAATTTGTTCTTAGTTTTCCATTGAAAATCAACTGTGAATTTGTTTTGGTAACTAAAATATCATGCTTTAATCTCTTTGTTGAAAAATGTGTATCAACCTTCTACCTCATTCTAGGAATGCCCGTTATGTGTGAATGCCTCCTAAAGCTTCCTGCAGCTCGCTAGGTATTTTTTGTCTCTCAAAATTCCTGCCCCGTACTCCTTACCTCTCAGGTGATGATTCTGCATTACACTTAAGTGATAAAATCTAAATGTCCTCATTTTCCACTTCTCTGCATCTGCATCCATCTTTGCCTCATTCTCTATTATTTAAGAAATCTGTGCTTCTATTGAAGATTAAACTCTCCATCTTACTTCTCACGGGCTTTGCGTACCTTTTTTAACTGCACCATCAAACTCTTTCTCTGCCTTACCTTTCCCGTTAGCAACAACCATGCTTACTTTTACTATTCAAGAAGAATCCTCCTAGTCTCATATTTCCCTCCAGATATCTCCTTTTCCTATTTGACTTTACAAAACAACTTTTTAAGATTTGTTTATACCTGCTGTCTTCACTACTTCACATCTCTTTTACTCCTCATTCCACTCCAGTCTGGGCTACATCTCCCCTCACCCACTCCACTGAAAAGCTATTTATTCCAAGATAGCCAATGTCTATGTTGTTAAGGAGAAGGCTTTTTTTTTCTAATTTTATTTGCCGTTCATAAAATTCAGTGGAGTTGACTTACCCTTCTTGAAATATAATCTTCCCTTGGCTTCCAGGACACTACTCTCTCTTGGTTTGTCTCTACTTTTTTTGACCTCACCTTCTAACTTTTTTTTTTTCCCTAATGACTCCAGAGCATGGCCCAAGATTCTTGACACTTCTCTCAATAGCTTTTATCAGTGACCTCACCCATTCCCATGATTTTAATATCATGTTTTATATCCAGCCAAAAATGTGAGCTCTAAAATCAAATATCCAAATATACCTTGACATCTCCATTTGAAAGGCTCACCATCATCTCCACCTAAATAGGCTGAAATGGAGTCCTTGATCACTACCTACTCTCCCACAGATTTGTTTCCCAGCCTCCATCTTCTCACTACATGGCTCCATCTCCTTAATTGTTCAAGCTGGAAGGCTAGGAATCACAGCTGATATCTTCTTCTGCATCATTTCACATATCCAACATCAGCAAATACTGATACTTCTTCCAAAATGTATTTAAAATTCATTTGTCTGTCTTAATTTCCACTCTTACTACCCTTATTCTAATGCCTCACCACATCTTGCCTGGACCAGTACAATTTCTCCCACTTTACCTCCCTGCCTATCCTCTTAACTTTCTGCAATTTATTCTTCCCACAACAGCCATACCAACTGTTTTAAACATAAATCACTTCTCTGCCTATAAACTCATCAGCAATTTTCCATTGCACTGGAATGAAATCCAAAATCCTTTACATGGCTAGAGCTGTTTTCTATACCTGCAACACTCAGGGTCCCCAAATTCTCATTCCTTAGATCTTGGGCAACTCCTACTTCCTCAGAGGAGAGGTCCCTTACATCACTTCCTAGGCAGATTTCTAGATCTCAGGGCTTTGTGTCTTTAATGATAATCACAATTTGTTTCTTTTGTCCACATTACTTGGTGTCAAACTCCTGAGAGAAGAAACCATGATTATTTTATTCAGTAATACTTTATTATTATATTTCAATCAATGAAGAAGGGAATAAGAAGGGATATGATTTCCAGCAAATTTATCAGCACTTAATACAAATCACTTGGTTTCAAAACTGAAAATGCCTGAGATCAGCAGATTATTTGCTCTGATGGCACATTTCAGTGAAAGAAGAGCTGAGTATAGTTCATATCCTTTGTCTTTCAGTCCACAGTTCTTTCACTTACAATACAGGGTCATCATATATATTATCACTTTCTAAATCTATTTGGTCAGTTTAACTTATCAAAATAGTCATTCAATTTCCTCTCCTAGAACAAACCTGAATTTCACTCACAATTTTAGGTTCAAGCAAAATATAAGCACTCTATTAAACTTATTTTTTAAAATAGCCTTCATTAAGCAATGAATCTGTATATTGTATTTAGCTTTAAGAGATCATCAAGTGTTAAATACTATAATGAAATTTTTGCTAATTTCACCGTTTTCGTAGATTTTTATCTTTCCTCAGCAGTTGAATTATTTATACGATACGCTTACTGACAATACAGATTCTAAGGATGACTAAAGTGAATCACAAGTTTTCAGATAAGTTAACAATCAGCCCCTTGGGGCAACTGAATATTATCAAATATTGTTAGATGTTAGAGGCATTTCATATTAAATGAAATTAGGTGGCTTCTCAGCCGTAGTTTAGACTTCAATCTGTAATATGCATCCATCTGGAATTGGATGCACTAGTACAAAGGCCTGAGCTAAGAGAAAACCAGCATTGGTCTATTAAGGGGCTGGGAAGGACCTTGTGAGAGTTTTAATATGCTTTCACTTATTTGCCCTTTATATTCAGTTTTTAAGAAGATCTATAGTTATTGGATAACCAAGAAGCTGTATTGATATGTGACATTGAATCAGTCATTTCTCCATTAAATCAGAGCTTTTTCCTTCTGTGATCCTAATGGTCAATATCTGTACAATCAATTGGATTGGACAGTCAGTCAATATGGCCTGGCAATGGAAAAATTGCTATTAATCTTATCCACATTTCTAAATGATGTATTTTTTACCCTAAAACCTGGCTTAAATTGGTTTTCTCTTGGCAAATGCCTGCCTTAGCTCAGTAGAAGTAAAATAGGAACATTTACCAAAAAAGCACATATTTGCAATGTTTAATGGGGAACAAGGCAAAAGTCCCTAATAGATGCTAATATGAAACTCTGCTTGTTGGCATACTCTGCAGCAGTTCTGGGTCATAACTTACTGCTTGCTGTCTAGACTCTAAGTTTCTATGGCAGTGTTGTGAATTGTATTATCATCAAATATATTCACTCCCAGGACATCCTGACAGAAGGATTGTTCTTTCTAAGGTTTTGTAAATGCGACTTAATTTGGCCAATGAAATGTGAGTCAATGTAACTTAAGCCACTTCCAGGCAGAAACGTTAACAGCCAGCACAGGATCCTATCATGGCTATCGGGTTTTCCTGCTACAACGAGACAGTCACGAGTGGACAGGGGCTGCTCCTTCCTCCTAAAATGCAAAATGGAGTTTGGCGTGGAGCAGAGTCAAAGCCAACCTTCCGAAGATACATAATATAAGCAACAAATAAGCTTTTGTCATTGTAGGCATCTAAGCTTTTTGATGGTTCTTTGTTATTAGAGTGAAGTTCACCTTAAAATGACCATTAAAAGCTTATATAACCTCAAATCCTGGCAGAAAGTATGGTACACAGAAGATGGTAATATGTTGAATGAACAAATGAACCAGAAAAAGAGACACTGGAATGCATTTCTGTTCATTACAATATTTTATTCCTTCACACACCACTACTGGTATAAAGATGATGTATTTTAGTCACTTGATGAATTCAGCTCTAAGTGGAGATATATTTAAGAATAAGTTGTTACTAGCATTGGTACTCTAAGAAAACTAGCAGCAATTTTGAAACTTGGAGATTTCCAGGTTTTAAATGTAGCAATATATTTAAATATATACTGTCATAAGCACTGCTGAATAAAGACCCCAGTTCTTGTAGATTAAATTGTAACCTCTATCTCTTAATTTTTCCAGCCTGAGAAGCCTTGATAAAAATAAATGATATTATGCTTATCAGGCATGACCACATATTTCCTAAGGGGAATTTCCATCAGGCAGGCATCCATACTGCCTTGGGGAAGGGGGTGATAGCCAATGTAATATAGCACTTAAGCTAGCCTTAGTTATTCTTGCACTTCATTTTAGCAAGCTCCTTGTGTATATTTCTCCTTCTCAATTTCAATATACTAAAATATTAGTATTTCATAACCTATCACAAGAAACATCCTGAGGAGGTTCTGTGCTCCATGATCTTTGCTGTCTCCATGGGACTAAATAATGGTCCCAGAGTCTTGCCTAGTTCACCAAGGAGTCCTGTGTGGAAGAATCATTTATTCCAATAAAATACAATGCAAAAGTTTAAGTCTGGATTTAAATAGCACCAGACCAAAAAAAAAATGGGCAATCATGTAGTGAAGTTCATCTGTATGTACAGCTGTATTTGGATCTAAGTTGGGGTGTTTACCTGATTGACCATACAGTTTTCACTCTTGGTTATAGATTGATCATCCTGAAGACTCCTCCATTATCACAGACAGCCATCAACAGAGAGTGATTTTTGCCCTCCTCTAAGAATAATTTTGAACTATCACCAAGTATGGTACTAGGTAGAAGAAATTTATATTTTGGCTTTTCCTGACAGGTCAGGAGCAGAATTAATTGCAAAAACACTTTCTCCATATCCTTACTTTTCATCTTCAACCACACTTGGTTGGAACAAAAGTAGAGCTGAGCCAAGATACAAATAAAAATATGTCTCCACCAGTGTCATAACATGAGTTACTATTATAGATAGGAGAGTTTGCCTCTGGCTCTTATTAGTTTTCAAAAACTACAAGAAAAGAAAAGGAACCAGTCTTGTTTCAGATAATACCAAGGACCTGGGTGCCAACTAATCATTTGAATTGAACATATCCTATTTGGGGAAGTTTGACAGTAACATGGATGCTCAATACTCCTATTTTTGTCTCCTCACAAAGCACATGAAGACCTTCTTTGGTACTTTTCCTTTCACTGTATTCCACTCATGATTGAAGGCAAGTAATTTATAATGAATGATGCCTTCAAGGTAGAGTGAGATTGCTACCTGCTTTTATAGCTGGTAATGGAAAAACTGCAGACATGGTGGGTAATAACTTAGCTCATTAATTTTCTCAGACATGTTTTAGGCAATAAACACTTGATTTGAAAGTTTTGTGTGTGTGCAGAAACACCAGGGCCTTTAAGGGAGAACTTATCTGCTCCCATAATACCCCAACTTTTGACATTTGTTCTTTTTTTTTTCATCTAGTGAATAAGCACATTTTTAGTATGGCCTTACCTTCTATGGGATAATATATATGTGGCACTTTGCCTTGCTCCCATCATGGAATCACATTTAATAGAAAAAATGCATCTGTGTGATTTGTGAATGGAACACAAAGGTAATTTCAGAACATTTGTCTGTAATTGGAGGGCCCCTGCCTATGAAGCTACAAAGACTGGGTGACCCTGCAGACTGTTGTTTTGAGAAAGTAACTGAAGTGCTTATATTCAGGCACTGTCAATATATAAAAGTTCGCTGTGATGGGTGACTCAGAGAACAGCAATAATGATGATAATGACAATGGTAATCATAATGAAAGTGGGAGTATTTTGGAAAACAATGTTCTGCCTCATTCAAAGCCAACAAAACAGGGACACCAGGGGAGCCTGTCGGGCATAGAAACTGTCTACAAAGAGTTGCAGTTCCTGCTGCCTCTTTCAGCTGATCCAGCTACTGTGACTGAGCTCCCTCAAAACACCGTTTCAAAATATTTATTTTTATCAAAGCACAGCAAAACAAAGCAAGCAAGATCTTCCTACTACTAGCACTGTCTTGACTGAAAAGAAAATCAATTATCAGGGCTGCCTTCACCCAGTCACCTTCTAAGTGGGTTTTTCTTCTAGGAGAGCAGTGGCCTCAGAAGGTTCTTTTCATGGTTTCCCAAGGGTGCCACAATCTTTCCTATATTCTCAGGGCTATAACCCCGAAGGGTCTACTTATTGCTGAGAAGGCATTCTATATTCACAGCTGGCAATGGGAGGTATTCAGACACAGTAAGGGAGCTCAAGTCGACACTAAACATCAAACTAGGGAAGCAGAAAATCATTTGTACATTCTCAAATTTAGGTAGGAGAGTGGCTTTATGCCTCACACAAAGACTCCCAAACAAACTGTCAAGTTAATCTGTTTTGGCCTACTCTATCCCTCATTTCTTCTTCTTTTTCAAAACATTATACGTTCACCGAGCCTATCTTGCTACCAGTTTTAGGAGAGCTATGCTCTCATTCAGATTTCAGTATAACAAAATCCAGGAGAGTGTATAATTAACATAGCCATGCTGACAGGGATTTAAGCTACAAAGCTGGACAGTACCTTCAACAAAGTCCTAAAAAATTCTCATAATGTCAGAGAGAGCAGTCCTCTGCTTTTTTTATTTTTATTTGTTCCATTAAAAAAATGACAACCCCAAAAACAAATATATCTAAAAACTTTGATTATTTTTCCCCCAGATGACCAGGCAAATTTATTGTTACCCTATCAGTCATCCGCTCCTACAACAACGACTCCGCAGGAGTGATCAAATCTATCCTCCAATCATCACTAGGTGCTATGAAAGTGGGATGTCCTGTTTTTGTCCTCTTGGAATTTATAACATAGCTGGGGAGGCCAGAAGTAAAGACATGGATAATTGCCTGGCAAAGCAAGCCATCAGCAAAGGACATGTATATGACGAAGATTAAGTATAAAATTGGTTGGATGGCATGGTTTCAAGAGATGAAAGATGGCATGTATGAGACTAGAGCATGACAGATGTGAGCAAGGTAGTGTAGCTAGTTCTGAAAAGAATGAACATAGGGTTGAGTACTGTTATGGGAGAAATAATATAAGCAAGGTGGAGAAACAGGAAGACTGCTATGCTGTGCCTGGACAGTGCACTCAAGTTTAATGTTGAAGTTTTATATTTCGAAGTAGCTGGTATTAAGTTAGAAAGATATATTTGAACTAAATAATTTAATGAGTTAAATTCCAAGTCATGAGTCATCCTAGCTTTCCACTTTATTGCAATTGATAAGAATGAAGGAAAGAAGGGAGGGAAAGAAGAAGGAAGGGAAGGAAGAAAGATTGATACATATTTACATATACACATGTTCCTCTGCCCTTTATTTTAATAAAGGCTTAATTACTATGTTATGATACAAGCACAAAAGTAGTAAAATACAGTCTAAACAAAATGATCTATCTTCCAATTTATGACATAAAATTCTTCTGACCTTAAGTAATTTATATAAGAATTTAAATTTAACTTAATGTCTTATATAAAAATTTTATACATTTCTGAACTTTCATTTACTTAAATGTTTAAAAATTTCAAGAAGCATAAAAATAGATAAAACTTTATAAGATTGCTGATAAAACATGGAGCAAAATATTGGAATATGGTCACATAGATTATAAAATCAAATGGAAACTGCTATAAAATCAAGAGAACGTTGAAAAAAACATTTTTTTTAAAAAGGGAAGAGTGAAACAGAAAACTATAAAAGGACTTGAATAAATCTGATGAAAAAATAACCAAGCTGCAATATATATGGAAGAATAAACTAGAAATATGTGTTTTAGTTTTAGGCATTGCCATATACTTCTTATGAAGTTGGATCATTTAATTATTTCTTATATAAAAAGAAAATCATTGTTTTTATAAGGTAAAATGCAAGTTGATAAATAAATTAATATTTTATTGAAAATTATTAAGATCTGCTAGAATGATATATGTTGTATAGCTTTATAAGTGTTTTAATTTTTAGGGAACTATAGTATAATTGTCCATAAACATTTTATATCATGAAATTTAGAAGTGCCCAATAATTGGTTGAGCTACGTGGTAACACTAATTCTATAAGCAGCAAGGAAGCACTGGGAATCTTAAGCCAAAAGTGATGTGGAAAAAGCCAAACTTTATCAAGGTTAATACTCTTTTGTATTCTTTGTATTCTTAAGATGTTTAAAACTCCTAAAAGTGTTTTAAACTTTGTATCAATAAAATTTTTAAAAATCTTCTACTTCATATAATTATACTACCATTTAGTAACAACCACATTATCTATAAAATGCATTTTAGACCTAGAGAGTCAGCACGTGCATTATTTAAAGCATCTAATGGTATACTGTTTGCAAAGGGTTAAGGTTTATTCACCACAAAGTTTGAAAGCTGCACATTTGATATATCCTTCTCACCAAAAAAATAATGAAAAATGACTTTATTTTAAAAAGTCTCTGTTGGGTAGAATTTAAAACATGGTTTGAATGTGATTGGTGACCTCAAAACAAAAAAAAAGCAGGGAAAAAAATCTAGTGCTGGCTTCTAATCAGTAAGTATTCACACTCAGGCACCTTCTTAGCTGATCCC
Source organism: Pteronotus mesoamericanus (assembly GCF_021234165.1). NCBI lineage: Eukaryota > Metazoa > Chordata > Mammalia > Chiroptera > Mormoopidae > Pteronotus > Pteronotus mesoamericanus. The sequence continues at coordinate 3,610,323 of NW_026555170.1, forward strand.
TGGTGGACTGGATGTCTTTGAAAAACGATTCCAAAGAGCTCGTTAGAGCTTTGTCTTCCCAAAAGTAAAATCGTTTCCCAGAAATGAGAGAGAAGGCACAGAAGGAACACTGGTGAATATATGGTTGGCAAGTAAGTTGCCCAATTGATTGAAGACTTAAATGAAGTTGATTGGAATATGGAAAAATGCATTACATTCATAAGTAAATCTGAAACATCAGATACAATGGAGGGCAACATTTGATATAGAATGTACTAGCAGAGAATAGGTTTTTTCCACATACTCTCAGGTAACAATATCAGGAAATCTAATAAGAAAAAATAGATTTCTGATTGTCTTTGAACACCTGCCAATTCATTAACTAGTTAGCAAAGTCAGCTTGAAATTTTGAACAGGGAAGTAAATTTTATCTTATATGCTCTAAAGCTTGGTAACGTGTCTATAAGGGTCCAGCAAAAGTAAAGCTTGTTTGAGTGTAGTTGGTAGGGTAATAATAAGGGTGTAATGAGGTATAGTTTTAATTTGAATATTTCACCAAAAATGTCATATGGTGTGCCTGAGTGTGATATTGTTATGTTACAGAATTACATGCTTATGACTCTATATGAAAGATTTTGTAATAAGAAGGGGCATTATTTGTGCTGGACCCTGTATGTCACCTCTTCTAAAGATATGGTTTTGGTAGAAGAACTATTAAGAGTAGTATCCAATATCTCTGTAGCCATGGCCACATGACAATCAGGTCAGTTGGAGAACAGAATCTAAGGTTTTTTTGTTTTTGTTTTTGGTCAACTGATTTTTTCCATGCCCCTGGATTAGGTGATATCTCAGGTCAAAGCTGAAAGAGAAAGAGGATTTCACAGAAATGTTATTACTGTCTAAGTCATAGTAAAGTCTTAAATTGTCTCTCAATATATTTTCCTACCAATACAGTTGACCCTTGAGCAAAATGGGCACGATCTGCTCAAGTTCACTTATATGTAAATTTTTTAAATCATTAATGTAAATGTATTTTCTATTCCTTATATTTTCTTAATGACATTTCTTTTCTCTAGCTTACTTTTTCTGTAAAAATATAGTATATAATACATACAACATATAAAATACATGTTAATTTATGTTATTGGTAAGACATCTAATTAGCAGTAGGGTAATAGTAATTAAGATTTTGGGGGAGTTGAGAGTTATTTGTGAATGTTTTACTGCACAGCGATCAGCACTCCTCACTCTCATGTGTTCAAGGATGTATTTTCATTATATTTATTTATATTTGGAGTTAAGGGAAAAATCTCACTGTTTTTCTGTAAATTTACCTTTATTCTAAGTAGCCCGTGTCAAGATTCCTTTATTCTCCACTCAGTCTTAGAAATTCTAAGTATGCTTAGTATATAAGGCAAAAAGATACCTCTTTCTTTCTTACCTCTAGCCTCATTTATATTGGTGTGTGGGAAGGGGGAAGTGGAGGCAAAGGTGGTAAGGAGATTTGACTAGTCATGTTTGTTTCAAAAGAAAAATCCTATTTCAATTCAGTAGAAAGAAAAAGAATATCAACTTGAATATAATGATATCTTATGTTTTCTAAAAAATAAACAAACTAATAAAATCAAGAACTTAGCATAGCAATTGTTGTAGTATATACTCAACAAATGATAGTTTCTTACTCCAACTTTCCCTTTCTAAATACAGGTTTCAAAATGTGAACAGAGGCAGAAGTTTTAACTCCACTGAGAAAGTAAACAAAAAAATTGTGACAGTTACATATTTTGTGTTGTGACATATTTTGAGTTACAATCTCACAGAAAACCAAAGAAATAATGCAAGAAAAGCCTAGTTGGGATATTATTTTGTTTGACAAGGAAAATAAAACAGGCTTTAAGTCAAAGGAACTTGTGTAGGAGTGATAAGGTTAGGTGGAATTTCATGATATTGAGCAAAGATAGCATTAGATATGGTTGAACATACAAATAGTGTTAATAGAGTGAAAGTATGTGACTTTGGAGTTAGGAAGACCTGAGCAATTTCGTTAATCTCTCTTGAGTTTTAGTTTTATCATCAATGAAATAAGAATTTCAACTTTTAAGGTCACTGTAAGAATTAAATGAGATACTACCAGTAAACACTATGCAATACCTAGAAAGTACTAACAATGCAATTCACTACTTTTCCTTCAGATTGGATACATTTCAAAGAATTTAAAGAAGAGATTACTATGGTAGTATGGTACGATAAGAAACATTGGGAAAAAAGTTGGTTATACAATAGATTCTAGAAATGACATTGAGATTACACAATTGCAAATGATCCATGAGGGGAAAAAATGTATTCAAAGAAATCCTGCACTTTCTCAGAAAAGCTATCTAATTAGTTTAAATTTAAAATGTCATGTCCATCATTTGGAACAGGTACACAAAACCAAGAACATATTAAAAAGTTTGGCATTAACTTATGAATTATTTTAAAAGATGAACACTTAAGATGGTCTAAGGCTTGGTGGAGGGAGCATTCAAAAAGAAAACAAGACTTTTAAATCTAGATACTCAGCAGAATGACTAACAAGGAGGAAAAGGATATACCTGATGCTTAGGGAAAAGGATATCAGGACATCAGATGTCTGACAATATGCAAATCAACAATCACCTTCAGGAATGTAAATGCCTTCAAAAATAGTCATGGAAGAATAGGATAAGGAGAAATTATACCTTTGGGTAAAAGAGGAGAAATTTTAAGACTAATATCCCAATTTAACATATTCTTAAATAGATATTTATCACTTACTATACATGTAGAAATGTGTTAGTAATGAAATGAAAACAAAGCAGATATAATTGTTGTTTCATGTAACTTATAATCTAATAAGGAGACAATAAATAAATATCAACATAGTAAATATATATATATATGTATATATATACATATATATATATATATCTACATCTGAAAGCTGCCAAGCAAGAAGTATTTCAAAAGTCAATTTAAAAAAATTTATAAAGGCAATATATTTATATATTATGTATTTGAAAAATAAAGGGCCTGTGGCAATACCCCATAATAAACCACATTAAAATTTCTCTAATAAAATTAGGGAAAAATCACCAGAAGTCAGATACAAAGTACAAATATCATTACAGTTTATGTATATAGAAATAAACTGGAGAGAAATCAAGATGGCAGAGGAGTGAATGGAAGTGACACTGACCTCCTCCCAGGACAAATCTGGAATTACAACTAAATTGTGGAGAAATCACTTGGAACAAACAACTGAACTATAGTGAGAAAGGAGTCTTGTAACCTCAGACAGACAGAAGAATCAGCATTGGCACAACCTAACTGGTAAGGAGTGCAGTACAGACACGAGTAGGTGGTCGGGGTGCCCACGGGTGGGAACACCAGAAGGATATTGAAACAGCCAGTTGGATACCCCTGAGAAGAGCAGGGTCTGAACCATAGGCTGGGGTCTCCAGCACCAGAGCCCAAAACATACACAGATAACAACCAGCTGAAAAAAGTGGCAGGATTACTCTCTGCCAGAGACAGGCGGCTAAAGACCCAAAGAGCCTTTTAAAGGGCCAATGCATAACTTTTTATTTGCAGCCACTTACCCTGGGCTCCAGCAAAGGCAGGGAAAGAGTGGGCAAGAGACATCTGAGGAGAGACTGGGGAAGGAGGCTTTGGGGAGAGAACTGAGAGAGTACCTGGCAGGATCCCAGTGCTGACTCATCCACTATTTGGCAGCTTCCATCTTGCTCTGGCAGACCTCTCCCATGAGCAGCAATAGCCTGAGAGGACACAATAGCCATGCCCACAGGAGGGACTCTGTCCTGGCCCAGTGGTGCTAAAACTTGATTGCTGAATACAGAATGGCAGCCACAGAGAGTAGATCCTTGTCTAAAGGGGGCGCAGAGTGATCTAGAGACACTTGAAGAAAGACTGGAGACAGAGGCTGTGGGGAAAGAATGAAGAGAGTAGCTGGCAGGATCCTGGTGCTGACTCCTCCCCCATGCAGCAGCAGCCATCTGGCTCAGGCAGACCATTCTCCTGAGTGGCAGCAGCATACAAAGACCCAATAACCCGGCCCTCAAGAGGGACTCTGCCCTGCCCTGTGGTGTCTAAGCCTGACTGCCAAGTGCAGTGTGACTAAATTAACAACTGAAAGAGACAGCCACAGGCATTAAATTCCTGGAAGTCTCGAACAGATTGCCTAAAGTCATACAGGGTCAACAGCTGACATCATCAGAGGCAGGTCCAGAAAGAAAAAACAGCAGCCTCCTACCGTAGAGATTCGCACCACAAAGTCAGGAAATCAAGACAGATCAATTTAAGAAACAGAAGCAAAAAAGAAGAGTTTCACAAATAATGGGAAGAAAAAGAAACACCCGCTAGTAGAAGGGAAAGGAGGAATCCCCAAAAAGAGAACTAAATGAAATAGAGGCAGGTAAATTATCAGATACTGAATTCAAAACAACGGTTCTAAGGAAGCTCGATGATCTCAGTGAGCTCAGAGACAATTACAAAAAATTACAGGGAAACTATAAGGAACTTACTGCAAACTATATCAACATGAAAAAAAAGACATAGAAGCTATCAATAAGGGACAGGAGGAAATGAAGAATACAATTTTTGAATTGAAGAACACAGCAGAAGCAATCAAAAGCAGGTTAGATGAAGAAGAGGAACAAATCAGCAAGCTGGATGCTAAGGTAGAAAAAAGCTCCCAGAAAGAGAAAGAAAATGAATAAAAGACTGAAAAGGATGAATAGGCATTTAGGGAAATGCAGGACAACTTGAAATGTAATAATATGTATAATAGGGATACCAGGAGGAGAAGAAGAGGATCAAGGGACAGCAAAACTGTTTGAAAAAGTAATGATGGAAAACTTTCCTAATTGGAGGACAGAAAAAGTCACACAAGTCCAGGAAGCACGGAGGGTCTCATTCAAGAGAAGCCAAAGAAGCCACTTCAAGGCACATCATCATGAAAATGGCAAATATCAAAGACAAACAGAGAATCCAAAAGGAAACAAGGGAAAAGGAGGTAGTAACATATAAGGGAGCCCTGGTACAGCTAGCAGCTGACTTCTCAACAGAAACACTACAAGACAGAAGGGAATGGCAAGAACTATTCCAAGTCATGAAAAGCAAGGGCGTGCAACCAAAACTGCTCTACCCAGCAAGGCTCTCAATTAAAATGGAAGGCAAAATAAGGACTTTCCCAGACAAAAGAAGGCTAAAAGAATACACCTCCACCAAACCAGCATTGCAAGATATGCTAAAGGGACTGCTTTAGGAAGATGAAGAAAAAGAGTCTATGAATACCTAGTTCCTTTCACAGTCACCAATACTTGATATTACCAATATTTTTAATACTTATTAATCTGATTGTGACAATGATGTGTTATTTTCATTCTTACTTTATTATTTGTTGAAACTAAACCTGTTTTTGTAATTTCTTGCCTATTTCTATTATTTTTAAAAAAGCTTTCAATGACTTTTTGGTATTCTTTATCCATTTTTTGATTAAATGTTTGTAAAATTCTTTCCCTAAAAAAACCCTGTTAACCTTTTTTCTAGATGTGTTGCAAACACTTTCCTATTCTATTACTTGTCCTTTAACTTTTTTATATATATATATTACTGTATAGTCTTAAATGTTTAATATAGTCATATTGTCAATATTTTCCTTTATAGCTTCTGGGTTTGAATATTTTACTTCAGGGTAAGAATAATGTTATTTTGCATTTTCTCTTAAAACTCCTTAGATTTTACATATTGATTTTAAATCACCTGAATATTTTGTATAATGTGTGAAATAAGGCTCTATATTGTATTATTTCAAATGATAGTGGTCCATGCACTTTATTTGTCAAATAAGCCTTATTTTCTCCATTGACCTGAAATATCAATTTAATCATATATTACACTGTTAGACAGATACATGTTTGTTTGTAAAATGCTCATTTTATTTCATTGATCTACCTGATTATTTCTGTGCTGGTGTCAGGCTGTTTTAATTGCTGAGACTCTGTAATGGACTTAAATGTTTTAATATTTCATAATGGATTTTAACATTTAAAAAATAAATAAATAAAATCAACCTACATTTTTAAAAAAAAGAAGAAGGAACTCCTACCTTTTGTGACAACATGGATGGAACTGGAGAATATTATGGTAAGTGAAATAAGTCAGTCGGTGAAAGATAAATACCATATGATCTCACCTATAAGTGGAATCTACTCAATAAAATAAATTAATGAACAAGATAAACCACAGGCATGGAAATATGGAGAAGACTGAAAGTGACCAGAGGAGATGGGGAAGGAGGCCAATGGTGGAAAGACGGGGAAGGGACTAGACAAAGAACATGTATGAACGACCCATGGACATGGACAACAGAGTGAGAACTGACTGTGGGAGCAAGGGGTGGAGGGGTAGGATGGGTGTAGAGGGATAAAGGGGGAAAAATAGGGACCACTGTAATAGAATAAACATGATTTTAATAAAATACAATAAAGAAACTGATAAATAAAATAGAAAGATAGAGACAAGCATTTTATTTCTAATTTTTAAAAAGTTTCAAACATATACAAACTAACTAGACTTGTGCTGCACATTCTCTAAATATTTACAACACCTGTTTGCATGAGAAAGGGCTACATCTGTGTGAAGCATAGCAGAGCGTGCTACCCCAAAATATGCCACTTTGATATAAGGATTAATTGAGAAGAAGCCAATACAAAACAAAAACAAAATGAAACACTCTCTGTCCTTCCCTTATTTGCTTAAATGCAGAATACAAACTTGTAAAAGTGTATTCCCTTCCCTTTGTGCCAGGAAGGACAAAAGCTACACTTATTAGCCCAGAGATGGCTCTAAAGGAATCTATACAACAAAATTTACTAATTAGTCCCTATCTTCCATTAATTCAGTTCTATATTTACCTTCCCATAATTTGCTGCCTTACAAAGTCCTTTTCCTTGATCATGTTACTTCTTTAAAAATTTATTGTTCTTTTGTTAAGAGGCTATACAAGCCTCAGTTCTAACTACCCCTTTGAGTTACTCATCTCTGAGTGCTCCTGTAGATTTTACACTGTACATGTTAATAAACTTCTTTTTGTTTTTTCTAGTTAATCTGTCTTTTGCCAGTCTAATTTACAGGGATCCAGTCAGTGAATCTAAGACATGTAGAGGAAATTTTTTCCCTTCCTTCCGAGTGTCACCACTGTCATTTGTATCAGGTTGGAGTGGGACAAGGTAAAATTTTGTAGTCACAGATATTGACTAAATATTGATAATTGACAGATGTACCTCTTTCTTCTTTTCACTGCTAACCATGGGCAGCATTTTTACCCCTTTGTTATTTCTTAATGCAATTACACCCAAAGTCACAAAATATCAAAAAAGCCACAACATATCCATTCTTAGAAAAGATGGGTGATATGATAGTGGCACTGAGGTATAATTAATAACTTACATCAATACAAGTTAAAATAAAAAGTTAGCACCAACTTTAAAAAAAATTAGTGTGGTTCACAGCCCTTTAGATTTTGGGATTCTGAAATTCTCTGGGCTATTTTAACCAAACTGTTAATGTCTAGGTCCAAGTGAGCTATATCTTGTGGGCTGAAAAAATTTGCAGATGCAACCTATGTCACTGTTTAGAACACTTTAAAAACTGTGAACATTAAAAGAAGATAATTAGGGCCAAAAATGTGCAAAAGTCCCAATCTCCAAAAGGAGGAAAAGTATATTACAGATAAAAGATACAGAACAGAATTTGAGGGTCTACCACTGGTCACACTCTCAGTAATCTGAGAACCAGCAAGTCTGTGTCTAAGTGGGTGCTGGAGCAAAATCTGATTGCCCATGAGGTTTATTTGGGACTGATCCCCCCATATTGAACCTTCCCTTCACTCTCTCTGCTCTGTAGCTGACCAACCACTTCCATTTCCCCTACGCTAACCATTGCTTCCATTGTCTTCTGGATGTGGAAGTTCTAGTCTCCTATGGCTCCAACCTGCTCCACACCACTGCTTCTATTTTTCGGTCCAGGATATTCCTCCCTTCACCATTTATGCATTTCAATCTACATGGTCGCTGCTTAGCCCAGGATTCTGTCTTCATAAGCAGAATGAGACTTGAAGTCCATTGTGCCTTGATGCCCCCCTCAGCCTGGGCCACTGTGTCCAGTGGGTTCTATATCAGAGAGTAAACATATCTATAGTCAGCACAAGTATGCTCATATGAACAAATTTGTCCAAGATATCTTGTAGCATAAAATACTAAAATGTGTACTAAATTATTTTCCTCTTGATAATGGAGAAAACAAAATAGAATAATCATTGCTAAGAGAGCCACTTAAACTTAGGAGGGTATTAAGGAAATGAGGCTGCTATTAAGTTACTTAACCTGTTGCAAAACTCTACTCAGGGCTGAGCCATAAACATCTTGGAACAACTGCTGTATGGCCATATTTTTGCCCCCTTGTTTGTATATTGAAATTAATCCCTGTTAACCTTGCCAGCAATCTTTTATTTGCATGAAAGAACTATATTTTTTGGTCTTTGCCTTTATAAATCTTGTTGTTCTATCCAGGGCACAGTTTGAAGTTGCTACCTAAATCTGTATCTCCTGGACTGCAATTCTCTTTTTCCCCCTCAAATAAATGCTTTTTGTTTATTATTACAACCTGGACCTCTTCTTTGCTTAACGCATTTATGAGATTTAACATGCCACCCAGTGTGGAGTAACAACCAGAGCCTTAATAAAAACAACATTTATAAAGTATGCAAATAGCATCAAATTACAAAATACGACAAATTAAGATTGGGCTAAAGTAATAAAATAACATTTAATGAGGATAAATGTTAATGCTTTTGGTTCCAAATATGTTTGTAAACTCATTAATATAAAAAAAAAGGATAATTTAGCCTTGGGCCCCATCAGACAAATTAATGCCCTTAACAGTATCTTCAGTTGGTAATTTTCCACTTTCTAAACAATCTGTGGCAGGTAGTTCACTATTACCCAAACAGCCTATGCCACTTTTGAAAAAATCTAGTGGTAAGACAATTCTTTCTAGCATTCTATTCAATTTTGCTTTATTTTAACATATATCAGTTAGCTTAACTTGTACCTTTGGATAGCAGTTGTGTGTCTTCTTCATGCTGCCTCTCCAGTTCCTTTGGCAGTTGCTTATAGGACATTTCCTTAAATCCCCTAACAATTCTTGTCTTTTACCCCAGAAATACTGCAAGATGTCAGTGAAAAATATATAAATTAACACATTGTTAGAGTTGGTCATTTAGAGAACGTGACTCTTGAGCTGGGCCTGGACAATGGGAAGCTCTTTACTCTCTTCCCTGTCCTTGGAATGTATATTCTGCCCACTGCCCTGTAGGTGGAGCTGTTTCAAGGTTACTGCCTTGAGGGAGCAGGTATGTTTGAAACCATCTGGCCTGTGCATGTGAGTGAACCCAGTTAAGGCCTCTATATAAAATTAAGATCCTGGTGAGTGACTGCTGAGATCTACTTGTCTTGTGGCCACCAGAGAAAAACCTCAAATGTAAATTCCCTTGCTTATTAAACCTGCCACCTACCAACCTGGAGTGGTCTGCCTTTCCTTCATCTTTCTCACTCTTGGGGTACAGGAGCCCATTCAGTTTTCACTGGGGAAGCTCCCAAGGTTGCAAACCAACATACGTACTTCATGTGAAAACCTATAAGCACACAATAGAATGCTTATTTTATCTCCCTTTTCTAAGTGCTTTCTTAATGTAGTCTTATGATATACAAAGGAAGGATAGGAAAGATGTAACTGGAAGACTATATATATACAGTCTTCCATTTTAAATTGACTTCAAGTTTAGTATGAACCAATTCTGTAATACAACTAATCAACCATTTAAGCAAATTCTAATGGCTTTAGTAAAGGTATGGTATCTAGACCTTAGAAATCAATATCCTTATTACACACTACATTGATTACACCATATCTGGAATATTGTTTCCATTCTTAGACAATATTTATTGTTGGAATCTTGAAAAATCAGGTAAAGATGGTTTTAGAATATTGTGACCTGAGGAACTGCTTATAGAACATGGCACCTCAGCTCAGGGAAAGAGGAACTCACCAGAAGCCAAAACTCTGAAGCATGACACCTGGAAGAGTTGTTTATTATGGTTGTCCCATAGGGCAGACTAGACAAATGGGTGAAAGCTTTAGAGAGGCAGATTTTTGGAATAGCTACTTTGAGACATGGTAAATTCACTGTCACTGCAAATATTCAGGTAGAAATAGGTTTCTATTTAGTAAGAATAATATGTTATGGATTCAGACATTAGGTGCCAATTTGAGTAAATCTCTAACTTCCCTTTAAAAGTTAAGTCACTACGATTACTAATACCAAGATTCTCACCCATTCAAGAGAAAAACCAAGTATATTGGTAGTAAAATAACAGAGGAAGAAAAAAGAAAGCTATATATGCACACGCAACACTCCAGCAAATCACAGAAGGTGTCCTGGCCTTTCTATAGCATCCTTCCCCCTAGATCACTTTGTTGCTTCCCTCTGGCAGGCCATTTCGTACCATCGTTTCTGAGACTTCCAACCCGTCTGCCCTGTACCTCCTAGTGTGCAATGCTCCCAGAAGCTCCAACTAAGAGAAAAAAACAGGGAGGAACCATTTAATTCTTTCAATTAATTATCTTACCATTCTATCCTCTAGAGGCCTTTTTGAAAGTGTTTTTTGTATGTTGTAATTTTTGATGAAATATATGTCACTTAAATCATTAAGAAAAATAGGTATGTTAATATACATCCACATATGCATTCAATCAAGAATATACAAACATTTGTTTCAAATATCACTCTGATGACATTTCTCAAAGCAGGCAAAAGATAAAATTTTTAATTTTTCTGTTCTTATTTAGTAAATTAGAAATTAAATTGGTAAGAATTTTAATACCAAGTTTGAAGATTGAGATGCATTAAATAAAGAGAAAGTTAGGCATAAAGTAAGATTCCAAGCATATGATAAATTTGGTAGACCGGTAAAGAATAAAAGCTCTGAGAAACACTCATGTACCTAACAGTCACTATGATTTATAATAATTTTAAAATAATAGTTGTTAAAGAAGTATCATAGCTAATATTTGATGTATCATTCCTTTTATTTAAAAAAATGTGGTTTGCTTGCTGGTAATCAAGTATTATAGGTGTTTCTTGCTTCTTTCCAGGAAAAGAAATGCCACCATCAACAAAAAACTGCTATTCCAAATAGTTCGTGGATTTAATATTAGATAATGATTCTTAAGTTTCCATGAAGTGAGAAAGGCTGAAGTCGTTATTATAAGTGGCCTGCTTCTCTCTTACCATCTTAACCATGTCTTAATGTCTTGGTATATAATTAATAAGGAGACTATAAAGATATAAATCTTATAAATAATCAATATAGAGAGAAGTGTCTATGGAGGAAAGGTCTTTGTTGACTTGTCCATGAACTCCCCAAAAGTGGAGTATTAGTGAGAAATTCTAGAGAGATGAGGCGCATGAGCAGAGGACTTGGGTATGATTTTTGCATTCCAACAGCTCTGCTTCTCCTATTTAAGCCAACAACAAATAAAAATGCCATTATTCTGCTACCATCATCTCAAGTAACAGGTGTTCACTGTGTGAACAATAATGCTGATGTAAGAATTAAGTAATGACAACAACATGGGGTAGAAAATAAGACAACAGAACATGTAACTGAAGATAGGTGTGACTTGGCTATTGTGAAATCTATGTGCCAATATTTTGTTTCTAACAGTGTACATCAATAGTTCATTCTCAGTTCAATTAGTAAATTTGAAAGAATTGTAGGAGAATGCTAATTCACCAAACTAATTTTGTGCAATAGCATAGATTGCATGCTTTTGATGTATTTGATTAAAAAATTTAGTAGAACCAACTGATCATTGCAGTTCCACTAAGCAGAAATATTTCTAGAACAAACATGGCAAAGAGAAATAGGTATGTGTGTCTGATAAAGGACCTGTGACAAATTCAAAGATTGAGATGCATCAAAGTGAAACTCATTTCAGCAACAGTTATAGCTGTGCCTGCACTAGTTAAACATCTTAAATTACTGGGGATTTGTTATGCATGGGCTGCTTCTGTTTGTTCAAAATAGAGTTATCCTGGATATGGGTGGCAAAAATTTATATTTTTAAGACAGCAGTGATAGATAATGATAAATATTTATAGGTATTATAATTTTTATTATGAATAATAAGAAAATAGAAAAAATAAAGAAATATCTACTAATATTCTGCTCACAATTAGTGAGATAGAAGACTGCGGCCTTGTTCTTTACATAGCATGATCAACAGGATAAGATTTGGAACTAAATCATGCTGTCAGTGCACTGCATTAATAATATAGAATGTCTAGAACATTAGTCTCCTTTACTCTACTTTCACTTCACCTCTGCTTCCTCTCTTGTCTTCTCCAAGTTCTAAATGTTTCTGATGTGTGGCAGAATCTGTTCCTAATATATTTCAAGGCCAGAAGCGCATATCTGTTCATTGAAGCACGTTACATTGTACTCAGACTCCTTTATTGCTTTTCAGTTCCCTTCAGAAACCATTACCAAATATTCCTTCTGTCTCTTGACTCTTCAGCTCCACTTTTGCTTCTGCTAATTTCATTCCAAGACAAAGACAGACCATGATCTAGTGGTTAGAGTACAAGGTGTGGCACGAGCACATTTGGAGCCTCTGTTTCCCAAGTAGGGACTGATTCACTGTGTGGCCCAGGGCAAGTTATTTAGCCACCATTGCCCCACATGAACCTGAGTTTTAATAATACCTACCTCCCCAGGGGTTATGAGAATTCATTAATACACTATCATTATCGGCCTTCATTATGCACCTGTGTGCAACCCAAAACAATCCCTCTTGTTCTAATTGAGCAATATAGTGTGTGTGTTTTTTTCCTGTGGTTTTATTTTTTATGTCTGGGAAGGGACCAATGTGTGTCATCTCAAATCCTGCTCAAGACAGCTATTAGGACCAGACGGCTTTATCTAGGTAATTTGACTTAGTGGAATGTTTTAAGTCATATGGTAACCTAGATGTTGACACTGAGAAATTAAAATGATGATTATTAGGCTGGGTTCCCATCCATTGCAAAATGATGGCCTCATTTTTCTCCCTTCAAAACTGCCAGCTAGCTGGGCCCTTTGCTTCTCAAAGCAGCAAAGTTTTAAAGAACCAAGGAACATTACCCAAGGCACAGTGCAATAACTCTAATAAACTGCACCTGTGGATGACTCTCTGGTTTATTTATATACTGTATCACAGGTCATTAACAGAAAATAACCCACTGAGATACAACATTCTTGTTTACAGTGAGGTTCTGGTGGTGACAGCAGGAATATAAAACACAAAATCAACAGGGAACACTGAACTAATAAAAAGACAAGGGTCTATAAAGCATGAAAAAAACAAAGCCAACTGTGCAGGCAAAAATAAAATAAAATAAACTTCCATCAAAAAACAATCAAAAGCTATGGTATATTTATAGAGACTGGGGAACCCAAAGACCCACTGAGCTCGAATATTTATGGGTGTCAGATTGAAAGTTAGGAAATCTGTGCGCTGTTGAGAGTGAAAGCTTGATCAGCTGGATAGATCCTTAGAAAAACAGATTTGTTTCCCCTTCTTTCTATTGTCCTTAAACTTTCCAGCCCAGAAGCGTTCAGATATCTTATTTATTAGGTTCTGGAATTAACCTTTCAAAAATTTAGTGTATTTTGACTTTAGAGAATGCTTGCTAAAAAATGCTTATGCTAAAAGTTCTGGCACACTATTACTATTATATCATTTCTCTACCTCTGTTACTAAGAATGATGAAGCCTTTCTTTACAAGCAGTTGATCACTAGTAGGTAGCATAATTTTGTTTTATTGAGACCATTTGCCTAGATAAAATTTCCATATTCCTGAATTACAGCATTTGAAATTCTATAATTTTATATATATAATGGTATATACCTGTACCACTCATCTCTTAAATGCTAATCCTTTTAAGATGAATAATACAAAGTTGTAATAAATGTTATTACAACAAATAGATGTTTCTGGAAGAAAAGAAGAAGAAGAAGGGAAGGAAGGAAGGAAGGGAGGAAGGAAGGGAGGAAGGAAGGGAGGAAGTTGAACATGGAAAAACACTCATTTTACTTCTCAATCTTTCCAAAGACTAGCTTAAACCATAGCCCTTTCAATGCTGATACAGTGGCAGTAATGCAAATAGCACTTGATTATAATCAAATTATCTGGAGAGTTGCTGCATGAGAATTCTTATCATTTCCATAATATATCCAAAGTTAGTCTTATTGCTCCCAGGTTTCTATATTTTTACCCCTTTAACATAAACATCTAGTCTCTTAACAAATATTTATTTTCTACTGCATGTATTACAAAACAATACAAACAAAGGAAAAGAATAAAATGGGCCCATCTTACAGGGAATTTGTCCATTTAGAAACTAAACTCCATGATGAAAGCATGAAGGCACAAAGTGTTTTGCTCACTTCTGTATATCCAGCACTTAGAATAATGTTGCACACATAAGAAATGGAAAAAAACAACCACGCATTAATAAAGCTAAGAACCAAATGATATCTCTCATATGTGGGATATAAAACTGAAACTCATATACACAAACAACAGTGTGGTGGTTGCCAGAGGGAAGGGGTGTGGGGGAAGGTAGTAACGTGTAAAGGGGCCCAATACATGGGGACGGAAGATGATTTGATTTTGGGTGGCGGGCACACAATGCAATATATAGAACATGTATTACAGAAATGTACACCTGAAACCTATAGAAAAGGGGACCCCCAAAATGGAATTATCTTCTGGAGGGCAAGTCCCTTGTAGTACAGATTTCCTCTGCCAGGCAGGTGTTACAGAAACCTATCTGTATACGTATACCAGCTGGCGTTGTTGTGAGAGGCTATGATCGGCTTCAGTGAATGTTTTGTTGAAGACTCTTTCATTGCCTTTGTCCATTTCATGATGGGTGATTTACCAGCATACCTGCTCACACCATGCTGAGTATTCAACAGTTTTTGACCCAAAACAGCATGACCCCTGTGCCCCATCCTCCCTCTTCACCTGGTCTCACCCTGGGCAACTTTTCTGTGTTTCACTGGATAAAAAAAGTCCTCGAAAAGAAATATTTTGCAAGCATGGAAAAGGTGAAACAAAAAAAAAATGACAGAAGCACTAAAAGGCATCAAAATCAAGAAATTCCAAAACTATTTTGAGCAGTGGAAAAAACGTCTTCATAGGTGCTGTGCATCAAATGGAGAGTACTTTAAAGGTGACTTGTTCAGCCACTATGGAAACAGTTTGGAATTTCCTCAAAAAGCTAAAAATGGAATTGCCTTTTGACCCAGCAATTCCACTGCTGGGATTATACCGTAAGAATCCTGAAACACCAGTTCAAAAGAACCTATACACCCCAATGTTCATAGCAGCACAATTTATAATAGCCAAGTGTTGGAAGCAACCTAAGTGCCCATCAGTAAATGAGTGGATCAAAAAACTTTAGTACACTTACACAATGGAATACTACGCAGCAGAAAGAAAGAAAGAGCTACCACCCTTCACTACAGCATTGATAGAAGTGGAGAGCATTATGCTAAGCGAAATAAACCAGAGGGTGAAAGACAAATACCAAATGATCTCACCTATCAGTGGAACCTCATCAACAAAACAAGCAAGCAAGAAAAATATAACCAGAAACATTGAAAGAAAAAACAAACTGACTGTAATGAGAGGGGAGGAGGAAGTTGGGTAACAGGGAAAAGAAGGAGAAAGGTCGAGTCAAAGCACATGTATAAAGGACCCATAGACAAAGCCAAAGTGGAGAAGAATTGAGGGTGGGGTAGGGGAAAGCGGTGGCAGGAAAATGGAAACAAATGTATTTGAACAATTTAAAAACAAAAGGTGACTGAAATTTAAACATGCAAGAATACACAATTTAAAAAAAATAAATTCAAGGGGGTTTTTGGTCCCACCTCATGTAATCTTATTAGCCAATGGCACCCCAATAAGTTTAAATAGTAAAAAAAAATGAAGCATGGAGCAATAAATTAATGAATGAATCAATGAGTGAATTAATTAATGAATGAGATGAATAATGACTTAGGATAATAGAAATCTAAGGACAGAGAGAATGTATGTATATAGAGTCTAGTTCAGTGCTTGTTGCATATAATTACTCAATAAATAATAGGTTGTCAGGTGGGAGGGAGGTTCAGGGACAGGGTGAGAAAGATGGAGGGATTAAATTGGCAATTACAAAATAGTCATGGGAATAGGAAATATAGTCAATTATATTGTAACAACTATGTATCATGCCAGGTGGGCCCTAGATTTACTAGGGGGATTACTTTGTAAAGTATATGATTGTCTAACCACTGTTCTGTACACTTGAAACTAACATAATATTGAATGTCAAATATAATTGAAAAAAATTAAAATTAAAAAATAAATAAAATGAAGTCCAAAAATAGTAGCTGTTCACTTTTTTAAATCGAAGCTAACATTATTGGATCATTTGTGTAAGAAGTAGTGAAGTTTTGGGGTAAACAAGAGAAGGTTGGTTGAGTATTGGTAAAGATTAGAAAGGAAAAACAATGTAAGTAGAAAAAAATTATGTTAACTGAGGAACCAAGAGGTCAAAATATACATAGTACTTTATGCAGGTAAGTTTTGCTAACATCTATAAAATGAGTAAAGATCAGTCCATCTCCAAGATTTGAAGCTATTTTTTAAAAGATTTTATTTATTTATTTTTAGAGAGGAGGGGAGGGAGGAGGAGGGAGAGAGAAATATCAATGTGTGGTTGCCTCTCAAGGTACCCCCTACTGGGGACCTGTCCTGCAACCCAGGCATGTGCCCTGACTGGGAATCGAACCAGTAACCCTTTAGTTGACAGGTTGGTGCTCAATGCACTGAGCCACACCAGCCAGGGCTGGAAGCAATTTTTAAATGATATGGAATCTTCAGCTAATAAAAGCCATAGATACTGGAAATAAGCCAATCCATATAAATCCATTAATTATTCACATGTACCTTTGGATCTTAACTAAGCAAAGTTAGCCTCAGCTTTGTAAGTTTAAAAGCGGTAGTTCAACTTCCTTAAAGTAATCTTTTCTTCACAGTCGGTTTTAAGAGTAATAAACCAAGATGGTGTCAATTTAAAGAAAAAAAACCCAGAAAACCTATTTTAGCGCACCAGGGTGCAGGCTCCAGGAGGCGGTTTGCCAGTAGGATCCCAGTAGCTAGCACAGTAACTGGAAAATTGCAAGCTCTCAATATATTTGAATAAATAAAGGAGCAACCAGTTCAAACCACTCTTTTTTTTTTTTTTTTTTTTTTTTTTACACAGGCAGAAATTAAAGCTCAGAGAACTTATGTGACTTGCCTAAAGTCACAGAACTTGTTAGTGGCAATACTGCACCAAAGATTCTGATCCCTGGTCCAGTGTTTGGTCTGCTCTGCTCTGTTTATTTTAGTTTCTAGTGATTCTGTTACAGGGACTGGACCCACTAGCCACTGCTCTCCTGATTTGAGACTTTAGCCATGAGACATACATCTCTATTCTTGTCTCTAGTGAGAGCTAAACTGGCATCTATGCACTTATTTGTGAGGAGGAAATCATTTTGAGATGAAACACAGCCAGACTGAGGAAGTCCTGCTGAGTCTGAAGGAAGTTCACTCATCCTTTGCAAATGCTCTGGAAACAAGAAAAAATAATTCTTGTCTTTGCAGTTTCAGCTAACAAATATTGGGCAGCAATCCATTGGATTATTTCCTATGCACCTGTATGTAAATAATCCGAATGGAACTGATTAACATTTAAATTCTAAGTTACTGAAGTATCCAAGGGGAAATTGATTAGATTGACTTGATTTGGTGCCAATATGGGAAACTCTTTAATGTTTTAAACAAATTGAGGCAGCAATCTGTGATGATTTTGAAACATCACATTTTAAAAAAATCTTATTTTGAAATCTGGAAGAAAGTACTTTATCTCAAACAGTTTGTTTTCCTTCTTAGTTTCAAATGAAATTTTATGTTTATTTTTATAGTCATGAGGATACTAGCAGTGGGTCACTGTTGTGTTCCTCTGGTGGATTATTTCTAACCCAAATGGCTTTTTCTGTCCTTTGAAGAAATGAAATGCCTTTGGGGCTCAATATGCTTGGAAAATATGTAAATCATGGCTTTCCCTGTCAATCTGGGAGTGACAAGTTAGTAAGTGCTTTACCCACATCATCTGTAGCATAATAGCACTTTAATTTAGAGTGAACCTTTTTGCTTAGCTCCTATATAGCTTGTGCATTATGAGAAATTATTTACAGAGAAGTACAAAAGTCCCTAGAGATACAAAATCTCATTTTCAATTCTTTTGGCAGGATTACTAATTGCATTATCACATATTCAGCAGCATTCAGCAAAGTTATTTATTTATTCATTCTTAAGACCTGGGATGCCTACCAGGTCAGTTTCAATAAGCAGTACCTTGAGAATCTCAGCTGATGGAACACACAGATAATTAGGTGTAGAGTTGTGAGAAAAATCTCATCCTCCAAAAGCTCAGTTTTGGAGATTTGCCTCCTTCCTCATTATTTGAGTAAAACAAAAATGCCAATAATTGCTAGAAATGGAGAAACATTTATCACTCAACTTGCTCATCTCCACAGGTTCTGGTTCCTTAATTGTGTTTGATTTTATTTCTTTAGAATAGTAAGTGAAGTTGCTGGCAATTAATATGGAAGTCACTCAGGTTGAATGGTCTTCTAAGAAGATTGTCCTCAATATCATTTTGTTTCTCAGTTTTGTTCCTCGAATGATTTACAGAGTGAATATTCTTTAACACTGTATATTTTGAAATCTTTAATAATTGTCAGATATTTTCTTAGTGGTTTTAACTCAAAGATATAGAGAAAATGAGTATCTAACAATGACTAGATCTGCGAAGAAGATAGTTCTGTAACATACAATATCATCCCAGGAACTGCCCAATTTCACAAATTAATGGTAGCTTTGTCATCATACCAGAATTGCAGCAGTGAAAACTGTCCTCAGGTCTATCTCACTCAAAAGGTGAAGATAGTAAGATTCTTGCAGACCACAAAGCAAATACCTGGTGGGAGTATTAGAGTAGCTTTATGTCAAGCTTGAATTTTCTACCTTTTTGTGTCTAGGGGCTTGTGAATGACCTTGGACGACATAGGACATCTGGGCTAGATCTCATTTCATCCTGTGTACAAGCAACCCTTCCCTTTAATATAGGAAAATTCTATCTTCCCTCCCTACCACAAGGCCTAATGGAAATTTAGATGTAGGAGAAGAGTTTCATTATCAAGATATTGCTGCACATTCAATGTCAAAAAGCAACTGGAAACCAAGTTAGATAGGACTTTTTGCACATCTTTAATGTCACTTTCCTTTAGGAATAAAAGATAAAAATGGGAAGGCAGAGCAAACCTACTGGGAATATTTCTGAGACCTAAATGCTACAGAAAATCGTAATATTACAAGTCTATTCCTCAGATATTTAAGATTCTTTTTAATAATTTATTGAATTCATTGGGATGACATTAGTTAATAAAATTTTATACATTTCAGGAGTACAATTCTTTAATACATTATCTGTATATTGTTTTGTGTGTTCATCACCCCAAATCAGGCCTCCTTCTGTCATTGTTTATTCCTCCTTTACACCCTTATACCTCCTCTTACCCTCTTTTTCCTCTGCTAATTATCATATTGTTATCTGTGAATATGAGGGGTATTTTTGCTTAATCTCTTCACCTTTTTCACCCAAACCCCTAACACTCCTTCCTTTCTACAGCTGTCAGTCTGTTCTCTGTATCTATGAGACTGATTCTATTTCATTTGTTAGTTTATTTTGTTCATTATGTTCTATATATAAGTGAGATCATATAATACTTGTCTTTCTCTGACTGGCTTATTTCAGTTAACATAATACTCTTCAGATCCATCCATGCTGTTGCAAAATGTAAGATTTCCTTATATTTTACAGTTGAGTATTATCCATTGTGTAAATGTTGCACAGCTTTTTTAATCTACTCATCTATTGATGGGCACTTGGCCTGCTTCGAAATCTTGGCTATTCTTAATAATGCTGCAATGAACACAGGGGTGCATTTATTATTTCAAATTGTGCTTCTTCATGTATATTGGCAGAAGTGGAATCATTGGGTCATAAAGCAGTTTCATTTTTAATTTCTTGAGGTAACTCCATACTGCTTTCCACAATGGCTGTACCAACATGAATTTCTATTAACAGTGCACAAAGGTTCCCTTTTCTCCACATCCTCCCGAACATTTGTTGTTTGTTAGGTTGTTGATGATAGCCATTCTGACATGTGTGAGGTGATATCTCATTGTGGTTTTAATTTGCATTTCACATCTTATAGTATGATGGGGCCATGAACATAATGACATGAACTGGAATAGCATAAAACTTGTGTTGGTCCAAGAAAGACTCAGAGCCATTTCTGGGATAGCAGGGATTGAGTAGATTCCAGAGTTTATTTAGAAGAAACAAATCTCTCTAGCAAAGCAATCAATAATTTTTGATATATAAAGTGAATATTCAGTAATTGCACATAGATATTTAAAATGTGCAAATAGCAATAGTGGTTCCTAGTTGGCAGAAATAATGCCCATGCTCAGGCTTGTGTGAGGTAAGGAACGGGGTGGTGATGGACAAAAGGTGTGCAAAACTTAGACGTGGCAAAAGCAGGAGTCATCCAGACCGAACGCACACTGAGATCATTCTCTTAGATGGAAATACCTAAGGGTTTTTCTCCAATTATTTAGTGAGAAATAATATAAAAATAAACACATTTTTTCTAACCTGGTGTCTATGATTATGCTTGAGTCAATAAAATTGTATGGATTCTATAATCACCTACTCTATAGTATAAATTAAGCCATGCCAAAGGACCATTTCATTGTTCTCATGAAATCTTATAGTTATGTGTACTGGCAGGGACTTCTGATTATTGCAATAAAGGTCCTGATGCTAGAATTACACAGACATGAAATCAGTTCACCCTCCAGAAGGCTCTGTATTGCATGCTTCTACTTACTTTATGATACCAGCCAGAGAGACTACACGAGATTAACTCTTTGGCTCATAACCCTCCTTACAGGAGGTATGATATTTGCAGCTATAATTCTTTTGAGTAATGCTTTGTCTTTTGATTTCATAATTAATTTTAACATATTTTTAAGCTCATTCAGGACAGAACTATTTAGTTAAGCTATAAAGTGTGTCAGTGTGCTTGTGTTCAAGAGAGAGATACTCCATTAATATCAAACAAATGAGCTCTGTAGACATCAAAACAACAACAAATTGTGGGTAATAAGACAGTACTCACCATCTGTTTTATTTATTTATTTATTTATTTGCTATTTCACTTTGGCAGTACATAAATAAAAATACGATCTATGACTTATATTACCTATTAATTAGGTATTTTTTCATGACATTGACCTGTACCTGCTTTAATAAGTAATCTCTAAACATCATAGTTGGTATGCAGAGCTTAGTATTATCAGAGTGAAGTAATAGCTTCAATTGAATTTGGGTTTCAAAATCAAAATTTACCTTTGAAAATCTCTTCAATAATGCACAGAGTATTAGTATTTTACCCTCTCTCAGTTAAGACAACACAACCGATTTTTCTTTTACTATAATGGTGGAGAGCTATTTCCTTGACTAGGCACCAGATGAAATAAGTTACATGCGCTTTTCAGGGCCATCTTGAATAGGAATGTACATCTTTAATCACAAAAAAGACACTCATTACAGGGAGATGCTTGCATTAGAAGATGGCTATAGGGACCGTTCTCATGACACACTCACACAAGGGCATTCCTTCAGAGGGTATGCCAGGTGAAGCATTGGTCATGATAAATTGGTGTGTGCGTGTGTTGCCTTGGCTGAGTATGTAGAGTATCTACACTGTGAATGCAGCCTGCCAGAATGGATTTGGTTTGGTCCCTTCAATAAAAGAGTCCAGATTCTTTTATAGACTGTGTTTCAATCTAGTATTTGTTTCTGAAACATACAGCTACTGACTAATGTTTATTAAAACTTTTCAGGACTAAAAATATTCTTTAAACTTCTTTTTATGGTAGCCCCCACTGTTCCACCTGCTGAGACTCAAACAAACACCAGTGTGTCTTAGAAATGTTTTTGTTGCTGCTATAGTTAGATGGTTCCTCAGGGACCCTAGGAATAGCAACAACCCAGGAGACTCCATCAACATTATAGCTACCTGCCTGAGCTTTGGTTAATCTTCTAGAACTTGGAGCCAAGGTAGAGGGAGTGGGTGGTAACACCCCTGAAACTTTAATTTGGAAGACATCAGAACATTCTTTCTCTGTCTTACCAGTAAACCTCCCAGCTTGCTGAACCCTTTCAAACATCCCCACACCTGTTCAAAATAAGATCATAGTGCTATCTTCATAGAATACTTTCTCACTGTTTCAGGGTTTCTCACTTGAAAAAAAAATGCCTCCAGGCTTAACTCTACTTGAATTGTATATAAACAATTACAGGAGTTTTTATCTAAGCAAATTTTTTTTAATTGTCCATTAAATCTTATAATTAGTAGCATTGATAGTAATATAGTTTAAGCTAGGGCTTCAAAATAGGAAAGCGCTCATTTTCTAAACAGACTCTTGTGGGAAATTGTCCCTTCATAACTGATGACAGATAGAATTCAGCGAACTAGAGCTTACTGTGAGCTTTCCTTTGTGGTGTAATCGGAGAGTGCGCACTGCAGGGCCCTGACCATCATGGTTAGAGATTCCTCTCATTTATATTAAAAAATAAAAATGTTAATTTTTCATTTTTACTTTCTCTGGGTGATTTCAAAACTAACCACTGCATTTGTATTTGACTTCCAACAGCCTGAGAGACGCAATAACCTTTAGAAGTTTAGAGTCATTAAATGATGTTTAAATAAAGAATGAAGGTTGCATATACGTTCTAGAAGGAATGGTGCAGGAAGTGGAAAAGAACAAGTTAATCTTAAGGAGTCATTACTTTCCTAGTATAAAAAGAAGAAGGAAGGACGATGAATGGGGGAGGGGGAGGCACGAAGGGAGTTGGAAGAAGAAGGAAGGCAGGAAAAAAAAAGAGGACAACTTGACTGAACCTGTGTTAAAACTTGAGGTAAATTGCACTAAGATTTTTTGTGAAACTAATGTAGACATTTTCATACTTTCTGAACTGGGAAAAGAAAAGATTAATAAGGAAAAATGCATCATTCTAAGGGAAACTTCTGTCAGAGAGCAACTGTCATTTTAACGCAAGCAATATACAATGTAGCTTGGAATCAGTGGAACTGGATGACAATTTCCACTTTGCCAGACATTAGGCAGGCAGCTTTGCTGCTGATCTTTGTTCCCTCACTTGTAAAAGGTACCACCATTTTTCTCACAGTTTAATTACATGCAAGGAAGAGGATGTAGTCAAAGTATTCACAAATTATTCGTTTCTTAGTAAATCATATTTGATAGAATAGAAATGAGTTCTTCTTCCTACTCTGCCACTGGTGAGAGGCAGGAGCTGAGGCAATTTCTTACCTCTCTAGGCAGGTGGAGAAGAGGGGGAGTGTCAGACAGGAGAGCCCATGTGGTCTTCTCCAGCTCAGAGCCCTGATTATATAAGAGAAACTACAGGCCAGTAGCTGTGTCAACTAATTCTGCCACTAACTGGTTAATTTCTAGGACAAATTATTTTCTAAAGAGACTTGTGGTGACCTGAAAGAGTTAATGCAGATTCCTAAACAGCTCAGTGACAGTCTGAGAATAGTGATATTTGGTTGACTATGACAAAGAATCTGATCTCCCCTTATTTGCAGTGCCAAAGTGGCACTGCATAAGCTGTCAAGCCCCGAGCACCAGAAGCCTATCACCAAATATTAATTTACCTGTTTTGTGCATCTAATAACTGACAGCTCTGAATCCCATATCATTTTTGGTGGCCTTCCACTGACATGTTCTTTGATTAAGAAAATAGTCAGCCAGAAAGCCAGTGTGTCCCTAATGTGGCCACCTCAGCTTAGCCTCCTTATTATGCTAGAATATTTTCCTCTAAATTAGATTTCCTGTCTTCATAGTGGCAGTTTACATGAATTTAATACATTACAAAATGTGCAGTCCCCTTGAGATTCTGTGATAGATCGTAGTATTTGAATCCCATATTTCCATGGGAAATAAAAGCCTAGGCCATGGCCAAATATTTTATCAGCTTAGCATTATCTTGAGATAATGGCACTATTAATGCTTGTCACCCGCCTGCTTCCCAGGGCTTGTGTTGGCTCTCTCCTTGCTTCTGAACAAGGTGCTGAAAGTTTTAGAGCTCCGAGCTCTACCAGCAATAATGAACACAGATAGGCACTCTTTGTTCTGTTTTCTGCCACCTAATCATGCACAATGAGCTCCTCTATTACTTTCCCTTCACTGATACTGAATCTGATTACCAACTATGCTACATGGGATGGGATCACTATATGTCACAGCTGGGCTGAGATGGGCTGGTGACAGAATCAAGGGAGGGCAGCACAACTGTGAGCTCTGGCTGTAGGATGGCTGGAAGAGGGGAAGCTGTGTGGAAAAGGCAGAACGCAAAACACAAGACTCAGAAAAAATAAACTCTGAAGGCCAAGGATTATTAAATTACCAGCCAAGAAATATTGGAAGCTCCCAGATTAAACAGAAATGGGCAACTGGATGCAAATTTTTCACTGGTTTATTCAGCTCCATATAATAACATGGAGAATGAAGTAAACAGAATCGAGAACTGTAGAGACACGTATATTTATGTATTTCTCCTTTATCTGTCACCACTACCTTCTAGCTATTTGTCCAGGAGTTGGGTTCCTACATCTGGAAGGTTGTTTTTGACTTCTCAATTACATCAGTCTTTTTTCTCATCCTACATTTTCCCAAGATAAGCTTGCATCTGGACAGAGTACACTGCTCCCTAAGGGATTCAGAAGCGATCTCTCAGTACATATTTGTGGTTTGTCCTCATGTTTATATTCTTATACCTTAAAATTCACCAGCTAATGTCTATCAGCAGGTTGTGCTCTCCATAGTGACTGAAAACCATAAAAAGACTTCTCAGTTTTTAGTAATATTCCAAAGATAGTCCAGATAATAGCTACGTAGGCATGGCAGGATTCATTACTCTGATATAACAAACACATGGAAGAGCGGAAATCAGTTGTTTGATTCATTAGCAGTGAGTTAGGAATTGTTTTTATAATTTGCATGTGAATGGCAAGAGTTAAAATTCAGTCATGTAGCAAAAGAAAACAAAAATTATGGAATCTGGTTTTAATCAAATGTCATCAGCTTTGGAAGAGGATTGATGTATATATATTTTATAACTGCAATGAGTCAAAATAATTCCCTTCATGTATTCTGCATAATCTCAAATGATTTGAACTAGAATCATATCTCCATTATCCAGAAAAAAAATATTCACAGATATTGTCAACCATAATGCTTGTACAATTTGCATGAGTTTAAGGGAGATACTTTATGGGAGAAAGACAACACAGGTTATACTGCCCGGTTCACAGTAAGAACTTTTTGCTTATACCTGGAAGCAAGGAGGGAAATAAATACAGTAGTAGCAACACCTTACAGCAAGCTCTAGCACTCATGTTAGGTACTGGAAGTCTTTCCATAAGAATTCTTAGTTTGCTTAATGAATAACAGACCAGAACATGTCATGCTTTTCTGATGACCATCTGGCTGAAGATACGATATGGGCTGCAGGTCAGAGATGGACATGAAGGAAGTCTATTGAGGAGAGCTACTGAGGTAAAAACATAAGGTGTGCCATTGTGAAGAAAGTAGAATTGGGTAGAGGGAAACACTGAGCTGTAATGTAGTTTCAGCCTTAGCCAATCATGCCTAGAGTTCGGAGTTGTGGTGTCACTCAGAGTAGTGTCAGCATGGACCAGTCACTGAATGTGGGCTGTCCCTAAGAAGGGGTAATGTTAGAGGAGGCTGCTCTCATCAGCTGAGGGCAAATCCTAGAGAGAGACGCAGCTAATGCTCTCAGCCTTCAACACCCCCAGCTCCTGGGAGAATGAGTCCCTCTGTTCTGGAGGGGGAATCCAGTACCTCACAGCACCCACTACAGAAAGTGTTTGTTCTACGCCACTTCACACTTCTTCTAAACAAAAGAAATATTAGTCAACTAATAAGTGTTTGTTGAGTGTCCGCTACTCTTTAGCCACTGTGTTGGTAATGTCAGAGTGTAAGAATAAAGACAAGACATGGTCCCTACCCTAAAGAGCACTTATCACTTAGAACAAACACAACTAACACACATAAAATAATTGCAAATAATAACATAAAAATAATTGAATATTAAATGTATGGTTTTAGGAGAAGGTAAATGACAGCCAGACTACTCAGCAAACAAACAATAAACAAAAATATTCCTGGGAGAAGTGATTCTTGAGCTGGACATTAAAGGACAGGTTAAATTTAAATACTTGACAGAAGGAAAGGTTTCCAAGTGAGGGAATCCTTACTGAAGACAGATGAGAAAGTGAGAAAGAGCAGGGCTTTCTCTGACTTAAGTGTCATTGTATTTATGGAGCTACACAACTTTGAATAGCCATTCATAAACTGTCACCCTTGCAGTTCAACCTAATCCCTCTAGAGCCGTTGCAAAGCTGACTCTCTTTAACCTGTTAAAACGATATTGGGCTAGTGAAAACTGAAATTTTTGTGTGAGAAAGAGAAAGGCCAAGGTTTATTTCTATGGTCATGCATTGATTTCTGGCTTCTATTGATCTTCATATAATACCTTATTCCCCCATCAAATAAGTCACTTGCCTGCTAAAACTGGCTTATACAGCCACTAAAATACTTAGTCATAAGCTGAATTGTATCAGCATGAATTGTGTGCCGGTAAGTTCTCCATGTACTTCCTGCATGTCTGCTACTGATCAGCTACTGTCAGTATATGAAGGGCAGAGACCATGTCTTGTGTTTTTCAATTCTGTATCCTCAGTATCTGGCACAAAATTGTCACCTAATTGAGATCGGATACGATGAATTTGATGACGGTGAGTAGATTTGCCTATTTCCGTGTTGTAAAATAAGCATGTTGTAAAATAAAAAGATAGAAGGTCAGATGGTTGACAAAATTAAGAAAGGCCTTGGGAGCTAGGAGGCTTACACTTGAAATAATAATGACTGGGATTCTTGAATCAGAAGAGCTATGTAATCATTAATTTTAAAATGTAGAATAGTCTAATAACAGACTGTAAGACAGAGGAAATGGCCAGAAGTCATGAGAAAAAACTGGTAATTTTATTAACAATGGGGTGAAGAAGTGTGATAGTATAAAGAAACCACCTAGATGAGGGGTCATGACCCCAACCTGACAGTTGAAGCCAACATGACAGTGGGTTCTTCAGGAATAAAACTTTGAAGGAGAGAACACGGAACTAAGAAATAAGCCTTGAGGAGTACCTACAGCTGGTTAAATAGGCAGGAAGAAAGAATATCCGACATTGCGTAGAAATCAAAAAGAAAGGAGTGGTTCCATGAAGGTGAAGATGGCCAAGGCTATCAAGTATTACCAAAAGGTCCAGGATAGATAAAAAGCTCCTGGACTTACTAATAAGGAAATCCTGTGTGCCCTTTGAGCTGTGTTTTAGGTTAGTGAGGAGACCAAAATGTAGCTTTGTTAAAGGTTGACCAAGGGAGAGAGGTGGTAGAGAAGATATAGAATTCTTCTATGCACATCATGGTGGTTAATCTTACATTTCAACTTTGTTGAACTATGGTACACAGTCTAGGTGTTGCTGTGAAGGTAGATTTTATATGTATTTAACATTTAAATCGGTAAACTTTTATTAAAGCATTTTATCCTCCTTAATGTGGGTGAGCCTCATCCAATTAGTCAAAGGCCTTAAGAGAAAAGACTAAGGTCCCCCAAGGAAGAAGGAATTCTATCACCAATCTGCCTGCACAACCAAGATTGCAATACCAGTTTATCCCTGGGTCTCCAGTCTGTCAGTCAGGATTTTCCATACACATTCCATACTCCACACACACCACTACCCCTGCCACTGGGTCCATCACATGAGCCAATTCCTTAAAATAAGAATCTATATCCACACTCTACTGGTTCTATTTCTCTGGAGTACTCTGAATAATACAAGTATTAACCATTCACTTAAGAAATTTTGAAGTAACAAACAAACGTAAAGGAATGGGAAATTAAATATTATTATTTCTGATATATAAAAGATAAGTTTGAGAGCAAGATGACTTTCAGTTGCACTTTGCAACTACACATTTTTCTCAGACCCCCCTATAACAATTAAAGACCAAAGTTGACTTCATCCAGTAAGGTCAGATTACCCTCAAATCCACTTAAGACAAGGATCACATCCAGATCACTCCAGGCTAAGGTTTAATGAAACACTGTCAACATAGGGTTTTCATGGCAAATTCTTTAGATAAAATGTGTACAATTGGATCCACCATGTTTCACTCCCTGTCATCTGGTGTCATTCCCAATGCGTAGTACCACCCTATACACTAAATTTCTGCATTCTCATCTCTATTGTGCTCAATGTTTTTTTTACCACTGTGCCAGCCTCACATTTTATACCTGTTATCCAGACATGTCCAGGCCAGGTATCTTTGTTATGTTGTCCTAAGCACTTTACACATTCCTTATTTTAATACCTATTACATTATGTTGTTACTGCTATTTACTTGTATACATCTCATACCAGTTTAAACTCCATGAGACCAAACACACTGTTTAGTAGCACCTTTAGAAGCATTCAACAGATGTTTATTTATGACAATAAATGAATGAATAAAGTCTTAATATAGCAATCACCATTCATCAGTAGAGTTCTAGCAGAAAGTAGAAAATATACACAAATCAGGAAAAATCTAACAGAGTTTATTTACAAAAAAAAACAATAAGTCACAATGGTGTGGACAGGACATGAGAAGCTGCAAAGCAGCAATGTAGGAACCTGGGAATCTCATGGGAAGATTTGTTGCCACCCTCAGGCCCAAAGCGACAAGGTAAGAGAGAAGTTACTAGAACCTGAAAAGAAAGAGACTCAGAGGTAAAACTTTTCAATTTATGTGATCAATAGTTAATGGACACAGCTAGTCCAAGACAATCTTCCTGGGAGATAACCAGGAGAATAAATATCTCTATCTCTATTCCCACTCCCTCTAACATTTTCTTGGGATTTCTCATGGGCCAGACTCAACTGAAAACCAAAGACATAAGAACCTCTATGTATAGTCCATATAGGTCAACTCGTAGGCAAAGAACAAGACAGAAAAGAGCAGAAAATGGAGCTAGAGGGAAACTAGAGGTCCATCTGGCCTAACATAATTTACAGCTAAAGATCTGGATCTTTACAACCATGTTTTCTAACATTCAGTTTAATGAATAAAGTCTCCCAAATGTGTTTCCATGTATATATTTTTTCTTTTTTTTTTTTGCTAAAAATATTTTTGCCTTCCTCTACACAAAGGGCTAGATTACTACTTCAAGATCTGGATTAGAAATATTCTTTCCAGTATCTTCTCCAATCCCATCATCGATGATACTAATTATAATATATGCAAATAAAGTCATTGAATTTTTCTTAAATTCACTGAGTAGTTATGGTAGTAGTAACAGTGGAAGAAGTCATAGCAGTTAACCGGTTAACTACTTATTAAGAATATGATATATCTCTCATATGTATACAATCTTCAAATGCAGTTGTGGAGTTAGAGCTTCAACACATAATTTGGGGGGAACCCAATTCATACATACATAACATTAAATGAGGTTAACATACATAACCTCATTTAATTATGATGACAATCCATAAGATATATCCACATTTTACAGATAAGGGAACTGAAGATTTTATTTTATATATCTTAGTTCCTATAGTTAAAAATGATAAAATCAGTGTGTAAATCTTAATCTGTCTTATTGTAAAACCTACGCTTTTAACCACTTCCTGCTATTGCCAAGAGTTGTGTGGCTATCCATGAGGATCTCTTATGGGGAGTGGCCATGTCCTACTCACTTTTAAACTACACCACCATACATAGTGTCTGCTTCATAACAGGCATCCTACAAATGCCCCTAGAATTAATATGAGTGAAACAAAAATGGCTCATAGTTTCAAAGCACATTTGTAAACCATAGATAATAGAAAAATACAAAATATAACAAAGGAAGAGCAGGCAAAAGCTAAATAGAAGAAACAGTCATTTCTTTCACTGGCTATGCAATAGGTTTAACTTTGATCCACTGCTCTCAGCTGCATTCAAGTTAAAATTTCTTTTTTACTAACTATTTTGCTAAGAGCCATGAGATTAGCTTTTTTTTTTTTTTTAGTTTGAAACAACTAGTCTCCTTTTCATAGAACAGCCTTCTCCTGATGCAAAAACCCCTCTTTTGGAGCAAAGCCTCCCTCCTGGGGTTCTTTGTTCTGCCCGTGCTGAGTCCCTTTGACTTGTCCCTTTAGCAGGTCTGGAATCAGCATGTCTCCTTTTGAACGACTGAGCAAGTTGTCTCTTGACTTGGTTGCCCATGCTGTGCTGGGGGTCTGTGCAGTCACATGTGTCTGTTTCAGCTCATTTCAATAAAACCTGTCCAGCAAAAGCTAGTTGAATACCTAAGAAAATAAACTTTACTCTTTTTTTAAGTTTTTTTCATTGTTGTTCAGTTACAGTTCTCCCACCTTTTCCCCCATTGCTCTCCCCTGCCCTGCCACCCCTTAACTCCCACAGTCAGTCCCTACCCCATCGGCCATGCCCGTGAGTCCTCTATTCATGTTCCTTGGCTCACCCCTTCTCCTTCTTTCCCCCATTATTCCCCTCTCCCCTCCCCTCTGATTGCTGTCAGTTTGTTATTTATTTCGATGTCTCTGGTTCTATTTTGCTCATTTGTTTATTTTGTTGAACTTTGTTGTTTACAGTTATTTTGATATAGGAATAATATCTTATACAAAAAGTGAATAAACTTACTATAAGCAAGTCAACTTTATAAACAATAAACATGACACTCAAGTTCAGTGATAAATAGAGAATGAGTCCAATGATAATAAACTGTTAAGATTTGGAAAGGAGTTTCAGACCAACTGCCTACCTAATGAAAAAAAACTCTACCTTAGTAAAATAGGAGCTAGTTGCCCAGAATGAAAATAGGTAATACTTTGAAAGAATAGCCTGGTTCTATGCTGGACAGCTCTGTTAGCAAAGCTGCCTTAAACTGAATTGAAATCTACTTCTCTTGAAGTTTTATTATTCATTTTTACAAGTAGCATTTGCCAACTGTTTTTTTATTTTTATTTTTTAAAGTTTTTTTATTGTTATTGTATTACAGTTGTCCCAATTTTTCCCCCTTTGCCCTCCTCTGCCCTCCTCTATCCCCTACTCCCAGTTAATCCCCACACTGTTGTGCATGTTCATGGTTTGTTCATACATGCTCTTTGACTAGTCCCTTCCCTTTCTTTCCACCATTATCCCTTTTCTCCCTCTCCTCTGGTCTGTGCTCAATTCTCAAGTACTCTCTTAGGTGCTACAATCTCTACTCATCTATCTATCAAAACAATATGCAATAACTCCACCCAATTGTGTTGTCAGCTGAGAGGTCCGAAAATGAAGTTGGAGTGAAAGAAGGTAGAGAGCTCACTGGTGAGGAAGTAGAATGATTTTCACATGATAGAAACAGAAAGCATTCCATTTACACAATGGAATACTACGCAGCAGAAAGAAAAAAAGAACTACTAAACTTCACGACAGCATAGATGGAACTAGAGAGCATTATGCTAAGCAAAATAAGCCAGGGGGCAAAAGACAAATACCATATGATCTCACCTATAAGTGGAACCTAACCAACAATACAAAGATGCAAGGAAAATAAGACCAGCAACACTGAAAGGAAAAGAAACCAACAGAGACAAGAGGGAAGGAGGGAGGGGTGGGTGGGGGAAAAGGAAAGGAAGGGGAAAGTCAAGGAACATATAGCAAGGACTCATGGACAAAACCAAAGGGGAAGGACTGAGGGAGGAAGATGGGGGAGGGGGCAAAGGAAAGTGGTGGGGGGAAGGCAGAGACAAATGTATTTGAAAAAATAAATAAATTAATTTTAAAAAAACCCAGAAAGCAATAGAATACTACATCAAAGAAGAACAGGCATGAAGAAGACATTTGGATGTGCGTAGCCATGGCTTAGGCTGGGAGTGAATTGGATGGTGAGAGACAGATGCAGCAATAAAAATAAATTTCCCAAAAGTAACAGGTAAATGATAAAATTAAAATGTATGTTGGAAAGGAAAGCAAAATAAATCTCTACCTAATTATAGATCTTGAAATAGAAGTTTTCTCCATCGTCCTTTTTGACAGAATAACCATTTTCCATTTGTTTTACAGGGCTAGACCCACAGAATGTTTTCTGTCACTCCGTCATCCCTTCATTCCCCCAACCAGCACATATTATGGATGTGAGTGGAATCTCAAAGTAGCAAGAACAACAGGGTGGAGACAGTACACATGCTGTCAGCCACACCAAGATTGCCTTTTCCCATGATCATGCAGCTTATTGGATCTAGTCAATTATCTTTCCTGACCTCTTTTACTACAGAAATGGATACAGATAAAATGGTCTTATTGGCACCAAGGAGGAGTAGCCTTAATAGATAGCAGATACTCTTACCTAATTCCTATAAAAAAAAATTAATGTTTCTAAACCAATGTCATCATTTTTAATAAAATTTACCTGCCAGATACTGGATCATCCCCCAATGACATGAAAACATGTTAGAGTATTATCTATCTTTATCCATTATCTATATTTATCTTATTGCCTATCTTAATCTATTGCCTATCTTAAAAAATATTTCTACTCCTGTTGCCTTCATCTATAACCTCAAGCACATAAAAACTTATTAAAAATATGTCTATGTTTCTATAATTATATTTTATTGTCCTTTATTTTCAACTTCTCACCTCCTCTATCCTTTCCTTCCATTTCTCTCTCAACATACTCCATGCAAATCATGCTAATGAATCATTTTCATTGAGGTCATAAATAATACAGTTGAATAGATCTTATTTTTCTCTAGTTTAAATTTAACTCAATTTAAAGGTAATAAATACTAATGCAACAACATTCAAAAATGTGAAAATGGATCTAAAATAAAGTTTTGTCCCTACCTCTAACCCTAGACTCAGTTCCCCTCCCTAAGAAAATTGTTATACAGTTTGGAAGTATTCATCTGGCATATTTAATACACATACAATTTTTAACATTTTTCTTCAAATGGTAGCATGCACCATTCTGCCCATTTTTACAACATTGTTAAACGCATAATTCAGTTGGCAATAAAATAATGGAAATCCTTATCAGCCAAAAAATATGATAAAGTATGAGTACAGACAGGAAAGTAGATAATGACACTGCCTAGGCAAGTTTTTGTGTGTTATGTGTTTTTTCTAATATTGTGATTTGCAAGGTATTTTTTTCTGGTATTAAAGGAAACATCATCTTCAAGTTGTTATTCCTGTGATCATGATTTAATATAAGAACTGTAAGGTTTATTAAATTGTATACTTAATTACTCACTTATACAGTTCGTTTTGACATACTGTATAAACAGTGATTAGGTTATTGTATAGAATGATTTTCTTCTTTCCCATTTCCCTCTCTCTTTCACTATCAATTCCAGAAGATTATATTACCTTCCTTAGTAATTAGCTTTTTGCAGTTAAATGGCTTTATATTTCTATTATGAGAATTCTCAGTTCCAAGTGTATATTTTAATCAGTGATAATAAAAAATAACCACACTTTTTCTTTCTTGTACTCGCTCTTTCTTCTCTGCTTTTCTTAGTTACATAATTTATTCACTGTCAAGACATGTGACATTCACATTCTATTTTATAACTATGATCCCTACATTTGTTTGACTATTAGTCCTACAATCCTTATACTTGGTCTTCCATCTATAGTCCTACGATTAGAGCCTTACAGTTCTAGTGTTTTAGTCTTAACATTCACTGGATCTTTCACTCCAGTTTTTCTATTCATCTCTTGATTGCCTGAATATTAACCTCTAGCAGAGTCTTCCAGGAGTCTCATGGTAATTATATCATCTGAGCTCTTGCATGTTCAAAAATGTTTATTGCCTCTATCTTAGAAAATAGAGGCTGCTCCGCTATTTTATAATGTTGAATACTGCCACAGAGAAGTCGGATTATGATCTCAACCCTCAGAAAATAAAGAATGACTTAGGCCAGATACAAGGAAACAATAGCTATTGACACTCACATGTATTTGGGAATACAAACTCTCTGTGGGACTGTTTTTGAGCTTGTTGCTGCTGTTGTTGAAATATTTACTCATATCATGCTCCCATGAAAATTGGCATACATTAAAAATAACATTCGATGCCAAATAGCCAATGTTAAGCAATGATAACTCAAGCATTATACGGATCTAGTACAAATAATGCCCTCCTTTTTTTTTACAAAATCTTTTATTACAAAATCGTAAGTATGTAATTCTGTAACATAACAATATCACACTCAAGCACACCATATGACATTTTAGATGAAATGTTCAAATTAAAACTGTACATATTTACATCCATATTATTACCCTACCAACCACACTCGAGCTAGCCTTACTTCTGCTGGACCCTGTATATTAAAAACAACATTAACAAAAAACTTTCCATTCCATCTGGGATTCTTAATGTTAAATAATATAACCTGGGATTCCTGTCACAAAGGTTTCAAGAGCAGCCTGGCCTGTGCAGTGATCTGCCCTGAGCCAAGCTATGTCTATGTCTCTGCCTAAGATAAGGCAACAGTTTTTCATCCACTGAAAATCAGAGATTGTTAAAAATTTCTAATACCCACCAATTTTATTTTCTTCCCGAAGTCATATGCTGCATTATGTTTAGTTTTAGTGAGTCAGCAGAGATGTTTCCTTCAATCACTAAGGAGATTGTTTTATATTCTAGCATTGACAAAAAAACAAAACAAAACAAAACAAAACTGTGCCTTCAATGTCGACAGATTCACTGTTCTTCTGGACGTAATTGAGGTGGGAGCGACGCTGGACCCTGGATCTGAGGGTCACTGTCTGGGGGGCCAGCTATGGTGGGAGTGTGGACTCTGATTCCCACAGAGTCTGTCCCAGGGTTGTCACAGATAGGGGGAAATAATGAATCATTCCAGACACTTCTCTGTCTGCCAGGAGAAGGGTATGGTTCTTCCCTCTAGTGGAGAAGGCAGCCAGAACCCCTTTTTCCGAAGGCTTTTATTAAAAAAGTTATCAATGGGGCTAGGTAATAGGAATGTACAGGTGATCTCATTACATCAGCATGTTAATGTTTACAGAGAATAGATGATGCTTTGAAGAAAACAAATGGCAGGAACACATTGATTTCCATGGGTCCAAGAGGAGATGGGTAAACATAAGAGTGTAAACTTAAGAGCACCAAAGGGTTTAGGGTTAGGGTCTGTGAATAATGTAAATTTCCTTCTCAGCATGAGCTGGTTATCATAGCTTTTGAGGGAAAAACAAAGCATGCTTTAAAGAATTTACTTCTAGACCTGATTTCCCCTGGGAACTACCAGATCCAGTTTAGGGCTGTCTCCAGTATTGTTTCAAACCTGAACCAGGAGGGAGGAAAGGCAAAGCAACCAGGAAATGAGGAAACTTCTTTCAGATAGAATGAGGACCCTGGCCACATCAAAATCAAGCCAAGGGGTGTGGGGGTTTTTTTCCCTTTCTTCATCTCCCCCAAGTTTTTTCCCTGATGCCCACGTGGCTGTGCCTATCTTAGGTTGCCCCTTCTATTGAGGGCTCTTACCAGTCATTGACTAACCAGCCATCCTCCAGGGTCAAGCAGGGCGATGAAAGAGAGACATGTTTCATCTCCTCAGTGGCCTGTTTTCTCAAGGCTTCCTTGATTAGTTCCAGCCTTGGGCCCTCTCGCCTGTTGGTGGGCTACATGTAGTTCCTGAAACCAGATGGGGTGTTTCCCAACACATAATTATTGGATACCTAACTGATACTCTATGAAGAGATGTCATTGAGTTGTAAAATTCTTAGTGAGAGTTTGCTTAATGATGTTAGCTCATTTTACTAAGAGTACCAAGTGCCTGGCATTGTAATGAGCCCTTTAATAATTGAATGATAGCACATTTAATCCCAATAACAAAACTAGGGTAGATAGTGTCAATACTCACATTTTACAGAGGAGGAAATTGAGCCCAAGAAAGGTTAAGTAACTCTTCTAGAATCACATGGCTCAAGAGCAGCAGAGCCATAATTTGAAGCAAGGTATTCTGATTCCAGAACCCTAGTACCTTACCACTCCTGTTAACACAGTCACCCAAACTATGTCTGGGACCACAATGTTACTAATATCTTTCCATAGTGTCTCCATTTGATATCATTGAGTAAAGGATGTTGTGGTTTATCATTAAGGCCACATATCCTTATTCTGGCTCATAAGGACAACATTAAAACAATAGTTCATCCAATCAAGTTAGTACATTGAAGTCAAAACAGTTTTTTAGTGTTTGCAGTTGTCCAAATTTTTTGCTTTTTAATCCATTGTTTAAGTACTAATATTGAATATAACCTTAATCTCTCTAGGGAGATTATTAAGGAATAAAATGTGAACACACACATACCACTACACACAAAGACTTTGGAGAATGGTATTATAAATTACGAATCTGTGCCAGACTCTTTTTATGCTCCAGGTTATGTAGAAGGCAGGCCTAGAAATGTGACCTGATTGTTTACTTGCTTTTCCTCTCACCTGTGCTCTTTGGGAAACAATAGTAGCAGTATCATTAGCACATCCTCATGCTTTTCAACTTATGGCATGATAACGTTGCAGTGAGTGCAGTTACTTCTGGGGGAATGAAACTTCTACCTCTTTTCTAGTAATTTGCAAAGTGAATAAAGGCAAAAAAAAAACAGAGAAAAGAATTTGAGTGAGTTGCTCTGAAAAATATGCTGCAACAGAGGAAACAAAAAATAAAAACATTGTTATCAGGCAAAAATAACACATTTGAATAAATATTTATGTATGCTTTCATAGTTTTCTGGCTTATGCTCCTTCATGTACCTTGCAGGCAGTTAAAGAAACAACTATAAATCAAAAATAAGAAATAAAATGAACTCTATGAAAGTCTCTGATTACTCCATTACTGAAATCCAGCTTAGCAAATCATTCCTTTCCTTCCCAGTATGTCTATAAACAATCCAACACAAACTTATAGGATTTATACAATGTATTTAATATAAATGAAAGTAGAACCATGAACAGAACTGGCGAGAAATTAATTTATACTTTCCTCTGGCAAAAAAAAAAAAAAAAAAGAAAAGAAAAGTGTTTTGGGAAAACAACATTTTCCTAAGGAGAAACACCATGGAAGGATTTCAAATAATGTAAATGACATAGGGTGCTTTTGTGGAATATGTACCAAACTGGAAACTCACGGACTGAGCATTTTATTATTTTTTCCTACCACTAACTCTTGCATAATGTAGAAATGTCATTTTACTCTGTTTTCTTTAATGATAAAAGTGATTAAATGAGCACAAGCCAGCCTGGATGAAGAATGACAAAAACTAATCTACCAGAAACCAAAATGTGTGGTTTAGGCGGAGAAGTACATTTTGAAAATAATCTGTATGAGCTACAGTGCTTTCATACTGTAATCGAAACTCCAGAAGATCATACACACTAGAACACAATTCTTTCCCTCATCCACCCATATATATTTGTTTAAAAACATAATTTTCTTATTTCTATTTGCCTTAGGAAATCTGGACCCCCATATTCCCTTATGTTGGAGAATCTTCTAGGCATCTTTACCACTATACAAATCTCCTGCGAGTAACCCTACACACATCTCATCCACTATGAAAATCCACTCGCCAAATTTAATACGAAAAAAATCAAGTGATTTCTAAATCATAACTCTGGATTATAACTTTATAAAGACTTGATCTAGTATTAATTAAATATTATATATAATTTTAAGTATGTTCAAAATGCCAAGGAGCACCTGATAATGTAAGATGATCCTCATGTTTCTTATTGTAGAAATAATCTGAAATAAATTCCAGTATAGCCAAAAATATATTTTTGAAGTAACTGGATATTGGCTCTACTTTTGAAAAAGAAGTTGAGGC
The DNA here is from genome assembly GCF_021234165.1 of Pteronotus mesoamericanus. Taxonomy (NCBI): domain Eukaryota; kingdom Metazoa; phylum Chordata; class Mammalia; order Chiroptera; family Mormoopidae; genus Pteronotus; species Pteronotus mesoamericanus. Next base: position 3,648,670 of record NW_026555170.1, read on the forward strand.
ATCCCTAGTGAGTTCACAGCAAGGTGGAAACTAATATCTATTTTTCCCAACTGTGTTAGACAAGGCCACCAGAAATTATGTTAGGGGCTAAAATTAGCCATTGTAATAAAGCATAAGGCAATACTGTTATGTGCTGTCACTGAGTTTCAATATATAATAAGCTTTGATGGAATTCAGAAGTTTTTGTGAGTTGGAGTCATTCAAATAACTCTTTTTTTCTTTGTGTGATGCTAAACAATCAGTTTCATAAGCTCAGCACCTTTTCAGTAAGTGTTTTGATTTAGTGCAGGCACAGTCTCCATGTAATTACTATAAACACTCACACACGAGGTATATAGCATATATTATTGCATACTTAATATGCCATGTGCTTTTCAATTGAATTTAAGACAGCTTTATACATAAGAATTAATGAATATCCCTTTAATTAAAAACAACTTGAAGGCATGATCAATTAGTCAAAACAACTATACCAACCCAGAAAATTTCAAATCACAACGGCAAGCTTAAATTATTGTACAATAGAGGCACAGGAGAACGCACAGTGAGAAATAGTTCTAAAACCCCACATCAAAATAATGGAAGTTAAGTTCATCACTGGAGTGGATATGGAAGAAAACTGTACCATTAACGCATTAATATTCTCTCTGGAGAATTTTTAAGATAATAAATGCACCTGTCTGTTGAAGTTAGCATTGGTCTCATCTGGAAATTAAATAGTCAGTTAAAAATACAGTATTATTTGATTAATGACAGATACTATAAACCCATCTTATCCACAAATTCCTGATGCACTATAGATTTATTGCAGGTATTTATGAATTCCTACATCCACCAAGGTTTGTAGACTAAATAAATCTCCCATATTTATATTTACTGCTATTTTTTTCTAAGATAGCTAGAGTTTAGAATTTAGCTGAGTTAACGCATGGCATTGCTGCCTCTGGATCCATTTTGTTTGTCCAAGTGACTGCAGGAACCTTAAACTGACACTAGTCTCCTCATGGAAGCGCATGTCCTACATAGGAACTCACAGAGTCACAAACCAGTACAAGTTCTGGATATGACTCCCCAACGGCCCTTGTGATCAGCAGTCTCTCCTGCCTCCCAGTGCCCACATGCCTAATATACTCTAGATAAGGGTGCGGAAGGCTGTTTACCAAAACCCTCTGATTTATTGACAAGTCTGGCCCTAGCCCAGGAACACCAAAGCACTCCATCCTCAGACCCCTAATAGAGGCCTGTACCCCAGGAGCTGCCCATCTCTCTCTGTGCTCTGCCTTGACCTTCCCATGCAGCCTCTTTAGGTGTGCAGTGTACTTCCTCCAGGACCTGTGAGCAATAAACTTCTCTACTTCAATTTTGCTTGAGGTCTGTTGTTGCCCACAGCTCACCACCGGGCACCCTGTGCTCCACCTAACAAATGCCGACTTAACCAAGTCACAATAGCTAGTCATTACCGTATTTAAGACACAGAGTCAACAAACATGTCTGGCAAAGTCAGTGCCCCAGATTCCATGGGATCCCTTACATTTTCCAACCTCTAATGCACGTGGGTGAGTGCTATTATGACTAGGTTTATCCAGTGAATCATAAAATGGAGTGACAGGTCACTTCAGAGCATGCCTGGACAGTTAGGAGCCTTGATTTCTACTCCATTCCTCATTCCCCTTCTTGCAATGACTTTAGGGCCCATGTTTTCTAAAAAGCATAACCATAAGATGTAGAAAGATCACCTGACCCATACTGGTCTCTACGTGAACAAGAAAGTAACCATCTTATGTCAAGCAGTGAAGATTTCAGGTTTGTCTGCTGTAACAGCTAGGGAAATATGCCAGTCACAAAAGACAAATACTGCATGATTCCACTTACATGAGGTACCTAGAGTAGTCAGACTCACAGAGATAGAGAGTAGAATAGTGGTTGCCAGGGACTGAGGACAGAAGGGAATGGGGAGTTATTTAATGGATATAGAGTTTCGTTTTTACAAGATAAAAAAGAGTTCTGGAGATTTGATGTACAAAATTGTGAACGTACTTAATATTATTGAACTGTACATTTAAAAATGATTAATATGGTAAGTTTTATGTTATGTATATTGTACCACAATTAAAAATATAAATAAAAGAAAATTAAAGTGTCAGAGTAGAAATGTATTCTGTTTTCATTTTTAAAAAAAAACTTTCAAAGACTAAGCCTCAGTTGCACAGAACTGCAAGGTGATCCCCTCAAGAGCCTTCCAAAAGAGTTCTGAACTATGGCCATATAATTGGAATAAGAATAAAAAAACTTTACCCAAAATGACTGTCTAGGTCCGTTTGATGTCTGAAGGGAAAAGTGCTTTCTGGCCAAATAGTTTGCTTTTGGAAATCACAATGTCCTTTAGTAAGTTAAAAACTCTGAGAAATCTGAAAGAGAAAGAAAAAATCCTTTTAGTTTGTATGAGTCAGCCTTTCTATATCATTTAGCTAATAGTTTTTAAAATATTTTTTGCATAACATTTACTACCCTCTGAAATAAATATATTGCTCCACAATGCTCTTTTCAAAATGCTGGAATAACATCTCTAAAATGACATGTTAAACAATTGTTTTTGTTTACAAAGTGTTTCATTTTTTCAACACCTATTTATAATTATGCCTTGAAGAGCAAACTGTCATGATCAGACCTAATCCAGCATCGAAGAAGTAGAGCTCAAGATTGTTCCTGGCAGATCAATACATGTGTTTTAAATACATACAAGAACACACCTGGGCACACACATATACAAACAGCCAATATTTAATTGTGTACTTGCTATGAGCCAGATGCTATGCTAATGCATGACATGTACCTTATCTCATTTAATCATCACAAGAACCCTATGACAAAATGTTATTATTACCAGGATTTTAGGATGAGCAAACTGAGACTCCAAGAAGTTAAGAAATTTGTCCAAGGTCGCATGATTCACAAATGGGTATAACTTGGTTCAAACTAGAGCTCCGAGACTATAGCATCAAGTCCTAAACCATTGTTTTTTATAGGGCACTTTTCTATATGTATTGATCTGAATCTACAAGGTACTCCAATCTATTAGAAAAAATCTTACTCATCAAAAGGAAAAACAGAAACAATAGACAACAAAAACAAAGACACAACCCACAATTATATTTTTTTTAAAAATAAGTGACCATTCAAGTTTCCTTAAACTATAATTTTATTAAAAATTTATAATTTATTTTTTATTTTATTTTTGTGGTGTAGTGTCAATACAGTTTATTGTTTTTTTCAGGTACATTTTTTCTTGGTTTATATGCATATTTAGTCTTTGTAATTACAAGAACATAATTGTACAGTAACACTTTTAATAAAGAACTAGATCATCTCAGACACAGAAAGATTCAGGGTAAAATGGGCCTAGCATTTGCATTTTTAAATATCTTATATGGTTTTCAGTTCTGAATTACAGAAAATGTACCACAAGATGTATTTGTTTTTTAAATTTTTTATCAAATGTACTGGGGTAACACTGGTTAAAAAAAATCACATAGATTTCGAGTGTGTAATTTTATATGGACTTAAAAGTTGAAGACAAATAATAGAGTTTTTTTTTTAAGAGTCCTGTTTATACATATGAATGAAATGGAAGTACATTGGGTTAAGGGAAAGCTAAGAACTGGGAGACAGTTTCTAGTCCTGCTTCTGTCCTCATCTAACTTGCCTTAATCTTGGCAACATTCATCAACTTTTGCATACTTCAGTTTCCTTATTTGAAAAATGTGGAGAAAGGCCAAACTAGATGATCTCTAAGGTCTTCTCCAAAGACACAAACTTACGGAAACTTTATGAAATACTTTGTGGACGAACAGGGTGGAGGGAGTTTCCACAACACAATGGAAAAGGTATTCACCTTAAATTTGGTATAATTCAACTTTCTAAACTGAGACAAACTATCCCCTTGTTCTGTGGGTGCATCATTTATTTTATTTTAATAAAATTTTATATACACAGGTGAATGCAGAGACAGAACAGTTCTCTAAGGAAAAGGCAGCAAAGATTGGCAGAAGTTCATTTTGCTCTTACTTTTACTAATCTGTGTTACTTCTTTACTTATTTACTGTTGTGCTATTGATACCTAAAATTCAGTTCAAAAAGCAGTTCTCTCTTCATCTGATTCTTGTCTCTTCTATGGCTGGCCTCTAAGATGTGAATAAATTGTACCACACTGGAAGGAAGGAAGGAAGGAAGGAAGGAAGGAAGGAAGGAAGGAAGGAAGGAAGGAAGGAAGGAAGGAAGGAAGGAAGGGAGGGAGGGAGGGAGGGAGGGAGGGAGGAAGGGAGGGAGGGAGGGAGGAAAAGCAGAGAGAGCATTAGATATGCTAAAGACAAAATACAGGATTCAGAAAGAAGTCAGGTAGCTGACCTCTTGTTTCTAAGTTTCATCCAGAGTCATGAATAGTAGAAAAGCAATAGAAAAGAGATATATGTTTCCTCTGTCACCTCTGCACTTGTCCTGTTCATGTTAATGGGAGTAAGTGGGGAAAAAACCAAACAAAAAAAACAAAACAAAACAAAACAAAAAACAATTCTGTTAAGATAGGTCATACCCTTACTATCACAAAAGTTTCTATTGAGGCAAAAGGTTCAAAGACAGAAACCAAAAAAGAAGAAAAACAGGGTAAACATTACATGTCACACAAGGTAACTGGCATTGGGTATAAGCAGCCAGCTTAGGTGTCTGGCCCCAGATATCTTGGTAAATGAGAGAGAGAGTGAGAGGGGGAGAGAGAAAGGGGGTGGGGAGAGAAACAAGGACCAATCTAAGTAGCCTTGGCTGGAAGAAAGATCCTTACTGCATGTAAGTATCTCCCATGGGGTAGACAAGTGTTTCCATAGTCTCCTTTACTTTCAAAATGTCATTGCAAATATTAGTCAACCTGAACTCTTCCCAGTCCTAGTTTTGTTACTGAGCTTTTATCATTATCTCAGAATAAATACCTGAGCCTTTGTGTTCTCATAATTATATCAGATGATCTCTGTTCTCCTATAGTTACTCACCAACTTTCCACTTATCTAAATGAGTTTGTCTTTTCTCACTGTTCAGCTCTCTGAAGTTCATGTCATCACATTAGCCAGTTGGAGTGTGACCATTGACAAGTCAAGAAGCCAGAGAAGTCAGCTAGGATTTTTCTTTCTGTTTTTGTCCTTCCCCGCTCTACCTCCTCACATCAGACATGGGAATTTACATTAGAAAAAGACACTTTTCAAACTAGTAGCAAGCATTTCTAAAAAGTAGCTGCGAGTCATTCTCCTTGTCAACTGTTACAGTGCATTCTCTCCTTTTCTCCTTTCACTTGTCATGGTCTTTAAATGATTTCATACTTTTGCTTTCCCATAAACCAGCCATGGAAAACAGGCTCAGGGCCTCAAGTACCCCTACATAGAAGAATATTTATATGTTCTGGTATAAAGTAAAGTTCCAGGGACCCAGTAGATGCCAATAAGTCACTTCAAAAACACAAGGAGATATCCACACTCTTTCTTCAAACACAGATTGATTTCTTTCATGAGGCTGTTCTCAAGAACTAGCTTCTCAAGTCTCAGAGGAAAACACCTTGAATGTGAAATATCAAATTCTCCTATGGCTTCTATGGTTTCACCTGTCATATGAAGTTTATAGTTTCTAAATGTCATATCCTAAGGCTATAAATGACACCACACCAACTTTATAGACTAGGTACATTTAATCAAGTGTTTTTTTTTTACATATAATTATGTTTCAGTATATATAAATCTGTTTTATAGTATGCACAGTTACTATAATTGGAACTGCATTCTATGCCTATATAGGACAATTGAAATAAATCAACAAAAGGAAATTTTCTTACATATATGCCATTTAAGGATATCATTCTTTGGTGGCATAGTAAAGAACTCTCAGGAAGTAGAGTCAAAGGTAGAAGTAAGATTAATCCATTTAATGCTACTTTGTATACATACAGACAACTTGTCTCAGACAACTACTTTACAAATAAATGCTTTGAAATAAATTAGCCAAAAAATGTAATAAGGTTAATAAATAAAATGGAAAAGAATGAAAGATCAAAAGAACAGAGATGGTAAAGAAAAAAGTAAAAAAAAAAGGAGACAAAGCCTCTCTGAAAGTCTTCCTGTGTATCACATGCTAATTAATAATATTAAAAATTTTAAAATGTGGCATCATACTTTATGTCTGTAACAATCTGGAAATAGCCCAAGTGCCCATCAGTAGATGAGTGAACAAAAGAAGCCATGGTACATTTACACAATGGAATACAACATGGTCATAAAAAGGTACTCGTACCTTTTGCAACAGTATGGATGGACCTGGGGATTATTGTGCTAAATGAAATAAGCCAGTCAATGAAAGGCAAATACCATATGACTTATATGTGGAATCTAATGAAGAAAATAAACTGACAAACAAAATAGAAACAGAAGCTTGGATACATGGAACAGAATGACAGCTGTCAGAGGGGAAGGACAAGGGAAGAACTGGACAAAAGAAGGTGAAGAGATTAGCCAAAGAACATTCATGCATGACCCATAGACACAGACAACAGTGTGGTAATGACCAGGTGGTTTGGTAAGGGCTAGATGGAGATGAGCAACAGGGAGGAAAATGGGGACATCTGTAATAGTGCTGCTTTCAACCTAAATGAGTATTATGAGTCTCTTTTTAGAGCCAGAAGTTTTCTCTCCCTGTCCATTTGGCCCATGGAGCCAGCAACTCCAATTCCATGCCGATGTCATCAAAGCAAGGAAGCTACCATGTTAGGCCTTGTGCAGAATGTTATAAAATTTCAGTGGAGGAATCTACTTCTCCTGCAGTCACACTCAGCATATTGGGCTATTTGTAGAATTAGTGCTAAACCTGGGAATGAAAATAAATTGTTGGAGAGACTTAGATGGACTTCAGGAATAGCATGAGACTACCATAGTCAAGTTTTTCTAGAGAAAGAAAGAATACCTGTAATCTAATTTGTTCACTTCAAGATACTCTCATGTTGTCTAATCTCTAAATGCTCAGTACAATCACAAAATACCTAATCTAAAATGCTGAAAAGCTAAAAGGAAAGTTCTTTTAACTTTCATAATTTCAAGCATTCCTAAATTTACTGCTATTTTTACAAGCAGCATATGTATACTGAGTATGATAGCAGAAGGATTAGAACTCTAAATTGCTACTATTTACTCACATGCCACCTTACCTAGCATGTAATAAATTCTAAATAAATGCTATTTATTATTATATCATACTATGCCCAGCTTCAAAAACTGCAACAATCAGAAGAATTTTTTAATGCACACATTTATTAATTGACACACATAAGTAAAAAATTAAAAACATACAAGAACTAATCTAATATCTGTATCACATTTATGGTTTGTATATTTTTATAACAGGTCCTTTTTTGTGTTCTACAATGACTAAGAATACAAAATTGATGTCAGACATAGCTAGATGTAAAAACACTAATCACTGTAAGTGTTAAATTATAATTCTCCGGGGTTTTTTCTTTCTAGGTGTAAACTGAGAATAATTACATGATATAGCAGTACTTAATTTTGTAAATTAAGACCATTTATGTAAATTAGACTATTTATGCAATATCTTCAGTTTAGTATCTTTTATATGGTAAAATTCATTAAATATTATGTAATGTTATTTTATTATTCTTTGTGTCCTTTCTTTTGCTTTTGTTTAACTTAGTAATGATATAGCTTATCATCATGTTTTTTAAAAAAAGTCTAAGAAACTCAGGAATAAATACTTTTGACAGTCCTCATATTAATAAGATCTTGAGTTTATCAGGCGAGTCTGAAAAAGGTTTTTCATTCCTCCAAGGCATGCTGTTGGAACCACAGAAAGCTGCCACAAAATTTCAGTTTAAAAGACAGAACCAAAAATGGATCATTTTAACTTTGAAGGAATGTGTTAATATCTTCTTAGAGTTTACAGGTGAGAGACAACACAGTATCATAAGGAGTTCAGCTTTGGATTCAGACAAGCTAAGTTTTAATACCTATTTCACCATCAGCTATGTGGCCTTAGATTATTAGCTAAACCTAGTTTCGAACTGAAGCACTTTTGTAAGGCAGAGCTGTTGGAGAGGAGTACAGTTGTAGTCTGCATGGCATGACCTCTCATCATTCTTACTGAGTTTCTATAAATTTTGCTGAGTAAAATCTTCCCAAATTTGATAATAGACTTTGCTAATTTTAATTGGCTTAAAAGATGTTTATGTGGGAGAAAATTTTTCCTGAGTACCTCATACTCCTATCCTTTTTTATCTCCTTTTTTGAGGTACAAACTTTGATGCTATGTTGATAGATACATGCAAGTTAATGATAGCTATATTTCACTGTCAGTTTGTTCCTTTAAAGGTTATATATAACACTTCATTCTTATATTGTTTTCCACGTAAAGTCTATTTTGTTAAAATATAAATATTGCTACACTCTTTATTTTGGTTAATATATGTGGTAATTTCTTTCTTACCACTTTATTTTAGCTTTTTTTGTAATTTATGTTTTTAATTTCCTTTATTTTAAACTCTTTTGACCTTTTGATTGTATAAATTTTTATTAAACGATTTTTCTCTCTCCTGTTTTGGAAATTATATAATCTAATTATATTCTTTCAGGTGATCCTTTAAAAAAAACTCTTCTCATCCTGACCAGTATGGCTCAGTTGGTTGGGCTTCATCCTGCAAAGCAAAAGGTCACCATTTTGATTCCCAGTCAGGGCACATGCCTAGGTTGTGGGTTTGGTCCCCAGAAGGGTCACATACGAGGGGCAACCAACTGATGTTTCTCTCTTACATCAATGTTTCTGTCCCTTTCTCTCTTCTTTCCCCTCTCTCTAAAAATTAATTAATTAATTTTTTAAAATTAATCTATTAATTTTTTAAAATTAATCTTTTACAAAAGTATGCACAGTTAACCATGAATTAATCTGGCATGTGTCTGTCCTTCTGAATGAAATAAGAAATCTACCAGGGTCTAACCCTTCATTAAGTAAGCTCATTTACGATTCCGTTATTGCTGCTAGATATTAGAGTTTAAGTTAGGAGTGTTTTGATTAATTTTGATGTTTGAGCAACACATCAAAAACGTTTTGATTAGTATTCTAATTTTATAACATATGGTAACTTATTGCTTTTTATCAAATATCATGGCTTACCCTTTTTCTTATATGTCCTTGTACTTAATATCAATTTTACTGTAGTAGTAGATAAAAATCTTCATTTTGTATATGTTATAGACCTGTTTCAGCCATTTTATATTGTATTTACATATGCATGAGTTCTGAAATAAAATATGTACATTCTCAAAGTTGAGTTTGACTTGAAATGATCTAAAACATTTTAAAAGGTAGGCTGTCTGTTTAAAGTCAAAATTATGATATATATTATGAGTATGTAAATGTATACAGATTTTTTTCCTAATAACACACTATTTATATATAGCTAATGAATCTTCTCACCTAAACTTTCTGCATCCATTGTTATTAAAAATGTATAATTGTAGCAATATTTTGGTATCCACTCACCAAAAAGAGAATTTTCTGGATGCTTTAAATAAATCTAAAGGGTATATGTGCAAGTCTGAATGCAGTATGTTTTCTATACCAAATATCTGGAATGGTCTTTTTTTTACTTAAAAAATAGAGTGGTTATTTAACTAGATATAAAAAATATGTTGAAAGTTATTTCCTTTCAGCAAATTGAAGATTGGTTTCATTGCCCACTGCTATCCATTTAAGCTTGTGAAAAGTCCGTAGATGGCTTAATTGACATTTCCATCTTTTTTTCTGTAGAACTCTGTGATCCTACACAGTAATTACTACTTACATGTGGCTAGTTAAACTTAAATTGTAATTAATTGAAGTATTTTTTAAAAATTAAAACTTAGTTCCTTAGTAATTGCACTAGTCACATGTCAAGTGTTCAATTACCATATGTTTCTAGTGTCTATTTACTAGACAGCAAAGATTTAATATTTCTGTCATTGCAGAAAGTTCTATTAGCACTGCTGTATAAGCATTAGACTTTTTTCCTTTATCTTCAATATTCTTTAAATTCACTGTAATTGTGTCCAGTGTGAATTTATCTTTATTTATATTAGGTTATCATACAAAATTTTCTGAGGAACACATTCTTAAATATTAAAAATTCTGAAAGTTTATTTTTAAACAATATACATAAAAATGTATATATATATGAGCTTCTCATTTTATACTTATTTTATAAATGGCATTTTCCCTTTTTTCCACTTTGTGTTAAATCAGCTGAAACAATGAGATAGACTTCAACTCTTTTTAGGTCAGAGTTTATCCTTTATATTGATTTTTAAAGTTTCAAATACTGCACTTTATATTTCTAAAAGTTACAGTATTTTTCTACCCAGCTCAATCATTTTATTTCTTCTTACTTTTATTTTAAATTGTCTTGTTTTTAACATATATTAAACTATGTATTTTAACATTCTAAAATAATTATTTTAAAAGCTTTGTCAAACTATCATGAATTAATTTCATTAGAAGTGAATTAATTTTCTAATGTATTACTATCTTTCATGTCCGTATAAGAATTACATGTGTTTGCAGACTCAACATATATTTTAGATATTGGGGTATACAGTCATTTTAAGTGAGATTGTTTTTTTCTAAGTGGATTTAGTAAAACCGCAATGATTGGTAGTGAACTACCCCAAATCTCAGTGGCTTAAAATAATCTTTTTTTTTTTTTCCCTTAATGTACCAGTCATCAGGGGTGGACTCGGATCTAGAAAGTGTTTGTCTGGACTTGGCTCCATGTCTGCTTTGCGTTTCTTTTATCCTCATGTTTTCATGGCCATGACTAGAGGACTGTCTAACCTTTCAAGCACAATTCCTGTTTCTGCTTTCATCACATCTGCTGATGTCCCCTTGGCCTAAGAATATCGCATAGCTAAGCCCAACATGGGACATAGGGGAATATACTTCTTCAAGTAGGGAAGGAGGAAGTAGATGTTTTTGAAGAATAAATGAATCTACCAGTTTACTTCGTCGTTCTTTCTGTATTGCTTGTCCTCTGTATCTGCACTTTTGTGATTCCTTTTGCCTGATATGCTGGGCCCCTATTCTACATTCAAGTTTTAAAATGGCAATTTGGGACTCTTGTTCCAGGTAGTATTGGTGATACCAGCAGATCCAGTCTGTGAGCCAAAAAATGGTTTGAGTCAGTTTCCCATTCTGAGTTCCTGTCTCCTCCTGCCTCCCGAACCTCTAAACTTCCTAGAAAGCTATAGCCAGAAACAGTAAGTCAGCAGTTTTCAGCCTCTTTTAGTGAGCAGAACACCACAAGCTCCAGACTTGACTTACTGTAGTGCATCTTGTCCCTATTAAACTTCCAGATATTGCTGCCACCATCTGTCCTGAAGACCAGAAAGTCCGAATTTTACCTTAATTTACCACCTTATTCAGTTCTTCTATATCATATACAGTGAATTATATATAAAATTTGAGATAAATTATGTCTTTCTGGTCATGTCTCTAATATTTCATCTAGTATTACTGTGTGTCTAAAGAACAGAGAAAGGGAATTGTACTTAAGATGAACTGCTATGTCATCCTCATTGAAACTCTCCAACTTAAAAAATATTCCTTAGTCTTACTTGATTTACTACTCCTAAGATCTCCCTTAGACAGAGGTGCCCATTTGGGAGGGCATGCTTACTAAAGAGGGCAAATCTGAGACTAAATGGTGGTACAGGACAAATCTGAGAAGTTTATAATAACCCCATATGTTATGGCTTCATTCCTAACACAATAGCAACCTTCCAGGTAGGCTTACTCTTCTGTTCTCAGTTGAAAAGTATATTGTGGAACCTAAAACAGTATTTCTGAAAATCTGGTCTTTAATAATATTTATAATTCTGTGACTTAATTTTAATAATAATCATAAAAGTAAATATAAACATATTTTGAATTATCTAATACTAACTTTATAATTATACACCACTATGTAATGTAATTTTACTGCCTATGTTTGCATGTATCTATATAGTTTGCATGTATCTATATAGAGCCAAAGGCAGGCCAGATGATATTAAGGTTTGGTGTTTGAACTAAATTTCCAAAATGGTTTGAATAGAAAGGGTAGAAGAATTGAGACATTAGAAGTCGTATGGTTTTATTGATATGCCAACATCAAAAGGACCTGAGCATAGGAGAACTAATCCTTTTCTTGTAATTGCCAATAGTTTGTTAGTAGATGAAATAGAAGAGATACTCAATAAATTTCTTCTCCATTTCTGTCTCCGATTCTAGCAATAAGCAAATTAGAAATTCATTTAAGTTTCCTCTTAATACCAAAAATAACCAAATCATACTTAAACATGAATAAGAATGCTTTACAATATTATAAAGTGACATGTTATTACAACTACTATTCAAAAATTTCTTAAAGATGGATTTGGGGGTAAGAAAGAGGTCTCATTGTTCTAAATTACTAAACAAAAGTTTTAAATGATTAATGTCACCTTGTCAAACATATTTTTTCAAATTGTAATTCTCTGACTTAAAATAATTGTAAATGAGATTTTTAAAAATTTAAAAAACATGGATTAAGAGTTTTCTGTTAAGAAACCAGACTGAGAAGATTTTTTAAAAAGCCTCCTTTGTATCACACCTAACACATAGATATACTACTTAAAATATTTGAAAATCTAAGAAAAAGTTACAGCCATGATTGAAAGCAAGAATGGGAAATCTTCAGGTAATGGAAATGACAAAAATCTGTAGTCATAATGGATGCTGGTTTGTGCACCACAACACACAGAATGACATAGAACAGATCCTTCCTTAGCAGCTGGAATCTTAATGCCTATGAAGGGAAGAAATCTTAGGCCACGGACTGTGAGCATTTGGGGGGCGGGGTAGAATTAGGCTCACTGTACTGTTCTAGGAGGTAGAAAAATGCTGCTGCTGATTGAAAACTGATTAGAAAATCTTTACCAAAAAGACCAAAGTTAAAACGTCAAGCAAAATGTTTGTGCCAGGGCAAAGAGAGAAACAGAATCATCTATAATACTCTGAACTTATACTGCCCAATAGTTCAGGTTCTGAACATACACTGTCAGCTTCAAATAATTAATAGTTATAGAATATTCTGCCTAACAACAAAAGAAGACATGTTCTTTTCAAGTGCACATGGAACATCTTTCAAAATAAACAAGATTCTATGCTATAAAACAAGTATCAGTAAATATAAAAGATTTTGAAGTATACAAAGTACATTTTTCTGAGCACAATGGAAGAAATCAGGAATCAATAACAGAAAGACATTTGGGGAATTCTCAAATAGTTGGAAACTAAATAACTCACTTCTAAATAATAAATAGGTACAAGAAAAAATAAAAATGGAAACTACATAGTACTTTGAACTACACAAAAACAAAAAGACATATCAAGTTTGAAGGATGCTGGTATAAGCAGCTTGAGGAGAAGACAGTTTTCAAATATCTTAGCTTCCACCTTAAGAAATTAGGAAAATAAATAAAACCCAAAATAAAACAAGAAAGGAAATAATGATGAACAAGGTACAAATGAGTAAAAAAAAAACAGAAGACCAATAGAGCGTCAATGAAACCAAAATTTGGTCCTTCAAGTAAGTCAATAAAATTGCTAAATCTTTAACCAGACTAATCAGGAATATAAGAGAGAGAAGACACAAATTGTCAATATCGGAAATGAGATAAATGACATCACTACAGATTCTATAGATATTTAAAAAATAATAAAGGTATATTACATGCAATTTCCTGCCAATAAATTTTACAACTTAGATGAAATGAACACATTCCATGAAAGACAGAAACTACCAAACCTCACACAAGAAGTAGATTAGCTCAATCATCCATTGTCTAAGAAAAGAAATTGAATTTGTAGTTTAAAACTTTCTCAGGAGGAAAACTCCAGTCCTAGATAGCATCACCAGTCAGGATTTTATCTAATATCTAGAGAACATATTCTATACAAACTCTTCCAGGAAAGTGAAAAGGAAGGAGTGTTTCCAAACTTATTCTATAAGGCCAGCATTACCCAGATACTAAAATTAGACAAGGATATTATAAGAAAAGAGAATTACATACCAATATCCATCTTGAACATAGATGAAAATGTTCTTAAAAGAAATTTAGCAAATCAAATTTAACATTATATGAAAAGTATGTATATATGTGTGTGTGTGTGTGTGTACTGACTCATATATATATATAAGAAAATTAATATATGACTATATCAATTTTCTATTGTTGTATTAAAAATTACCACAACTTAGTGGCTTAAAACAGCACATCAATTATCTCACAGTATCTGCAAGTCAGGGGTCCAGACACAGATTAGCTGGGTCCTCTCCTCAAAGTCTCACAAGACAGGCATACATATATACACAGTTTAAAACCTAAAAACAGTGAGGTATCTCTTTAACCTGATAAAAGATATTTATCAAAACTTTAAAGCAAACTTTGTACACACTAATAATGAAAAATTAGAAGCATTCCCATTGAAGTTGGGTACAAGAAAATTCTGTCCATCTCCACTATTAATATTCAAGAAACCAATAAACCCTGATTAGTGTGGCTCAGTTGGTTGGACATTGTCCTGCAAAGCAAGGGGTCGCTAGTACAATTCCCAGTTGGGGTACATGCCTTGGTTGCAGGTTCAAGCCCAGATGGGGCATAAACTATAGGCAACAAATTGATGTTTCTGTCTCACATCAATGTTTCTCTCCCTCCCTTCCCTTTTCTCTAAAAATAAATAAATAAAATCTTTTTAAAAAAGAAATTAATAAAGTAAAAACTACACACTGGGATAATATTTCTACTATTTGGTATAATAACACTGCTTTATGGTCAGTAAGAAAAGAATTCTCATCTCTTTTAATTAATGTGAATTTTAGTTCTCTTCTGTAAAACTTGTAAATTTTTTTCTTCTATCATTATAAATGTTATGCATATAAATGTTTGCATATATTTCATTAATTGTAAAAACTTAAGTCAACACTGAAGATAAATAAATTTTCTCTTAAAAATAGCTAGTGTAATAATTAAGTTCCAAAAAATACCATTCTTGATAGATAATCTATAGTGATATTCCCAAGGCTCCTGACTTTTTCATGTTCTGCTCAATATTGGTATCAACATTTAATATTCAATAAATTAGATGAAGACGTGGAAATCATGCTGATCACATTTATGTATATTCAAAAGTTCATGGGGGACAGCTAATGTTAAATGAAGTAATAAGAATTTTTAAAATCTCTTCGTGGAATTTTGTGTCTAAATCATAACAACAAAAATAATATGATTTTAAAATGCTGTTAGGATTTGTAAAATAACCATTTTGTTAAAATAACCCAAGAAGATATAATCCCTAGGTTGAAAGCAGTTTATATGCAAAAGTTTTTAAATGAGCGGAACAGATGCTCAGTATTGTCCAATGAGAGCCTAGGGTTGAGAGGGACCTAGAGACTATACCACAAGTATGACCTCTCTGATTATGCTATGGATAGAAAGACAATATACTATTTTGACAGAATTGAAATATCAGTTCATTTTTACCACTTATAATAATTCAGCGCTATAATGAGACAATCCATCCCATCTTGGAAAACTCATAGGAGAAAGATAATTTTATCATTCAAGGGGGAAAAGTCCCTAAATATAACAGTCATTTGATCCAGATAATTAAATTATCAAAAGTAACTTATTAATGCTTGATTTTCTGACTAGCCAGTTTGCTTCACATAGTTAAACTGCTCCTAAAACAATATTTGAGAAAATTCTCTGGACAGCTAACTGAGAAATTATATTCCCTTAGTAGAGACCCAGGGAGCATTAGGATAAGGAAAGAAAGACCACTATGAGGACCAGAGGTTTGAAAAAGAAGTGCTTAGTTGAGCCAGTCAGAGACAGACAATTGCCCTATGATTTCACTTATATGTGGAATTTAATGAACAAGATAAACTAAAAAAGTAAAGACAGACTCAGTGATACAGAGAACAGACTGACAGCTGTCAGAGGGGAGGAGCTGGGGGGCTGGGTGAGAAGGGCAAAGGGATTAAGCAAAGAATTTTAGAAAGACTCCTGGACACAGACAACATTGTGATTGCCTGAGGGAAGGGGGTATAACAGGTTAAAGAGGGAATAAATGGTGGTGAAAGGAAACTTTACTTGGGGTGGAAAACACACAGTACAATATACAGATAATGTATTCTGGAATTGTATGCCTGAATCCTATATAATTTATTAACCAGTATCACTCCAATAAATTAAATTTAAAAAAAAACAAACTGAAAAATGAAAGTACTTAGTGTTTGATATTGCTAAATTCAGTTAATTTTGTAGCTGGGAAAAAAAGTCACAAATTGTAGACATTTTTTAAGTAGTCTCATAACTGATGTCAATCAAAAGAAATAAAAGAAGGTATATAAGGGAAGGAGGAGGTAGAAGAATGTTCTCCAATGGTCTTTAGATTTTCAAGAGCAGAATAGCTCATTCCCTTCTCACAAACCTAATGGCTCTTGCATGTTGTCTCTCAGATTACTTAGCAAGGAGGCCCAAGACTCAGCACTCGCAGTTAGCATCTCATAAATACAGTCATTTCAATGTTCTATTCTCTTCATAAAGCAAGGTGTCTAAGAAGAAAGAGTGCCATCATGCCTAAAGCAAGCAATCTACCACCCCTAATTCTCATCTCATTAGCCAAAATAATGATGTTGATTGTGTTACTTTTTATGATATTACAAGCTTTATTATTCCCATTTTATCATATAAAATCGAGGCAATGTACTGTACGGTCATATGCAGCATAACATTTCAGCTCATGAGGGACCACATAAACAATGGTGGTCCCATAAGATTATAATGGAGCTAAAAAAAATCCTATTGCCTAGTGACATAGAAGTCACTTTAACATAGTGCATTACTCACATTTTTATGGTGATGCTGGTGTAAACAAACCCACTGTGCTGCCAATTGTACAAAAGTATAACACATACTATTATGAACACTACATAATAGTTAATAATGATAATAAACAATTGTTACCAGTTTATGCATTTACTATACTATACTTTTATTGTTATCTTAGAGTATACTCTTTCTACTTATAAAAAAGTTTGCTGTAAAATATGCCATGTTATGCTAACAGTAGCCTTATATATCTCATGTTTACCACATACCTTGATTGCACCATTTTTCCTTTTATTTGATTTAATCACATGTTTTATATATTTCATGTAGATTAAGTGTACCATTTTTATAAAGTCTACAGTAGTGAACAGCAATGTCCTAGGCCTGCACATTTGCTCACCACTCACACAGTGACGCCCAGAGTAACTTCCAGGCCTGCAAGCTCCATTCATAGTAAATGCCCTATGCACAATAGGTGGATCATTTTTTCTTTTATACTCCAATTTTACTCTACCTACTCTATGCTGAGATACACAAATACCATTATGTTATAACTGCCTACAGTATTCAGTAAAGTACCTGCTGTACAGGTTTGTAGTCTAGGAGCAATAGGCTATACCATAGAGCCTTGGTGTGTACTAGGCTTTACTGTCTAAGTTTCTATAAGTAAATGTAATGATGTTCGTACAACCACAAAATAGCCTAACAACACATTTTTCAGAATGTATCCCTGTCAAATGGTTCATGTTTACCTCATTTTTAAAGTTATTGAGTAGATATTATAAATGCTCCAGTTTAGAAAATGACTAGGTTCTGAAGTCTGTTAGTTAATTTTGCCCTTTTCTGTGACCTGATTGGAAGATGGAGGCTTGATGGAGGCTTAAAGGAGGCTGACATCAAAGAGGAGAATGTTCTGGTATGTAGAAAGAAAAAAAATGCTTTTCTTAGGCTTGTCTTTACTATCTGGCATACTATACACAGAAACCATTCAAACACATAAAATCTCTTCAAAACACCAGTCTCCCTAGCCCAAGTGACTCTTGAAGGTATAAAAAATATGGTAATTCTAGAACAAAAATTAAAGACTTTAATGGAGAATAAAATACTCTAGTTTGTTACTCATGAGGTAAAGTGTAGATACACTGAGTAAAAATGTAATAAATCTATGTAATTTGTTCTGCCCTTGGAAGAATCGCCCTGTATTGCAAGTAGAAGATACCAAATCCTTAGACTCAGAGTCTTCACTATTTTTCATCAAAAACAAATATAGGTAAAGGACAACACAATGTGCTCACCCCCAAAATTATACATTTGTTTCTTGTTCATTGTATTGCTGATTGCACCAACATCAGAGTACTGTGGCAATGAGTCTGCTTTGGTCTCACAAACGACTAAAAGGAAAATCAAGAGAGCGAAGGCTGAGGGAGGAGGTGAACTGGCTATGTTAAGCTGGAGAGAGACAATGACAATGATAACACAGCCCCAGCACACTAAACACTGACTTTTTAAATAATGAAGGTCATTTAGAAACACTCTTCCTAACCCTAACAAGTGGTTACTGCTCACCTATATCTGCATTTAATAGCTCTGTGGGTAAAGGCCTTAAAAAGTAATGTCATAGCTTTTAGCATATTACACACCACACAGACTCTATCATCACATCACTACTTATTCAGGAGCATTCTGCTTCTAAAAAACACATTCCTGCAAGTTGCATATAAATTTGCTTTTGGAAAATAGCTGTACTTCAAATAGCATAAGGAACTTGCTTTTGTTATTTTTAATGGGGTGAATCTTTTGTTAGTGAAGTGAATGTTCCTATATACATACGCATATATATTTTTTGTTTTGTTTTGCATCTTTTTCAAGCCAATTGTTGTTTTCTAGAACATTGCCAAAGTGGAAAAGAAGACAGTGAAGAAGTAAGAAGATATGGATGCTAATTTCATTTCTATCACCAACTGCATTTGACTAATTATTTTACCTGGTGGGCCTCAGTTTTCCTAATTGTCAAATGATCATAAAGTCCTCTTGAGCTCCATAATTGTCAGCATTTATTGTACTGAAAAAAAAAAGTAAAAAAGAATTCTCTAACCTCTAGTGAGCTGCCATATAAAGTTGTGCTGTTGTTTACAACTAGGGGGCACCACTTGCATTGGAGACAATTTCCTAGCAGAAGATTCTATAGTGTCTTATGTCAGAATATCTTTTTCTCAATAGCCTTTAGGGCTAACAGTGAATCTGTCAATTTCCTTATGTTGTTATTATTAACAAACAGCAGGAAAGGTTTCATAAGCATGTACACAATGCCTGCAATTTCACAGAAAACTAACCTTTATAAAGATATTTTGGGGATACAAAAATTCAGTTGCCTATGACATGCATTCTATTTCATTGGAAGAGTTTAAAATGCATGAAATTGTGAAGATTGGATGACAGGTATATTTGCAGTGACCAGTGCCAACTGAATACTCAAGACTTTTCCCCAAATATTCTGGAATTCAGAATACCATGGAAGTTCTTTTACCACTCTTACAAGAGTGAAAATTCTCCCCTAAAAGTGATCAGAATCTTCCTGCCAAGTGGGGGTGGACTCAAAACAGATTAACTGACTTACAAAATAAATAAATGTGATATTTCTTTTACTTACATTTTTTTTGGTGTAAAAATCATACCTGTTAAATATATAAATAGTTCATACTTATTATTCCTAATAGTTCACATGGACACTTCCATTTCTTATATACATTCTTTGGTCACTGAGTGCCCAGAATAAAGGTGTGAGGCAACATGTCTCAAAATCTCTTTAGGAAGAAGAACTGCTCTTTCCTATGAGGCCGTCTACCACTAGTTTGAGAAAGGAAGATGTAAACACACTGTAAAGTTGGTTCATGAGAAACCTTCCTACTTTTGGCAGTTGTTACACTGGTCCCACGAAGGAGTGGAGGGAGGAATTTGTGCTGAATGGGTCCTTCCAGCCTCCATACAACTGGATTCTAAATGTCTGCTATGTGAATAAGTCCAATTAATTAAGGTGCCAACCAATGATGCATAAATCATAAACAGAAAAATATCCTTTCTATGTCCTCTGTTCCGCCATGTTGGAGGCCAGACTTTGCCCTTGAATAAGCACAAACACCTCATATCTAAATGACTCACTGTCAGATGCTGACTCTAAGTCTATTAGATTACCATCATGTCATCTTTGTTTTTGGCAGTGTTTGAGAGTACCTCTAACAGCTTTGTTTAAACACTGTTTTCATACCTAAAAGCTTGAATCTGTAAAACAAACACACAAACATTTATAGACATCTTTATATCACTTCAAATTGTTGTGATTAGTGTACACACTTTGAATATTATTACTTAAACAACCTCCAGCTGATGTTTAAAAAGTAACGCTTTGGAACAAGGCATTCTCCAAATGTCTATTAAGGATGCTGTTTATTTATATCAGTGCATAGAAAAGTACAGCTGTACAAAACATAAATCAATGTCAAAAGTAAAAGGCATTAAAATTCATAAGGTTCATTTTCCGACACCCAGAGCAAACTGTAGCTGAGAGTTTGTCACAGCCTTAACATCAGCAATAAAATTATATAACTGCTGATGTCACATTCTTTGAGGTACACTCAAAGGCATCTAAAATTTTATAGCTTAGTTTGGCTTATTTTAAAAATGAACATATATTACTCTTAATTTCATTTCTTATGATACCTAGAAGACCTGAATATAAAAACAGCATCAGAGGGGAAATAGCTTGCAGTCCACAGAGTTTTAAGCAACATGAAAAAAAGTATACATATGCATCCGTTTTGCTATTGATCCACAGGAATTAGTGTTGGTTTAATGCCTATTAAGGGAAACAGTGTTTTCTATAGCAGGATGAAGAAGGGTTATTGCTAAGTAAGGAAGAACTAAAAACAAGTCATGCAGATACTAATATTCATTCACAGCTTGGTAATTTTCTGCTCTGGCTTTCGTATTTTTAAAACTCTGGTCTGTTTGCCTCTGGTGATTTATAAGGTTTGATTCCTATTTAAGTATTTACCTGGTTTGAGAAGATACACTTTTGTCATATTATCTGTAAATCATATTTTCTATTAGATTCTAATTTTCTTGAAGATAAGGACCAGAGAGCGACAGCTGCATGTCCCCAAGAATCTGAGATAAACTTGTCTGATACATCTTTTCTTAGGCGGTGGAATGGTGACCCTGAGATGCGTCACTGTCAAAGTACAGGCTGAGGTGAATCAGCCCATTTTTCTGATCCAAGAAGTAATAGCCACCATTGCTTACACAGTTCTTACTGTGGGCCAGACCCTGTTCTAAGCAAGTTAGTCAAAGAAACTCATCTAACTCCTTCAGCAGTTCTACAAGTTAGGGATTATTATGATCCCCATTTTTCAAAGGAGGGAACTGAAGCACAGAGCTGTTGTCTCCCAGCCCAAGGCAGGCAGCTAATGCGTGGCACTGCCGGGGTCTGGGCAAACAGTGTGCTTCGACAGTTGGTCCTCCTAAGCACCACGTAATACTGCCTTTCTCAGAGATCAAAAGTGAACAACAATGCTGCAGGGGGTGGTATTTTGATCCCCAATGTCTTTCCTAAGAAAAATGTAGCCTACAGTCTGTAATCTAGTAAAAGGTGTATGTCTTTGCCCTAGAAATAACTTCAGAATAGTTTTTCCTTTGGAGGATGTATACATCATACCCACACCCACTCCTCCAGGGACTTTAGTAGTTTTATGAGACATCTTGTGTAAACATACACATACATACACTCTTGGAAAACTATATTTATGTGGTAAAAACTTAAATTATATGTGTGAAATCACCACTGCCACACAGGGAACCTAAATCCAAATGCCTTTCTTAATGACATAAGAGAGAAAATAGAGTTTTGGAGGAGAGAGAGGCGATTCACCCAGTCATTACATAATTAGCCAAAGCTAATTTCAGTTGTTTTTCATTTACCATATGTCATTCACAACCACCCATTTCTGCGTTTGTTAATGTAGCCAGAAACCCCCATTTTGTATTCTCCTTGCTCACGCCTTCATGGAAATGACAAAACGGAGAGCCTGCACAAAGCATGATACCCAGGGGCTGAGGCGCGTCCCCCGGCGGCATCGCGCACACGAGATGGATGTGAAGGTAACTCAGCTCCACCAGGACCCGCCTGCAGGACCAGTGTCTGACTCGGGCATCAGACACAACGTGTGGAATGCAGCCTCATCTGACTGAGAACAGCACTCTGAATACAAATGTGTTTAAAATGGCTGACTCTGTACAAGAGTAAATAAGAACCTTTCCAGCTTTTCATGTAGTCATAAAATCAGGAGGTCTCTCACCTCAAATAGAGAATTAGGTAGCTTTCTAGCTGAGAGAGGCAAAGTAGGGCTATGTCAGAAGGCGACTTTAGCAGCAAGGACCTTACCTTTTAATTTTTTTTTTTTTTTTAAAGAATAGCGCTCAGACTAAACTAATCCCCATGTGCATATATGCCTTAGGAAATAATTTTTATTAATAGCTGAATATTTTTACTTTCATCCACATGCACCCAAATGTTAGGGTTATGATATTTAGTTGCATGCATACATCACTATGTCAAAGAAAGAGGGGAAATCTAGCCTTAATAAAAAATGATTTATTAACTTCCCCACGTCCTGTAAATTTAATATGCTATGGGTTCTTGCTCTCGCTGCAGATTTCTTTTGGAAGTATATTTCTGAATATGAGCTCATAATGTTTCTGAATAATATATTGGTAAATACTAACAAAATGAAACATCTCTGATGCACATAATCCACAGACACACAACGGGGGTGACTACATGTCAGTTAGCCATAATATTTATTTTGAATCTCTTTTACTCTCGACCAAGTCTGTCATTTTCCTCAGGAAAAATAGCTGAAGCTGGTTTATATTGCTCTATAATGTTAAGCATTGATGTATTCATTTTCTGAACATAAAATAATACAACAATGATTTTCTTCGTCACTCTCCTAAATCATACTCACTGTTCTTAGTTGCAGGTTTTTTGTTGGTTCATTGTTTTTGGGTTTTTTTTTTTTTTTTTTTGCTGTTGTTTATTTGTTTATTTTGTTTATATGCAAACTAATTTTATTTAGTTTTTCTGATACTCATAATAGTAACAACTAAGTGTGATCTCTGTATAAACACAATTTTTCTTCTCTATAATTGCACATAAAAATCTATCCTACTTGGTAGCTGCAGAGAGTAGAATCACTATAAGTGCTGGCCTCGGGGAATCTATGCTTCCTACAAGATTTAAGGGAGAAATATTCAGAGGCCATGTTACTCAAACAAGACCCAACCATTTTTTGTTGTTAGTTTCTTTCCTTTTCTTTTCTGCAGAATATTACCTAAAGGTAGCTCTGAGCACTAAGGGATTGAGGTTTCTATTTAGTCAAAAGTGAACTAACAGGTTTTTTTCCTACCTGTAGGCATCCACTTGGGATTTCAGTTAGCTAAGCAGCTTTGGGTCTAGAATAAAACACTTAAGGAACCAGGGAAAATGCAGGCAGCAAAAAAATCTGCAGACTGTGGCATTTGTTTGTTTAGTTATAAAATACACTTTATTTTTTAGAACAATTTTAGATTTAGTTTAGAGAGTTTTCATATGTCCCCCACCCAGTTAGTTTCCTTGTGCTTCCTGTTTTACATAAATGTAAGAAAAATTGTGCATTATTATATTGTTTTGTTTTCCTCTTGTGCCTATGGGCTGGTTCCTACTGCACCCCAATAATTATTGTAGATAAAAAATAGGTATTTAATCTTTTAAATTGGGGAGTGGAAATCCATAGTATTGCCCTAATAACACCATTCCCATTTGGTTTAAGAGGCCAAGAAAGCCTCAAATTGGGAACATAGCCCAAGGGAAGCTGGCAGCTGGCCACAATGGATGGAATCCGACCCTCTGGGAAGGAAAAGAAGTCACGTAAAGGGTGGCACCTCTGCCATGAAACCAGCACACAGCCTTGGTCATTGTGTTAAATCTGGAACGGCTTCCAAGGGTCAAGGACAGGGCAGCAAAATGGAAAGAGCTGTTTAATGCTGTCAAATATGTAAACCTCTGATGTCTGGAGTAAAGGACTGGAGCTAAATAATCTTTAACGTGTTTTCTCAGCCATAATGTTATATGAGATAGAGGTTTTTAAAAAGTGCTTTACATGAAAGGAAAAAAAACTTTCATCGGTCTGGATCCCTGGTCCCATGCATTAACAAGACAAAGATTAAAAATATACAATTTGTTCTTAGCCATATTCATTTCAAGAGGATAAAGAAAAAAAACGGGCAAGTGTGAAGCATCTTTGAAGGCTTTTTGAAAACTGTCCTGGCTTATACGCGAGAGACATAAATTTAAACTTTTCTTTGCCTTTTCTTCCACCTTCCTAAAAACAGTAGCTCTGAGTAATATTAGCCTGAGGACATTCTGTGTCTCACTTGCTATTTCTCTATCTTCTTTTCCTATTAGGCTAATAAATAAATTCTGAAACTTTTGTTTCTGCCTCCCAAGACCCTGACTATGCAATAGGGAGCACTAGAAAAAGACCTAACTGACTAATTTAAAGTTACCCTGAGGATGTTTGTCTACTTATATTTTGTCCTTAGATTGGCTTTAGGAATCTGTAGTCTGTGCTTCCACAATATAGTTAGGGGCAGCAGAGGTACTATATGTATGATTTGTACTTGTACCTATTTTCTAATTCCATCTGTTTTTAATTTATTCTCTTGATAAAATTTTATCCTTTCTTTGCAGTCAGGCTTTTGCCTGATTTGATAGAGAGTCCCTTTGGCTTATGTTGAAATTGAAATGTATGATATCTCATTGTTTGCCTATATACCCAGATGTCCAGACACTGAGTTTACTTTTATAAATGAAATATTGAAAACAAACATAAAGCATTGGAGATGAAGTTGCAGAGAACACGATCAACATTACTACATCAGAAATGGTCAACACAAGACTGGAAGCTTCTATATCTCAGGTGGCAGATCTGTGGGCTTCTCTTAACAGATCTCTAGTAACATTTTTCTCATTGCATGAACTTTTCTCAGGCTCTAGACACCAAATCGTCAGTGTCATAAAGTAGCAAAGCAGTGTTGTATAGAAGAAAAAACATAGATCTGAGGGCTAGATCTGGATTTAATTCAGGTTCTGCCATTTACAAGCTTCTTGACTTTGGTTAATCATTTAACCTATGTGAACCTAACTTTCCTAACATGAATTTTAATATTTCCTTGTTGGAAACATGGTCAAGATGAAACTAAGCAACCCACTGAAGAGACCAGAGAAGGAGGCAATATCACAGGCTCTAGGGCTGCAGTGGTGAACAAGAAAGATGCTGTCCCCAACTTCATGGGTTTTATAGTCCAGTAGGGAGGGTTAGCCTATAAATGAGAAATTACAGTATACTCTGATAGATAGGTGGAAACATATAGGAGAGGAAAGTAACCCAGACCTGAGTGATTAGGAAAGTCTCCTGAATGAAGACAGTGATATCTAAGCTGTTAATTAAAAATGGGTTAATTAAAGTGAATACCCACATGTATGTAGAGAATCTAGCGCTTGTCTAGTGTATTATGAGTTCAATGAATTGCATTTCTCCCCCTTCTTCTCTTCTATGTCCTCTGAACCCTTCCAAGCAGATCCTACATAATGAGTTTCATTCATTGATTTAAATAATATTTAATGAGTCCTAGCTGGTGTGATTCAGGTGGTTAGAGTGCCTTCCCATACACCAAAGGCTTGTAGGTTCAATTCCTAGTCAGCACACATGCCTAGGTTGATGGTTCAATCCCCAGTCACGGCATGAAAGGCAACCAATCAATGTTTCTCCCCCCCGCCCCACCTTTTTCCTCTCTCTGTCTAAAAATAACTAAATAAAAAATAAATGTAAAAATATTTTTAAAAATATTTATTTAGTGAGTACCTGATACATGCTTAGTGTTAATGACTACCTCATGGCTATGAAAAAGGGAGAGGCTCTGTCCTTCAGCTGTTTACTGTCTAATGGAGTTAGCTCAATACAGAAACCCCCAGAGACCATTACTGTTCATTCTGGGACAGGTAAATAAGGTTTATCTATTAAGCTCTTTAGAAAGAACTTGAAGAGACCCAACATTGAGAAAGTCAATCCAGGAACCACCAGTGCTGGAACACTGTCCTTAATGCACTGACAACATGGATTTTGATCTATGCCTTTAAATTATTTCTTTTAATGAAAAAATGAAGCAAAAAAAAAAAGTCAGAAGACTTAAAAATCAGCAGTGTCCTAGACTTCAATGCTCTCTTGGAAAATGTGGGTAAAATTTAGCCATTTCTTGGAACCATACCCATTCTAGGGAGAAAGAAGTTAAAAAACAAAACCAAAGTGGTGTGTTTTTTAAAAAATTATTATCACAAAGTTTGTCTTTCATTTTGTATAGATACAGTCATAATAAAAAACGATTCTGCTTTTTTATTTTGGAAAAATACCTATTCTGATTTCCTAGGCATATTAATTTGCTGCAATTCAGAGCAAAAGCTAATTCTTGTTTTGGGGAATTAATTGAGCTGAAAGCTGGATTCATGACAGCCCATCCCTTCAGTGGCCAGCACAGAAGCTGAGGACAGACGGCCATTTCAACTTTACTAGCTTGACATCCTGAATAATCAATGCACGTCAGCCACAAAGACTGCCTGCCTGTGCTCATGCCCATTTGCAAGTTGGCTGAGTGCCCACTCACAAATTGGGATGCCAATTCCACTAGGGCACACAAGTGTCAACAAAAGATCATTTCAAACAAGAAGCCTGCTCAGTTTTGCAAGAGCCATCATTTTGTTAGGGGGAAAAAAAAAGAAAAGAAAAGGTTTAGGGTGGTTAATCCCATATTGCTGACAAATAGCTATTTACATCCCATCATACATTCAGCCTCAAGGGATGTTTTATTTAATAACTTAATGCAATCTTTTCTATCCTTTAAATTTGACTTTCAATCTGCATTTTAAATAAGGCGAAGAAGAGACGGTATGTCAATCCTGAAAGTCGCTGGATAAGTCCATTTTCTTCATTCCCATTACATGCATCAGAGATGGGAAGAGTAAGCAAAGTATTATCATGTGCATAATGTCTCTAGACACTAATTAGAATGGTGAATAGGGCACCTAACAAAATGCAAATACATTCTTTAATATTCAATTAATTCAACAAATACTGTTTAAGCGCCAAGCACCCAGTAGGGATTGGCCTCACTGCCTGAAATCTCTTCTCTTCCAGTGGAGCTGGCATACTTTCCGTCATAGTCATCAATCTTACTAAAAACTGGTTCCCATATTATTAACTCCATGGTCAAAATTCTCTTCAGGCTTGTCACTGACCACCAAATAATTTCAAATATTTACATGGAAGCTGAGACTCTCATATTCTAACGTCTAAAAACATAAGTGTTTTTATTCTCATAAATTCTTATAGATCTTTTTAAAGTTTAAGTTGATGATCTCAAAATGTTCCCCATCTATGCCTTGGACCTCATTGAATCTATAACATCTTCCTCTGTTCCCACCGTCTCTAAATGTTGAAATTCTCTTCATCTCGGTAAAGATTAAATGTCCCCTGAGACAAATAATTTTTTTCAGGTTCGAGTATGTGACAGCACAAAACAGATGATTTTCAAAAATCACCTCATTTAATCCTCAATTCAAACTTGAAAAGAAGATATTATTATCACCGATTGTCATGTGTGTAACCAAGTTGAGAGACACTGAGCACTAGCAAGGCGCCTGGCTGGTTATGGGCAATGCCAAACCTGATCTCAGGCTCTCCAAGCTCTCATCCTCCACTCCAGGCTTCCCTCTTCCCTTTGTGGGGGACCTTCCCTTGCTTCATCCCCCCACAGCATGCCCTTCTTCTAAATGTTTATGACACTCAATCCATGCCATTCTGGGGATCAATTGTTTTAACTTGCATTATTCAAAAATTTCCTAAGGATCTACTGAGCAATTTGCTAATTTTAATGGAAATTGAGGATGGTAATAATGAGGAAAAAAGGAGGCAGGGAAGGAAGAGCAGAACAGCAAGCTTTTTCTCATTCCAATACATATGTTAGAACCATACAGGGCACTTTAATAGATGTCACCTTGAATCATTATGACAAATCTCAAAGGAAGGTATTATTATTTCCAAAATATAGATGAGGAAACTGAGGCTCAAAAAGGTTAAATGACTCTCCTAAGGTTGTAATTCAATTAGTTATTAGGTAAAGATTCAAACCTACTCATTCTTTCACTCAGCAAAATATCTGAGTCCCTGCTATGTACCAGACACTGCTCTAAGTGCACCATATCCATAATTGAACAAAATAAACAGAAACCCATGCCCAGGAGGAACATGCATGCTAGTGAGGAGTGACAGGCAGTAAACAACAAGTTTAATTAAAAACTGCACATACAGTATGTTAGAAGATGAAGTGGAGAATGAAAATCGAGCAGAGTAAGGGAAATCAGAATTACCAAAGGTGGGGTTTGGGTTTGCGATTGTAAGCAGCATGGTCAGTGCAGGTTTCACTGAGAAGGTGAAGTCGGAGAAAAGATATGAGGAACTAAGTGGATAAAGGGGAAGGTCATTCAAAGCAGAAGGAAGAGTCACTATGAAGGCCCAAGGTAGAAACATCATACCTAAAGGTAAAATGGATAAAAATGGTACAACCTAAAAAATTTTTTATTTGCAAAGAGAAAATGTTTCTTTCAGATCCAAACAATAAAAAAAGTAAACAAAAAAATAAATCCTTTCTAAAGTGGCAGATAGCATTGAGAGCTGTGTGTCAAGCACTATTATAAATGATTCACATTTACTGGATAAGAGAAAAAAGTTTTACAGTTGTGCATATGGAAAAATAATACAATAATTTCCAAATAATAATACAAGAATAAACTCTGTTTTGTACACTCACAACTGTAAACTTACCTTTGTCTGACCCTATATTTATACTACTGCCCATAAGAAACAATGAGGTAGATGCTATTATTATTCCCACCTTTGGAATGAGGTAGATATGGTAAAAAATTGGTTAGGTATATTGCTCATGGTCATGCAGGTTTTAAGAGCTGGAACTACGTGTGATCCAAGGCAATCTGGCGGCAGAGTTCTTGGAGTTCATTAGTTTTCACTGCTAAAGAGTATTTCATTTTATGAATATCTCGCAATATATTTATTTTTTTTCTTTGATGGGTATTTTGAATGTTTACAGCTTTGCTATTATTATCAATAATGCCATCATGCCATTTCTTATATTTGTATGGCATTATATGTGAGAGTTTCTCTGGTTTTTGTGCTTTTGACTAGAGCTGTTGTTGGGTCCCAGAGTATGTGCCAAAGAAGCTGTGTATAGTTCTTTCCAATGTGGACAGGGAAAGAAGCACACTTCACTTCATTCTTCATTCTTTCTCAGAAACACACAGTATAATTTGGATTTTATTATTGTTTGAGATAATTCATAAATCTCCTATTAAATATTTTATATTTTTCTAAAATTATTTTTGATCATTGCATTTAGTTTTTTGCTGTTACAAAATTATTTAATTCTATTTTGATGAGAATTTACTGATCACCATTTCTTGCTGTAATATAAATTTAAACTGTGAATATATTTCAAGGAACTAAATGAAATAAGTAAAAGAGACACATATATAATTAAAAATATTATAGTCTCTCCATACAATTAAATATTTTGCACTGCCAGAATCATATTTTCAAAACATCATTTAATAAAAAAATAGTTCTGATAGAGTGTGATAAATTATAAATTATGTATATATTTATAACAATTATAATTATATAATATATACATATTATACAAAATATATATTTCACATTGTATAGTTATATATTTATATTGAATGTAATTTATATAATGAATGATACACATATAAACACATATATGTATATTTTATCTACATAAATTTTTACAACTTTGTTATCTTACATTTTAAAAGTCCATCTGTATCTACATATAAATATCTATATCTATAGGAGTAAATTTAAAGATGTAGCAGATTGATTTTAAAAAGAACCTCAATTTTCCACCCTTTTTTAGGGGGGAGATTCTACTACTAAGACGTAAAGTTTATTTTCCTACTCTTTTGCATGTGCTTTGACTTACAAGATTCAGCAGAATTGACAATGTGCCAAGGACAAGCCTACCAGGCTAGGCCCCAAGAGTCCTAGGACATTTCTTGTTTCTCTCTTGGAATGCTACTTCTGACAGGAGAACAATAAGCTGGGATAGCCTGCTGGGGCACAAAAGACCATGTAGAAGAGACAAGTCATCCGAACTGAGGCCATCCTAGACGAGCCAGACTCCAGGCAGCCCCCAGCTTGCCCTAGTTGACCCCAGCTGCCCCCTCAGCTAATGACAGTTGCAAAAAATGAGCCCAACTGAGATCAGTCATGCCTAGTTCAGATCAAAAATACTGTCCAGTTGACTTGTAAACCCAGAAGCATTAATAAATTATTGCTTTTTTAAGTGATTGAATTTTGAGATTTTTAGCAATACATAATACAGGAGTTTCTTTGTTGGAATTAAGATGATTTTTGTGTCATATAGTTCTTTTTCATTTGTTTATATTTTTATCAATGAGTATTTATTATTTTTTTTTGAGAAAAATGTAACAAAATTCTACAAAAATATATCTTAGGTGACTTGTCTCCATTCCTTCTAGAACTTGAAAGAAAGACATAACTGTGAACTACAGTGAGTAAAAGCTCAAAATCAGCATATGAATAACAGTATCTGCAAGAGAATGCAGAACAAGGACATTGACTAGGACTCCAGACCAAGGTGTTGACAGATATGTTTTATATCATTTTGTCATTATGGCCAGTAACTTCTAGAAGGAAGGAAAGAAAGGAAGGAAGGAAGGAAGGAAGGAAGGAAGGAAGGAAGGAAGGAAGGAAGGAAGGAAGGAAGGAAGGAAGGAATAGGGAAAATATAAACTCAAATCATTACAGAACCAAGAATGCATTTGAGTCCGGAGAAGGGTGAAAAAAATCCCTTGGTTATTACCTTTCCAACTTTATAAAGTCCTTCCCAACAGATGTCCAACTATCCTTTTTGTCTTCTTGTTATGGAGTGAATATTCGTGTCTCCTCAAAATTCATATGGACTTTATAGACATATGACAAAAAGCTCAATGTCACTAATCTTCAGAGAGATGTTAATTAAAACCACAACAATATCACCTCACACATGTGAGAATGTCTATCATCAATAAATCAAGAAATAACAAGCGCTGGAGAGGATGTGAGGAAAGGAAACACTCCTGCACCCTTGGTAGGAATGCAGACTGGTGCAGCCACCGTGGAAAACAGATGGCGTTTTCTCAAAAAATTGAAAATGAAACTGCCTTCTGATCCAGACATCCCACTTCTGGGAATGTATTTGAAGAAACCTAAAACACTAATTCAAAAGAATATATGCACCCCCATTTCATTGCTTTGTTATTTACAATAGCCAAGATCTGGGAACAGCCCAAGTGCCTATCAGTAGATAAAGAAGCTGTGGTACATTTACACATGGAATACTCTGTTGTTATGAAAAAGAAGGACCTCTTAGCTTTTGCTACAGCATGTATGGACCTGGAGATTATTGTGCTAAGTGAAATAAGCCAGTAAGAGAGAGGCAAATACCACATAATTTCACTTATATGTGGAATGTAATAAACTAAATAAACTGATGAATGAAATAGAAACGGAAGCATGGATACATGAAACAGACTGACAGGGGAGATGGGGGTTCGTGGGCTGGATGAAAGAAAAGGAAGTATTAAGCAAAAAAACCTGTATGTTTATAGATATGTATATATGTATACATACATACATACATGAATATATGTGTGTTTATATGTATACATATATACACATATGTGTGTATACACACATACATATACACACATATATATACATACACACATATATATGTATAGTCTGTCCAAAAGATATCCAGCCATGTAATAGACATTTATTGAAGAAGATACAAATACAAGAAACATTGTACGTAGGACAATGATGACTCGGTCCCCTTCAAAGTTGGCACCTTGGGACCTCACACAGTTCTCCCAGTCGCCATCAGCTGCCCCATCATATATCCCTAAATCTCATAGACAGTCTGAAATCTCATCCCTCTCAAAGCTGATTTTACTTTTGGGAAAAGTCACAAGTCACAGGGCACCGAATCTTGACTGTAGGGGACATGAGTCACCTGGGTGATTTTATGTTTCACTAAAAACTTCTACACAAGACATGATGCATGAGTGGGTGCATTGTCATGATGAAGCTGCCAATCACCAGCTGGCCATAGCTGCAGCCTTCTGAATCATTCTAATAGTTTCCATGCAGGAATGTTGAAGTTTAACACAAAATTTGATGCAGATTCATTGTTCTACTTGCTCAGTCATTTTGAATGGAACAGCCACACAGTACACATGCTCACTCAATGGCATCTACTGCCGCCACTGGCTAGTACAGTGAAGTCTTCATTGTTCATGCATGAACATTCCAGACCACTCTCCTTGCCTGCCAGGTTACGTAGATGTCACACAACCTACTCTCATTAATTTCAATGGCTGGATTTTTCCAGACAGTCCAGAAAAATACATATATCATAGACACAGACAACAAACACTGTGGTGGTAACCAGAGGGAAAGGAGGGCACGAAGATAGGTGGAGGTGAGCAAAGTGGATATAAATTGGGAGAGAAAGAGATTTTACTTGGGGCAATGGTACATGATACCAGTGTGCAGATGATGTACTGTTGAGTTGTATGCTTGAAACCCGCATGGCTTTGTGAACTAATGTCACCCCAATAAATTTTTTAAAATATTTTAAAAATTTCATATGGCTTTTGGAGGGTGATTAGCCATGAGGGTGGATTAGTGCCCTTATAGGAAAAGACAGTAGAGAGATGACTGCTCTCTTTACCATGTGAGGGTACAAGAAATGATCACTTGCAACCCAGAAGAGGGTTTTTACCAGAACCCAACCATGCTGGCACTTTGACCTTGGACTTATAGACTCTAGAACTGGCAGAAATAGATGTGTATGAGCTACCCAGTCTATAGTATTGTGTTATAGCAGCCTGAATTAAGACACTTCTTCCTTCTCTCCTATCCCACCTCTCTCCCAGGCTCCCCATTGCAGCCTGCCACTGTACCATGTGTTTAACACTGTTTCTATTTTATGCTATTGGCCGTTGAATTCAAACCAGGAAATCTATTAATTCCATATCTTCACATTTTTTTATAATAAGTGGAATTTGCAGGAAGCAGCTTTCTTTTGCTACTATTGTTTCCCACTCATAGCATACTTCTGTAGCAATATTATTGAAGAACCCCACCACACTTGGAGAGAGGATAAGGCAGGGAAAGGGGAATAAAAAAGGCAGAGGATTGAGTACTGCCTCTCTTGTAGGAATGGTCAATGTGGTCAGGAGAGATGGGCACCACATCCTGCCATGCCTGCAAAAGGAAAGCCTGGGACATATTCTTTCCTGTTTATGGGTGAGACTAAATATTTTTTATTTATTTCTCATTGTTGAACCTACAGGCAACATTGTGAAATGGGCAAATACTCTCTAAGTGAATCATTGTTTACATTATTGATGTCCAAAAAAAAGCTGATCTAGTCTCAGAGTAGAGGGAATCCATATTCACAAGATACACAGCAAATAATACGCCAATTCTGCTTTTTCAGCTTATTTTTTTTAGCTCTTTTATCATTTTCTCTTTTCTAATGTAGTTATGATAGTAATAGTAGTGTGTAACTACTTGTCATTATATCAGATGCTATTTAAAGTCAAATATAACCACTGTGTAAGTCTCAGATTCTTATGAGAAGAAAAAAGGAAGCAGAATGTATACGGACAGAAGAAGAAAATCTAGAAAGACTTCTGCTACTGTAACAAGTAACCTCTAGTGATAACTGATGCAAAAGAAAACTTGAGATTTCCAGTTCCAGATCATGCCTTAGAAAGATCTTGTATTCATCTCCTTCTATGGACACACCAATTTATAGCTACATATGGAACTATTTCCTCCGAATAAAACCCCAAAACTAAGTGAGTGACTCCTACACATGGGTAAACAAGAAAAAGTCCGCATTAAAACAGATAGAAAAGGCTGAGACACAGTCTTACCATAAAGCCCATCCCAGGTGCAACAATCCACAATCAGGAAGGAACTCAAAACCCCAAGCTTCTCTCTGAAAAGCAAAGGATTTAAATCCTACATCAAGCACCCCAACTTATAAGATCTTCACTGAGAAATGAGACCCCACAACATCTCACTTTGAAAGCCAATGGATCTTGGATCCATGAAACCCACAAGGCTATAAGCAAACTGAGAACTGAGGAATGGTTCTTAAAGACCTGTGCAGACTCATCTGGTTATACCCCAGGGCCCAGCCCAGCGTAGAGACAGCTGATTAAAAAGTGCCTAGTCTTTCTGTGAAAGAGACCTTCGCATATCTTAAAGCCTTAGTCTTAGGATCCGGCATCTAACTTAACACACACCTAGAGGCTTCTGAAATACTTCTCCAAGGGCAGAGGCTTGAAGGTGCCATCTCTGAGTTCTTCTCTGCCTTATTACAGGTCACTGGTATCTCTGCAAGGAGCTTGCACACATGTCTGGTGCCCCATTTTTTGGCCGCAGCCCAGAGGACACACAAGACCTCATAACTGCTGCCATTGCATATGTGAAGTCTAAATAAGCATGAAACAAAAATGTTGTGCTAATGATAATTTAAAAAGGTAGGAAAATAGAATACCTGGAAATGATTGGCAGATGACATGAATTAAGAACTGAAAGGAATGCCCTCACCAAGTGGCTCAGTTGGTTAAAGCATCATCCTGTGCACCAGAAAGTTTGTGGGTTCATTGTCCAGTCAGGGCACATGCTTAAGTTGAGGGGTCAGTCCCCAGTTGGGTGCCATTCAGGAGGCAACTGATAGATGTTTCTCTCTCACATCAATGTTTCCCTTCTCCTCTCTCCTCCCCTCCCCCTCCCCTCCCTCCCCTCCCCTCCCCTCCCCTCCCTCCCCCCCCTCCCTCCCTCCCCTCCTCCCCTCCCCTCCTCCCCTTCCTTCCTCCCCTTGCCCCTCCTCTCCTCTCCTCTCCTCTCTTCTCTTCTTTTCCTCTCCTGTCTCTTCGTCTTTCCCTTCTTCTTATTCTCCCCTTTATCTCCCTTCTCCTCCTCCTCCTCCTCCTCCTTCTTTCTTCTCTCTAACTTTTTCCCTTCCTCTAAAATAAAAAAAAAAAAAAATCCTCAGGTGAGAATTAGAAGGAATAAAAAGAACTGAAAGGAACTAATCAATGCTGACAATTTCACCCTTTTTAGGGCTATTCGATGGGATGGGAAATTCCTAAGAATTTCTAGATTCTCTAAGCATGTGGACAAGCTAAACAAATGCAAGATCCAATTCCATTGGCAAAATGGGGAGTTGAGTGACACGGACTTAGGAGTTTATTATGCTATTCTCTCCACTCTTGTGTTTTTGAAAACATTCACAATGTGTAAATAAAAAATAAATTCCAGATCAATAGTAGTCACCAACAACAAAGAAAGAATGTTAATTTCAAAATGGGACATCCGATAGTCAGATGCACACTGCAAATCCCCTCTGAAGTTGCAATTTATACTTAGAATAATATACAAGGACTAACATAAAAGAAGCCCTCATTTTACGGTCATTTCAGTAGACTCACTTCTGTGATAGGATAGTTTTGCCTCTTTTTTCTAGATAACTTGATAGGTTTCCATATGAAATCCTGCTTTCCAGAAACTTTTCTCATCATCTGAACTTGAAAATCTAGACTGCACTCAGGGTTTCGAGCATAAGGGGAACTATGGTTCAGCATTTGACTCACAGGATGTCCACAAGTGGCCCTTGAGTGGAACATGTAGGAGATAAAACTATAGAAAGAGCACTTCATTTCCAAGAGTGCTTAGAGTTTCTTTTATATAGTTTTGGACAGTTTCTGAAAATATATTCATATTTTTTCATAAAGAAATATTCTGAACATTACGGGTTTTCAGATGAGCTATCTGTGGAATTCATCTC
This sequence comes from Pteronotus mesoamericanus, assembly GCF_021234165.1. NCBI lineage: Eukaryota > Metazoa > Chordata > Mammalia > Chiroptera > Mormoopidae > Pteronotus > Pteronotus mesoamericanus. The sequence goes on from NW_026555170.1 coordinate 3,684,768, forward strand.
AGCCTTTTGAAAACCATGAGGGCAGCCTGCTTCCTCATCTTAATTTGTGCTCTTTCCTGTGGCTATATATACAGAATATAATTCATTTGTGTTTAGCTATGTGGATGCAGAGTGATAAAGAAAGAATTGTTACATAGCTAGATATAATTTTGCATCCACTACGTCAATAGGCTAGACATTTCTGATTGCTGGCCCATTCATTGCCCCTCACACTATGTATTATCTGAATGAGAAGCTCCCCTTTGCTTTAAACTCTAAAAAAACAAGAAAAAACAAAAACAAAAAACAAAAAAAGAAAGAAAGAAAAAGAGGGGCTAGCAAGACCAAAAGAAATATTAATTTTCTTTTGTTTCAAGTCTCTTTAGGTGTGTATTGATTGGAAACCAACTCAGAAATATAATTAGAAATACAAATTCTCTTTCCCTTAGGTTAACAATTGTTTTTCTTAGATTTTCTTATGCTGAAACTATAAACACTAGAGAAGGCCGGAACTCTCAGGTGTTCTTTAATTTGTTCTGGAGTAATTACTATCCAAATATCAGAAATAATAACCACTTACTGTGTGTGGCAGCAACTTGCCCCTGAGGCAGCCAGCGAAGTAACTGATGAGAAGAGGGGCAGGGCGTCCGGAACCCTACAGACATCATGACATCACAGCCACCACCACCGGCTCCCCTAGTTATTCACCAGTATTTTCTCAGGAAATCTACCTGAAGAATGCCGAATTGGGCACTTGAGATGATTTCTCTTTATCAATTCCAATAAGTTGTTTTGTTTCTTTGAAAACGCAATTCTGTTTTACTCAGAACTCTGAATTGAAAAAAAGGAAAAAACTTGGTGAAATAAGCCCAAACAGATACCCAAACTCAAAAGAAAATATAAAAAGGCATTTTGCTTCATTTGGGAGATACTTTAACTACAGTAGGGTAAATACTATGTGTTTATGTTCAAAGGTGAAATATTCCATTCATCACCGCCTACGTGTTCAGAAAAAGTAAAGCAATGAACATATTTGTCTGATGAGACAAGACGGCAAGAGGCAAGGGTGGTCAGAGAAGGGAGGGTCTCTGGTCGCTGCCCCTGGGAACCTGCGAAAGGCCTGGAAGCACGGTGTCACCACAGGCAGTGGACCTTCGCACCCCGCCCCCACTCGCCATAAACGCGCTCACACACTACCCAGAGCAGTCAGGCTGAGGGACCAGAAAAAGGTAATCCGGTTCCAAGTACAAATTGTACTCATTTATTTAATCCAGCAAAGCCAATCAGACTGTACTATGTATTTAGTAAAACTCTGTTTTATTTCCAGATGCACATGTGTTCCTTGGCATAGAGTCAACATGATGTCAGATCACAGAGGGTTCCCGTCTGGTGATCTCTTCTTACTTGCAGTGAACAGTAAATACTTAAGACTTACAACGGCAAGTACAAAGAGGAGGAAAGGAGTTGGCTCAGAAGACTCTAACATTTCCTGGGCTTGAATCATAACTCCAGGACATCTTAGATTTGGGCGATTTACCTAAGATCTCTGGGTCTCAGCGTCCTCATCTGTACAATAGGGAGAATACCATGAATGTACCATGTAGGGTGGCTGTGTGGGTTAAACAAACTACCACATAAAAAGCCCTTAGAATAGGACCTGACTTAGTGAAATTTGATAAACATCGATTATTGTGATTGTGAACACTACTCACCACTTTTCTCTAGCTTCTTCTTTTCAGCTCTCAAATTAGGGAAGTAAAATGCAAAAGGGTCTCTTTCGCCAGCAAAGATGAATTTCACAAACTGAAACATCTGAGTGGCTATCACGGTTCTCCGGGATTAGAGGTGGAGAAAAGGAGCCCGGGAAATAATAGAGACTTGAAAAAGCACAAAGAAAGCCTCAGGGAGCAAGGAAGCCTGAGGCAGAGAGGAAGAAACATCGTAAACACCAGCAAAAATTAGAAAAGAATATAAGGAGAGAAACAACTCCCAAAACAGGAGCAACATACAAGGAAACCTCAGCCTTCCACACAACACTGAATCTAATGTTAGGTAGTCATCATTACTGTTGCTCGTTTATTTTCAAGACAATTTTTTTTTCTTTTGGTGTGAGTGAGGATGGAGAAGCAGTGAAGTAAAGATATTATCTTTTGTTTTTTCTTACCCTATTGAGTTTCATATGTGAAAATCTGTACCTCAATTATATTTCTTTAAAAAAATGGCCACTAAAAAATATCCCCAAATCTGAAGGGTGTTTGCAGGAGGCATCTGGATAAGGCAACAGAAAAAACAGCACAGGAGATTGCAAAGCTGGAAGTCCTCTCTTATTAAGCCATCACTTATAAAATAATGGAAACTGGGCTCAGGTAGCTCTGTTCCTACCAGTTATTTACTAGATAGCAGTAAGGCAAAGATTATTTTCAGCAACTAGATTTTTGCCTTGTCAGATAATATTCAAAACAGCCTATTATCATTTGCTTCTCTTCAGTGTTAAAAAACAACCAACAATATTCACATTCTTCTAAAATAATTACCAAAAGTATTTCACAGAACATCTGGAATTCTGGGAAAGATGTTGAAGTGAACTATAAACTCAGAAACTTTCTTAACCTGAATTGTGCCTCCCCACTTCTGTAATTACCATTTAAAACATTGATTTTTCCACCACACATGGCATTTCTTCTTAAAAGAAGAGGTAGAACACCTTTTGCAAGTGTCTTCTACGTGTTCTGAAACCCCAGGCCTTTTCACATGCAGCCAGAGAAATTCTCATGATCTTTCTCAAGGCACTAGACACTTCCTGTGTTGATTGACCTAGCAATTTTCCTGGGAGTGATAGGCTGTTCTCTACAGTTCATTTGTAGCTTCTCCATAGTTAAATTAATACTAACTACAAACTTGACAGTTTCTGGAAATGGTATATTATCTTTTCTCCACCATGTCCTCAATATGCTTGAGAATCCCACACACGAGGAAGAATTATATAAGAGGATCAGGACTGTAGCTTCAGAAAGTATGCATTCAATTGTCTGAATTATGCCCTAATTTTCTTCCTCTCCTAATATTCTATAAATATAACATACCTATGAAATCAACTTTTTTAAAAAATTCAATTAAAAAGACTCATGAGAGGAATGTCTTGAATTTGTGTAGTTAAATAAAACATTTCTTTTTAGCCTCCCACATTCTATCATCACAAAAATTATTTAATCAAAATAAAACTTTACATCACCAACTCCTTCAGCAAATAAACTACTTTTAGATCCCAAAATTGGCTTATATTATCTATTTTTAAAAATACTTTTGACATGATAAAAACTCTCTCTCAAAGCAGCAGAGGCAAATTCACCATTGACTGAGGAGTAAACAGTTCATTATTCTTTCTTAAAACTTGATCTTCTATAAGTAAATGATAATTACATCAAAATTTTAAAGAATTTTCCTTGGAAACTAACAATAATAATGCAAAATCTCTCTTTTTCCAGTTATCTCTGTGTTCATTAAGTGTACTTATGAAATGGTGTAGACTGAGGGGCCCCCAAAGCTTCCATAGCCCTTGGTTGGGAGGTGCGGGGAATGGATGATATGGTTTAAGATACTTTTTATAACAAAAGCAAGATAATGGCTGTGCTACCACCTTAGGACAAGGTTTGCATGACTTTCAAGATACATCCTGACTCGTGATTTAGCCAGGGGAGGTCCCCCCGAATCATTGAGTCACTCTTTCCCTGACTGCAGATGGCAGCTGAATAAATGGAATAAATACAGGAGAACTGGCACATGTAGCTCATGTGGGGAGAGTCAGAGATGAGCTGAGGCTCCTGCATCAGGGTCTAAACTAAGGGTGGGCAGCCATGAGGAATTTTGCCATGTGGTTTGAAAGGGTGTAGAAAGGCCCCCTCCATCCTGCCGTGAAGTCTGGTGCATAAGGAAGTACTACTGGGTTTTGGATTAAGAGCTGGAAGAAGGAAGAAGGGAACCACTGAGAAATCTGCCTTGGTAACATGGTGACATGGATAATGGTGCTGGGAATTGTGGGAAACTGTCCAGCCAGGCACAGATTAATGGGAGATGCCTGAGATGCTGAACTGTGACCAGGAGTGCTGAGCTGTGGACTTCTGTTTTTCTAATAGATGGTACCTCTGACTGGCATATTCTGAAACTGGCCTGATTTAGAAAAGGGAGGCAGGACTGTGGGGGTGGGGAGGGTTTTAAAGGGAGTGGGATTTACAGCAGAATTCTGCCATTATTCTAAATCTGGCATAACTTTTAAATGAACAATACCTCTCTTTTTCATCAAACTCTGGCATTGGGAGTCACGCTTCTTGGTGATGGGCAATTGGAGCCCACAGCTGTTCCAGAACCATGTAGGCTGGGGATTCTCCATTACTTACTGTGTCCCAGTACTGTAGGAGGTAGAGGCTACAAAAATGATTCAGTTTTTGTCAATCATAAGTATAGAGATAGAAAGAAGATCAGCCATCATTATGTGGTTTTACTAATTCTCTGCAAGGGAGACATGTGGGGAATTATAGAAGTGAACGCTCAGTTCAGTCTTAGGAAGAGGTGGGAGTTATTCAGTCAGCAATGATTTAGCACTTAATGATCTTTGGCTATCTTGGCATCACATGTAGGAGGGAATCCAAAGGTTTAAGGATATAGGAATGTTCAACCAGATTTATTACATGCAAACTGCACACTCATATCTCAAACACATTAGACAAGAGAACGCAGAAGACACCCTTTACTAAGACATCGAAAAACACATTAGAAAAGAGAGCATCTGCAAGCTTGAAAACTCCATGGTGGTTCTCCTTTATAGGACAGGTGTGATCGTGCAGGCAGGGGAAACTCTGGTTAATAAAGAAGGCAACCTAATTATAGTCATGTTTGGGGATATACATCTGTGGAAATGTGTAATACAGAATGTAAATAGTAAGAATAGAAAGAAACTAGATAATAAGTTAAGATTGTAATGCAAGTGAAAACTCATAAAAAACTAAAGTAAAGCAGAAGTGAGGATGGAAAATAAGAAATGGGTAGAAAAATATTTATGCTTAAACTTCCATCTAACATAAGGTACGAGGGAGAATGAGGAGTCCAAGCTACTCCCAGTTTCACTGTTTTCATTGGATGATGATGGGAATTATGGTATGACTCAGGATGAGTTGAAATACAGGAAGCAGAGTGTTTTCTAAGGAGTATAATAAATTTGTTTTGGTAATGTTGGACTTAAGAATCCAGATAAAAATAGACAACTGTGTATGTAGATCTGAACCACAAGAGAGAAATCTGAGCTCAAAACAGTTTTAAGCATCATTAATGTGCAGATGGAAGCCTTAGACATATTTGAGACAATTTGGTCAGATTGTGTCAAAAGAAGAAAAAAGAGACCAGAACTCAGGAAACCAACATTTAACTGGTGAGTGGGGGAAGAAAAACCCAGAAACATAGAGAAAGAACAACAAAAAATTTAAGAGGTGAGACAAGATGATGTATACTAGTCCCCTGCCTTGTCCAGGGAGGATAGGTTCAAGAACCCCAGAGGATGCCTCAAACTGCTAATAGTAATGAACTTTCAGCTTTTCACTTAAAGAAGCCCTTTATAGCTTCTCTTTGGCATAACTGAATTGCCACCCTCAGTACTCTTGCGCTTTGGGGACATTAATAAATAAAATAAGGGTTACATGAACACAAGCACTGTAACACCATGACAGTCGATCTGATGACCAAGACAGCTACTGAGTGAGGAGTGGGCAGCACATACAGCGTGGACGCACTCAATGGAGGGATGATTCACGTTCTGGGTGGGACAGAGCAGGACTCTGGGAGGTTTCATCACACTACTCACAATGGTGCAAAATGTGACCCTTAGGTAGTGTTTATTTTTGGAATTATCTATTTAATATTTTTGGACCACAGTTGACCACAGGTAACCAACACCATGAATAATGAAACCAAGGATAAGGTGGGCCTACTGTATCCTTGTAAGGATATTGATGACTTTACCAGTCACAGAGTAGTGTGAGCCGAAGATGTATTTCAGTGGGTGAGAAATGACTTGGAGGTGAGGTGGTGAAGATGCTGTGGCAGACACTCTTTGGCCACATTGAAATAATCCTTAACTCCTTTTTCCTTTAACTATCTCTACGCTATAAGCTGTAACACCAAACACTCACTCTCTGCGTCTCCTTTGCATATAAAGATCACAATTAAGGAGCAATGAATTCTAATGGGAAATCTGCTGTGGGTCTTCTGGGAAAGGTATTTTTTCCCTAATGAAAATAGTCAGGGTGGGGGTACTTGGATGGGTGAAGAGCACAGGCCATGTCCTTGTTCCATGCACATTCAGTTGTGATACTTAACTCGTTGGCACCATGAGGTGACAAACCTACAGATGAAGAGCTGTCATGCTGAGGGTGACAAAATAGTAAAATGATCCTTAATAACATCATTGACCAATAGTAGCCGAAGTCTGATTTTGAATAGTTTGTTGTCTGAAAAAAATACTCTTATTTGTTTGAGTATTAGTCTGTCATGCTTGGCAATTTCCAAGGTAAAGAGTCTCATTCTTGGAGACTTTTTAAGAAGCTTTTCTATGAGGCTAAGTAGGATAGTCCCTAGAATATAAGTAGTTGAAATTTGTAGGAAGGAGTATTTTGCTTTTCTGTTGGAGAGTCAGGTACTTGTTTTAATTTTATTTTTTATTTTTAAAAAGGAAACATCTGTGTTAATTTGTAAGCTGAAGAGAAGGGATCAATGGAGAAGTAAGTGGATATATAAGAAAACAAGATAATGAGTGATGGAGAAATGTCTCGGGTAAGGCCAAGTGATGGAGCGCACTGGTAAAAAGATGAGGCTTGCACAGATGAAGAGAAATATCCCTTCCACTGAAGGCAGAGATAAATTTGGAAGAAAATTAAAAGGAAAGTGCACAGGGAAGCTGAGGAAATTGTCTCCTGATTACCCTGTAATATTGCTCACACAAGCCACCCTTGCTGTTCGGCCCTGCTCAGCTAGCCTAGAAATTCTCCTCCACCCTGCCCAGCATCCAAACCAGCTCCAAAAATATTGAATCTCAACTAGACTACTGATGGATTAATTTCGCTTCTCTCTTCTCCCCAGGCTATTCTGCATTTTAGTACAGGATTTATTCAAAATAATAAATCTACTGGTAGAATTGCAGGTAGGCATTAAGAAGAGCAATTTCAATGGCCTTCAAACCAGGCCTGTAATAGGCAGTGACCTACTCATCCTTCAGGTAAGACAGGTTCTGGCAGAAGGCTCAGCATGCACTTCTATACTGTTCAGGAATTTAAAAAGGTGATAGGAGATCGGTAGACAAAAGATGCAGCATCAGACAATTTTGACTTTCATTATTTGTAACTCTAGGTTATCTTTGGCTGTAGTGATTTAGTATTTTAAAATAAAAGATCATTAGGACTATATAAAAGTTGTTTTAAAAAACTGTCTTTTTCTCCATAATGACTGTAGGAGCAAAAACGTCAGCTACTGCTGGCCTTTGCTGCCCACCTCAGTTGAGTCACTAAGTTTGCACACTACCTATCAACCTTCAAGTTTAGCAACTGCAAAGGCTGATTTGATCAAAGGTGGAAAAAACTGTCCTCTATTCTGACCTCCAGCATCACTTTGCTTCTTCTTAGATTTTTAGCATTATAGCAAAACGGGCAAGTATTTCACGTAGCTGGCAAGTTCTCCCTGATGATTCTCAGGAGCAGGTTTAGAGCTAATGGAAAGCATTAAGCCTCCTCTCTTCACTGGTAAGAAACTTTAAGGGAACTGGAATCACTGCTGCCATCCACCCATTCCTTCCTGCAATTGGCTGAAAAGGACTCTGTGGCCTCTCATTCAATGGGGTTTAATGCAAAGCACTTGCATGAGGGTTCACATGACCTCACTGAGTTGTTATTTGTTCCTCAGTGCAAGCTAGGAGTCACAAGTCCACACCTTAAAGGGCCTACCTATTCCATTCAATTCTAAGCATTATTCAGTGCTTATGGAGAGAAAGAGCTAGAGTGAAAGAGAGTGAGAGAGAGAAAACAAGTAATGATGATTTTATGCCCTTATTGTATACTCTATGGAATATGTGGGTGCTTAGCCCCATTTAAAGAAGACACAGAAGGATCAGTCAAGTGCTGGTTAGTAAATTAACTTTCTTAGATATAATGCAAGACCCACTACCACCTTTCCCTGTGCAAAAGGAAAGAGAAAGTGAGAAAGGCAGGCCTTTGATATGAGAGAGCTTTACTGAAAGAAGGTAGCGAAGCACTGACAAAACTGAATGTGACCTGGGTCCTGAGCTCCTGGAAAAGAGCTCTGAGGGGGTCAGGAAGTCCCCCTCTCCCTTGTGTTCCAGGAATTCACTTACTGTAAAGAAATACCTTTCCCATATGACTTAGATAAGACCCCCACGATGGGATCCTTGTTCACCCAGGACATAGTCGGACACAGGTCCTCCACTCCAAATGCCCACTCTTTGTCTCGTAAGTGAATGCCTGAACTGTTTTTTCCCACAGACCAAACTGGATAAAATGAAAGTAAGAGTCCTCATAATTCTGATTTGTTTTAAACTGTAGTTTTAAAACAATCATTTTTCCCTTCTCTTTCCGCTCAATTCACTGACCTGCCTGGAGTCTCTCACCTTGATGATTATTGACCCCTGAGGCAGCAGAAGACAAAAGCCCAGTTCTGACTAATGATCACAAGGCTTAAGCCCCAGCAGGCTAAAGATAACATCTTAATCTAAATTTTGTTTCAGCTTCTGAACCCTAAGGCAGGACCTTGAAACTGGTTCCAGACTCTAAGTGCTGACCTCAGAGTTATCCTCAAGACCTAAATAAATGATTTATTACCCTTATTTCACCTCTGACCAATCAGTTCCTAACACAATCCAGAACCCCCAACCTATGGTTATTTTGCCCTATATAATCTGCAACCTACACGCCACTAGAGAGTCAGGTCTTGAAGAGCAATCCAGACTGGCAAATTCTAATAAACGAGTTCCTTTCTTTATTGTAAACCCCTGCTCATGCAGTTTTTGACCACAGCACTCAAGCAGACAATTTTAATTATTGGAGTTTGGTAAGAAAAATACCTGGTAACTTGACTTGTCCAAACTTTCAGGCTTCTCTCTCTCTTAGCCCAACAGGACCCTGAACTCTGACTCACCTGAACCAGCATCTCCTTAAGGACCCTTCCTGAAAATCCGCCGACCACAAAAGCAAACATCCCTTCCTTGCCCCAATCCCAGTTCTTTATAGTTTTGTTTATCCTCTCTATAAAAGAAAAGCTCTTTTTTTTAGCGTAGGCAGCTGGATATTAATAAAGGAAGGAAACAAAGGGAATTAAACATTGTTGAGCATAATCAACCAGGGAGCATAAGCCTTCTTGCTTAGCCATGAAGCTACAGTTTCACATACTCCTGAGGGTCGCAGCATTGTCCCACAAAGGGGATCGACAACACTCCTTCCCCTGTGGAGGGAGGAAGGGCTGGCTTTTCAATCTCCCAGGTTCACTCGCCCAGACTATGGAGGAAAATAAGCATGCGGTGCAGTACAGGTCGAAATGGCACAGAGGCGGTGCTTCTACATGGACTGTGTAAAAGGAGCCAAAATGGCAAGCAGAGTCCTGTCAGTCTAGCCTGGAAGGGGGATAGATTGTTCAGGGGATAGACCCATAAGAAGCCCACGAAAACTTGGGGAGTTGATTGGTCCATCCCAAGCCCAGATAACCCAGGTCTCTCTCTTCCTCTCTCTCCCCTACTCCCCCACCCCAGCGGAACACACACGTTCTCTCTAAAGTAACCACATAGGTCTTCCAGCAGCACAGTCTGCTGCACAGACTACAAATACAAACTGCTTGGGTATAGCAGTGCAGCCTGGACAGGGACAGAGGCTGATAATGCTGGAACAATAAAACAGAAAGTCTAGACACTGGCCTTTGTTCTGGCCTTGTCAAAGACACGGTTGGACTTGTTCCATGGCAGGAGAGATGAAGATGGGACACACAGGGGTAGCCTTCTATTTCCCCCCAAATAAATCTTGCCACACCACAATCTCTGGTGCATGGGTCTTTGAAATGCTTTTCAGGCCATGCCGTGTAAGAACCCCACTTCCACTGGCAACATTCTCTACCTGACTGCTGAGATGCTTAGAGAACTTATGGTATAAACATTCTCTTATTGCAATAGTCTTTTCAATAAAGTCTCTCCCTACCGAAGTTTGGATTTGTTTTTATGTGATGATAGTTATGTTTATTTTGCTATCACTTTAGACACAGAGTGATTTCTTCACAGAGATCAGGTTAGTCTGCATTCGAAAACCAAAGCCCAGAAAGCTAAATGATCTTATCATGTACCCTCTGCCTCAGAACTCTAAGAACTCTGCAGTTCTATTTTAATTTGTGACTAACTTGTATGTAGAAAGATAATATAATATAACCTGTGCATGTTATAAAGCTGTCACATAACACAAAGCAAAGAGAGTGAGGAGACGGTGTTGTAAAGTGTGGTTCCCTGTAGGGCGGTGCGCTAGAGAGAACCATCGCTGGCCGGGAGCAGACACCCCACATTTCAATCTCACATCTACTAAGTGACCTTTGGAAGATGACTTATTCTCTTTGGGGCTTCTGCAATTTTATCTGTAAAATGAGGGGATTGAACTTCATGATCCCTTCCAGCTCTAGAAGTCTATGATTCTAAAACAATTTAGAGTAAATCATAAGGATGGACCTTCAGGCAGTCAGATCAGCAAAGGTGACTGCAATGAGGGCTATGTAATGTTATGGCCAGGGCTGTAATGAGATTTGTAATTAAATATAACAACATGGGGTCATAATCAGATCTCATGCTTCAGAAACCACATTAATCATGACAGGGATCAGGTAGGTCACTCAACCCAGAATGCAATGGGGACCTTGAGAAGGAAGACAGAGCATCCCTTTTCCTTTCCAGGCTGAACAGTGCACTTTAGAGGGGAAACCTGGGCTGGGACAGGAGACCTGAGCTTTAATTCTCAGTTGTACTTTAGTTTCCTTCTCAGTAAATGAGAAATTCAGATCGATGGTCTCAAACTTTCCCAAAGTTTCTCTCTAAAATAAAGAGGAAGAAAATCACTAAAAGAAAGAAAAAGTGAAAGGCCCCTGAAGGCTGCCAAAATATCTGTCCAGTTTTTATTTTCATAAAAATGAGTTGGGTATTTACTCCTGCTCCATATCACATCTGATTCTGTCTCAAATTTATAATATTTAAAATAATTTATCACATCATATATCTATTGGCACCCAAAGAGTGTAAAGTTTAGCTTATGACTTCAACACGCTGTAATGAGGTGGGTGGGTGGTGGTTTGCAAAGGGTAGATGTAGGCATACCCCAGAGGGGGCCTTCTAGAACGGATAGACTGTGATTCTTATATTTAGAAATATGCTTGTTTCTGGAGGAATCCTCTATCAAATTATAAACTCTGGGGTGTGTAAGTGTATGTTTGTGTGCACCCATGTGTATGTGTGGTTGTTGGAAGAACAAGTATTGATAGGGATGAGAAAGAGAAGACAAATAAAAAAGAGTAGTGGTGGGAAGAAGGCCTCTATAATGAAAATTTCTCCTCCTATGAGAAGGGAAAAATAGATAACAATGAGACCTCAGACTTTTGGGGCTCAGATCAAAGGTAGCAGGTCTCCTGAGCCTGAGGCAAGCCCTGAGGCCCAGAGACAATTCAATGGCACAGACTAATAAATGCCTCCAATCCTGCCCTGATTGAAAACTGGTACTTTACACAATACAATACCATCTATATTTAAAATTCTGTCATTTAGCCACATTTAATTTACACAAACTCATAACATTATCAGGTCCGCGTGGATGGCTCACTGTGAGATACAGCCAAGATCTAGTGCTGCAACTGCCCAACTCTGAATCCATGTGTTGAAAGATCCCAGACTTGTTCACAAAGGTCAAACTTGTTCATCACAGAGCTGTCCTTTCAAGGGCTATGCTGGTGGACCCTCTGATCTTCCCAATCCTCCCCTATTAAAGCCTGGTATATGTTCTACTCTCTTAAATAAAAAACTTACTTACAGCTGCCTCAAGATTGGAAAATCAAGTTGAACAAGTCAGAGTTCCTGCCCTCAAGTAAAGTACAGAGAGTTAAATAGCTGATTACAATGCAATTTGATTCAATAGATTTATAAACTTCTACTCCCCTTTCAACCTTGGAGCAGAATCCAGCAAAAACAAAATCTTTCTTGATGCCTGCTTTGTCTGAGAAAGTGGATGTTAATTTAGAGCAACCTGAAGTTCCTGGCTGACCCTGGTATCTTATGGCTATGGAATCCACCTCAAAGTAGCACAAAACAGACATTGTAGAGAAATTTCGGAGTACTAAGTTCTACCACTAATCTGTTGTACATTGATTGAATATGTAAAATAATCATTTTACTATCTGAATGCGTAGAATATTCTCCAGAAATTGGTCTGGTATAAAAACTGATATAGAGCAGCCTCTGCCTTGCTAATTTTATGGTCAGATTTCAGCCAATTCCACGTTCTAGAAAAACCTTTAAGTTTGAAGAGAAATTTCCACCAGTCTAGTAAAAAATAGATGCCACAAAATTCATAGTCTTCTGAAATACAAAATGAGATGAAATGAGCTAATGTTACCCATGTTATTTGGTCATTTTATTTTTCTTGGATTATTTTGGCATTTTCCTGAGTGAGGTAGTCAGAATCCTGGCCCCCCAAAACTATCTGCATATTAATCCTCATAGCCTGTGAATAATCTGTATTACCAGGAAAAGCAGAATTAAGATTCCAGATGGATTTTAAATTGCGAAACTAATACCCTTGGGATGGAGAGCTTATCCTGGATTATCTCGCTGGGCCCAATGTAACTACAATGTAGAAGTGAAAGTAGCAGGCAGAATGGGGAAACCCAGACAACAGGAGGAGGAATCAATCCAGTGTTGCTGGCTTTGAAGAAGCAGGAAGAAGAGGAGCCAAGGAATGTATAGGGAGTTTCTAGAAGCTAGAATGTACAAGGAACAGATTAGATTATTGTATCCATAAAAGAATACAGCTTTATGGACCCTTTGATTTTAGCTCATGAGACCAATTTCAAACTTCCCACCTCCAGAACTATAAGATAATGAATTTGTGTCCTTTTAAGCCATTAAGTTTGTGGTAATTTTTTACAGCAGCCATAGAAAACTAATATGCTGATTAGATGGAATAGAGAGAAAAGCAACTGAGGCAACTGTCAACAGTTCAGAGAGAAAATAAGGAGTGATAGACACTTAAATTAGACCCACAGAGAGCTGGAAGGAGTGCCTGAGGACAATGGAGAAGAAAACCACCAACAAGGAAAAAATCACAGTGTGGGGAGACCACAAACCACAATAACCCCTGAGAGAGTGGGGCATAAAACCACTAAGTAGTCAACTACAGAACAATGAGAGTTCCTTGAAAACTAAATCATCCTTTCAATGACTGTCTCTGAAGGCATCATTTAATTATAAGGTTGTTGTCTTGTGTTTATAAAACAGACTCTGCGTTGCCATAAAAAAGTTATACTACATTCTGAGTATTCTAGGAAAGGAAGGAAATGTAGATTATTTAGAACTATTTTAATTGCCAAAGCCAACAAAGATTTTAAGTCTTACCTCTTTTAACCTATGGCTGCCATTCTCAGTCTTCCCTTTCTGCCCATAAATCATTTCATGTATAAAACCCACTCTTTAACAGTAAGTTATTCTTAACAGTAAGTACAGTAGGAAAACAAGTGAATCTGAATCTCTGAAGATGAGGGCATGTGTAGTTTGAAAAATATCCTTTCGTTTACATAACAATGCTTTCCCTTAGTTTTCTCTTTCCCACATTGACTACATCTCATTTTCCTTCTCCAGTTCCATGTGCCCACTAATTTTGGTTCTCCCAGGTTTACTCTCTCAATTTTTTTTTTACTTCATATTCTCTTGATTGATATGTGAAGTCCACCAAGCTGGTGGCTTTCACTATCCTGTACATGCTGATGCCCCAAGCCTTATCCCTAACCCCGGATTATTTCTTTCTAAGGTTCCAACTGGCTTTCCAATCATATGAATGCCCGCAATCATCATAAACTCAAAATGTCAAAAGGAAGCTCATAATCTCTACTCTTCTTCACCTCCAATGTCTATCTGTTCCTCTGCTCTCCACCTCGCTGACTTGCTCAAACTAGAAAGCTGGACGTTGTCCACTCTCCCGGAGTCCCACCCTCCTGGTCCTGGAATTGCAGGTAGGCGTGCCTTTCTCCGTGCTTACATGTTCTTTATTACAGCACTTTTATGATGATTATTGCTGCGTAACAAACACTCTAAACTTAGTGGCATAAAGCAACCACTTAATATGTGCATCTATTCTGTGGGTCCGGAATTTGAACAGAAGGCAATGAAGAGGGCTTACGTTTCCTTTATGATATGTGTGCTCTCAGGAAGATCAAAGCCTGGGGATGATTCAATGTCTGGGGCCTGGCACCATCTGCAGGCATCTTTACTCACATTGTGGCAATCTTCAGAAAGCATGATCTGCAACAAACCCCATGCTATTATGAATTTTTTCTTTGCGTATCTGTTACTTTTGTCACGTTACAATTGTTACAGAAATTTGCACTCGTCGCTACTTCAAAATTATGGCAGCTACTAGATCCACCACTAGATTTTGTCATATGATACATTAATAAAGAAGCACAAATATCACAAAATTTTAAAAATAGTTTGATAAATGTATTTTAATGTGTCATTTGTAATCTTATATACTTCTTGGTTAATGTGTTACATAAATTATTTTAAGAAAAATTCTTCAGTCATTGGAGGTCAGGTACAATAAAAGACTAAAAACTTCTATTTTACTTTGAATGATTGAATAAGTATATAGAAAAAAAATACCACTGGCATTTGATGGTAGATTATAGTTATGTAGATTTTTTAAAAATACATCACCATGTTTGCTAAACAAATATTGTGATACACTCTAGAGATACATTTTATCCTGTTTGTTTTAGTCCAAATTTCATTAAAGTTCAAGACTCCTGTAAGTACAAGGATAAAATAATTAAATGAGAATTAAAACATTGTGGTTCTTGTATTGTAATGCTCTGGGTAGGTCTAGATTCCCAAGTAGAGGAAAAACAAACAAATAAACCTAGAGAAGTTTCATAGAGTCCTTCATTTCCTGTAATAAGTTCCATAGAACTCTGGTTATGTGTATTATTAAGGAACAGTACAGGAAAAGGAAAAAAGAAAAGGAGGGAAGAAGGGAGGGAGGGAGGGAAGGAAAGAGGAAGAAAAAAGACAATTCCGGGTATTCTCTGGTCAAATTAGAGGGGGTTAACTCTTGGTTACACTAAATACAAAGTTTCTTCATTATTGGACATCAATGTTCACGGTGAGTTTCTGAGAAGAGTGTGTGCAGAGTTTTCCAAGCCTGCCTTCTTGTATCACATTGTATAGAAAAACTGATCTAGCCCAGTTCGCTCACTATGCATCCCCAGAAATCAAGGTCTAAAGAGGTAAATCACATGTCTAAGGACAGCCAGCTGTTGGGAAGAAGGGCCAGAACTAGAACCTGGCTCCTGGATCCCAGTCAAGGGCTGTTCCCACTCTCCCACTATGCCAATTAATTAAGAGTACAGGTACCCGCCTGATTGAAAAGAACAACAATGATGAATGGAAAAAAAAAATAAACAGTTACAAACTAATCATTGGAATAAGTAATCTGAATGGGCAAGAACGATGAGAGAGAAGTTAAGTCTTAACAGTACTGCTTAAATAAGAATTACTGACATATTTTTTGATATCTAATCTCTCGATGAACATCTTCTTTACACCGCCTTCTAGCCCTGAGATCTCTGTAGGAGTTCTGGTGAAATGAGGTTTGGAAAAAGAAGAGAGGTACTTGGCAAGATATAGCTGAGTTCTATCACTGAACCAAAAGCAAGCAATGATAACTGATTTTCTAACTTCCCTTCTGAGAATCAAAGATGAATTGGCCCCAACAGCAGACTTGGAGTACCAATATGTAAAATTCATTACCTGTAGCTTTGATTTTTTTATCTTTATCTACAAGTTGGGGTTTTTCCTCCCAAAATAGTCACTTTTAATATAATAAAGCAGATGAGAAACCCACAGGGTTGTTAACTAGGTCTATGGAAGTTCTGAATATCTTAATAATGTCATATCCTGAGGACAGCCTCCTGAGTTTGCCTCATTTTTCCTCCTGTACTTCCAGGATCTAACTCCTGCTATAACCAGGAGGAACCTAGGGAATGACAACTAGCTCAAGAAAGTGGTAGGATGCATAAGATGATCAAAGACTCAGAGGCCATGAAGGAAAAGGTGAAGAAATGGGTGGTTCAAAGAAGAAGCACCATAGCTCTGAGGTAGAGGGCACTTTCCAGATCAAAGAACACAGACTTCCACCGAGTACCTGAAATGAGTTAGAGGGTCAAGGGCTGTGGGGAAGGAGCTGATGGGAGATGACATGCAGGGATGGTTTTAAACCATATCCTCAGCTCTGTGTATGTACTTGAATGGCTAACAAAATGGGTCACTGAGGTTGTAGACTTCATGGCCTCTCCCTTCCAATTATGAAGCCTAGAGTTGAAATTATGGCATCTCATGATAGAAATGATAGGGCTGCTTCCAGATGATACAGTAATCTATTCTACCTGTGCCATCCTTTGCCTCTATTGCAGCCACTTTTTTGCAGCGTTTAATAGTAACAGGATATGTGATTGGACTGCAAGGTAACTGTCCTGGGACTCCTAGAAAATCTCCTCAGAGGTAAGACAAACTAATCTACTATGTCCCAACAGAAATGCTGAATTTGAAAGACATGTATGAGAAGGCAGGTAGTGAGACACTTAGAGTAGCAAACTAAATTAACTGAAAAGCTCCCTGCCCACAGAGAAAAAGGGGAGTCGGGGAGAAACAACTCCTTATCTAAAGAGAGCACAACCCCTGAGTATGAAAGCCACCAAGACACATTACTGAGATGAGGGACTATTTACAGTAGTCCCCTCCGCCCCTTACTGAGGGTTTCACATCCCACAATTTCACCGGTGGTCAACCAGGGTCTAAAAATGTTAAATGAAAAATTCCAGAAATAAACAATTAACAAGTTTTAAATTGCACACTGTTCCGAACAGCATTATGAAGTCTCACACGGCTCCATTCCATCCCTCCTGGAATGTGAATCAGCCTTTTGTCCAGTGAATCCACATCGTGTACTATACTCACCCACTAATTACTCAGCAGGTATGTTGATCATCAGCTCAACTGTCAAAGTATGGCAGTGCTTGTGTTCTAGTCACCCTTATATTAATAGTAGCCTAATCACAATGCCTACGCCGCTCAGCTCACTTCATCGTATCATGTAGGCACTGTATTATTTCGCGTCAGTACAATAAGATATTTTGAGAGGGACAGAGTCCACATTCACATAACTTTCATTGCAGTATAATGTTATAGTTATTCTATTTTGTTATTAGTTACTGTTGTTAATCTTTTACTGTGCCTAATTTATAAATTAAACTTTGTAATTGGTAAAACTATATATGTGTCTATATATGTGTGTATATATATATAGGGTTTAGTACCATCCTCGGTTTCAGGCATCCGCAGAGGGTCTTGGAATTCCCTAAGAATAAGGGGGGGGGGGGCGACTGTATTAGCAAAAACAATGAAGGTAGTGTTTATGAAATGCTGACTGTTCCATAAAGTAAGCTAAAGTAGTTAAGATACTAATTCTAATAGGAAACAACAGCCAAATCCTCATTCGGAGATAATCCAGTCTTTAAGAATTTATTTTTTTCACACAATCTCCTTCGCCCCACCTTTTAAGCTGGTGGCTTGGAATTATCCTCCTGGAGAAACTCAGCAAGATTTCTCATTTTGTCTTTTTGCAAAGACAGCTAGCTCAGACAGCTCCCCCTGCAACTAGCAAGGAGGCAGGCTCCCGAAGGGCCCGCTCTGCAGCGGCGCTGGTGGGTCTCCACTTCAGTTTGTCCTTCAAAGCCCTGAGAATGACTATTCCGGTTTCCCTCACCTGATTAATTTTTAACTCTGAGCATAATTACACTCCTCAGAAGGTAAATCGGTCTTATAAATCAGTCGTGGCTGACAGTTCACTGTGCGCAGCACAATAGTCTTCGGTGGCGTGGGGGGGTGGGGGCTGGGGGCCTCGCTGGCCAAAGTGCTGAGTCGTCCGCCGCCAGTCCCTGAAGCGGCGGTCCCTTCCCGGAGCCGCACCCGCGCCCCCACCGCAGCCGCGGCCGCAGGGGGACCGGCGGGTCGGGGGGAGCAGGAAGCGGACCAGAGGTTTGCCGAGGCTGCGATTTGCTTTAAAGAAAGGCCAAAGGGAGATGGGGAGAAGGAGGCTTACAGGCTTCTCTATTAAAGCGCTGCTGAACTCTGGCCTTCTGGCGAACCGCGGCAAGCCGCCAATTTGAAGTGTGTGAGCTTTAATCTGCTTCTGGCCTGGTGGGCGCCCGCGTCCCCGGGAGCCGGGAGGCGTGCGTCCGCGCGCCGAGGAGCTGGAGCGTCTAGGAAATATGTTAATGCGGAGCCCGCGGCCCCTGCCCGCGCCCGCCGGCCTCGGACAGGCCCGCGCGGGTGTGCCGCTGCTCTCCTGTCACGGCTCCCCAAGTTCACATCTATTCATTGTATCAAAATCTCTCTCTTTTTTTTTTTTACGACTGTAATGAGCAATTCACTGTTAAAATGTGATTTTTTTTTTTTTTTGGCTTGTATTTCAAGTTTAACAGAGGGATCGAGCAAAAACAAAAAAAAGAACTCATGGACACGGACCACAGGGCGGCGATGGCCAGGAGTCGGGAGAAGGGAGTGGGTGGGGGTGGAAGAGGGTATGGGGGATAAATGGTAATGGAAAAAGTACCATAAAAATGAGCTATTTCAAAAACTCACTTCTTAAACAATGTAGCCACTAATGAAAGGATACTTTGTTTTTTAAATTAATGCAAGAAATATTAAAGTTATAAATTTTAAAATCTAGCTTATCTTAGGTGTTTACTTTCTACCTACAAATCTTATTCAATTCATAAGTAGCAAATGCAGCAACAACCTTATAAGGGAAACTTTGGTTAATATTTGGTCCCATTTACAAAACTTTTTAACATTTCAAATATTTTAAACTGGATTTACTAATTGCATATTAAGTTCCTCAACTGTCAGATTAACAAACTTTCTTAGGTATTTTAGTATAGTAACGCTGGTAAATTAAACTTCATACTATGGGGAACTCCTAACTCTCTTAAATGTCCAAACTAAGTGTAGGTTTAGTAAGATATGAACTAAGAATTACAAATATGCATGAATTACACAATTAACATGTTCAACTGGCATTACAAACTGACTTGTTATCCTAATAAATCCAATTGTCTTAAATATCTTTATGCTTAAAGTATGAAATATGCTCATATTTCTTAACACTAAAGTATCAGAAATATACATTTGGTTTTTGAAACATTTCCATACCTGAACGTGGAAGGAGGAGGATGAGTAGGGCAGGGGAGAGTAATGGTGGGAAAATAGGGACAACTGTAATTGAACAATAAAAAAAAACTTTTAAAGAAAAAATATTTCCATATTTATTTCTAAATCTAACTCAAGTGAAAATTTTCTTATTCATTAAGGAAAAAAATTCATCTTAGATATAGCTTGGGGATTGTCTGTCTAAAAGGATGGCCTCCACTTGCTGAAGCTTCTTAAATAACCAAAGGGATTGGTCATACTTACTGGTCTGCAATCTTGATAATGGTTGAGGAGTGCTGTTAATAGTAGCGATATCAACAACTTCAAAATCTAAACAAAAAGATGGTCATGTAGCACTTGTCCTTTGGTTCTGAAATACATCATTACCCAATTTGCAAGTCAGTCTAGAGTTTGCAACCACACCCAAACTGATTATAAAACTCAAGTGAATACTTACATACACGTTACTCTTAAGGTTTATATGCTTTTTGCTCTTGAAGTTTTAAATAATCATTTTAAAAACTTTTTTTAATTATGGAGAACTTCAAACATACACAAAAAATTTGAAAAGGTACAACACCCTGATTTCTCAATGCATTCATCACTCACTTCTAACAATCATCAAGTCCTAACTAACCCTGTCCCATTCTCATATTTATCCATTTCCCTCTCTTGTATTATTGTGAAGCAAATCTTAGATATGCTTTTTAATTTATAAATAAAGGATGAAGACTATTAAAAAAAACAGTGATTTACCATTATGACACCTAAAAAAATTATCAAATATCCAGTGCTTGAATTTCTGATTCTTTCATAAGTGTAATAAACGTTTCCAGAACATTCATTTGAATCGGAATCTAAAGAAAGCAATAAAAAAATTAATTCACACTTTACAATTGGCTGATGTGTCTTTTAAATCTCTTTTACTGTGTAAGAACCCCTTCCACCTATTTTTTCTTGCAATTTATTATTGAAGAAATAAAGGATTTATCCTATACGGTTTCTCTCATTCTAAATTTTGGTGCTTGCATTCCTTTTGTGTAGATTATATTATTTTTCCATGTTTATTTCTTATAAATTATAGTTTTTGGTAAGACTACTTTGTAGATCTAAAATATTTGACATTAAGAGCCATTGATGAAGTTTATGTTCTTAGATCCATTCATTCTCCTGCAGAAGATATATCCCTTTTTCTACTATTTGGTTGCCTAATAGTACAGTTCACCCAAGAAAGTCAAGCTTGACCTTGAATTTATTGCCATACTTCCCAGTTATCAAAATATTGAGGCACTATAGTAGGATCCTCCAATAATAATCAGTTAATTTTGTTTAATTTATGAATGTATTGACCTAGAAAAAGAAGAGGTAGAGAGCCCTGTTTTCAGATGTTTTGCTCTTTCCTGTGAAAGTTTCCCTCCCAACTTGTGTAGCCCACCAGTCTATGCCTCAGGAGCCCTGACTTCAGGAGAGAGTTAACGGAAAGACATTGAGGTAAAGGGCCCTTAGGAAACTTTAATATCCTGTGCTCTAGAAAATGAAAGCTACTGCCTTTTTATTATTGCTATGTCTAGATAGAAATAAAAAATGTATTGATGATTTCTATGTGATAGATGCTGTTCAAAGCATTTGAATAATATTAATGCATACTAATTTAATCCTTGTATTGATAATAATACCCCCACTGTACAGATGAAGACATTGAGGTAGAACATAATTACCTGTATTTTGCCATGTATAATGAGCACTTTTTGACCAAGTTTTTGAGGGAAAAATAAGGATGCGCATTATACATGGGCAAAATGATTACATACCATGGGTATAATAATGGATATAATAATCACCTGTATCATGCACACAGAAAAAGTGGGTGCACATTGTATGCAGCAAAATACCGTAAATACCGTACATAAATGATGTGGTCACCATTATCCAGTAAATCAGTAGAAAAGATGAGATTTAGATTCAGAGGCTGAGCTCCTAAGAACATGTGTTTTGCTTTTGAATCAGTGTAGGAATTCCAAAAATGAAGTAACTCATCTCTGGATTTTTGAACAGCAAGGAAGTTTTGTCCCTGTGTGGTATTGAGAGAACAAGGAAAGCAATTCATACAAAGCAAGCACTAGAGTAATCAAAAAAATTATTTCTGGCAAAAGAAAAAGATGACCTTATTTTAAAATGAAATATGGAGCATTCACTTTAGAATGCACAGTATTAAAGTTTTAAGAACATTCTGAATTTAAAGATAGTTGGAAACCAGTGCTGTAGAATAGAATGTTTACTTGGGCTCAGATACATCTAGATAGAAATCCAGCCTCTACCACTTACCAGCAATGTGTCCTTGGCGTTTACTGACATCCCTGAAGCTTGGTTTCTGTCCCCATAAAACAGGATGACTAACATCAATTTCTCCATTTAGTTACCAAACTGATAAAAGTTACATGATACATATTCAGTAAATGTTGGTTTCTGATCCCTTAATTTATTGAGAATTTTAATATTCTCTCCATTTCATATATTTTTCAGTTAAATTTTTTAAATTCTGTGGAACATTAAATAAACTTCATTAGTCTTTAAATGTTAAGTTTTGTTTCTTTAAGAAAAAAAAAGCAATAATCAATTTTGTCATCTGAACCTGGGCTGATTCCTTTCATTTCTGCTGAGTTCTCTGGGAAACAGGTAGGGAAAAATATAAGGCAACAGCTTTCATTATATGACATTTTGTAACATGGTGTGACTATAGAGAGTGCTGAGCAATGGAGGAAAACTGGTTATATAATGTGGAGAAGTCAAAAGCAGAGAGAGCAGGCTTTATTTCCAATTCTTCAATCAAAGTAAGGCATGGCACAAGGAGAAACTTCTAAATACCTCAAGACAGAAAGGAATGAAAGAAGTATTGGCACAGTGAATAACACAGGCATTGAATTCATTGGCCAGTTGTGCACATACACAATTTATGTTTCTTAAATAACACACACAAAACCACACACACATACATACACACACACTGAGTCCTCATTTCAGTATTCTATCAACTAAGTCATGCCTGGTATTAAAATATTGACCTTCTGTTCCCTGTGTTAGTCCCATTGCTAGTTCCCCTTGGCATTGCTCACTTCCCATGCCAGCACCTGCATAAGTCCTTACGGCCACTTTCGAGGCATACCAGCACCAGAGCATGAAATAGCGGGTGAGGCCATGTTGGCTTCTGTACCCATTTAAGATGAACTGGTAGGACTTTGCTCAAAACACTCAGGTGCAAGAAATGTCATATCTTCATTTAGAAAATAAAGTGTTTGTGATTATGTGACTCTGCTTCTAGTTGCTCAGGTGTTACAGCCTTATTCTTGACAAAGAGCTTAAGGAAGGCTTCTAGTCAAAAGTCAAGAATTTCTCCTGAGATTCCAATTGTCCAAATCATGTGGTCATTTAAATGAAGGATATTTTACTTATTTGTCTAGTTGTAGCTTAGGGAGTTTGTCGTTATTCAATCATTTAACAAAGAATTATGAAGCACATACTAAGTGCCCGACACTGTCCTAAAGATAGAGTATTGAGTAAAACAGAAAAAAATCCCTGCTCCCCCAGGGATTTTCCCTTATTTCCTATATCCCTCTGTTCCCAGTAGACATTAAGTAAAGAATAATTAGTGAGAAGGGAAAATGATATAGAGTCAGGGTCAAGGGTTGGCATTTTAAAGGGAATGGTCAGGGCAGGCCTCACAGAGAAGGGAGTCAGAGATTAGCCAGGTGACTTGGGGAAGAGCAGCCCACACAGAAGAGACACAGGGCATGAAGGCCATGAGGTGGGAGCAAACCTAGCTGGCCAAGGAGTGCGGCTAAAGAGGAATGAAAGAAAGACAAAGTGATAGAGGTAAAGTCAGAGTTGAAAGGGACTAGATAAGAGAAGACCCCTGAAGACTATGGCATTGGGAACACAGGTCCCTGTCATCCAACCCATCCTCTGCCCACCATTCTACCTGAAGCTCACCTTCTTCCTCAGCGGTCAGCCTCTCTACTTTAAGAATCCCAGTCTCTCTCTTTCCCCACAGGGAGAGCTCACTTTCAGGGAATCGGCCTAGAAACTCAAATGAAAGCTTCAGAGCAATGTGCCAGACTCCTGTTTTCTCCCTGAAGGGAAAGGACCTTTAAAATGGTCCGACATTAGAGAGACCAGAACTCAGTCCTTCATGGCTCCACCTTCTAATCCTGAAAGGAGAGGAAGAGGGTGGGCACATTATCCTCCTGCAGAAGTGGGAACACAGAAATCATCATCTCAGCAAGTTTTTCTGTGGCCTTGGGACATGGCAGGCTCTGAGAACAGCATCTGCCATACAGTATGGCGCTAAACATGGTCATTGGTAATTACTGATTTACTCTCCTTCTCTTTCTTTGAACTATAAACTCCATGAGGAAAGGCTGAGCTTTATTTAATTTTCCATCTTTACCTCCTATGACATAATTTGTCACAAGGTAAAGGTTCGCTAAATGAGTGTTAAGTGATACCAGTGAATTTTAGGGATAATAAATATTCATGTCTCTGTAAAAGAACTGGTTGCTCATGAAAGCAAAAGAAAAAGAGGAGGCATTCTGAGATGGTATAGCCCATTTTGAATAGGTCGCTCAAAAAATGTCATAGACGTACTTGTGCCAGAAACTACTGGCTGTGCACCCAATATCCATTCTTCTCATCTAAAGTTACAAAATGTTTAGCTGGGCATTGGTGCACCTAGAAAAAAAAAACAACTACTTATCCCATAATCTTTTTATCCTTGGTATGATCATGGCATCGAGCCTTGGCCATGGCATACTTTGGATGGATGGGGAAATGATGTGTGTCATTCAAAGGAAGAAAGGTGTGATCCTTCACACTGGCTGGAATGAAGATCATTGCAGCATCCTGGGTCGTGCTCACCAGGCAATATTCTATGGTTGGCAAGAAAGAGAGAGGAGAATGTGTTCCCGATGCTATCAAGCCTCTTAACCAGCATTGGGCTGCTTATGCCTGCGCTGTTAAAATCATTGTTATTGTGGGTCTTGATGACAGCAGATCAACCTCTATCCTAACTGACACTGCTGATCATTCTGTTTTCCTACTTTACTAGGATTGACTCCCTTAGGCACCAGAATAGAGAGTCTTGCTAAGGTAAGTTGAAAATGTGAGTAAACACAGAGAATGCTTAGAAGAACTTCAAGACTATCTAAATGAATAATGATTTGGAAAAGATCACTATGGTTTTGTCCTTAATTTGTCATAAAATAACCCCAAAAATATAAACTTCTATGGGTCCTGTCTCATGTGCAATTAAAATATAACACCATTCATAAATTCTGCATTTCTTCTTCAATTTGGCAAAAATTACAGAATGTATAAAAAAGTGTTCATTCTCTCCACTCTACCTCCTATTTCTCTGTACTAACATAGTACAGAGGGTCTATGGGGATGCAGCAAAGACAAAGTCAATCAATATATGGTAAACTCAACCAGTAAAGAAAAACAGTCTTATAGATTCCATAATCTAAGTAGTTTTTCTGATTTGTCCTCTGCTCTGTCACCCTTTTGTATTGTCACTTCCTCTTAGTTCCCTGAAAATAAATTCACTGCCTGTTAATTGCAGCTCCTTCCAGTTAAGCGATTGCAAATCAGAGTGCTTTTGATAAAGTAGAAACATGACTATGTTCTTTGGCTGCTCAAGGATGCTTTAAAGATCCCTCATATCTTCAATATATGGTTCCAAATCCAGAAATTTAAAAAAAAAAATGTGATCTAGTCTTTGCCTCCTTGGCAGCCCATCTTCTCTCTTAGTCCCCCCACTTCCTGCCCCACTGAACTACTCATTCCGCAAATTCTGCACACTATTTCCCACATTTATGTCTTTATGTATGCTCTTTTTATTGACTTTAGAAGCATTTATGCTAATGCTTCTTATGGTAGTTCCTATTCTTTCTTCCCTTTAATATTTTGTCTCATTTCCCCCTTAGAATTGTTGGGCTCAGGGCAGCCTGCCCCAAAATGTCCCACAATGGCATATTGATTACTTTGAATTAAAGTTGACAAGCAGCCAGTGCCAGAAGGGCACACTGACCCTCCTTTGTCTCCTTGAATGCAGGAAATAAATCTTCCTAGTGAAAGGCGACTTCCTTGCTTCAAGGGGGCCAAAAGAGGCACCCTTAGCACTAGAGTCAAGGAATTCAGGACCAAAAGCTTACATAAAAAACCTTGCCACTCCTTTGCTAATTTAATACCCAAGTAAAAATTCTGTGTAGTTTCCTCACTAATGAGCTCCCAAACCCAAGTCTCTTATCAATTCTTTACATATTTCTTTTTTCCTGAAAAGTATTAAAAGCTGGCTGGTTAGATTATTTTCTGAGCATTATATTATGACCTTGAGCATCATCTATGATCTTCTGTGTGAAAGTATTAAACTGTTTTTATTTCTCCTTTTAATCTGATTTTCTGTCAACCTTATTTCTAATCCAGCCACAAGAACACAAGAAGGGTAAAGGCAGGAATTCTCCTCCTTCCCTACAGAATCATTCTCCTACTGTGTTCCCATAGCACTCTCTAATGCCTCTATAATCAGAGTTAGAGCTATACTGTTGTGTATCTGCTCCTCTTTAATAAATCTTAGCAAGCCCTTAAAGGCAAATGCTATGAATTTATATTTTTTTTCATCTCTGGTATCCAGCACCATGCCTGCTATACAGTAGCCACTCAACAAATGATAGATAAATAAATGAGACCTGATTCTATCACTCCCTCTCCATGTCAAAAAAAAAAAAAACAAAAACAAAAAACCTCCCTTTTTTCACATTAGTATATTTTGCTTGAGGTATCTAGAATATTGACTCAACTCTCCCTTTTCATTTGATTCCATAAGTCAAACTAGGGCAGTTCCAGAAAGGACAGAAGGCATCTGCAAAGGACCTCTTCCAACACTGATCACTTAACCAAAGCAGAAGGACGTCTGCTTGAAGGCAGAGCCATCGCTTTCACTATTACAGAAATCCAAATCAGAACAGAAGGGTTTCTGCAAGCTCAGAATTCTTACTTATGGTTGTTAATAACATGGCAGAGGAATTGTCATAGTTATGCAAAATACCTTTAATTGGCAAAATTAAACTTCTGATAGCCAAAACTATATCAAGGTGGCTGAACTCCTTTTGGAGCTGAAGTGGCTTGTATAACAGAAATCTCATGTATTTTAAGGTCTTCTGTTACCATATGTGCTCCACTCACAGTGACAGATGGGTATTGATATTTTTTTTCTCAACTGCACAAAAGCTAGCTGAAGCATATGCAAAACTCTTAATGGCATTAAAGTTTTGCCAATTAAAAACATGTTCAAGCATTTGATACAGTACTTTGATAACATGTTTCACAAGTTCCATGCTGAATTTCAAATCATGATTTTTATTACATTGTTTGTCAAGCTAGTGTGACTAAAACAATTATCCCATGGGTCATATTTTTAGCCCTTTTATCATTTTGGCACCTGTCAAAATTAATGATGAAAAAGCAGTAGAGTCATTAAATGAAATAGAAAAAATAAAATACTAAGTTACAAATAGTATTCATGAGAAGAGCAGATTTCTTTTTTTCCCATATATTATTGAGGATAAACAGATTGAGGCGGCAGAGGTGGGCAGGGGCTGGGGGTGGGAGCAGGCCATCAGAAAAGTAGTCCTCTCAACTGATCACCTAAAGTTATATATTCCTTTTAACTAATCATAAAATTTAGAGCAATTCCTATTTCATGGGACAATTGGATGACTTTAAGAGAGTGAAGTTTTCTGCCTTGTCTTAGCCAGTTTGTGGCTTTATCTCTTTGTTTTATATCAACATTTGTAGGGACTTTAATTTATTTCCTGCTTCCAGAGCTGGGCTGCTGACTTGGTGCTCTCTCTGAATATTTGAGTAAGATCTGAGAAAGGCAATTTACCTTTGGATCATCCTGTTTCTCTATGATCTATGCACATGAATATAAATGAGTCACTGGACTTTCTCATAAAGATGGTGAAAATTTTTAAATGGGTACACTTGCATATTTCAATGTTTGCTGGTTTTCTCATTAAATGATTTCATAAAATTCCCTTTGCCAAGTTGCTACCTCTTGGGTAATGACCTCAATAAGATATTAAGGGAAGAGAGGAAAAAAGGGAGGAGAAACAAGCAATAAGAAAGGTCTAAAATGAGTCAGCGTAAGATTATTTTAAAGCCCTTCAGAATCAATCAGGCAAATTTATGGAGGTGAATTTTGGAGTTAATTTATGTAAGAAAACATGATATTTAGAGAGGTGAAGACCATTGCTTAAAGCCCGAGTCAGCTGACAGATCCAGGATTAGAACTCCCATCTTCTGACTCTTGCAGAGACATGGTGCTTTCTCCACTATACTACAGAATACCCACTACCTGACAGAAATGGCTGTTCTGCCTTCCGAATGTAACAATGATTTTTTAGATCTATGTACAATGCCTATTTGCTCTACAGGCAAAGATGATTATGATGGTCGGAACCAAAAAGCCATATAAGATCAACAGTGACAACTACAAGAAAAGACCACGACTATCTCAGTTTAGAAAAAGACTGACCTTTAAGGCTCGAACATTACTAAGAGGATTTGCTAATGCTTAACATTTATTAAGGCTGGTCAAGTGACTGTCCTCCAAAATCCCTGTTTACAACAGTGATCAGGCATTAGCAGTGGCAATATTCTTAAATACAATAGACTGAAAAAGGAGAAAAAGTCAACTGTTCTTCAGCCTCAGCTCAGTTTTTCAGGAAACAGAGAAGCTCCACAGTGCATATCACCAGGCTGGTAGGCCAGAGCTTTTTTGGGAGACAAACAGAAAACTTCAGTCCATTCTAACCATGGAAATGTGGCCAAAATCTGAAAGCCTGAACTCTGTAGGAATGAGTGAACAGTTGGCTCCTGCTTCTGAAATAGGCTCTGGCAGTGGTGTTGTATGTAGCTAGGTCGCATTTTGCAAAATAGAAGCCATTATCTTTAGTATATCAACCACACAAAATTAAATTGCAATTACACGGAGACATCCAAAAGCAAGCTATTTTGTCTTCAGTTAAATTCAAAGAAGTGTAATCGAGATTACCAATTTGAAAAGAAGTTTAGACAAGCAATAAACGTTGGCTAGAAGAAACATGGAATTAGAAATTTTAAAACCACCAGCCTGAATTTTAATGACTGGTACATAATATTTCAGAAACCCAAGTAGTGTAATACAGTATATTTTTTCAGCTTTAGATTATGGGAAAGGGATGTGAATTTTCTTCACATTTTACTGATTTATTTACCAAATTATTTCATTAATAGATTTTCATTTGCTTTTTAAGGAGTAACTATAAATGTACTCATAATCATAAAATGTTGTAAGGCATTCATATACTGTTAGAAAACTGCTTACACCCCAAAAAATAGATGCATGCCATTTTATTCTGCAGTCTTCTTGAATATGAGAATCAGGACTCTGCTGAGGGAGAAAAATATTTTTAGAATAGATAAAAATCAAATCAGCTGCTGTGGAAGCCTTGTGAGAAAACAAAACAAAACAAAACTTGTAGCTATTTAAGATTACCAAGAAGAAAAGATAAAGAAAAGGGCATTTCCCAATAATCACATCTTTCTGGGGGAACATCAGTGGTTTTCTGTTTTACAAGTACTTGATTAGATTCTAATCAAAGGAGCAAATAGCCAGTTAATGTGATAAAACTTAGTCTAAATTTTTGACCTACCACCCTTGCAAATGAAATGAAAATAAGTTTCAAAAAATTCTACCTCTTTTCAGCAATCTCTGATGAAGTGGTCATCCTGGCCAAGCTTAAAGGGGAATCAGCAATTCCCCTTCAGAATCCCCCTTTGTCCTCCTGTCAGCGCTACAGGTGAGCGATCTGACCCGCCCCTAGGTGCGCTGCCGCGGTGGCACAGGGCGGCAAAGGCATTTTCATGAACTCTCCCTCCAAAAGCTAGCTCGGTGTGTGTAACTTACATACACATACATATACTACTTAGGAGAGAGACCGCAATTGTATACTTATTTTTTTATTCTCAAAAAATATAAATGAGGTACCGTAAAAGGAATTTTAAGCATAATACTATGCACTGTAAGGCTGATGTAACTTTATGAGCCTATCTTCAAGAAGTTGGTGTCTAGCTCTTTCCTTTCATATTTATTTTGGTATAAATTTCACAAATAAGGCAATGGGCAGAATATATTCACTGAACAATGTGCTGCTGAGCTTTCCCTATGGTCAGATGCCATTCAACCTCTGCCCATAGCACTGAGAAGCCTTTTAAGTTCAACTGAACAAATGAAGAATTTGAATATATTATTACTTTTAAAGTGTGTCAGATCCAAAGATCAATGTCTCCCTTTCAGCCACTTGGGTCACACATAGATATACACTTGGCACCACCTTGGTAGATCCAGGTACTCTTCGCCTTATACATAAAAAACTCCAACCTCCCCTTGACTGACCTTTTATAATCCAAGTTTTAATTCCTACAACAATTTGCTTCTCAGTTCCCATTTGTCCTCCATAGAAAAATTCAAGTCACTGAATGCAGCTAGAAGTCTCTCCATTTATCACCTCTAGCAGGCCAACCTGAGAGTGTGACAATCTATAATGGGTCTTGTCAATAAGTAGAACGCCAACATTTGGAAGAGATAAGGCAGCCACTAAAGTTGGCTGATGTCCAAGACAGTAAGTAGTTTGGTCAGTAGGAGAAACCCACGTTCAAGAACATCTTGTAAGAGCAAAACTTCCTATAGGCACCAGAAAGAAAGAAAACATGGGGGTGCATGTCAGTTCACCCTGAATATCAAAGGCTTGCTGAAAATAAACCAAGCAGGGATTACACATGGGACTAAAAGCAGCTGGCCTTTTTATTTTTTTAATCTTATTCATAAACCCATCAAATAGCTTAACTAACAAAGGCACCAACTCACTCCCTGGCCTGAATTTGAGTTACAGTTGGACATGACAAATACTGTCCAGATGTTGGCTAAATTGTGTCTGCCTTCAACAGAAGGTCAATAAAGAGAAAACTAGCTTTGTGTTTTCTACAAATTTATTGATCCACATCCTAGAATTGAAATTAAACCACAGTAGGGATAACCAGGACTTGAATAGGAAGAAAGAGCCAAACATTTTTCTTCTGCTTTCTCCAAGAATAACTATAATTCCTCCACAAATTAATTTATATTTTAGATAGAGCCAGTGGTTGTTAAAGAAGAAATGAGGCACAAAATGTTGATAGAGAGATTAGGGGAAGAAGAGAACAAAAGAAGGAAGGGTGAGAAACTAAAAAAAGTTAGTGTGGCTACAAAAACAACCCCAGAACAACTATTCAGGATTCACACTGCTCCTTTCTCTCTTCTTTTGCACATCCAAATACTTCTTAAACTGTAGGGCTATAACAGATGTACATAACAAGCTGTGCAAACCACCTGTGCTTCATTTCCTTAGCCCCTATAGCAATAATCTGATGTTTTCCTCTCTTAAGATCCCAATGCTTAGGATTCTAAAACCAAGACAATGAGCCAGAGCAATGTAATGTCACCACATCTCTGGGTGTCATGTGATCATCTTTAAAACTATATTAATTCTTTTAGAGTGCCAGGACATTATTTAATATATGTCATTTTACTATGTTAAATGGCATTAAATGGGACACTAAGAACATTTGATTTAGCTTGATTTTGGATTTGTTTTTCAATTCTAAAATGTATACAAAAATGAAAAATATTGAAATTATTTAGAGATAGTCACACTTTATGATGGTTTTCTTAATATAAAATTAAATTGTGCTAGCTTTAATGATGTGTATGTTGGGTAAGAAAAGAGAGGTATTATTTCATGTTTGATTTAGCTGAAGACCAGTCTATCACAGACTTAATTATTCAGAACCAGAGATTGAAACCAGAAAATCATGAATTAAACCTTTCAGCTCAAGTAAGAGTCATAAAATGCAAGATTTTATTTATAAGAACGTCTTGAAGCCAAGAGATTGCTTTCACTTAGAATTGCTTGTAACACATGGCAGCCAATTAGAAGCAGAAAAAACACACATTGATAGTAATGAAAAATGGCTGTTGAAAGAAGAGACCACAGGGGGAAAAAAAAGAATTAAAATTGTTCTTTGGTATCATTTGGAGTGGAGGAAAATAACCCTAACAGCTTTACTAGTTTCTGAAGGCCTTGCTGAATTATAATTAAGCATAACATTTCTAGCACATTTTGCCAATATTGAAGAATGAAGAAAATATTTAGCATTATCAATGAGACAAAAGAAAATATAACATATTTTATAAAAATTTTCATCAAAAACTACTAAAATATACACTGATGCTTAAGTGGATGAAAATAGATAATATAAATGGGTATGAAAGAAAAAGAATAAGAGTAATCAATGGGATGTTAGAGGACTATGCAGCACCTGTTTAGATCAGTAAACCCATGAATGCCAATATATAGGGTTGGGTAAAAGTAAGTTATACTTGCCTTGTGATGTTCTTTTGAATTAACAAAGCTATTGTATTAATCATAACCTGCATGTATTTTTTCATACAAACAACTGTAAACCTACTTTTGCCCACCCCTTCATTTCTTCAGTTCTTTCACTGTGGAGAGAATATTTTGATGGGGAAATTTGGAGGATAATATTTCTACGTGTATAAAGCAGTCATTAAATCTATAGATGAGGATCTAAAAAAGGAGGGTGGGCAGAGAATACACCATTATTCTGCTGAAGATAAGTCATTGTCCCTTCCACAATAGAAGGGACTCTTCTTTGGAAATAAGAGTTGGCTGGAGTATAAAGAAAGAGTGGGGAGAGAGATGTGTGAGATGAAAATTTAAGTGGGAATTTAAGTGAAGATAAGACCCTGAAGGCCAACTATGGCATAAAGCAATCAGAAAATCCTCTGATAAAATTTTAGGTGAAATTGTAATTGGGCCAGTATAGATTTGATTTGTAAGAAAATTTCCTTGTAACTTGATATGGGTCTTTGTTATCTGTTGTGGACCTATCCCCACAGCAGAAATTGCTGGTTATTGACCCAAGTATTCCCTCCATATTCTTCTTTGGAACCCAAAATGACTTCTCTACAATATTGAGGGAAGGAGACTCTTCTCCCAGTTTTTTCTTGTGTTAAACCAGTTAAAAATGCTTTTATTTTATTCCTAATAAGGCTGCCCCACTATAACTAAACAATGAAGAATAAAAACCACCCAACAAGCTAAGAATTATATAACTGTATTGCAAGTGTCATGATTTTTATTAATTTGGAATAGAAGGAAATTATTTCCAGGAGAGAAGCAGAAATAAGATCAACACCTTGATAACTACACTGTGCCATACCAACATATTACACCAACCACCTTTCTGTACTAGCCAAAGAGAATTAATTGGGAAGATGATAGAGATCACCATGTGCAATAGACTGTTCTAGTGGTTCTAATACCCCACCCTATCCTGTATACACACTCTTTGTCATGTGATTTTATAATTCTTATTAAATATACATATTCTATTGTCCTACCCTTTAGATTTGGGATGTCCTTGTGAGTTGCTTTGGCCAGCAGAATGCAGTGGGACTGATGGTGTCCCAGCTTTGAACAGTAAGTCTCAAGAGACTTCGCATGTTTCTGCTGACTCTCTGGGTTCTCTCCATGGAAGAATGCCTGTGCTAGCCAGCTGCAAGGTGAGATGCATGGAAGAGACTTGAGTTACCCCAGGCATCTCAGTGTAGGCCGTCCTAGATCAGTAGACAGCTGTGTGCCACCCAGGCACATGAGTGACCACAGTCCAAATCAGCAGTCACTTAGCTGACCCGTATGTATGTTTTCTTTAATTACACCAGCTGACATCAGCTGAGCCCAACCCAGAATAATCTCAAATTCCTGACCCAAATGAATTACTATTGTCAGTTGATACTGAGGGTTTTGCGGTTATTATTACACAGCATTATTTTATCAGAGTTTAACTGATCACCATACATTCATTTCTTGGGTCTCTTATGCTAGCGATAATTTCCACAGTACCTCTTTTTTGTTTGTTTGTCTGTTTGTTTGTTTGTTTGATACAGTATTCTACTTATTAGGAATGGGGATCTCAGAGATCTTTCATTTGAATCTTCCTACCTGGTAGCCTTTACCTTAAGAATCAGAGAGTTAATGGCATTGTGAGGAGATTCTGGACGCAGCCAACAACTGCCACCCTAAACTCCACCCTACACTTCAGATCACATATGACCTATTACCTACTGATTGTAGCAAAGGTACCTCAACTCAATATGCCAATAACTAAACTCAAAATTTCTTCAGTAAACTTATTCATTATCCCTTATTGTCTGTCTCAATAAATGTTACTACCATCCTCACATTTGCTTAAGTCTGAAAGTGGCCTTTGAACTTGTTCTCTCTATCTCCAAATCTAACCAATCCTAGAATGCTATAGATTACACTTAAAAATATCAAGAATCCA
The DNA here is from genome assembly GCF_021234165.1 of Pteronotus mesoamericanus. NCBI lineage: Eukaryota > Metazoa > Chordata > Mammalia > Chiroptera > Mormoopidae > Pteronotus > Pteronotus mesoamericanus. The sequence continues at coordinate 3,718,792 of NW_026555170.1, forward strand.
TCCACTTCTCTCCATATATTATTCACTACCCTGGTTCAAGTACCTTTATCTCATTTGAGCTAAAATAAATCAACTTAAGCAAATAAGTAATTTATTGGAGGATATGGCCTACCTCCCAAAATCAAAGGTAAAGCTATCGGATACTCATTGAGAAATGACAAGAACCAGAGAGCAACTCTGGAGGTTCACGCAGTGAGCTTTAGGGGACAATCTATGGTCTTGGGTCAATTATTTCAATCTACTTTCCTGACCTCTTCTCACTCTCTTCAAGATATAAAGCCAAGTTGGAAAGTCTGATCATTTTAGCTTAAGCCATATGCTCACTTTGCTGAGGGGAACTTAAAGCACAATACTTGACTATTCCCCCTAAGAGGAAATCAAGTACTATTACAAAAGAACAAGGGATTGAATGCTTCATGACAAGACAACAATGTTGTCAACTCCTCTAACATATCTGATTTCTCTCAAATGTTCCCATTTTAATTGTCAGAATCTCTGTTAGTCTGTGTTTAAATCTTTATCGTGGAACTCTGGCACTGCTGGGAAATAAATTGTTTTTGCAATTTGATATCTTTCAAGTTCATTTTCTGACCATGTCTTTAAGCAACTTTAGCCTCTTGATTGAAGAGAGGACTGCATTAAAGTTATATAATGATGCTGTTTCTGAGTGCAGGTAAAACTAGGCAGACAGTCTAAGACTACGATTTATTCACTCGTATCTACTCCCCCACTAACCACCACCATCACCTCCATTATTTGCCTAATGAGCAATTTTGCCTCTCATATCATGGATTATTATCTTCCAATCCTGGAATATGGAGGAAAGTTTTATTGGTCACATAAACCTGTTCAATACCCACATTCTTTATGCAAGTCCATAGCACTTATTTCTCCTATAGGCAAAGAAAATGTGTTGTAAGAAATGGAAACACAGTTCAAAACTAACCGCAATGAAAATGTAACAATGTGTGTGGGTGTAGGTATTGGAGGAAAGGACGTTATTCTAGAGATAGACACAAGATTTCTCATGGAATGCAGGGAGTTCTGAGTACTCAGATCTTAGGAAGTGAGCAGCAAGAATTCAGATTTCGCTTTTTGTGCTTCACTAAGTAATTTATCTCTGGTGCTTCCTATATGTTGACTAATTTCATCTGTAATGAAATGAAGCAGTTCTTGATGTCCCATCCCAAATTTCTTGAAATATGGTTTAGGTTTGTTTGGGTTTTTTTTTTTTTGTATTCTTGTTTTGTGTTTTTCCTTGTAGAGAGATAGACAATCTACAGATGGACCACTTCAGGCCATGTGTCTATACATGACTTAGTCAGCAGGATGTAGGGTGAAGGCAGAAACCCTTCACAGAGCTCTGGGTAGGTGTGTTCATGGTAGACGCTCTTGATTGCCACCTCAACGGGCATTTCCTTGATTTCTCTGTTAACAGAGCCAATGTGCCTAAGGCAATATGCTTTGATTAAACTAAATCAATCACAGTGTATTTTGCCACTAGGTAGCTTGGACATGTGATCCAATTCAGCCCAATAAGATGGAAGGAAAAGTCTGCTGAGAGGATTCAGGGAAATATTTTCTTCTATGACAGAGGTTGATCCTAAGAAAGAACTATCTTTGTTCTTTCAGTAGATGTTGCCCAGAATTGCAAGACCTATGGCCACAAAGGGACAAATTTGAGGACTAAAATAATACTCTGATTATGTTGGAGAGAGCTTGATCTATGATGACCTTGATGTTTTACCGACTTAATTGATGTGCCCTACAAGATCTCTTCTTGTTACATAAGGTAATAATTCCTAAATTAAGATACTTTTAACTGAATATTCTATTAGTTATAATTGAAAGAGCCTGTTATATTAGGATTTCTGTTTTCTGTGGGCATGGTTAGGAATTATACCCCAAGACATGTCTAATATAGAAGGATAAAGTGTAGTGCTCAGTTGTATGTCTGCCTAATTATGACTATTTCTACCTCTTTGGAGACACACACTTGCCAAATTTTAGATTCTTCAATAGGAGCATCTGAGTGATTGCACCATTAATTAAAGTGGCAACCTTGAAGAAACAATGAAACATAATTATTAATGTCTTCTAAAACCTAATCTTTAACCCTAATGCTCATTTTCTGTCTTTTTTCATTCATAACTATAAGTAAAGGATATGTACTGAATTAGAGATCCTTTAAAATATGAACATATTAAGTACTGGTTACTAACAAATTCTGCTATGGCTTTTCCTTTTTAAATTTTTTTAATGTATTGATTTTAGAGAGAGAAGATGGAAAAGGAAGGGAGAGAAACATTGAATTTTTTGTTCATCTATTTATGCGTTCATTGGTTAATTCCTGTGTGTGCCCTGACTAGGGATCAAACCCACAACCTTGGGTGTCCAGATGACAGTCTAACCATCCAAACCTATGGCCTTTCTTTTCTCCCATGACTTTTGGAGTCTCCTATTTTCTTTGTCCAGATTCTAGATGCTAGTGGGAAGCAGAATCATTGTTCTAAGAGAAAATTCTTGTAAAAATGCAACAATGAGGTTATCATCTCCTTTTCTAATTTACCACCTTTAAGATATTTATACTGGAGTTACAGTAATTTTTAAATTTTAAAAATAAATTTAAGTGTGAAAATAAGAAAACCTTGATTATTTCTTTTATCTCCCAAACAGAGGAAAACAGCAGTGAAAAAAATCATGACTTTTCTGAATTCATACAAGTTAATGAAATTTCTAGAATGTCTTTATCTTTTAATGTTTTGGTGATTTTTTTTCTTAACTCACTGTATAGTCATAGAAAATTACAGATGATATCCATATTTTTTTTTATTTAATCCTTTATCAAGATTAAGAGGATTACAATTATAAAAACTTACAAGAATTTATCTTTGAAGAACAATTTTTTCAACCAAATATATTCTCTGTTGAGACAGGCATAACTTATTTATTTAGAAATAGGTACACATATGGAATATATGAGTGAAAACAAGTGTCCTGAAGCAAAGTCCACCTCTGTAGTTGACTACATTTTTCGCTAATATGAATAGTCCCATTTCTCATTATAAATAAATAGAAAAACTGGTTAAAACACAACATAAAAAAGCTTGTTTTTTTCTTTATAACAAAATACACACAAATAAATAGGTACAACTCAAACAAAGACAGAGCTATAATTGAATCCATGTATATAAAACAAAACATTGAAGAATTACTGTACCTGTGGAAAAGGGAATTAGAAAATTCCCATCTAGTAGTTTGAGATGCTCCAGGTAAGCTTGCAAATTGCCTTGAACCATAGGTGGGGGAAAAATCACTTAAAAGGACTTAAAACTGCAGACCAACAGTTCATGAGTATGAAATCCCAATTTATTATATTAGCTTGATCGGGTTTGACAGAGAATTCTAGGTATCTATCCCATACTCATTTTCCCCTTTTTCCTTATAAAGAGAATACTTATGTTATGGATTTGAGAATGTGCATTCAAATTACAATTTGGGGGTTGAGGGTTACCTTGCAGCTAGGTGTGGTTACTCGAAAAGTTCTGGCTAATTATCTATATTCAGATGTCTTGGGAGTCTCCTTAAATGGCAGGCAAGTACACTTTTTTCCTTTTCGCTTTGTCTAGATTCCTCTCTTGAGGAAGATGCAATAGTTTGATCTCTAATAGCCAAAGAATACAAGCTTTGTATTAAAGGTGAAGAAGGGGAGAGAAAATGAATCTCAGTCCCTAAGGACTTCATTAAGATGTACAGCAATCATGGCAAGCCTACTTGCAAACTAATTTTATCCAAGGAAATTAATCTTTATATCTAGGATTCCTATTAATAGCAACAAAATCAGTTCCCAACTATTTTTTATTGGATTGCCAAAATGGAATATTTACATAAAAATTGTTCTAAGGCATTTATTGAAAGCAAAATGAAACTGCTTTACAAAACATTCACTAAAATCAAAGAAGTTGTATGTGCACACACATGCACACCCACTTGACAGTGTTCTCAAAATTAAATAAATAAATAAACCTACCCCTCCACACACACCAAATAAAGAAGAGAGTCCACTAGGAGAGAGGATCAGCAGGCAAAATAAACAGATTTTGCTTCCCCCACCCCACAAGATATGAAGCCATGCAACAATAAAAAAGAATCTACAAAATGTTAAAACTTTTAATAATCACTGAGGTTAAAGACAGATTAGAAAACATAACAGAAGAAAAATCAGCATTATTTAAAACTAGAGTATGTGTAACCTCCAAAAAGAGTAACTTAAGAAATCTAGCCCATAAAATATATACATACATACACAGAAACAACAGAAATGTTAAACAACATGTTAGTAAAGCTAACAGTAGATCTTGAAAAGTATTTGGTATATAGGGTAAAGCAATCAAAAATGGAAAATATGAAAAAACTGTCAGGAGAATTGGAGATTAGATAAGAAGTTCTTATATATTAATTCAATTTTAGGAGAAAAATAGAGAATTGTTGAGAGGGAACATTTAAACGAATAATTATCAAGAATTTTCTGAAATTAAAGTAAGATCTAAGTTCTCAAAAGAAGAAATAACATAAGTACAAAATAGAAAAAGTAAAACAAATACCTAGGTATAGTGTTTTAAAAAAATAGAACTTCAAAGATAAAGGTAAAAATTTTAAACACAACCAATGAAAAATGGAGAATATCTAAATAAATAATCAGAAAACCTTGAGATATCTTCAAGTGCAGAAGAAAATAACCATCAGTGTAAAATCCAATACTTGAATAACAATTCAATGGGAAGAAAACTTTTTAAAATATTCAAATATGAGCTAAAAGATTTTACTATTCACAAAGCCTTGATGAAGCATGAAATTTAGTAAGGAGAGAATAGAAACTGGAAGGATGGATGGGTACAAGAAGCAAGGGAAGCAACAGATTGACAAATACATTGGTATCTAAATAGTTATTACCAGTAAGTACTAATAATAATAATGACTAATTTGGTTAAATATTATGGAAGATGGGGATGGTGAATTAGAGATGAAATTAAGTGTTTTCAGTATCTTGGGAGTAGTTTAGAAATAAGGATTTCAGAATGTTTAAAGTCAACAATGATAATTTACAAATTTAAGAGTAATCATAAAAAAATAGAAACATAATACTAGTTTCTAAAACAATAGAGGAAAATATAAGACATAAAGAAACCTAACCCAACTAAAGACATGAGAACTGGATAAAAGAAGAAAAAAATTACAAGTGTGACAATATTAAAAAATTATGAAATAAGATAAAATAGAAATATTTCAAATACATCAACAAACATAATATATATTAAAAGATTTTGTTAATAGATTCTCAATTTGAATAAAATAATATTAATATTAAGCTATATTAATTTTATAACACACACATAAAATAAATCACAAAAAGATTGAGCATAAAGTGCAGGGAAAATGATATAACAAGAATGGTGTTCAGAAGAAAGATGATATGGCAATATTAATATTGGAGAAAAATAGGCTTTAACAAAGAAAAATTTATTCTAAGGTACGAAGGTGTCATTACTTAATAATAAAAGGAACAATTCACGAGGAATATATATCAGCTCTGAACTGCATGCAACTTTCATTATAACTACACAGTATATAAAGCATTAATTAACAGAATTTTTGAAAAATTTTTTAAACTAACAATTGCAGTTTGAGATATTATCATGATTCTCTTAGACCCAAGTGATAGAACAGGAAAAAAAAGAAATATCAAGAATATAGAAAATTTGAATGAGATAATTAGTGATCATTTTCTAACAAATGGAGAATATTTATTCTTTTCCAGCACACAAGATCATTTACAAACATGAAATAGACCATTTCTATCTTATACATAATATTTAAAGAATGAAGACGAAAAAGAAGTTTCTCACTTCTGTATGTGACTACAATTGCATTGAAATCAAAACCGGAATACAGCACTTGAAAGAAAATTTATATCCCAATCTCTCTTATAAACCTGGCTCCAAATTTCTTAAACGAGTTATTAGCAAACCAAATTCAGTTACTGAATTTGTTTGTTTACTACAAATAAACCACATGTTGCAACCAAGTAAGTTTTATTCCAGGAATGCAAAAATGACTAACATTAGAAAATGCGTTAATGGAATTCATTACATTAAAAGATTAAAGTAGTAAAATAACTTGGTCACTGCAATATAAGCACAAAAAGAGATTGGAAAAATTCAATACTTCTTTGTTAAAAACAACACTAATACCGGCAACAACAACAAAAACCTCTCAAGGCAAAATAGTAGTAGAATGTAACTCTCTTAATCTGATAAATAGTTTAAAGGTAAGAGGTAAGAAACATTCTCTTTGAAGTCAGGAAAAAAACAAAGTCACTTATTCTCTCCAACTTTTTCTGGAGTTCCTATCCAACACAAGGTACTGTGGAAAAGAAATACAAAAGATATAAAACATTTCAGATGAATAGATGATCTACCTATAAAATATATGTACACAAAATGTTAAAGCTAATATGAGTTGAGCAAAATTACAAGATTCTGAATAAATATTTTTAAAAATGACATTATGTATAACAACAATTGTTGATTAGAAGTTGTATGTATCTATCTCATTTATAATTACAATAAACTGAATATTTTGAATATTTGAATAAATTTTGAAACCTGGGAACACATCTAACAAAATAAGTATGAAACCTATAATCATATGTTTGTATGTTTTGTTGTGGAATAAAAAAATGTTAAATAGATACCATGTTTATAGAACTTTTATTAACTGATCTTAAGGTTCATATGGAAGAATAAAGGTACAAGAATAACCTAGTTCACTTTGAAGAAGAAAAAGAATGTGAAAGCCTAATCAGAGAAAAATATTTATTATGAAACTATAGCAGTTGTAGAAAATTTGGTTGGTGCCCATCTCAGTTCCTCACAGATCTTTTTTACTAGCTGCTGTGGTTGCTGCAGCTAACACTTGATTTCTGCACCAATTCTCAGTAGGATTGCTCTTGGGCAATGAGAGCTGCCACAATAAGGAATGTCTAGGAGTTACTGCCCCTACCCAGCATGGCCTGGAGCAATGATTGCCTTGCAGAGACACAAAAGCCCTCCTTTGTAGAGACTGCTGTGCAATTGATGTCTCAGATTTTTGGAGGGATCAGGCTAAGGCTTGATTCCATAGGAAAGGACATTCTTATTAAGCTTTTCCCTCTTCTGTATTCTGCTTTCCTCACTGCCTTACAGGTTTTTCTGAATGTGTACTGTTAATAAATTCCTTGCACAAGAATTATCATTTCACAATCAAGATGGTGGAGGAGTGAATAGAAGTCACACTGACATCCTCCCAGGACAAATCTGGAATTACAACTAAATCGTGGAGAAATCACATGGAACAAACAACTGAACAATAGCAAGAGAGGAGCCTTATAACCTCAGACAGACAGAGGAATCAGCATTAACACAACCTAACTGGTAAGGAGTAAGGTAGAGACTCAAGAAAGCAGACGAGATGCCCATGTGCAGCAGCGCCAGAGGGATATTGAAATGGCCAGTTGGATCCCCCTGAGAAGAGAGGGGTCTAAACCCCAAGCTGGGCTCCCCAGCCTACAGCAGCAGAGTCCAAAAAGTACACAGATAACGACCAGCTGCAAAAAAGCGCAGGGTTGCTTTCTGCCAGAGACAGGAAGCCGGAGACACAAAGAGCCTTTTAAAGGGCCAATGCATAAATTTTTATTCGCAGCCACTTACCCTGGTCCCCAGAAAAGGCAGGGGCAGAGTATGCTAGAGACGCCTGAAGAGAGACTGGGGGAGTAGGTTTTGGTGGGTGGGGGGGAACTGAGATAGTAGCAGGCGGGATCCTGGTGCTGACTCATCCTTCATGCGGCAGCAGCCATCTTGCTCAGGCAGACCACTCACCTGAATGGCAACAGCTTAAGAAGACACAGTGACCCCGCCCCCAGGAGGGACTCTGCACTAGCCTCTCATGACTACACCTGACTGCTGAGTACAGAGTGGCAGCCACAGATAGTAGATCCCTGGCTAAAGGGGGCACAGAGTGGTCTGGAAACACTGGAGTAAAGACTGGAGATGGAGGCTTTGGGGAGAGAATGGAGAGAGTAGCCAGGGGGATCCCTGTACTGACTCCTCCCCCGATACCCTAGCTGCCATCTGGCTCAGGAGGACCAGTCCCCTGAGCTGCAGCACAGTAAGAAGACCCAATAACCCTGCCCCCAGGAGGGACTCTGCCCCACTCTGTGGTGCCTAAGCCCGACTGCTGAGAGCAGAGTGACTAGATTAAGAGCTGAAGGAGATGGCGACAGAGAGTTGATTCCTGAAGTTTTGAACAAATTGCCTAAGGTCAGACAGGGTCAACATTTGACATCATCATAGGCAGATCCAGAAAAAAAAAACATCAGTCTCCTACCATAGAAATTCACACTGCAAAATCAGGAAATCAAGACAGATCAATATAAGAAGCAGTAGCAAAAAAGAAGAGCCTCACAAATCATGGGAAGACAAAGAAACACCCCCAAGTCGAAGAGAAAGGAGGAATCCACAGAAAGAGGACTAAATGAAATAGAGGCAAACTATCAGATATTGAGTTCCAAACAATGGTTCTAAGGAAGTTCAATGAGCTCAATGAGCTCAGAGAGAATTACTGAAAACTACATGGAAACTATGAGGAACTTACTGCAAACCATATCAGCATGAAAAAGAATATAGAAACTATTGCTAAGAGGCAAGAGGAAATGAAGAATACAATTTCTGAATTGAAGAACACAGTAGAAGGAATCAAAAGCAGGCTAGATAAAGCAGAGGATTGAATCAGTGATCTGGAGGGTAAGGTAGAAAAAAGCTCTGAGAAAGAGCAAGAATATGAAAAAAGACTCAAAAATAATGAAGAGGCATTTAAGGAAATGCAAGACAACCTGAAACATAATAATATCCATATAATGGGGACACCAGAAGGAAAAGAAGAGGAGGAAGGGGTAGAGAACCTGTTTGAAAAAGTAATGATGGAAAACTTTCCTAATTGGAGGAAAGAAAAAGTCACCCAAGTCCAGGAAGCACAGAGGGTCCCATTCAAGAGGAACCCAATGAGGCCCACTCCAAGGCACATCATAATTAAAATGGAAAGTATCAAAGACAGAGAATCCTAAAGGAAGCAAGGAAGAAATCTATTGGTGAAAGATAAATACCATATGACCTCACCTATGAGTGGAATCTATTCTACAAAATAAACTAACAAAATAAACCATAGGCATGAAAATATGGAGCAGACTGAAAGCAACCAGAGGGGATGGGGAAGGAGGCCAATGGTGGAAAGAAGGGGAAGGGACTAGACAAAGAACATGTATGAATGACGCAGGGACATGGACAACAGAATGGGAATTGACTGTGGGAGCCAAGGAAGGATGGGAGGGGGATGGGTAAAGGAGGGCGAAGGGAGGAAAATTGAGACAACTGTAATAGAATAAACATGATTTAAAAACAAATTTTAAAAAAACTACAAAAAAATGAATAAATGATAATAATTGGATCCAAAAAAAAATTCTCATTTCATTCTTTGCTTTTAGGGAACCTAGTCTATGACAGAGATTAAGAAAGTGTGTATTGACACACAGAGCACTCAACAACAAAAGCAAAATAATACATTGAGAAGGATATCAGAAGAGACAATAAATATATGAAACATACTCAACCTCATCAGTAATCAGAGAATGCAAATTAAACAGCATTCATCAGTCTGGCAAATTTTCTTTTCTTTCTTTTTTGATCCCATCTTCCTTCACTGGCACCCTGCCTCTTGCTTCTCTGCCACTTTTGAATCTCAGTGTTTAAATTTTCTCCAGTTTGAATTTTAAGGTAGGTTCTAAGGCTGAGCTCTGGAGAGTCGGGTTATGATAACTGAGTCCTAAAGGAGCTAGAACCCTAATTTTTCTATGATTATAAATTTTGGTAAAATCAATATCTTTTACTGCCTTTGGTATAAATAATTATGTGATTTCTTTAAGTTTTTAATCTTGGGAAAAATTGTTTAAAACTCATGTTTACTTGGCTATGTGTGTAGGCCATATAATGTATTTCTACTTCTTCTATAATAGAGCTCTTATTTTCTCTCTCTCTCTCTTTTTTTTTTTTTTTATAAAAGGCATTCTGATGACTTGAATAGGCTTTAGGTATAAAAGTATAGAATCAATTTAAAACCAAGTTATATTCTTTTTTATATGTATTTATTTCTCTTTTTAATTTAATTTAATTTAATTTTAAATTTATAAGCCATGTTTATTCTATTAGAGTTGTCTCAATTTTTACCCCTTTATCCCCCTTTACCCATCCCACTCCCACCCCCTGCTCCCACAATCAATTCCCACTCTGTTGTCCATGTCTATGGGTCATTCATACATGTTCTTTGTTTAGTCCCTTCCCCTTCTTTCCACCATTGTCCTCTTTCCCCAACCCCTCTGGTCCCCTTCAGTCTGCTCTATGTTTCCATGCCTGTGATTTATTCTGTTCGTTAGTTTATTTTGTTGAATATATTCCACTTATAGGTGAGATCATATGTTATTTGTCTTTCATCAACTGCCTTATTTCACTTAGCTTAATATCCTCCAGTTCCATCCACGTTGTCACAAAAGGTAGGAGTTCCATATTTCTCTCTCTCTCAACACTCAAGAACAAAAACAAAATAATACATTGAGAAGGATATCAGAAGAGACAATAAATATATGAAACATACTCAATCTCATCAGTAATCAGAGAATGCAAATTAAACAGCATTCATCAGTCTGGCAAATTTTTAATATCTGAAAATCCTGTGTTGATTAAGACTTAAGCCAATGAAATATATCTACATTGTGGGTGAGAGAGTAAATTTGGGAGCCCATTTTAAAGAACAGTTTATTAATAACTAACAAAATTGAAGATGTTTATAAACTATAATCTAGCAATTCCATTTTTAGGTATATACCCAGGGGAGTTCTCAGATATGTGCTTAGAGAGATGTGCATATAGATATTTATTGTGGCATTGTTTGTAACAATGAAAACTGGAAACAGCTTAAATACTTATCAAGAAAGTAATATATTGTAGCAGATTTATAATGTGCAGCAGTTAAAATAAATGGTGACCAAATTTAGTGTGTCAACATTAATAGATGATAAAAAACTAATTTTTGTAAATAGTACAAGTTGAAGAAGGGTACTTTTTATGGAAATTTTAAAATATAGGTATTAAACCAAATGATATAAAATTTTGTGGACATATGAATATATACATGTATGTGTGCATAGATTATATAAATACACATATATAATATATTAAAACAGTATAAAATATATCAGGAAGACTATTCAGAATAGTGATATATCTGGGGAAGAAATAAGAGGAACAGGTTGAAAAGGATAAGAGACCTTCGTTTCTAGTGTTAATTTTTATTTTACAAAAAAATTATCTGAAACAACATGGAAAATGGAAACAATTTGTTAAATCTGGGATGAGATACATGTGTTGAAGCAAGAAATGTCCAAACCTCCAGATAATTTTTTTGAGTTTGGGAGACAAACTGATGTTCGGGAGAAGGACAGTTTTATAGTTTTTTCTATGCACTTTTAAGGAGGAAGAATATTTGAAGGTGGGAGAAAGCAAGATACAGAATAATTAACAAGGTTATGTGCTCCCTTGAGGGTGGTTATGCCACTGAGGGGTATAAAAAAGAGGATTACCTCTGGCATTTCAAAGGTGTGTTAAGCTAGCTGCACAAGAGCAAAGGACAGGACTTGCTCAAGGCAAAGATAAACCTTCTCCAGGCCTGGGGCATGACTACGCGCTAGGACTTGCCCCGTGAGAAATGTATGACCAGGTCACCCTGTGAGGTTATTTTTCAGTTAGATATTACAGAGCCTTTTTTTGTGCCCACACATGTATTTGTTACATTGCTGTCTATATTTTTCTGTATGTTTGAAATATTTCATAATAGAAAACAAAAAAGAAATGGTATATACAATATAATAAGCTCTAAATCCTGTTTCAATATAACCATCTGAATTGAATTTTTTAATCCTATTCTTGAAGCAGTTGTGGAAAAGATATGCCACATTATAAAAGTCTAGTATTCATCCTCCTATATGGCATACTTTTTCTTACGTCTTCTTAGAAAGTAGGAAGATAGTTTGCCACCTTTCCTTGGAACTACAAAAGATTTCTTTCTCCCCGCTTCCTTCTGTTCTTTCTTCTTTTTTCTATTTTCCTTCTTTCCCTCTCTTCCTTCTTTTCTTTCCTTTCTTCCTTTCCTTTTCCAAAAGAGTTACAATGATTTCAATTTCTAATCTTACCTTATTTTTTCCCTAATTCCTAGAGTTGTCAAAATATAAGAAGCTCATTAAAATTTGAATGTCAGATAAATAATGAGTATTTTTGCACACGACATATGTATACTAAAAAATTATTTGTTTTCTGTCTGAAATTCAAGTTAACTGGCAGTTTTACATTTTTATCTGCTAAATTTGGCAATCTTACTTCAATTTATCACAGTTGCTATTTATTTACACATATCATCTCTCTCACAAATATTCTTTTTAATTCTCAAACATGTATACAGAATAGGTCTGATCGTCTTCTCTTCTTGCATTTGATGAGCAGTGCTATCTGTCAGGGATAGATACTGTTTATCTATTTACTAAAAATGCTAATATTCTAGATCTCCTCCTAGTATCAAAGGTGTGATCTTGACTAATTCAGGCACAAATTAACTGGACCTCAAGTATAAGATTCGCAGATGTACAACCTAGTTTTAGGACCAATACCCTTGTTTGAAGCAAGCTCTGCAAATGACCCCCAAATTTTACTTTTTGGTTTTTGCAAATGAATTAAATATTTGGCTCTGTCTGGGCTTCAAATTTTCTGTAAAAGAATAATTTCTTTCTCATATAAAATACTTGTTTTGTTTATGTTTCTTTCTCTAAGAAAACAAAAATCACCTCCCAGATTGTCTTTATAATGCACCATGGTTTCCTTTTGTTTCGGTTTGGGTGTTTCCAGAATGTTATCCTCCAAACGGTCTCTCTTTAGTCTTTACTATCTACCTTCCTTGGCTATATCTTCCTTAACTGGTTCTCTTATTGACATTCTGAGCCACTTAGCACAGTGAAAAAGAAATACCACGGAAAGATTTGAATGAGAGCCACATAGGAGGGATTCATGACAAGTTGATTAAATGAAAGAAAGATAGAATAATCTAAAAGTTAGACATAATTGTCCTAAAGTATTAACAATTTTCAAAGAAAATGATAGCAATCATTTAAATGGTTAAATAGGCAAAAGTTAGCTTTGAGGTTCTGTACCTCCATTTTCCAGTGTATTCTTTCACATTATTTCTGTAAAGTTGCCTTGAAATGTGCCTTCCCTACAAAGCACCCCTATTTGTTTTAAAATTTCTTGTGACTTTAGAAAAATAGAGCTGAGTGTGGTATAACAGTGCTGATTTCTTGCACGCCTCCTCCTCTTTGAAATATTTTTTCTTTTTGCAATAAACAATAAATAAAATGACAAATTTGTACCAATCTTTTATTTTCAAATTGGTTTTTGTTTATGTTGGCTAATTAGTATGTAATTAAAGAAAACCTTATAGTATTTGTCATTTCCTATTTTCTGTTTTTTCCTTCACAAACTTTAAATCTCATTATCAAATCAAACATATTCATTAATAAATAAAAAAGAAAATAGAAAAACAATCATATATTTTATACATATGTAGTATAATGTTAATAGAATAAAATCTTTACAAAATATATATATGCTGTTTTGAATTTTTCTTAATATAGAGAAAATATTTTCTCTTCCTGTTAAAATTTTATCTTCTTTTCAGTAGTGTCCTAGTTCTGTATTAGTTTTTAAATGAAAGCTTGACTTTTTTGAAAATTTTTCATCCTTTGAAACTCTGACCTTTTATCTATGAAATAGAATATGTGCAGAGAGAGAGGCAACGAAGGCTGAGCTGTGATGGAGTGTCTATGAAAAAGAGTATGTTCCTGTCAGTGTAACTAATTCTACCGAGGACTAGAGGACGGTCACAATGTGAAACTATGTTTTACAACTCCAGGGATAAAAATCAGTGAAAGGAAAGGTGAAAATGATGAAAGTCAATGTGGTGACACCGTTAAAGATTTACCTCAATGTGCCTTTGTTGGTTAGAACTCACTGTGCTGCCTGCAAGAGGGGGAAAAAAATGGATTCACTTTATTGCACTCATCTGTCATAGATAATACCCTGTACAAAAAGGTGGAAGAAAGTGGTGAACTTATAATCAGTCTGTGTACACATACAATAGGAAGGCAGTCTGGAAACTCAGCAGGCCTGGGAAATGAGTGGCTGTCATAAAGGGGACAGTGACATTCTACTGAGATCAGTGAGCTTGAAGTTCGGAAGAGAGGGGCAGGCCTACTTGATCTTTCTTTCTATGCACACTGTTGGATGTGCTACATGCACCTTCAGACTTGGTAGGGAGTCACATTCAATTGCCAGACAAATGCAACCCACTCTACCACCAATAGGAGGAAGTGAACTTGTTGTAGCTCTTTAAAGGATTCCACAGAGAGCACATTCCTCCTGTAATAGTGATGGATGGAGCCTGCCTCCCTCAGACCAACAGAGTATATTCCAAAGCCGCTGAGATCAATGCCTGTGTGTCAGAAGCAACTGTCAGGAAAAAAATTTCTAGCAATTTCTGAAAAAGCTAATTTATTTAGACAATGTCTGTAACTTTCTAGCTATCACCACAGTAAAGGAATCAGAAGGAGCATGTTTTTCCTATAAATTTCCCCTTAATTTTGTCGTAATCTTGAGAATTTTTATGCTTCAAAAAGCCATGATAGTCTTCTTCCCTGCCAGCTCCGTATATTGCATATGCACTTCCTTTATGACATAAGGTTATGTAAAAAAGTTTAACTGTCAGACAATAATATCTAAGAATGATGATGCATTGCCTGGTAAATGAAGTAGCACTGGTATCTCAATCTTTGAATATTTTCTTTACCTGTGCATGGTCAACTTTTCCCCTCACATCACTTAGCCCTCCCCCTCAAATCCTTACCTGCATCCCCTAACAAAAGGTTCCACTTTGCAGCATTCTGGGACCCTCAGGCAGTATGCTGTTCTCTGCAGGGTCTTCATATGTTTCATTCTCTTCTGATTCCCTATGAATTTACAGAGCAAAAGGTAGGTACCTGATATATTTTGCAAAAAAAGGAATAGTGACCTCTCCCATCCCCTTGTTAAGTTACTGTCATTTTCTCCACCACAGAAGCTTCTGGTTCTCCTCCATGTATTTTTGATGGGTAGAGATTTTATGCCAGCCCTGCATTGGAGGCTTTCCCCAATGAAACCATAAATCCCTCTCGATGACATCTTACCATCAACAACACACCGTAGCTAAGATATCATGTCATAATTACTGATGAGGGAATTACTTGTTTTTTCAGAACTGTACACTCAAACTCTTTTACCAGCCATTTCTAAACATTCTTGTATTCTACCAAACAAATAGATCACTTAATGCATTAAATATTTCTTGACCTTCATGGTAGTACAAAAGAGACAAAAGAGTATCTGAGTTTAGACTCACACATAACAAAAGGACAAATTAGATATAATCTTCTTCTTTTTGTTTTTGAGAAAAATGTTTAAAATTCTAAAATAAAGGTGCTTAGGGAATACTGTTGTCAGAGAAGCTGCAGAGGATGCACTTATTTGACCTATTGTCAGAGTAGGGCTCCTTAGGGATGCTGGCACAGAGTCAAATTTTTGATAAGGAAATACGTGTGGCTTGGTAGGCAAGGATTAGAAGGCTATTCTGAGCAAAAAGTAGAGCCATTCTTTGACAGGAATAAGAGAAAAGGAAATAAATAAGGTGGCTAGAGTAAATGGTTTCTCTTTACCCCTTGGATCTCTCATTGTCCATCTGACAAATCATATCTATCCCATTTTCTAAAGCTCTCTTCAAGATTTAGGAAAACAACTGAAATCCATTCACATTATTGTACCTGTCACAGAATGAGCCTCCTCTTTTGCCCCAGAGGTACCTTTCAGTTAATGCTAAATGTAATTTAAATTGTGACTACCTGGTTGGAGAGCATGTACACTTCATACTTCATACTTCATGGGAGTGTATTTTACATTGTTAACTTACTACATTTTAAGCCATGTTCACACATAGGTTCTAGAAAAAGCAGGGTTTATATACAACACACTGAAGTTTTAGTTCTGTTTCTGACATTTTCTGATGATGTGAGTTTTGGCAAGATACTTATTCTCTTTATGTCTCAATTTTCTCCTTTGTAAAATAAAGCTAATTAAGAATGTTGTGAGCATTAATGAGATCATGTTTGAGCAGCCTTTTGCACAGTTTGGCACATAGCTAAGAGTAGGAGTAGGTGGTATCTTTTATTATTGTTATTTTTCTAATTAACATGGCAAGTCTCCTTGCAAAAGGAACTTGATCATGAATTATGAGTGTAGGAAATATAATGGTGGGTTTATATTTTGAACACCAATTATCCATGACCTTCGAAAAACTATTAAATTACTCAGTTTGTGACTGAAGAAAGCCAGAATACACATGCTGCATGTGTAAAAACAGGCATAACAATTATCTAATATTGTGAAATATTGACATTTCTAGTGGGTTCCTTAATAACTTATTATTATAAACCTGGAAGCAGGTCGTTCAGTATTTAATAAGCACCCTCTAAATAATGGTAATTATTTAAAGAAGGAGAAATTTTATTTTTTAATTATATTTTATTGATTATGCTATTACAGTTGTCCTGATTTTTTCACCTTTGCCCCCCATCCACCCAGCAACCCCCACTCCCTCAGGCAATCCCCCCACCATTGTTCATGTCCATAGGTCATGCATATAAGTTCTTTGGCTTCTCCATTTCCTGTACTGTACTTTACATCCCCATGGCTACTCTGTAACTACCTATTTGTACTTCTTAATTTCCTCACCTCTTCACCCATTCCTCCATAACCCCCTCTCATCTGGCAACCATCAAAACACTCCCTGTGTCCATGATTCTGTCCCTGTTCTTCTTGCTTGCTTAGTTTGTTTTTCAGATTCAATTGTTGACTGATATGTATTTATTGCCATTTGACTGTTTATAGTTTTGATCTTTTTCTTAAATAAGTCTCTTTAACATTTCATATAAGAATGATCTGGTGATGGTGAACTCTTTTAGTCTTTTCTTGCCTGGGAAGCTCTTTATCTGCCCTTCCATTCTAAATGATAGCTTTGATGGGTAGAGCAATCTTGGCTGTAGGTCCCTGCTTTTCACGACTTTGAATATTTCTTGCCAATCTCTTCTAACCTGCAAAGTTTCTTTTGAGAAATCAGCTGAAAGTCTTATAGGAACTCCCCTGTGGGTAACTAACTTCTTTTATGTTGCTGTTTTCAAGATTCTCTCTTTCTCTTTAACTTTTGACAATTTAATTATGTTGTATCTTAGAGTGGGCCTCTTTGCATCCACAATATTTGGGACTCTCTGTGCTTCCTAGACTTGCCTGTCTATTTCCTTCACCAAATTAGGAAAGTTTTCTTTCATTATTTTTTCAAGTAGATCTCCAATTTATTGCTCTTTCTCTTCTCCTGGCACCCCTATGATGTGACTGTTAGACCTGTTAAAGTTGTCCCAAAGGCTATTTATATTATCCTCATTTTTTTGGATTCTTTTTTTCTTCTTGTTGTTCTGATTGCTTGTTTTTTGCTTCCTTATGGTCCAAATCATATGATTTGATTCTTGGCTTCATCCACTCTACTGTTGTTTCCCTGTAAATTGTTCTTTATTTCAATTAATGTATCGTTTGTTACCACTGGACCTTTTTTGTACTGCTGAAGTCCTCGAGCATCCTTATAATCAGTGTTTTGAACTTTGCGTCTGATAGATTGATTATCTCCATTTCATTTAGCTCTTTTTCTGGAGCTTTGATCTGTTCTTTCATTTGGGCCATGCTTCTTTATCTCCTCATTTTGGCAGCCTCCCTGTGTTTATTTCTGTGTATTAGGTTGAATTGCTTTGACCCCATGTCTTTGTAGTGTGGCCTAATGTAATAGGTGTCCTGTAGGGTCCAATGACACAGTGTCCCCTATTATACAAGCTAAGTGCTTGATGTGTGCCTTTGATGTGGGCTGAGTACACCCTCCTCTTGTGCCTTGGTTGCTGTTGGAAGATCAATGGAAGGGTTTTACCCAGGCCAGTCAACTGCAAGGAATGGCTGTGACCACTTACCACCAACTCTGCCCTCTATGGAGGATCAGCCATGTAGGGGCAGGATGGTGGTGCTCTGATATGGTCTGCAGTTGTCCACTGGGTTCACTGGGCCTGGAATTTCCTGGGTGATGCAGTCCAAGGTCGACCCCACCTGTGTTTTACCAGGCCACCCTGCCTGAGTTATAAGCAATATGAGATGGGCACTACTTGTGCTGGGCTTGGAGATTCCCAGGAAAACCCAAGCTTTGAAACTAGTTTGGCTACTGCTAATGATAGGCCTCACTAAGGCCAGCTGTTGCTTGTTTGATAGGATTAAGGAAGTTGTAAAGCATGAGCCAAGAACAGCCATACATATGGAAAAGCAACTTGGGTGGGCCTGTAAATCGGATGGGGCAGAGTCTCTGGGAATCTCCAAGGCTGGTCAAACAGTGTTAGCCAGATTGATGGTGCCTCAGATATGACACCAGTTTGCTAGCTCTGTGGGGTGGGGCGGGGAGTGGGGATGGTTAGAAAAGGGACAATGGTCTCTGCTTACCTTTATGTCAGACACTTCGGTTTCTCCCTGCATGCCACTGGAGCCTTTCAAGTTGCTACCCCAATGCTAGAGTTCAGAAGGAATCTGAGTAGGTGAGTTTTTGTGTGGGTTCTTAGAGTAACTTCTTAGGGGCTCCAGAAGATTCTTCCACCATTTCAATCCCCACTGGTTTTTGCAGCCAGAAGTTGTGGGGACTTATCTTCCTAGCACTGAAACCCTTGGTTAGGGGGCCTGGTGTGGGGCTGGGACTCCTCACTCCTGAGATATCCTTCCCGAATTTTTATCCATCATATGTAGGTGAGAGACCAGCCTGTTCTGCATCTGCATACCTTCCTACCAAATGGATGGATGTAGTTTCTTTAATTCCGTAGTTGTCAGACGCCAATTTGACTCAATTTTGAAAGTTTCTGAGTGGTAGTTGTTCTATATGTTAGTTGTAATTTTGATGTGGTTGTGCAAAGAGATGAGCCATGTCTGCCTACACTGCCATCTTGACTGGAAGTCAAGAAAGAGAGTTTTTACATCTTTATTTAATACATTGAACTCTATCATCCTTTACAGTGCATCAATATTTTTGGTGATTATTCTGAAGTATCTTGTTTCCAAGAAGAATTGTAATTAGCCCTTGACCAGGAAAAAATTACTACTACTCAGTGAAGTTTGATAGAGGAAGGATATTTGGGCCGTTTGTGATCCATTAATACATTTGGTTTGTTAAATCCCCAAGTATTGCTTTACAAGCCTTCACATTAAAAATAGTTACAACGATTATCAATAAATATAAAAAGTCAATAAAATAATGAAAGCACATCTGTCTGTTTGGGTTTGGAAGACATAGCACGGAGGCAGCAACTGAAAACTACATTTTACAGTGAGCTCTGAAAGTAATCTGTCATGTATACTAATTCTTCTATGCAAAATATCTAAATTCTTTCTTAAAACAAATGAACTCTTCCCCTATTCATATAGTGCAGTTTTATCTCTTAAGCAGAAATTGGTCATTTGAATCACAGAAATGCACTGGCATAGAAATTTTTGAGATGTCTGATACTTTTTAGTCCCTTTTTGGAGATATCTTGGGCCCAAGGACAAGTGAAAGGCTTCTCAACAATTATTTTTATTATATTTAAACTGTTAGGATATTTTTACTTTAGGAATGGCATTGTACATATGCACAGTATGCATAGAAGGAGGGAACTTGTTATACTAGATTACTTATATTATATTAATTATAATTATATTTAAAATGGTCATTTGTTGACATAAAGTGATAAAATTTTGTATAAACAACATTGTTTCAAACATGTTTTAGTTCTGGCTCTCATACTGACACATTATCATACATATAAAAACCATGAATAGTTAATTTGCCTTTAAATAAAACTAAACAATAAATACTATAAGATAGAACCCAAGTAGTAACTCTTTTGTAGTCAGAGAAAAAAAATTTCAAACTAGTCATAAATGAATTTTGAGTTTTCCCTGGTCGGTGTGGCTCAGTTGGCTGGAACATCATCCTGTACACCAAAGGGTTGCAGGTTCATGTCCCAGTCAGGGCACATACCTATGTTGCATGTTCAATCTCCAGTCAGGGCACTACAGGAGGCAACCAATCGATGCTTCTCTCTCACATTGATGTCTCTCTTCCTTTCTCTCAAAATCAATAAAACATATCCTTTTGTGAGAATTAGAAAAATATGGATTTTGAGGTTTTTTCCAAGTTATTTTGCCCCCCAAAAGTTATATTCTGATTAATAAACAGGTATAATTAATGAAAAGAGAAACTAATAAATATGTAAGAAACAATTTGCTATTGTTTTCTAAATGTCTACTGGAATACAAATAAACCTTCAAAATCAGGTTATTACATTCGAAATTTTGTACTCACAATTATAGAAAAAATTATCACTGTTCTTAATATCTAGATTTCTAATAGCTTTAAAAATATGGTGGTTTAATATTTAAAGAAATTTAAGTGATCAGGATAACATCCGATTGGATAAATATGGTATAATTTTGTTGTGCATTACATATAGAGTTTTTTTACTCTTAACTTACAAGGAATATTACCTATATTGAAGTTTAAAAATTAAATAGTAGAGTCTTAAGGAATAGTAGAAAACCAAAAGAATGGTCAGAAGGTGAATTAGTTATCCTGAAGCATCCTCTTGCTATAATGTAACCAGAGCTTACTATAAGCTCTAGCAAATAAGTTTTTAAAATATTGCTGTGTTCTCTAAACATTAGGGAAATTTCTAAAAAGAGAAAAAATACATAGTTGAAACCAGAACAGAAAGCAGTAAGCAACAGAGGTAAATGGAGCAGGGAATTTTAAAGGAGATTTCATTGAGGTAGATGCCTTCATCAGCACTGCTATCCAGGAGTTATGCCTTTGGGTCTTGGCAAGATTGGAACAAAACTTGAAACTTTAGCATTAATCATAAAATCATTAAAGAAAGCTAAGTGGTCCCAGGTCAGTATAAACCTGGAACTTGAAGAATATAAAACTTATATAGAGTTAAAGTTCTCCCTTTTATGTCCTCAGAATTCTTCCAGATTTGATTCAATAAGCTATATACATGTAAGTCAACAATAAAAATTCAACAAGCAAACATAAAAATAAGCATCCATAAATGAGGGTCAACAGAAATGAAGACAGACCTTGGT
Organism: Pteronotus mesoamericanus; assembly: GCF_021234165.1. Taxonomy (NCBI): domain Eukaryota; kingdom Metazoa; phylum Chordata; class Mammalia; order Chiroptera; family Mormoopidae; genus Pteronotus; species Pteronotus mesoamericanus. The sequence goes on from NW_026555170.1 coordinate 3,740,259, forward strand.
TAATACCTAAGTTTCTGTCCTTTCCAACAATTTCCAAGGCATGTCAAGACAAAGAAATATAGCCCAAATGAAAAAACAGATAAAAGCTCCAAAAATAGAACTAAGCATTGAACAGCTAGGCAACCTATCAGATGCACAGTTCAAAACACTGGTAATCTGGATGCTCACTGAATTGGTTGAGTATGGTCGCAAAAGGAGGAAAAAACAAAGGCTATACAAAGTAAAATAAAGACAAATATACAGGGAACCAACAGTAAAGGGAAGGAAACTTGGACTCAAATCAACAATTGGAAGCAGAAGGAAGGGATAAACATTCAACCAGAACAGAATGAAGAAACAAGAATTCAAAAAAATAAGGAGAGGCTTAGGAACCTCTGGGACATTAAACATTCCAACATCTGAATCATATGGGTGCCAGAAGAGAAGAGGAAGAGCAAGAAACTGAAAACTTATTTGAAAAAATAATGGAGATCTTCCTCAGTCTGGCCAAGGAAATAGACTTCCAGGAAATCCAGGAAGCTCAAAGAATCCCAAAGAAGTTGGACCCAAGGGAGCACCCACCAAGGCACATATAACTACATTACCTAAGATTAAAGAAAAGGAGAGAATCTTAAAAGCAAGAAGAAAAAAGGATACAGTTACCTATAAAAGAGTTCCCATAAGACTATCAGCTGATTTCTCAAAAGAAACCTTGCAGGCAAGAAGGGGCTGGGAAGAAGTTTTCAAAGTCATGAAAAGCAAGGACCTACATCCAAGATTACTCTATCCAGCAAAGCTATTATTTAGAATGGAAGGGCAGATAAAGTGCTTCCTAGATGTTAAAATGACTTATCTAAGAAAAAGATCAAAAACTATGAACAGTAAAACAGAGGGGAAGGGAAAGGAAAGAATTGGGGGAAAAGGTACGGAGACTAAGCAGCATAAATAGTAGGTATGAAATAGCTCCCCCTTCAGGGGGAGGTTAAGAATAGTACAGGAAAAGGAGAAGCTAAAGAACTTATATGTGTGACCCATGGACAGGAACTAAGGTGGGGGGAATGCTGGGGGAATGGGGCAGGGTAGTGTAGAGGGGAATAAAAATAAAAAGAAAAAAAATGAAAACAAACATAATAACCAACCAAATAATTCAGAATTCAGACTGTCAGATATGAAAAATAAATTTCCTATATGTAAATATTTAAAAAATAAAAATATAGAATAAAAAAGGAGAAAGAAAAGAAACTATCAAAATTTATCAAAAAAATTTAAAATAAAACTTTTAGAACCTTTCAAAATGACAAATTTTTCAATGCTCTACATGGACTAAACAGATTAGACATAGCTAAAATAATAATTAATGAAATGGCAGCTAGATCTATAATAATATCTTAGCAAAACAGGGATAGAGAAAAATATGAGATAGAGGTTAAAAGACACAAAGCATAGAAGAAGACCCAGATTACACATAATCAAATCCCATATGAAGAGATTTGAATTACTGACATTTTTTGGTGGTCAGTTTTGGCAAGTTACTTACTCTCTGTCTCAATTTTCTCCTTTGTTAAAATAAATGTAATTAGGTTTATAGTAAAAACTTTGACTAGAATAGCTGCAAACAGCCATTTTTTGCTGCTGTTTGCAAAACGCAGCAAACAGCATTACATATAGAGTTTTTTTTTTTCTCTATATGTAAAAGAGAACAAAAGGCTAGAAAATTTCGCAGCTTATCAGAGATGTAGTAACATATACCAAAAGCAAAGAATGTACCAAGGAGGAAATTTAGGGGAAAAAAAAGCACACATTGTAATGAAACTGAAGGCACAGAGAAGATAAATGAAAGATTATATATAAAAAAGACAGAATAATAACAGACTCCTCAAAAAGCAACCATAGAAACCAAAAGGGGGTGTAACAAAGTTGTCAAAATTCTGTTTAGTTTCTTAATTTTTTTAAAACTATCTTATGAACTGAAATAGCATCTTTCACAGTGGGGACTCAGAATCTGCTTAATAAATTAATATACATGCAAATGTACAAAATGCAGTATCATATCCACACAATATAAAGTAGCAATGAATCTATGTAATAAAACTTGAAAATGGTGAGATATTACCAAATTTTTAGGTAAGAAAACTTCAATATTTAATGATATAATTTATCTCCAAATGAATCTTATAAATGCAAAATAATTTTAACCAAATTCCAGCAGCATTCTCAAGAAATGCATCATTCTAATTTTAATATTTTTATAAAAGAACAAAGGCCCATGAATAGCCAGAAGGATACGGAGGAGGAGAGAGGAAGGTAGCAGAACAGGAAAAGGAGGTAAAGGGGTTTACATTTTTATATATTAAGATGTATAGTAAATAATGTCTTGCTATAAGTATAGAAAAAGTGACCAATAGGACAGAATAGAGAATTCAGAAAGAGCTCATTGCATATATACAATTTAAAATCTAACAGATGTGATAGCGAAGATCACTGTAGAAAAGAGAAACTAAGTGCTGCAGTATTACTTTTCCAAATTGAAAAAAATACATAATTTTTTCTATTTCACTACACACAAAAATTAATCCCAGAAGAATTACAGACATAAAGTGAATGGCCCATTTTAATTCATTTAGAATATGTAGGAAAATACATTTGGCCTTTGGGAGGATAGAATTTCTTTTTTTTTTTTTTCAATAATTGTTGTTTAATTGCAGTTGTCTCACATTTTCCCCATTGCTCTCTCCTGCCCTGCTCACCCTCCCATACTCAACCCCAACCCCGTTGTCTGTGCCCATGGGTCCTCTACCCACATACCTTGACTTGTCCTCCCTCCTCTTTCCCCCATTATCTCCATCCTTTCTTCCCTCTGGTCACTGTCAGTTTGTTCTTTATTTCCATGTCTCTGGTTCTATTTTGCTCATTGGTTTGTTTTTTCAATTAGGTTCCACTTATAGGTGAGATCATATGGTATTTATCTTTCACCTCCTGGCTTATTTCACTTAGCATAATGCTCTCCAGTTCCATCCATGCCGTTGCAAAGGGTAAGAGTTCCTCCTTTTTTCTGCTTTGCAGTATTCCATTGTGTAAATGTACCCTAGTTTTTTGATCCATTCATTTACCGATGGGCACTTAGGCTGTTTCTAGCACTTGGCTATTATAAATAATGCTGCTATGAACATTGGGGTGCATAGGTTCTTTTGAATTGGTGTTTCAGGATTCTTAGGGTATAATTCCAGCAGTGGGATCACTGGGTCAAAAGACAGTTCCACCCTTACTGTTTTGAGGAAATTCCATACTGCTTTCCACAGTGGCTGCTCCAGCTGGCATTTCCACCAAGAGTGCACCAGGGTTCCCTTTTCCCAACATCCTCACCAGCACTTGTTGTTTATTTATTCATTAATGATGGTCATTCTGACCAGTGTGAAGTGGTATCTCATTGTGGTTTTGATTTGTGTCTCTAATGGCTAGTGATATTGAGCATCCTTTATATGTCTATGGGCCCTCTGTATGACCTCCTTGTAGAAGCATTTCTTCATAGCAGCGTTTTTACAATAGCCACATGCAGAAAAGAGCCTGAGTGCCCATCAGTAAATGAGTAGATCAAAACACTGTGGAACATTTATGCAGTGGAATACTATGCAACATAAAGAAAGAAGGAGCTCCCACCCTTTGTGACAGCGTGGATGGAACTGGAGAGCATTATGCTAAAGTGAAATAAGCTGGGCGGTAAAAGACAAACACCATAAGATCTCACCTATAAGTGGAACCCAATCAACAGAACAAACAAGCAAAATAAAACTAGAGACATGGAAATAAAGGGAAGGGGAAATTTTTTAAAATAAAGAGCAAAGCATCAATGAACACCAAATTTAGTACTTGACTAGAATATGGAAGAATGAAATAGAATACAGAAGGTATATAATACAAAATAGAAAAGGAACACACTCAGATGATTCAATGGTATTGGTTATATTCAGATCTTAAATTGAGTGATGAATTACTGCATATACACTCTGATAGTATCATTACAAGTTTTTAAATAAATTATTAAATATTACACAATCAGAAATAAAAAGAAAACAAGCGACCCTGAGAAAAAAGATGGCGGAGGAGTGAAAGGGAGTCACGCTGACCTCCTCCCAAAACCAAACTGGAATTGCAACTAAATAATGGAGTAATCACCTGGAAAGCAGTGGAGCGATAGTGGGAGAGGAGCCTTGGTGCCGCGGACAGCGTATTCGACTCTCGCACATCCCAACGGTTGAGAATTGCGATGGAGGCTCGAGAGGGTGGGCTGGGTGCACACGGGCACTGGCACCAGAGGGACATTGAAACGGCCAGTTAGCGTCCCCCCAGGAAGAACGGGGTCTGAATCATAAACAGGAACCCCTAAACTACAGCCGCTAAAGCCGAGAAAATACAGACAAAACACAACCCCAAAAAGCTTAGGGGCACTCTCTGCCAGAGACAGGTGGCTGGGGATGCAAAAAGACATTTAAAGGGCAAACGCAAAAGTTGCAGCGGCAGCCACCCTCCTTGATCGCTGGGTACAGGCGGCAGCAGGGTGGGCTGGTGCCTGGGAAAAGACTGGTGAGGAAAACTTTGTGAGGAGAACTGACTCTGCGGCCGGTGGAGCCCGGGTGATGGCGCACTTCCCACTCTGCAGCTACCATCTTGCTCAGGCATAAGGGAATCAATTAACCTGCCTTTTGTGCGCTCCGCACACAGCTTGTGCGCATGTGACCTGCGGGGCTGAGTGCAGACTGTCTGGGAGAGCCTTGAGGAGAGACTGGAGACAGTGGCGTTGGGGAAAGAACGGGAGGAGGAACCGGGGAGTCCCGACTCCCTCCCCGTTCGGTAGTCTCCATTGTGGGCTGGAAAGGCGCGACCCCAAAGAGGCAGAAGCGGGGCGCGCATGAACCAGACTGCCTGCGATTGAAACGCAGTCCGCACAGGGGTTGGATCCTCAGCCGAAGGGGTCACAGAACTGCCCAGAGGCCCCTGAGGGGAGACTAGAAACGGAGGCATTGGGGAAAGAACGGGAGGAGGAACCGGGGAGTCCCGACTCCTTCTCCTTGCCAAAGTCTCCATTGCGCGGGAAGAGGCCACACCCCCAAAGAGCCAAAAGCCGAAAAGCAAACATAGACACCCCCAAAACACCCAGAGCAGGCGCGCACACTTGCGCCGAGTGACTGGCGAGGATTGGCGAGCGTGTGTGTGACCCACGCGGGCTGGCGAACGCTTGCACCTGCCGGCAAGGCCTCACACAGACTGGCACCCATACGGCCTGCGAGGGAGTGCACAGAGGGGCAAGGGCAGGCACAAATTGACCTACCCGCCGCGATTGCGGAGCAGCCCACAAAATAAGTAGAGCTGCCCAGAGTCCCTGGAGGAGAGACCAGAAACAGGATTAACCGGAGAGCTGATTTCCTCCCATTTCCGTAGTCCCCATTTGGCGAGGGCAAGCAACGCACCCAAAGAGCCAAAAGCGGGGAAAACACACAATAGAAGACTCTAAACTGACCAGTGCCGCGAAGCTCGCGTGCCAGGGAGTTCAGATGATCACGGGGGGGTCGCGAATAAGCCCCCTGGTCTGGGGCAAACACATGCGAGCCCAGGCAGGTGGGGGACCCTGCCGCGCTGGGAACGCGCTCAAGGAGCTCTCGTGAGAGCGCAGAGAGATCCCAAAAAATAGCCCAGCCCTGACCAAAGGGGTCACAGAGCTGCTCCAAGCAGGAGTCAGACACAGGCATTAGACTCCTGAAAGGCTCAAACAAACAACCCAAGGCCCTATAGGGTCAACAACTGACATCATCAGAGGCAAGCCCAGAAAGAAAAGTAAAGGACAAAAATACTTAACAGACTCTCACAAAAATGGGAAGAAAAAGAAGTTCTCCCCAAATGAGTGGAAAAGGGGACTCCCCACAGAGAGAGCTCAATGAAATAGAGGCAAGGGAACTATCAGATATGGAATTTAAAACAATGGTTCTAAGGAAGCTCAATGAGCTCAGCCAGCTCAAAGAGAACTATGAGAAACTGCAGAGAAACTATCAGGATCTTACAGCAAACTATATCAGCCTGGAAAAGGACATAGAAACTATCAAGAAGACACAAGAGGATATGAAGAATACCATTTCTGAATTGAAGAACACAGTAGAAGGAATCCAAAGCAGGCTGGATGAAGCTGAGGATCGAATCAGTGAGATGGAGGATAAGGTAGAAAAAAGCTCCCAGAAAGAGCAAGAAATGGAAAAACGGCTCAAAAAGAATGAAGAAGCATTTAGGGAAATGCAGGACAACCTGAAACGCAATAATATCCGTATAATAGGGATACCAGAAGGAGAAGAAGAGGAGCAAGGAATAGAGAACCTCCTCGAAAAAGTAATGATGGAAAATTTCCCTAATTTGAGGAGAGAAAGGCTCTCATGGATCCAGGAGGCACAGAGGACCCCACTCAAGAAGGACCCAAGGAGGTCCACTCCAAGACACATCATCATTAAAATGGCAAATGTCAAAGACAAAGAGAGAATCCTGAAGGCAGCAAGGGAGAAGGAGAAAGTAACATACAAGGGGGCCCCGATACGCCTAGGAGCTGACTTCTCAACAGAAACACTCCAAGCCAGAAGGGAATGGCAACAAATATTCCAAGCCATGAAAAGCAAGGGCCTACAGCCAAGGCTGCTCTACCCAGCTAGGCTCTCCATTAAAATAGAAGGAGAAATACGCAGTTTCCCAGACAAAAGAAAGCTAAAAGAATACATCTCTACCAAACCAGCACTCCAAGATATGCTAAGGGGACTGGTTTAAGCAGATGAAGGAAAAGAATGAGACAGAGAGGAACACAAGTACAAAGAGAAAAGATGAGTAGGTTTCTATCAGTAATATCTCTCAATGTGAATGGACTAAATGCCCCAATCAAAAGACACAGGGTAGCTGAATGGATAAGAAAACATGACCCACACATATGCTGCCTACAAGAGACCCACCTCAGAGCAAAAGACCTACACAGATTGAAAGTAAAGGGATGGAAAATAATATTCCAAGCAAATGGACATGAGAAAAAGGCTGGCGTTGCCATACTTGTATCAGACAAAGTCGATTTCAAAGCAAAGGCCATAAAGAGAGACCCAGAGGGGCACTTTATCATACTTAAAGGAAGAATCTATCAAGAAAACATCAACATTGTAAACTTATATGCTCCCAATATAGGAGCCCCCAAGTTTATAAGGAAATTGTTGGATGACTTCAAAAAAAGATATAGATAGCAACACACTGATAGTAGGGGATTTCAACACCCCACTGTCCAAAATGGACAGATCTTCCAAACAAAACATTAATAAACATATCGTGGCACTGAATGAAACACTGAATCAAAGAGACTTAACTGACATATATAGAATCTTACATCCCAAAGAAGAAAAATACACATTCTTTTCAAATGCTCATGGCAGTTTTTCAAAGATAGACCACATGATAGGACACAAAGCAAGCCTCAGTAAATTCAGGAAAATTGAAATAATACCAAACTTTTCCTCAGACCACAAGGCCTTGAAACTCGAAATCAAACTCAAAGAGAAACTTCAAAAACTTGGAAACTCATGGAGACTGAACAGTACACTTTTAAACAATGAATGGGTCAATAATGAGATAAGAGAAGAAATAAAAAAATTTCTGGAAAAAAATGAAAATGAACAGACAACAGTCCAAAACCTATGGGACACAGCAAAGGCGGTCCTGAGAGGGAAGTTCATAGCAATACAGGCTTACCTTAAAAAGATAGAAACATTTCAAATAAAAGACCTAACACTACAACTTGAAGAACTGGAGAAACAACAACAAATAAATCCCAGAGCAAGTAGAAGGAAGGAAATAGTCAAGATTAGAGCAGAACTGAATGACATAGAGACAAAAAGAACAATTCAGAGGATCAACCAATCCAGAAGCTGGTTCTTTGAAAAGATTCATAAAGTGGACAAACCTTTGAGCAGACTCATCAAGAAAAAAAGGGAGAGGACCCAAATTAATAATATCAGAAATGAAAAAGGAGAAATAACAACTGATACCACAGAAATACAAAGGATCATCAGAAACTATTATGAACAATTATATGCCAAGAAATTTGAAAATCTGGATGAAATGGACACATTTTTAGAAAAGTATAATCTTCCAACACTGAAGGAGGAAGAAACAGAAAGCTTGAACAGACCAATAACAGTTGGGGAAATTGAAGCAGTCATCAAGAAACTCCCAGCACACAAAAGTCCAGGGCCAGATGGTTTCCCAGGAGAATTTTACAAAACATTTAAGGAAGAGCTAACCCCTGTCCTTCTCAGACTATTCCAAAAAATCCAAGAGGAGGGAAGACTGCCAGACTCCTTCTATGAGGCCAGCATCACCCTGATCCCAAAACCAGATAAAGACCCTACAAAGAAAGAAAACTACAGGCCAATTTCGCTGATGAACATAAATGCTAAAATCCTCAACAAAATATTGGCAAACCGCATCCAGCAATACATTCAAAAGATTATCCATCACGATCAAGTGGGATTCATCCCAGGGATGCAGGGATGGTTCAATATACGCAAATCAGTAAATGTGATACACCACATAAATCAAAGAAAAGACAAAAACCACATGATCATCTCGATAGATGCAGAAAAAGCATTTGACAAGGTACAGCACCCATTTATGATCAAAACACTCAGCAAAATGGGAATCAATGGGGCATTCCTCAACGTAATAAAGGCCATATATGAAAAACCTATAGCCAATATCATACTCAACGGGCAAAAACTGAAAGCTTTCCCACTAAGATCGGGAACACGACAAGGATGTCCGCTCTCACCGCTTCTTTTCAACATGGTATTGGAAGTCCTAGCCACAGCGGTCAGACAAGAGAAAGAGATAAAAGGCATCCAAATAGGAAAGGAGGAAGTAAAACTATCATTGTTTGCAGATGACATGATAGTGTACATAGAGAACCCTGTAGACTCTACCAAAAAACTCCTCAACCTAATAAGTGAATTTGGCAAAACAGCAGGATACAAAGTCAACATTCAGAAATCAAAGGCATTTTTGTACACCAGCAATGCAATAGAAGAAGAAGAAATCAGGAAAAATATACCATTTGATATAGCACGAAAAAAGATAAAGTACCTAGGGATAAATTTAACCAAAGACACAAAAGACCTGTATGCAGAAAACTATACAACATTGAAAAAAGAAATTAAGGAAGACACAAATAAATGGAAGCATATACCGTGCACATGGATTGGAAGAATTAATATCCTTAAAATGTCCATACTACCAAAAGCAATCTATAGATTCAATGCAATCCCTATTAAGATACCAATGACGTATTTCACAGAAATAGAACAGACATTTCAAAAATTTATATGGAACCATAAACGACCTCGAATAGCTGCAGCAATTTTGAGAAAGAAACACAAAGTAGGAGGGATCACAATACCGGACATCAAACTCTACTACAAAGCCACTATACTCAAAACAATCTGGCACTGGCACAAGAACAGACCCATAGACCAGTGGAACAGAATAGAAAGCCCAGAAATAAGCCCAGGTCTCTATGGACATCTAATATTTGACAAAGGGGGCAGAAGCATAAAATGGAGCAATAACAGCCTCTTCAACAAATGGTGTTGGGAGAGCTGGATGGCTACATGCAAAAAATTGAAATTGGATCATCAGCTGACACCATACACAAAAATAAACTCAAGATGGATAAAAGACTTAAATATAAGTCGCAACACCATCAAAGTCCTAGAGGAGAACATTGGCAGGAAACTCTCAGATATCCCACGCAGCAATTTTTTCACTGATATGTCTCCTAAAGCAAGGGACATAAAGGAAAGAATAAATAAGTGGGACCTCATCAAAATAAGAAGCTTCTGCACGGCGAAAGAAAACATCAGCAAAATGAAAAGGGAGCCAACCATTTGGGAAAATATATTTGCTAATGATACATCAGATAGAGGTTTGATCTCCAAGATATACAAAGAACTCACTCGACTTTACTCCAAGAAGACAAACGATCCAATCAAAAAATGGGCAAAGGACCTGGGCAGACGCTTTTCTAAGGAGGAGATAAAGAGGGCCCAGAGGCATTTGAAAGGATGCTCTGCATCACTAGCCATTAGAGAAATGCAGATCAAAACCACCATGAGGTACCACCTCACACCGGTCAGAATGGCCATCATAAACAGATCCACAAACAACAGGTGCTGGCGAGGCTGTGGAGAAAAGGGAACTCTAGTCCACTGTTGGTGGGAATGCAGACTGGTGCAGCCACTATGGAAAGCAGTGTGGAATTTCCTCACAAAGCTGAAAATGGAACTGCCTTTTGATCCAGCGATTCCCCTGCTGGGACTATACCCTGAGAACACCAAAACGCCAATACAAAAGAACCTATGCACCCCAATGTTCATAGCAGCACAATTTACAATAGCCAAGTCTTGGAAGCAACCTAAATGCCCATCAGTAGATGATTGGATCAAAAAGTCATGGTACATATACACAATGGAATACTACGCAGCAGAAAAAAAAAGAAGTACTAAACTTCGCAACAGCATGGATGGAACTGGAGAGCATCATGCTAAGCGAAATAAGCCAGGGGGCGAAAGACAAATACCATATGATCTCACCTATAAGCGGAACCTAACCAACAATGCAAAGAAGCAAGGCAAATATGACCAGCAACACTGAAAGGAAAAGAAATCAACAGAGACAAGAGGGAATGGGGGGCAGGGAAAGGGAAGGGAAGGGGAAAGTCAAGGAACATATAGCAAGGACTCATGGACAAAACCAAAGGGGAAGAGCTGAGGGAGGGAAGGTGGGAGGGGGCAAGGGAAAGAGGGGGGGGAAGGCAGAGACAAATGTATTTAAAAAGTAAATAAATTAATTAAAAAAAAAAAAAAGAAAGAAAGATCCACCCTGGCTGGTGTGGCTCAGTGGATTGCCAGCAACTCAAAATGTTGCTGGTTCGATTCCCACTCAGGGCACATGCCTGGGTTGGAGAGCAGGTCCCTGGTGGTGGGCATGTGAGAGGCAACTGATTGATATATCTCTCGCATATCAATGTTTCTCTCCCTCTCTTTCTGCCTCCCTTCCCCTCTCTCTAAAACTAAATAAATAAAATCTTTAAAAAAAGAAAAGATCCTAAAAAAAAAAAAAAAAAAAAAAGAAAACAAGCAATATAAGCAAAGTCCCAATAAACTAAAGAAAAAACAATATATAATATTTTTTGAGGAATGCCAACATTTGGAAAATTAAGTAAATTTCTTTGTTAACATTTTCCAAAAGATACCAAACTTCAAGTTTTTAGAAACCCATTTCACTATGAGATATATAAGCTGTGCATTTTTCTTTCTTTAGATTTCTTAAAAATAATTATAAATAAATTATTAATTTTCTTAAAAATATCCTATGGACATGATTTTGCACTAAATTTTCACCTTATGAGTTATGGAATACCCTAGGTAAGACCACTGACTATATACACTTTATAGAAAAATGATGTAACATAGGAAATCAAAATTAAGAATACAGGGATTTCTTTTCTTAAAATAACCCCCTGCCTTAGAGTATACGTGGGAGGTTTTCATGAAAGATTTCTATTGTTTGCACTTGCTAGTACCTGCTATGACCACAATTCTTAGATATATTTCATAAAATTTTGGAAAAACACTATTACTTTAAAGAACATATGCAAATGGCCAGTGAAATAACAAAAATATTGGTCCATAAGTGACAAAAAAGTCAAAGTGCATTATGATGCAACAGAAATTAGCTGTCTCTCAGATCCAAAGAACGACTCCGGGAGAACAAATGAGTAATGCTGTAGAAAATAGCTCCACAATAAAAACATGACACAAATGCAAGTAAAAGGAGTAGAGCTCAGCCACATTCTGTGCTTGTGTTTTGTATCACAAGATCTACTTTGAGAGAGTAAATTTAAGCTTTGATAAACCAATCTTATATTTGTTGTTATGAAAAATCACCCCAGACTAAGTTTTCTCTTCTTTATTAGATATAAAACCTTTATTTTAATTCTGTCTTTGTAGTTCTTTATTTTGCAGACAGTGAGGGTTCTATCTAGCCTCTTCCTCGGCTTTTGAAAGATTGAGCTCCTCCAAGTGAAAGAGTTGTCCCTTTGCCTGATCTGCTCTAATTAAAAATTGTAGTGCCTTCCATGTGCAAGTTTCTTTGCAAGAGAATGAGACAGAGATAGGATAATGAAGCAATTTTCAACCGGCGTGCTGCAAGAACATTTAAAACGTGCAATACCTGACTATTTGGTCAGGGGAATTGACCTCTTTTTCCCTAGACTGTCAAATAAAAAAATGAAAACAGCCACCACAATAATAACCATCCGGTGTGAATGAATCAAAAGTATATCTATTTTTTGTCAGATCAGCAAAAAATAAAGTTTTTTGGTATGCTGCAAAATTTTAGTAATTAGCTTATGTGTGCCTGTGAAATGAAAAAGTTGAAAATTGCTTGTATAATGTAATGAACCGGAGACATCTTTACTTATACAGCCACTGAGTGTACAAGATAGATAACAGACTAGAGAACTTAGGAAGTCAGTTTTGTACACAGTACACAAAATTATTTTTCATGAGAGATTGTTGTTAGGGTAAGATACCTCAGAAGAGGTGTAAAGTAAAGAGAAAACACAATAGAAAAACATAATTAATTAAACAAGAGTTAAACCAAAAATATAGATATATATTAAAGTCCAATTTCAAAACATAGTAAAGAAAAGTGTTTACTTTTTGGGTATTTTCAAAATCTTTTCAATGCGCTTTATCTTACTGTGAAAAAAATAAACAGAAAATTCTTTTCAGATGTATTGTCAATAAATCATCATAGCAGACACACTGTTTCTGTTGCTCTCAAATATTTAAATATTCAGAGACATGCTCTAATTTTTACAGGAAGAAAGAAGAATGTATGGTAATGGTATTTTTATTTCCAAGATGGAGAAATCATGAGAGATTGATTTGGGAGAGAGGAGGCAAGGTGAACTATTGCAGGATGTGAAATTGAAGGCTATTTTCTCCCCACATATCAGGTGAAGGAAGACCAGAAAGAACAGTTTCATACCAGGCTCCAGCAGCCCTTCCTAACCTTGGCTTCATGTGCTTCTGTAAAAATGACTATGTGTCAAACGGTGGAGAAATGTAATCATTATTTTTAGAAATCTTTAGACATTTTCCATTTTCTAGCTGACTATCATAATTTATTTCCCACAGGGCTGTTTATCATCCAAAAAAATCGTGTAGGACTTGTGAAGCAATCTTGAGTTTATACTCTCTGGGGTATTTTAGTGTAGAACCAGAGGAAGACTGTAGTGATTTTATTTTTTTCGTTCAACCTGGATAGGAAAACTATCTGTTTGTGAATTGTATTGAAGACACTCAGAACAGAAAGACAACTGCAAAGGCTTTATTTTCATTTTTTATCTCATGAAAGTTTAAAATTCTTGAGGTCATTTGATAGTTTGGGACACTGCAAGAGGAATGAATGGGGGGTTGGGGTGTTACCCACAGGAATACTGCTGAGAGTAGAGTTTGTTTTTGCTGCACCTTCTGTATACTCTGTGAGAAGTATCCCTCTGTAGTTTTCTCTGGAGAAAGCCCAGAATGGCTGTGGGACACAGATTACAAACCAACTGCCACTGCGGCTGAAGCTGCAGTTTGGATTCATATGCTAGGCAGAAGTTCCTTCAATCCAGAGAAATGTGGAGTCTGATGAAACAGATGCTTATCACAGGGTTTTCTCTATTCCCTTTATATTAGTATTCATAGAATCTTAAATAACTTGCATCTGAAGTTAGGCTGCATGAATGCATTATCAATTGACCTCTTATTTTTAACACAATTGGCAAGTTACCTTTTAGCCAGGTAACAACAGTAACATTAAAAAAAAAAATCCAGAACATACAGACAGAACAATGGCAATAAAGTGGGCCATCTGAATATGCCCTTATTTTTTCCATGCAATTTTTTTTTCTCAGAAAAATAAGGCTTTGTGTTAAATAATATTAACTCAAATGGATTCTCCCACTTGAAGCATAGAAATCTCATTCATCAAAGATGGTGGTACCTCGTGTGTGTTTCCTAGATTCTCACTCTACACATTCCCACAGAGCTTCAATATGGGAGAAAGAGAACAGAGTACACAGGCTTGGCTTTAAACTGTGGCTCTGGCTCTGGCTCTTTTTTAACTGGGGTACCTGATAACTCTTTTCTCTGGGCCTCAGTTTTCTTATATGTAGAACAGGATAAAAAATGGTTAAATATTTAACTACCACATTTGGCATATGGCATGCAGTAAAAGTTGGCATATACGATACAATATTTTTGGCTTAAAATCAGTTTGCCATATTAAATGTCTTATTAAGATATATACAGTACCTTCTTAAAATCATAAATATTCTAGGAGTTAAATGGGCAAAAAGACAGGTGTCAAAAGATAGGCTAAAAATGCATTTTGCTGGTGGGATGTATATGGCTAGGACTGGCATTGTGTGGTTAATTTTAGTATCAATTGTATGGCTATAATAGTTAATATTTATTGAATACTTAGTATTCTAAACACTTGAAATAAATTAAATCACTATACCCTCAAAAATATCCTAGAAGGTGGTTACTGTTTATATGTTTCATTCACATATGAGGAAACTAATAGATTCCTCCACCTAATGATTCCACCTATAGATTAAGTGGCTTACCCTAAATCAGATAGGTAGTGGGTGACTGAGCTAAAATTCCAGCCCAGGAAAGCTGTCCTCAGTCTCATGAACAGTGTGTCCTGCTGCCTCTTCATATGTTCTTTTCCCACTACACAGTAGATATAAATCCAGATGTTCACATATTAAATAATCACATTTTTCGTGAGTGTAAGTTAGACTGAGGATTATGGTTAGATCAAAATAAAATCTTGTCCTTGTGTTACGTAATGGTGTGGCACAATCTATCATTGGCCACTTACATTTCCTTTTTACTTTCTAGAAAATAGCACATTTTCATAAATTTAAGGACTATATCATATACCTGTCTCCATATGAAACTTGGAAACTTCCTAGATCATTAAATACAAAGAATAAAACTGTGATTCAAACACCTAATAGTGGGAACAGATGTTTCAGAGAGAAGCAAAAGTATAACCCCTTCCCCAAGTCTTCATGAGATGTGTAAAATTCCTAAGGGTCTCTGAATAGAGATCATTCCAATTTTGAATTAAAAGCCTTCAAGGAGTTTTTAATCTCAGAAGAAAACACCAGGAGATTATTTTTGCAGACTTTAGGGATTGAACAGAGATTGTCTAGTCATGAGTATAAATAGGTTTCCTCATAAATTCCAATTGATAGTAGCTGAATAGAAGTCTGTGTTGAACAGCAAGCTTGGGCTATATTTGGCTCACTGGGAAAAAATGCAACACTCACTTTATGAACTATGTGTTAAATACAGAGCTAGGAAATATCATGTTTTTGCCATCTCTTGTAGAGTTATCTTCTTTTTACTTACTTTTGCTCCTTTCTGACCAACCACCCTCTTCCCTCAAACAGAAACATACACACACACACACACAAACACACACTCATAGTTTACCACCACCAGAAAGAGTGCATTAAAAAAATAACTGGGCTGGTCTTCAGACACATACTTCTGTGGTGCACTTAATTTTTGGTGTAAGGTCAGCTAATGCTTAATAGCCTACAAGAAGTAATACTGATATTGAGCTAAGGAGGTAGAAAATCTATTTTTATGATACTTAAGAGCTTACAATCAACTTATTTACTTTGAAGTCCTTGGGGATGAATAACAACTCCCTGAGCTTACTTAAAAATCATGCTAGTTTTGCATGAGTGGCATCAAGTAATAGTGAGTTTAATGGTCTGGTGACTAAGGTGCTGGGAGACAGGAATAAGGAAAGAGTAGGGGAAAGAGTGGAGAGGTACTGAATCTATTTTGAAGAAAGGGAGGCTGGAAGAAGAGTTGGGGGAGAAAGAGAGAGAGAGACAGAGAGAGAGAAAGAGAACACTTAGAGTAAGACATCCATAAGAGAAAATCCAGGAATACTTGGAAAAAAAGCGATATGCTGAGACAGACTTAGAGACTAGTACTGTTTTATGCTAGGATAGGGCATATAGTGTGAACTCAAAGTCCAGGGGGCACCACCTGAAGACATGCTGGTAGAAGCCACTCTTTGAGGGAGCTGAGACCAGTGTTCTCTCTTTGAAAACAACTTTTCCAAGGCAAGACATTTATTTTTCTTCCCTCATCTTGTTTTTAAGGGAATAAGGAACCCAAAAGTCAATAGTTCATATTAGAAAAATCACTTTATAGGCTCCTCTCATTCAGACTAAGCTCACCAAACAAAGTGCAAAATAGTTTCTATTAACAGCAACGTCTAAGGGGACACCACAAGAAGAATGTAATAAAACTTGTGAATGGTCTTTGTGTCACCATTCATAAAAGAAAAATAACAATTTGATCATCTTTTCTATGGCTTAGAATCATCATTAAAAATGGGAGGCTGATCTTAGCAAATGCCTCTGGGTTGAGAGATAAATGGTATAACATCAGTGGCTTCAGTATCTAATGATGCAAAACCAAGACTACATTATTAATGCTGCTTTAGTATGACTGTATTCTGGTTTTTGGAATAGAGGTGTTCGATGAACTGGAGAGAACAGCAGCTATGTTTCAGATAATAGACACCCAGGCATAGATACCTAGGTAGTACCTTGTTTTTATGTCACATTATCCATTTTAAACTTTTTATAAATCACAGTGGAAGTAGAGCATGATGCTATGATTTCAACCATTGTTAAACATCTCTAAATAAGATACTTTGGTTTACAGTCGGTAGAATTGAAGCAAGACGAAAACACTTTGATACAAACCAAGAGAATAGTCTGACCTTGGAAAACTGGCCTACTAATACCATAATAATAATTCTTAAAAAGCAGGAAGACCAATTATTAGAGGTAGTTAGGTCTATTTATTCTAAGCTCTCTTTCCAGGCTACAAAATGCAGGATTGGACAATTATCCCCCTGACTTGATCAGTGTAGGCAGCCAAACCAGCTAATTCAGTAGGGAGAGAGAGCCCTGACTAGATGCTCTGATCAAATCAAGAGAAGAACTGCCAGATCTCCCCATCACTTGCTGCCGAGTAGATGCTGCCTTGGGGAATGGCTTCTATTCAAAGGCTCTGACTATTTGAAATCCCCCAAAAGTCTGTTAATTGGAGCCCTTTGGATGCTTTGGACAAATTTCACAGTATGAGTTGGTTCACTAATCAGTTCTCAGACACCATAAATTCAGCCACCTTAAAATGCTGAGGAAAAAAAAAACCTTTGTAATAAAAATAATAATTATAACAGCCTGATTTTACTGCTACAAAGGAAATAAAACAAACTTGTATTTGAAATAGTCAGATATTCTCTCATTTGACAAAACATTCAGGAAACGTAGAGATGAATTTTTCAGTTCAGAATAGTATATCTGAGTCCTAAAAGAACAAGGTCACATAGTAATTCCTGTAAGTAAACTACCAATGATTTTTAATGTCAACATTTAACAGAACACTAAACAACGATTTTGTTATTTTACTTTAACTTTATCCTTGAAAAATTAATCTGGTAAAATTTTCAAGGACATATATTTTCTTTTCCTAAGAAATTACCTCCTTTATAAAATAAGGAGGAGCTAGAGTGAGCAGACAGTACTGGATAGATCTCAATAAAGTGCAGAAGGGTTCAGAGTTAATAAAACTAATAAACTCTTGCAAATATGTGGATGGTTATCCCAAATCAATCTCTCTCTCTCTTTCTCTTGCTCAATTCTGTGTCTTCACAGCCCTCACCCTGAGTTCTAATACCCCCACAAAGATAAACAAATAGAACAGTTAAATAAACCCTAGAAACTTCATGCCCATAAGATTTTTAGGGCAAAGGAATGGGTAGCTTTGATATAATCTTTCTTGGATTAACAATGCAGGTAAGACCTCTGAAGAAACAAACTATTTCATATTCCTTTTGTGAATGCTATGTCAGAATTGAATCATCTTCCATAAAACAGCAAAGTCAAATAACTATGAGTGTTTATTCATTTGCAGCCCACTTCATTATTTTCTAAAGGATACAAGACCAAGTCAACTGCACCCAGAATCTGGAAATATTTAAAGAAAGAAAAAGAAGAACTTCAGAGAAAGGTCACTTACCAGAAAAGAATAAATTAACTGTTCATTTCACCAAATGTAAGAAATGGTAAGAAATGCAGCCTGTCTTCAAGAAACCTCACAATGAATTAACTAATGATACAACTAATAAAAATTTTCCACCAGGAAATATGCCACTATGAATCATTCACATGAAATTAACAGCATAAGATTTCACAGGCAGAAAAGATCAAGAAATAGTTTCTTGAAAAGGTGTGACTTAAGGACAATCGACAGATATAACTGAGAATTAGATAAGCAGATTAGTAGGAAGCTTTTCATTTAAGGGAAATACTGTGAGAGTTCTGACAAGTTCAAAATTTATAATGTTAAGAGAAGATTTGCAAAAGTAATTTGGAAACACACTATAAAAGGAATAATGGGTTAAAAAGTTGGTGTTTCAATGTCTAGGTCAAGGGTAAGTAAGGTATTAAAAATTTTGAGAAGAGAATGGACATGAAAATAGAGTTTGGCAGATTAATTTGGCAATAGTCTACAATATGTATTAAGGAAGAAAGAGATTAGAGGCAAAGGCATCTATTAGGAATCTACTAGGATATTATTTTAGTCTGTTTGGGCAGCTTTAACAAAATAATATACGCTGAATGGCATGGTGGTATTTATTTCTCACAGCTGTGGAGATTGGGAAGCCCATGATCAAGCACTGGCAGACTCAGTGCATGGTGAGAGCTTGCCTCCTCATTGACAGGTGGATATCTTTTCACTCTAACCTACATGGTGGAAGGGACAGAGAGTTCTCTGGGGCCTCTTTTATAAGGGCACTAGTCCCATTCATGAGGGCTTCCTCTTCCTGATCACCTCCCAAAAGACCCACTTCCAAACACCATCACATTTGGTATTAGATTTCAACATATATATTTTGAGGGGATACAAACTTTCAGTCTATAATATTTGCTCCTGGCCTCCAAAATTTATGTCCATCTTTCTTGTCATCAGGTCAAAATTCCTAGTGCAAAGACCTATCTAAAGATCGTTTAAGTCAGATATCGGTGAACTCAAGGTATGTTTGATCTTGAGGCAAATCCCCCTCTAGTTGTGAATCTATGAAATCAAACATATATGCTTCTAAGACACAATGGTGGGACAGGCATAAGATAGACATTCCTACCCCCAAAAGGGAGAAACAGAAAAGAAGGGAATGACAGTTCCCACCCAAGCAAGTCCCAAACCCAATGGGGCATTTCAATTAGTCTTTAAGACTCTTTGGCCCTATGTTGTGCCTTCCTGGCCCACTATAAAGAGGATCCTGCCTTCCAAAAGCACTGGGGTAGGGATCCAGTCTTCAGGACCCAACAGAGTAACAGTCCTTCCTTTGCAGGTTTTCTGCAAAGTCTTGCCCCCATAACTTTTGGTGCTCCTGTAGCAATTCTTTGCCTGGGCCCACAGTTCTCTAGGGTTGGAGTCCTTAGACATGCCCCTATAGCTCTGCTGAGCATGGCCTATGTTGCACTTGGACTCATCAGAGCCACAAGTGGATTGGCCAAGGAAGGAGGCAAAGGAGTGCAAGGAACAGGAGCCCCTGATGTGAGGTGGCACCAGGTAAGATTCATCTAGGTGCCACAGGCACCAGGGACCCCAGGCACTCTAGACCCATGATGGGAGGGCAGCTATGGTAATCTCTGAATTGTCTTCTGGATTATTTTTCCATTGTCTTGGACAATAGCTCCTGGCTTCTGCCTAGAAGGCTGATTTATCTCCTTATCATATGGTCTTATGGCTGGTTATACCCTTAGTGTTCTCTCTCAAACAGCCTTTCTTATTCTTTTCCATACAGATAGGCTGAGAATTTTGAAATCTTGAAGGTGGGCTTCTCTTCTGATTAACAATTCTGTCTTTAAATCATGTCTATCTTCTTTTACTTTACTATAATATAATCATCCATAAAAAAACAGGTTGCTTCTTTAACATTTCACTTAGAAATTTCTTCAGCCAAATACCCAATTTCATCACCCACAAGTTCCACCTTCCACAGAACGCTAGGACATGAACACAGTTCAGTCAAGTCCTTTGTCACTTTATAAAAAATATTGCCTTTCCTCCAGGTTCCAATAATATGTTTCTTATCTCCATTTGAGACCTTATTAGAATGTTCTTTACCATCCATATTTCTACCAACATTCTGTCCAGGATTACTTAGGTAATCTAAAAAGATGGAGGCTTTCTCTACAGCACTGCTCTTTTCTCTCTCAGCTCTCACCAGAATCTCCTTTAATAGTCCATTCTCAAGAATATAATATAGCTTTGACTAGCAGAAACCTCAAAGCTATTCTGACCTCTACAAATTATTCAGCTCCAAAGATGCTTCCGCATTTTTTAAGTGTTTGTCACAGCAGCAACCTAGTCTCTTTTTTTTAATTCTCACCTGAGGATATGTTTATTGATTTTAGAGAGAGAACATGTAGAGAAGAGAAAGGGAGAGAAACACAAATCGGTTACCTCCCACATGTACCCCAACGAGGGATCGAACCCACAACGTAGGTTGTGCCATGACTGAAGACCAAACCCACAACATTTTGGTATATGGGATAACTTTCCAACCAACTGAGCCACCCAGCCAGGGCTGCACCCCACTTTCAATATCACTTTCTGTCTTAGTATATTTTGGCTGCTCTAACAAAATACCATATACTTGGTGGCTTATAAACAACAGAAACTTACTTCTCACAGTTAAGAAGTCTGGGAAGTCCAGGATCAAGGTGTAAGCAGACTCAGTGTGTAGTGGAAACCTGTGTTCTGGTTCACAGTTGTCTTTTTTTATAATATAGCCTCAGATGGTATAAAGGGGCAAGGGAGTTCTCTGGGGTCTCTTTTATAAGGTGGAGACTTCATGACCTAATGACCTCCCAAATGTTGGCCCTACCTCCAAATAGAATAATACTGAAGGTTATATTTCAGCATACAAAATTTGGATGGGATACAAACATTCAGTCTACAGCATATATTTCTCTAAAATAATGGATATTGCCCTGTAAGTTGATAAGGGTCTCCTCAAGAATGAGGGGTCAGGGGAAAATAATTCAAGCTGTGTAACAGCAGAGAATTAGATAACCCACCTATTATGTAATAATTCATATAAGAAACATCACACTTTAGGCCCTGGTCAGGTAACTCAATTGGTTACAGCATCATCACAATACTCCAAGTTTGCAGGTTTGATCTCCAGTCAGGGCACATAGAAGAATCAACCAATGAATGCACAGATAAGTGTAACAACAAATCAATGTTTCTTTCTCTCTCTCTCTCTAAAATTCAATAAATAAAAATTTTTAAAAAAGAAACATCAGATTTTAAAGATCCCAAGAATTCATAGGTATTATGAGGGAAAGAAGCACTCATTATTAAAGGGTGTAGGTGAACTAATAGATGAAAAAAGAATAAAAACTGAAACACATATAACAGTATAAATGGTGACTGAGAAAGGTGCGACAAAAGCCTGAACATAAAAGCTCCACAGAAAAAGGGGAATCATTTTGCCAGAAGAAGACTAATAGAAAGAGATAAAGAATGAAGACTTGGACACACAGGGAATGTTGCCTGACAGACAGAGCTATTGGATGATGGAGTAGACACCCAAGGGAGGCCATGGAAATTTCATCAGTTAGGACATTTAAGGTGAATTTGAATGAAGCAATAAAACATCTGCTGTGAGAGCAGTTCTGCATCTGCATGAAAAGGACATGATGGTCAAGTGGATCATTTCTAGCTCTAATGTATTTGACTCCACATTAAGTTAAATAAAAAATAAATAAAAGTGATGCTTGTCTTGGTGACAGTGTTTTTCACATCTTCCAGCGGGTAAAGTGCCCTTGGACACATATACCCCTCTCCCAATCCCCATTAATGCTGTTTCAATTTTTATCACCCCCTCAAGCCTTAAGCACCCTCTCCCTTATACTTTTACTCTCAACAGTTGGCCTTGTGTTTTGTTCATGGTAAAATTATGCTGAAAGCCGGAGATTATCTGGGGCAATAATTTATTTAACAACAGGTTTACTGGAGGAATTATAATTTATAATAATAATATTTCACAAGCCAATAGCATACAAGTTAATGTCTCTTAATAAGCCAATAAAGAAATAACATACTCCTAACCAATGATAGGTTAATTACACTATTGTTCCAGGCAAAGGGAAATAAAAAGAAAATAAAGTCTAAATTTAGTTGAGGTGTATCTTTCTATGAGTTGGTTCTCAGAAGTCAACTTAGCCAAACAAGAGCTTCGTTCAGCAACCAGTGCTAATTGGGAGTCCCTTGTGGCTAGAGCATGATGTTAGCAGAATGAGGGCACTGGTGTTCGCAAGCAAAATGATCTCCGTCATGGGTGGCTGCATGGTTCTCACTACACCAGCAAAGAGTAGCCCTGCCAAAGCAAGAGTTAATGCCCCAAGGTCTTCAGAGACCAATTTAGACAAGCATAGAGTAACCTTGCCCAGACTGCACACGCTTAAGTCCTCACAAACTCTTGGTATTTAAAGTTTAAATGTCAATTACATCACAGTTGCTCTTCCTTATGTTCATATTGATAAGTGCTTGGTAGGACAACAGTTTTGATGGTATTTTTCTAATGCAATCTCCTCAATGTAAATAAATTCACCCTGTATCAAACAGCTTCACAGAAGTCATGAACAAGTGAGTTTGAAATCATAACAAACCAATGCAGAACACCTTGCCATTTGTTTCTGAGGAAATAAAAATCATCTCTCTCTGTCTCATTCTGTCTCTGTCTCTCACACTGCTGCTTCCTTCTCATGCTAAATTTTATTGGTTATTTAATCGCCAGCCTTCACCTTTTCCATGCTTATAGAATCTGCATGTTTTCAGGTGTTGCACTGCCTTGGGCTCAGAGAGGGATACACATTTTGCAACCTCAGCCATGGCCATCAAATTCTTCTTACCAAGGATAGGTTCAGCCATGGGCACGTGTCACAATTCTGGCCAAAGACACATGAATAGAAGTCTATTAGGAAGCTTCCAGGAAAGTTTTCCCCACTCTTCAGAGAGGTACAGTTTTCATTCACATTAAGCTATTTGTGTCATGGTTACCAAAATCTAACTGACAAAAACCATTGGCCTCTTTTCATGCCTTATCCAAGATGACATCTTTGGGGCTTGGACTCTTTTGTTCACTCCCTTTTTGAATATTGCTTGTTCTTCATTATCTTATTTTCCCTGACCTGAACCTCAGAATCCTTCATGATGTTTCCCTCCATTACCTCTTTCTATTTTGTTTACCAAATCCCACTCTTTCTCACCATTCCCTTCTTTTCCCTTCA
Organism: Pteronotus mesoamericanus; assembly: GCF_021234165.1. NCBI lineage: Eukaryota > Metazoa > Chordata > Mammalia > Chiroptera > Mormoopidae > Pteronotus > Pteronotus mesoamericanus. The sequence continues at coordinate 3,763,774 of NW_026555170.1, forward strand.
CATGTTCTCTTAATGGGATCATCTACATTTTCCTCACTTTAAAAGTAATTATATTATCATATATTCTTTCTCAAGTCCTGGGTCCATATTTCTTGCTATTTACCAGATATTTCCATACAGACTTCATGAGAGTAACTCATTCTATCTGTCTAAAATAAGTATACTATTTCTGGGTCTTTTTATCTTTAGGATAATTTCTCAACATTCATATACTAGAAGCTCTGGATTTATTTTAGATCTCTACCTGTAAAACCCCTACTTCTAATCAGTCAAAATCTCATGAATTGTAGCCCCAAATATTTATTGTCTCCCTATTTTTTATTCATGTTATTCTACTTTAGTTGGGACCTTTATTTTTAACATTTAAAAAAGTGTCCTGAAGTAATAGATTCAGACTATCCAAGGTCCTGATGATGTTGTTGAGACACAATCCCATGAGAAGGCTAAAGAATTATGTTATACTGCTAATACTGGAGTCATGTTAATATCAATCATGGTAAAATCTTGAGTGGCTGCCTTTTACCCTAAGAGCTAGAAATCTTCAGTGTGGTAAAGAAGGATCTTTTATTTGAAAGCCATTTTGTCACGCAGCATTCTGAAATAATCATAGTCACAAATTTCACTATTTTATTCCACAATTAATCAAGATCAGGAGGCATATGCTAACCAGCAGCTGTTTTCTGTGACTGAAGTAATAAAGCACTTTTATTCACGCAGTAGCATCCTCCCTTCCTGCTGGTATACCTTTTGTACATCACAGTCCATAAAATAATCTTTAATGAAATAAAAATACATTCTCTTGTGTAAACAAAAGAAAAAGTCATTGAGTACATCTTCCTCTTATATGTCATACACATATGCCAAGACATAATCCCCACTCTGAACCTCAGTGGCATCATTCAGTAATAAATTTGTAGGCCTATCAGAATAGCCTGCTTTATGTAGAACGTTCAGGTGACATTTCAATCACAACTCACAAAATAAGAAGGTAAAAAGAATTCTAAGTGAAATAAACATGAAATATAATGGCCCTGGAGTAGGGGTAATCTTGTTCAGAAAAAGAGAAGATGGTTTGTGTGGCTACGTGGCATGCTTTGTAGAGAAGGGGAGAAGACAGGGACTGGCTCCTTTAGGGGCTTTTGGCAAATGTATGGTATTTCAATGAAAAAATATAGCATAGGCAGGAAATATTGAAATTTGCATTTTAAAAGGACCATTCTCACTGCTTTACAGAGATTAGGCTACAAGAGAGCAGCAGACATGCAATTAGAAACTAATAACCTAGAAGACAAATTATGACAGCTCAGGTCAATGTCAAAGGTTTAAAGATGGTGGAGAGTGATTGGGTTTAGGATAATTTTGAAAAATTAGAGATAAAATTGATAAATTGTGTGGAGTTTAGGGAAGAAAGTAAATAAAGGATATTTTCTAGTTACTAATCTCATGTTCCTTTTTTTTATTTAATCTTTATTGTATTTTTTTCCATTACCATTTAGTCCCCTTATGCCCCTCTCTCCCCTCAGCAATCACCACACTGTTGTCCATGTCCATGAGTCCTTTTTCCTTTGTGCTCAATCCCTACACCCCCTAACCTCCCCTCTCCCAGGTGTCTCCCTGCTCTCCATCTATGAGTCTGTCCGCATTTTCCTTATTAGTTCAGTTTGTTCGTTAGATTCCACATATGAGTGAAATCATATGGTAGGTCTTCCTCTGACTGGCTTATTTCACTCAGCATAATGTTCTCCAGGTCCATCCATGCTGTCACAAAGGGTAAAATAAAATGTTCCTCTTTTTTACAGCCAAGTAGTATTCCATTGTGTAAATGTCCCATAGTTGTTTTATCCATTCATCAAATTTTACTTGAACTTCTTACAAAAATCTCAATTTTAATGTTTGAATTCTAACTGATTATCTTCTTTGCCAAACCATCTCCTCTTTCTGCATTCTCATTCTCAGAGATTTGCTTCTCTATGGATCCATTTACTCGTGTCAGGAACTTGATATGTAAACTTGATACACCTATTACCCCAGCCATGTCTGTTGCCATTAACTCCCACAATCTAATCAATTACTAAACCCTGTCAATCCAACTTTCAAACTATCTCAAGACTTACAATTTCTACTAAAAACACCATAGTCTAAAACATAGCTATCCTTTTCTTGGACATTTACAATAATTAGCCAAGTTACCTACATCTGCTTTTCATTTGCATATATTCATCTTATTGTAACCAGAATGACCTTGTTAAAAAACAAACTAATATCAAACATTTTTAAAACACTTCAAAGATATCAATTTGTTCTTGGGATGAAGGTCAAAATATTTTAAGTAACGTGCAATGTTTTGCAGGATATACCTCCTGTCCACCTCATGAGCCCTATCTCATACAACTCTCCTTTCCAGTCCCAGTGTTTCAGTGACACGGGTCATATTCCAGTGACTCAAAAGTTCCATGCACCTCCCTGCCTCAGGACATTTCTACATATTATTCTTTCTACCTGCCTTAACTAACCCTTTACTACGCACACTCTTCCTTAACATCCCAGAACAAATGTTATTTTTATAGGGAAGAGACTGCTGCCATCAGATGTTCCCATAGCATTCTGTGCTTTTCTTTTATCACACTACTAACAATGGCAATTATCCTTGTGAATATCTGTTGGAGACCATTGTGTTTCTCAATACACTGTAAGTCCTACAAGTAATGAAAATAGGTTTGGTTTGCTTCTCCATTTAGTCATTTCCTCCTCTCCTAGTCCAATAACTTTTTCTATTAGAAATTTAACAGTCTGTCTTTTAAATAAAATAAAAGTCATTGAATGTTTTTAACAAGCGAATAATATGATGCAATGTGTATAATGAAAATGCCATTCTCTGGTTGCTCTGTGGAGAATGACCAGGTAAGCTAGAGGAAGTGTGGTGATGAGGAAATTAGAGAGAAGTGAGGATGCAGGGAGGAAGGAGTCCAGGATGGGTACAGATGGAGGTAATAATCCACTTTGGCATGTGGATTATTTTAAGCTGAAAGTAATCAAGACCCATTAGATTCAAGGAAAACTTTTACCTGTCCCTTAACTACCTAAAATAATTTATATAGAGGACATGATTCAGAAAGAGAGCTATCACCAGAGATAATGATAAAGAATATATGCTAGCTGTGGTAAGGTTGGGAGGAGTTTAGCAAAGCCTGGAGATCAAATTCTTTTGCGTCCCATCATCTCTGCATGGCAAGCAAATGTTCATTCACCGAACATTTGCTTTTCCTATCTTATTATCAGTTGCCTTCCTCCCCTTTGAAGACCCAAACTCTTACCCTTTTTTCCTTAGTTCAAGATGACACGTAAACCTCAATTGTCTGGCTGCCTATGGGCCTCATATTTTCATGGGGCTGGATATGAATGTTATTAATTTATTTTTCTCCTGCTAATCTGTCATATTAATTTGATTATTAGGCTGACCAAAGGACCTAGAAGGGCAGAAGGAAAATTTTACTTCCCCAGCAGTATGTACAGAGGAGTTTTAAAAAGGTGTAAGTAGCAGTAAAGAGAGATGGTTATGTATGATTCTTTTCATGATGACCTCTTTTTCCCACTAAAACCTGGCCATGGAGGGAAGTAGAGAAATGAGGAAGTAGCTCAAAGGAGATGAGGTATCAAGGGTGGTTATAAAGATGAAAGATGCTAGATCATGTTTTTATACTCTTTAGGGATAATATATAGAGAAAAATTTGATGAGTTATAAGTCAAAGAGAATAACTTAAAAAGCAAGTTTCTTAAGCAGGTGAGACAGACTGGCACACAGGGCATAGGTAGAGGAATTGTTATTCAACCAAGTTGGTGGGGCAAGAAAATCCCCTGTAACTGGAGGGAAGGAGAAGGTGGGCAGCCTGTGAAAGTTAAGTTTGGTGATAGAGAAATGGAGGCCTTTACATCTGATGACTTCTAATTTTTCACTTGAATATAATATGATCTCACTAGGTGAGACTGAGAAGATACAGGGTATAGGAGCTTTGAGGAAAAAAGATATAAAATAGTTATTTCTGACAGTAGGACAGTAAACCTACTAGAGGAACATAACTGGTATTCCAGGCAGTTGATTGTTTAAAGATTATGAACATGAATCTAGAGCAAAACTTAGCAGCAGATACTTTTACTGATTAGGCCCAGGTATAGAGAGGAAGATAGTTAAATACATTCGGTGCTAGAGGTTAGATGATGAGTGTGTTAGAGAGAGAGGATGAGAAGGTTGAGGGTATCCATAAGAAAGTCTTTATAATGATGGTAGTAGAAAAGAGATGAAAGCAGAAAAACATTAGTAGTGTCAATGGATTGGAAGTCCGGATGAGGTGAAAGGAGTATCACAGTGAGGGAATTTGAACAAGGGAGATGGAAGGCTCTGAGGTGGTGGTACCCGACTCTGATGTTTGACACTCAACTTCAGAGGTGGTTCAATTTGTCATGATGACAAGACACAGAGTGTGAAAAAAGAGTGGGTGGCTGAGATGCAGTGTACTAAAGGTAGATGGAAATATACAGAGGGAAGGATGTTGGGTAGATCATTCACTGACAGCTTAGAATTATGAGGCCAATTGTAAGAGTTGGAGACATGAAAATGACTGAGGATCAAAAGTCTCAGGCAAATGAAGAAATGTCCCAAATATGATACTGCAAGGGGAGGAGAGGAATATAAACAGATGGCATGTACATCAAAGAGAAAAGGAGATTTGTTTTGTTTTATCTTTTTTTCTGGAGAGTAGGAGGGTCAGAAATTAAAGAGTATCAACAACTAAGTAAAACAGACTTGGATTCTGCCATTGAGAAGCTTATAGGCTAGTGAGGGAAAAGATACAAATCAAATAATTAGAGAAGGATATAATTACAAACTCTAACCAATGCTAGGAAGAAACAGTACAGGCCACTGAGAGCATGAAACACAATGACAAAATTGATCTGCAAACGGAGGGTAAACCCTGAGGATGTAATCTTTGAGCAGAACTCTGAAGGATAAGGGGACATTGAAGAGACAAAGGGCAGTTGAGAGGAAAGATAACAAAAAGTTAGAGGTTTGTAGGGGAAGTAAGACAGGGAAACAAAAGGTCAAAAGAATAAGGCAATTTTTGAGAGTGTCAAAATGATAAATAAAATGGACCAAGGAGTGAGCTGAACTATCAAGAGAATATGAATTGGCCTGGGGACTAGGTATGATGTTAAGTAAAGAAAGCATATGAAGAGTAAGAAAGTGAGAAGGCTACTCATTAGAGTGAGAGAGTATCCTTCAAAAGTACAACAGTGAAAGCTCTTCATGAATCAAGGATGTGTCCAGAAGCGTGGGTTGGGTGAATAAAGTTATCAGATATGTAAAGATTTACTAATGGTTTAGCTAAATAGTTAGGCTTAGAAATAATAGCATAATCCAGATACCAAAGTCCTCAATAAATTTGGATGAGTTAGTGTGAAACTACATCAAAAAGAAGGGACAAAAAGCAGTGGTTTTTAATGAAATAAAAAGATATGTTCTGGACAAATTGTGTAAATTACATAAACTCTAACCTCAGTTTCACCACATGTAAAATGGGAATAATAACCCCTATCCTGAATAGCTATTGCAAGGAGAGATATAATGTAAAACACCTAGCAGAGTCCCTAGTACATATTAGAAAGTAAAAGATAGTTATATAAATTATCATATTTCACTTATTACTAGAAAGAGTTGCCAGGTATATTATTTATTGTTTAAAGAAGATTTCTATGTTTTTCAATAGCCCAACAAATGTAGTATTATTTCATGTATGTGTCTATGCAGAAAGGTAACAGCATTAGGAAACTCTCAATTCCTTCCTTGACTGTGCCTCTCTACAAGGTACAGTCCTAGAAGGCTCATGAGCCAGCAAGTATTATAATTCCCTAGCCAAGGACATGAAAAGCACAAAGAGACTTTGCACAAAATCACAGAACAACTCAACAGCAAGGACAAGGCGAGAGACTCATGGTCATTGACTCCTATGTTACTGCTATATCCACTTCCTTAATCCTTGGGTGTGATATCTGCATTCCTTCTCCTCCGAGTGATTCAAATGGAGATTCCTGGGTCCAGAAGCCTAGTACAAACTGCATATCATGTTCTTTCTTATAAAACCCACCATTACTGTAAGTTGAGCAAAGGACTAGCTGGACCATGACTTGGGAGACAGATGGCTCTCCAGAGAGTTTACTGATGTGCTGAATACCCTCATACTCCTCAGCCCTGGCTCCCCCTACTATGGCTCTGAGAACACCATAGTCACTTCTGAATGAAGCAGCCATGGTTATAAGCCCTTGTCCTCACCTAAGACTCCTAGAAGCTTAAACTGGGTGGGGTAGCTGCAATCCACAGGGTCACTGTGAGAGGGGACAGCTAGCTTTAAGGCAGCACTCTGCCCCTTATTTGGAAGCCCACTTAAAGCTGAGAGTAGTAGTGTTCCAAAGTCAGTACGCACTCCTCCTGTCTGTAATATCCTTAGCTATTTTCACAATGAGTATAGCACATTAGGGGGTAACCCACTGATACAGCCGAACTTGACTCTAAAATGTACAGTAATGAACTGCGGCAGCTGTAGTGCTCTAAATCAAAGACTCCTAGCACCGGCGCAGGAATGGGAAGGGTAGTACATCCTCTCTCTGTAAGAAGATTCTTTGCCAGACAGCCTGCCTGCTACCTTAAAAGCAAAATCCTATTATACCTGTGAAACCCCCACAGCAAGGGACAGAGTCAGACAACCATCACAAAGCAACTTGGGCAAATTCCTGCAATGCCAGGCCACTAGGCAGAGCTTTCAGGGCCAATTATTATCCCATCTGCAGACCCTCTTGAAAAGCACTAAAAATGTGCAGGTCATGACATAAGACCTCTGTGGGCACTATTGCTCTCTTGGGCCGTCCCAGAGGGCCAATCAGAACAACAAAGCCATGAACCCTGCAGAAACTTCCAGCTAACAAAATACATAAATTGGATAACAAAAACAGTTTTGAGTAGACCCAAGCAGAGGATTTTAGAAAATTGTTGTGGTTTCTACTAAGTTTATAAGACAATCCCTATGCAGTAATGAATGGGGAGGTTTGGAGCCAGTAGAAAGCAGGAAAAGTAAAATCTATTATGGACACCCTGGGAGCACTGACTATATTAATGCAAATTCATTTTAGAGGTTGCTAAATTATTTACATAGTTGTGGAACTTGCAAACTTCCCTATCCTCCCAAAAGCATTTCTTCATTAGGATTCCCTGAAAATCAGAGTTTGTTGCAAGCACAGAATTAGATCAGAGCTCTGTCCATTAACTGGCTACCAAATGTTCATCTATAACTCAGTAAGGTAGAATGAGGACATGTCCTGATGAGGTAACACAAGAAGCCAGAAGGACTGTAATCCTCCTCCTGCCCCTTCTCTGCCTTCCCTTCTAAATGCTCAGTCCACAGTAAGGGAGCCAGGCATCCCAGCACTGAGCTGATCAGAGCTCTGCTCTCAGAGAAAGGAGAACAGAAAACTCCAGGCAGTATTCTTCCCTGCAGAACACAAGCTGTCTAACTGTTATTCCACAGAAACATATTTTTATTTTAGAACTGAAATCATCTAACCTCAAGGTTAGGGATGAGAGCAGGAAGGAACTATTTATTCCTCTCTTCCTTCACCACATTCCCATTTCAACATCATTATTCTCTCTTTCTTTTCTTCTTCTTCATTGTTAAGGCTGACACATCACCACTAACATTCAGAATAAAAAGCAAATTATTACTAAGCTTTACCCTTTTTCAAAAATTTCTAAAAATTCACACAGAAAAATCATCACTTATGATTTCAAATTATAAATCAAATTTTCACATCACAATGAACCACTGATCTGTAGATATTCTTTCCATCTTCTTCCCCAAAGCCCTCATTGATCCAGATGGATTATTTTTTAAATTTCAAGTGATTAAACATTTCAGGTTATATAGTCCAGTAGTGATGTGGTTTACCTAGATTTCATGAGAAAGCATCTGAATTTTTCTCCTGGTAAAGTCAGTCATCTTTCTGGCCTCGTTTTTGACGTCATCCCTCTTTAGTATTCATAATACCTTTTGTACCATGTTCTCTCTGTTATTCCTGGGTTACAGCTGAGACCTTGTTAATTATCTGAGTTGTGTTCCAGGATATGTTGCCATTTAAATTATATCACAGTACATAGTATTGTTTAGGTATATTAGTTTATTGGGAGAGATATCAAAGAGTTAACTTCATTTTCCACTCCCAGTTTAACAAAGCTATCATGACATGCTAAATTTTTTAATTTACCATATTTTGCATTCATTGCATGTTGACTACAGTATAACATGCTTTTTTTTTTTTTGGATTACACTAAGAAGATAATGGCAGAAAGTTCATATTCTTTTCCTTCATTTGTATTGAAATCCAGTAATTCCTGGGATGACTAAAATGAGAAAGGTTAATTTTCTTCATGAGCAATGGACTGAAAAACAGTGTTCTTATACAATTTATCTTGGATATAGAATACCACGAGTTCAAAAAATAATCAGTCTTCACTGCTGAGAAAGTGGGTCATCATTCTTTCTCTCATTTCAAACATATGCTACATATGCCTGGAAGTGTTATTTAGTAGTTTGTGTCTGTCCTTAGCACTGTCACCAGAGATATGGCATTTGCTCTCTATGAATATACGATGTGCCAAAGAAAAGGGACACATGAGTGATAAAACACAAATTCCAAAATTTAGTTACAATCATTCTGTGAACTGAGTGGTACAACTTAGAGATCAGTGGCGTAACCAAATGCAAGCACCTGGTCTCTTAGAGTCTGGTTATTACTGTCAAATATTAAATAAAACTCAAATGAAGACAAAGGACTTAATATTTTTAAAAATTAAATTACAAATTTTAAAAAATAAATTAATATAACAAGATATAAGTCAAAAATAAATTAAAAAATTTAATTCACATGGTTAAAAAATAAATTAATATGACAAGATATAAGTCAAGAACTCTATTCCTACTTCTGCCCCTATCCACTGCTTTGCCCCTGCTTTACTCTTCACTGATTAGTACCTTAGATGGTTTCTCGAAATATCTTTTTAGAATTTTCTTGTACAAAATAAAGAAATATAAATATTTTATTTATTGTACACAAAAAATAGCTTACTTTGGACAATTTTGAGCTTTGCTTTTTCTGCTTGATAGTAGATCTTGAGCTCTTTAGTTCAAGATACAGAGAATACTTATTATAATTACATGGTATTCCATTGGCCGTTCATCATTGAGTGGATATAGCCGTCTGTTTCAGCAGGATCCAATCTGGATTCTGAATTATGCTTAGCAAGGTAATCCTGATTCTTGTTACCTAAGGCATTTACAGCGAAGGCCCTTCTTTCTCAAAATACAAACTAAAGAGTGATTGTGAGAAATTGATACTCAAGGCCCAGGAAACTTTTCCTTTTAACTGGGCTCACTCAAAGGTCAGCTGCAGAAAGGTAACTTAGACATCTCGCCAGTGACAGATGGTGGGTCCTTCAGCTGTGTTTATAAAAAGTCTGCATTTTCTCTAATCTGGTTTATTCTTGGTCTGTTTGGTACATGCACACATGGACACAATGCATGTACTTTTCTGAGACTTTAATTCACACATATTAAGGGAAAAGGGTGATGGGTGACTGGTAGTGTAGGAAGTGACAATCCTTACAAAGAATCAAGGATACCGCAGTTCGTTATTTCTCCCCAAAGCAGCTGCATGGTGAAGTTATCAGACCATATCAGGCTTAAGGGACATTAAATGTCAGGAGAGCAGACCTGCTATAGAAAGCTGATGGGAGCTGCGGGAACCTTTAGTATCAAATGTTCTCCTGTATAATAATAGGCAGTAGCATCAATCTCAGAAATGCTGCTACAAATGTCAAAGAAAACCTTCCCCATATATAGATTAAAGTTGCAGATAAAAACAGAGGACCAAATCAAAGCCCCAGTGTTCCCTTTTTTAAAACCACCCTGCCAAAAATGCAATTTCTGGGTTATCAAAAAATAGAATCTCTCAAAAAGCATTCATAAAGTTTCACATTTTGGTGTTATCACAGAAGCTTATATTGAGAAAACGCTATTTCTTTCTTCCCTCCCCCTTCAAGGTTGTGAGCAGCACCCTCTCTCTTCTCCCTAACAAACTCTGTTTACTTTGGAAGAGCAAGCTTGGGGGCAACAGCACTGTGTTCTGCAGTCTGAGCGCTGCACACCAACATGCACTGGCCATGTCCTTGAAAACCCTCCTTTTCAAAAGGAACTGGGAAACAAACTATTTAAAGTGACCTTATGAGGCCAGCATCAATGCCCCGGAATAAAATTTCATTTGGCGGAGCAATTTACACACCGTAAATACAATGGAGTGTCAATTGAGAAATCTTGGTATGAGAATATAAACAGCAAAGTTTGGATTTATAAGGCCTCTTATGGATGTGACAATTCAGACATTAAACATTAGGAATTTGATCTATCAGGTGGAGGATTAGGCTGAGAGAACTGTTGTTTTGTTCTGTTTTGTTTTTCTAACAGAGAGACTCAATAGGACAAAGAGAAATTTTCACTAGCTTTGGTTAAAGTACCCAAATACTCACATACACATACACACACTCACAGGTCTACACAGATAAGCCTATAAACATGAAGACACTGTTGCTCCAGAAGGACACCTTCCTGGATTAATTTGCCATAGGTTCCAGAGCAGGAGCTATCTGGGAAACATAACGACACTTCCTTCTACCCACTTATATATTAAAAATGACTGTGATGCATTCCCTGACAAGACATATTGTGATTTACTCTGATGTTCCTTCAGGAATGTCTTGCTCATTGACACCTCTGTACAACTTAGTTATGGAGAGAACACCATACATTTTTTTGATAATCTGCATGTTTTTTATAGAATGCAGTTCCAGGAGTTCTTAAAGTAGCAAAGCGCATATGTTTAGAAATTTGCATTTGATGTTCTTTTGTTTCCCTGCAGTATCCTACTGTTTTCCAATGTATTTCCCAGAATCTCTTAAGCATTTGGGTGACTCAGTTTCCTTCTCTGACCTAAACGTGTGAAGAAAAATTTTTGAAGATAAAGGCCCATAGTATTATCACTGAGATCAGAATGGTCTCAAAGGTTCTCTGTTAATCTCTGATAAATGATCAATAAGTGATCATATGGCTGTTAAAACAGTGGTCTTATAATGGTTATTGTTACTTCAGACGTCAAGTTTTAGAACAGAATAATCTTCATGGGTTTTTCTTCCTAAATTAATGTCACATTATTAAAATAAAATTATAAATAGTTTACTACATTAAGAGGAAATACTATCGTAAGATATTTTAATATTTAATGTATATAGTCTAAAGGGAAGCAGAATTTGCCTTTTATTCCCTTTTTGCTTTATTGTGCTGGTGAAGACTTCTGAAAGTACTATGTTGAATAAGAGTAGAATCTAGGTCTTAGGGGGAAAGCACTCAGTCTTTTACCATCCAGCAGGATGTCAGCTGTAGATGTTTTAAAGATGCTCTTTATCAAGTTTACAAAGTTCCTTTCTATTCCTACTGTGCTAAGAAATTTCAAGTATTCAATTTTATAAAATGTTTTTCTGTATTAATGATATAATCACTTGACACTTTAGCCTGTTAATGTGGTAGATTAAATTGACTGATTTTTTTTTAGTGTTTAACCACGTTTACACCTGATTGTGGCATAAAATCATTTCTACATATTGCTGGATTCAGTTTGCTAATATTTTGTTGAGTACTTTTGAGTATTTTTATAAGGGATATTTATCTGTAGTTTTCTTTTTTACAATGTCTTATTTTGATATCAGGCTAAGACTAGACTGATAAAATGAATGAAAAGTGTTCCCTTCTCTTCAATTTTCTGAAAATAATTGTGTATAATTGATATTAATTCTTCAAATAGTTGGTAGAATTCTATAGTGAAGCCATCTGGGTTTATCTAAGATAGTTTTCTGGAGTTTTAAACCTATGAACTCAATTTTTTAAATAATTAAAGTACTATTAAAATTATTTTGTACTGGGTGGTTTTTTCTTTGTATTTTATACACTGTTTTTAGTTGTTTAGGTAGAATGATTCATTTGCTCACTTACCCCTTCATAGCTCCAAACAGGTATCTTCTTCATTTATTTTTAAGATAACACAGGTCACTCACGCTTTTAAAAATTGTTGGGAGAGGAAGTAGAGAGTCTACCACAGTAAGACCTCAACAAATAAACTAAATAAAATACTGAAAAGAAAAGCCTCTCCAAAACACAAGAATTGTTAACAAAAGTTTTGAAACTGATAAAACGAATTTTTCTGAGCACTGAGAAGATTCAGGTGAAAAATATCCTCAATTATGAGTCCCGCAATAATCACAAGAAAATGTATCTACCTGTCTCTTGAAGACCACGTGCTATTTTCTGTGCAGTTCCTTTAAGTATACACTACATTTGATGCTAAGCAATACCCATGTACACCTCACAAAATTTATTTTGGAACATTCCTAGCAGGAACGCCCTGGAGTAGTACAGGAGTAGGTCCTAGGGACCTACCTAACTCATATATGAAAATCTCATAGACTCCAAAGTGAAAATACTTGGTTAGCACTATTCTTATGTTAGTAAGTGGGAAAAAAGTTCTTGAAAAGTATGGAGTGTCTTTAGTTTTAAAAGTATTTGGCTCTGCTATGGTTGTCTATTTACTAAAATCCTGCTAACAGTAGATTGCTTAGACAGGACCCAGATTTAATAAACATTTAAAAATAATCAAAGATCAGAGTCAGCTCAAATATCAAACTCAGTCAAATGTCAATTTCCCTCTTCTTTGTTTTGGCTAAAAATCAAAAGGGCTAATTTTACTAGTATCGAAAACATTTCCTCTCCTTAATAACCCCATGTGACTGAGGCCAAATCAAATGTGATATTTGTTTTTATATCAAAAACAAAGTGAACTTTCATAAATCAGATTTTATGCAGTCTATAGTGTAAAGAACCAATGAGAGAGAGTTGTCTCAAAATCTATAAATTGAACACAAACTCAGAAAATAAATTAAATCAAGTATGAAAGAAAATCAACATCTAGGTTTATGGAACAATAAAATATATTAAAAGGTTGAAAAATAATACAGCAAGGCAATTGAAAACTCAAGCAAAAAGGATAGCAAGAGATAGGTCATGAAGAAAAAATAAAATGAGAAACAATAGTATTAAAAGAATTTCCACATACAAATCAGAAAAGAGCATGATATACCTTGTGATATGGCAGCAGGAGTAGAGTATCTGAGCAGTAATCTTGTTTCCATCTCTCTAGGGCAGGAGCCTTTACTTGTCCTCAGGAATTAAAGCTTGTCAGGAAATTATTTTATAACTTGTTATTTTAAAAGCATGTTTTACAAAAACCCTAAAGTTTAAGAAACTGAAGCTTTTTTAAAAGGGAAGTGACAGCTACTATTAGCTGGCTGCATAATGCTAAAGATTTGAATTATCAGGCTATTGTTCTGACAGACTCACAGTGGCTAACCCATCATAGTCTATGAAGAAATTGTCACCATATCCTGAGAGCTGGGCCTCTAAGATAATAAACGTTTAGTTCATACGCATGTGTGATGATCTGCAAAGGACACCAGTGGAACATAAAACAAAAGAGAAGTGTGGTTTTTAGTTATTTTATCATATCATTTTATTGGGAAAAAGGAAGAGAAGGAAAGAGAAAAGGTAAAAATTGAGTTTTCTTTGACACTGCCTTCTTAGACTCAAAATTCCTATGGCAATTGATATCTATGGCACTAGCATTACACTTCCAATCAGATTTAGCTCGGTAGAAATAATCAGATACCATTTATTGAGCACTTATCACATGCAGGATGTGTTTAAATATTTTAAAAACCTCATCATGTCTAATTCTCAAAACAAACTCTGAAAGATATGGTCTTTATAGATGATGAAACTGAAGTCTTCAGGGGGTTAAGTAGATTGCTAAAGATCACACAGATAGTAAGTAGCAGAATTAAATTCTCCATCCCCATTTTTATCAATGTGGCATACTAACTTAACATTTCTATGTCATTTTTCATGAGAACAAGTCTTTTTTTACCCATGTAGATCATAAACTCAGATCAATGATCAGACATTACATTAGTTTATTTCCTCATTTGCTAAAAAGGTTATTCTTAAGAGTAATCTCCAAGATCCTTTCAAGCTACACCACACTTTCTAGTTTTCTACTTTGAAAAACACCCATCACTTGGAAAGATTCCATCAACATAATAGGTGTTCAATAAAGTATTAAAATAATGACTTGTTTTATTTAGGGAAAAGATTGACATAACATCAGCAACCAATAAATACTCCATTTTGTTTCAGTAACTCGAAATATTTAATAGAAGGGAAATTAATTTGTTTTATACTTCATTAATCAATTAATCTGCAGAGTATTTTATGAGATGCCTATTACAAATTATATTATGTTTTAATTTATCTATATCTAGTTTCCTTCTCACAATATAACAAACTTACCCTCTCCAACCCCATTTAATATTCTTGTTGCTACCTAACATTTTGCAAAAGGCAATGGCTCTCAGTAATTAACAAAGCAAATTATACTCATTCTATCATTGCTATTATTTTGAATTATGTGACTTTTACACAACGAGATTATCATTCCAAAATGATCCCAATACAATTTTAAAAAATAAATCCAATTTATTTTCTGTTTGACCATTTCAACATTTATAAAATATTTATAAAATATTTTTTAAATCACACAATATTCTTCTGAAACATTTAGTCATGAGTGAGTGCTTGAAGCATTTTATACAAATACTCTAATAATCTAGATATGTGAATTTCCCCAGACTAAGCTTACTTGTTAGTCTCATTGTCTATCTTTGGCTGTGAGAGAAGAAATAAGTCTAAGATTTAAAATGTTATTCAAAATCCCAGACCACTTTTTTAGGTTGACTAAGTATGCAGCAAATCCAAAATGGCACAATTTTTTTTTTTTATTTTTTGGTGCCCAAGCACAATCCAAAGCTATAGATAAGTGGAGGGTTAGGTAGGGAAAAAAACTGATTCTCGGTGGCAAAAAGGACACAGGAGGGAGGCAGTAGTCATGATTTTCTCTTATTATGAATGAAGATTTAGAACTGAATTTTTAGATAAGTATTTTCCACTGATAAATCACTATATACCCCTATATCAACATATAACATATATGTTGATGAATGTCTTTTAAGGATATTTACTATCATAGGGAAACAGTTTCAGTACAAGCACCCAGATAAGTATGGGTCCTAAAAATTTATAGAAGTTAAGCTAAGATCAACCAACTAACTACCCAAAAGATTTAAATCCTTACCCTAGAATTTGTTTAGGCTTAAAGAAATAAGTACATATTTATTATATATAGTTATTACTAATTATATTGTACTTATGTACACAGATACAAATACAGGGTGGGGCAAAAGTGGGTTTGAAGTTGTTCATATGGAAAGTAATACAATAATTAACAAATAATAACACAAGAATAAACTCTGTGTTTTGAGTACTCACAACTGTAAACCTACTCTCACCGCACCCTGTATAAATATATTTTACCATTTGTGAGATAACACCTAGCTCCTTAAATTTAAGAAGTTTTGGTTGTAGCTGCTGAAAGGTCTTTAACAAAACAAGATTTTTTCCAATAAATATTTAAATCTAGCAAGTGTGGGAAGATTTTAGACACAATAGTCCATGAAAAAAAGGAAAATGATGCAGTGAAAAACCTGTTCTTTCATATTGTAAATGTCACAAATACCGCAAGATTCTGAACAGGCAGACATGGGATAAAAAAGTAGAGCCCTGGGGGCCTGTGATGTTTTAGGTCTGGAGAAACCACCAAAGGAGGCTGGAGAAGTCGACAAAACAACAGAAATGTTGCATTGTGGGTAGCAGTAGAGTACTGCCTGACCAAGACTGATGCTTTAAGCCATCAATTCTCAACTTTTTTCATGTCGTGGCATACATAAGCTAATTATTGAAATTCTGCGGCTCACTAAAAAATATAATTCTTGCTAATCTGACAAATAGTTATAATTTTGATTCATTTACACTGAATAGTTTTTGTTGTGTTGGCTGTTGTGTTGTCATTTTTCTTTTTATTTAACAGCCTGAGGGAAAAGCAGTCCGTGCCCCTGGTCAGTGGTCAGGTATTGCATGTTTTAAAAATTCTTGCAGCACAACCGTTGAAAACCACTGCTTTAAGCAAAAATACAGCAATTACCCAAGGATTAAATCAAACATACAGAGATTACATTTCTGTTTCAAAAAGTGGAACAAAAGCATGGCAGAGAGGAGAGAAACAAATTTGACTCTTGATCACAAAGTCAGAAAAGCCTCAGGGAGACTTATCAACAGCTGCAGTTACTTCAACAAATGAAGATATTTTATATTGATTTTTGCTTAAACAGTACCAAATCCTGGAACTGTTCTCATACCTATAATACAGTTTTTAAAGTACATTTTATTAATTATGCTATTACAGTTGTCTCATTTTTTTTCTCTCTTTTATGCCCCTCTGCTTGGTACCCCTCTTCCCTCCAGCATTTGCACACACACCGCCCCCTTCCCCCAAGTTTAGTTCACTGAATCCATGGGTTGTACATATAAGTTCTTTGGCTTCTCCACTTCTGTACTATTCTTAACCTTTCCCTGTCTATTTTGTACCTACCAATTATGCTTCTTATTCCCTGTACCTTTTACTCCCATTCTGTTCCCACCCCTCTCTGCTGATAACCCTCCACTGGAGAAATGATCTCCATTTCTGTGATTCTGTTCCTGTTCTAGTTGTTTGCTTAGTTTGTTTTTGCCTTTGTTTTTGTTTTAGGTTCAGTTGTTGACAGTTGTAAGTTTGTTGTCATTTTACTGCTCAGAGTTTTGATCTTCTTTTTCTTAGAAAAGTCCCTTTAATCTTTCATATAATAAAGGCTTGGTGATGATGAACTCCTTTAACTTTACCTTGTCTGGGAAGTACTTTATCTGCCTTCCATTCTAAATGACAGCTTTGCTGGACAGAGTAATCTTGGCTGTAGGTTCTTGCTTTTCACGACTTTGAATACTTCTTTCCAGTCCCTTCTTGCCTGTAAGGTTTCTTTGGAGAAGTCACCTGGTAGTCTCATGGGAGCTCCTTCGTAGGTAACCCTTTTCTTTTCTCTTGCTGCTTTTAAGATTCTCTCCTTAACTTTAATCTTAGGTCATTTAATTATGATGTGTCTTGGTGTGTTCCTCTTTGGGTCCCACTTGTTTGGGACTCTCTGTGCTTCCTGAACTGGTATGACTATTTCCTTTGCCAGATCGGGGAAGTTTTCTTTCATTATTTTTCTAATGTTTTCAATTTCTTGGTCTTCCTCTTCTCCTTCTGGCACCTCTATGATTCAGATGTTGGAATGTTTCAAGTTGTCCCAGAGGTTCCTGGGCTTCTCCTTATTTTTTTTGAATTCTTGTGCTTCATTCTGTTCCAGCTAAATATTAATTTCTTCCTTTTGTTCCAAGTCACTGGTTTGAGTCCCAGTTTCCTTCCCTTCACTGTTGGTTCCCTTTGTATTTTTCTTTCTCACTTTGTATTAGCCTCCATTCTTCCTTTATTTTGCAGCTGTACCTAACCATTTCGCTGAGCATCCTGGTTACTGGTGCTTTGAACTCTGCATCTGACAGGTTGTCTGTCTCCTTGTTGCTTAGTTTTTTCTGGAGTTTTGATCTGCTTTTTTATTTAGGCCATATTTCTTTGTTTCAGCACACTTGTTACTTTGTGAGGGGCAGATCCTCAGGTATTCTCCAGGGTGGAGCAACCCATTTTGGTGTCTCCTGATGATGTATGCATAAGAGAGGTCAGAGAGGGAAGAATGCTGCTTGCTAAGCTCTTGTCCTGCTTTCAGTCACTTCCCCTGCTACCCACAAGCAAATTGTGCCCTTCAAGGTGCTGCTTCGGTGCTGATTTCCAGGTATGTGGGCTTCTTTACATTCTAGGATCCCATGGGCTTCTCCAACTGACTCTCCTGTGAAACTGGCAGTTTTTCCTGCCACCATAACCCCCGCTGATTTTGCAGCCAGAAGTTTTGAGGCTTTATTTGCCTGGCACTGGAAACCTGGGTTGCATGGTCTGTCTCACTCCCCAGTTGCTCCTCCCAGTTTATCTGCACATGAATGTGGGACCACCCAGTCCACCAGCCACAAACTTGTCACACATCCTCTCCACCCTGGCTGCCCGTCTCTGCCCCTCCTACCAATCTAGATGAATGTTTCTTTAACTCCTTGGTTGTTGGACTTACACACAGTTTGATTTTATGGCAGTTCAGGTTGTTTTTTGTTTTTAATTTGGTTGTTATCTTCCTTTTGGTTGTGTAAGAAAGTGAAGCGTATCTCCCTACACCTCCATCTTGTCTGGAGGACTAATGCTTATAATGAAGTTAAAGAGCACCAAATTAAGACTTGCCTTTTTGTGAGAGGCCATTTTGGACTGGTGAGGGAAAATTTACCAGGAAGCCTTAGAAAGACAGTCCCCTTAAGGATCACTCCTGGTGGTTAGTAGTTGCCATGGTAACCCAAGGAATCATGTCAAACCATGAGGTTCAAGGGTCCAAATTCAGAGGCTTTTTTTAACCTTTCTAATTCACCACATCCTTTAGTATTGGAACTGTGCTACATTGAGAAAACTCCTTACACTGAGAAGCATCTCTTTGTGGTCATAGTACCAACAGCATACACAAGCCTATTGGTTTATTTTTCAAATTTTGTGCAAGTCTGAAATATACAATAAAGGATCCATCAGTAAAAACATATTGGTTATGTAGTTATTTGAAATATATGAATGATGCTAAAGTCTTGGTGCTATTTTATGTGATCTTTTTTTCCCTTTGGGAGATCTCTACTAATCAGTCTTGATGATTAGACTCACTTCTGCATAGGTAATGTAATGTAATGTAATGTACTCGTTTTTTTCCATTATAGCTTGATAATGTGGGAAGCTGCTATATTTCAGAACCTAAAGTATTTTAAGGAAAGTTTCTTGGAGTTGGACCATCCAAACCAAACAGCAAACATTAACACCCAGTTGTCTTAAAAATCTTAATTAACTTTACATTTCAAAAGGTTTCTTATACTTTCACACAAATGAAGTGTTAATGGGTATAAAGAAGTTAGAAAATAGCAGGCCAAAGATCCAGCCTTTCTTTCATAATTTTCAACCAGGTGTGGAATTGATTCCTTGTTTTATTTATATTGAGTCATTTTATTTCTTGAGACCTGACCTCTGGGGAACCCACTCCCTAAGCCATTTTCTTAGAAATATGTTTCTATGTTGAAAGAGAATCTTCTAGAAAGAGAGCTAAGGAAATGAAAGAGAAAGCAGGAATCAGAAAGCACAAAAAGCCATAAGAGAATAAAAATATTTTAAAACTCAGATAAACAAATCAGTCGAAGCCTGGAAAGCAAGAAAGCCCAAGCTGAAAGAAAATCTTTCTGCCAATTCTAAATAAAACTCCCAAGGCTTATTCCAAGATTTAAACATGAGTATTACATCTGTGGCAAGGAGCAGAGCATTATTAAAATTTTAATATTCTAACACAATTTTTCTTCTTCCAGAATACCTAATTCCCATTTCCCTTATTACCTGCATCTGAGAAATACATTAATTTTCTCTCAGTCAATTTACATTTTTATAAAATGGTATAAAATATCTTTCCTTAAATATTTATTAGAAAAAAGTTTCAGAGAAGTAGAGTGTTTGAGACTAAATTTTTAAATAATCAATCAAATATTTTCTTTTCAAATGAACATATATAGATGTGTCTATTGGCTATTATATCAGAATTGTTAAAAATAGTGAAAAAATGCCTAGAGAAAGAGAGTAGTATTTGGTTTTGCCATTTAGTAACTATATGACCTCAGCTCTCTTTAATGATTTAGTTTGATTTTTTTGGTAAAATTAATATAATAATAGTACCTTCTCATTTTCAAGTTTAAATAAACCAATAATCTGGTACCTGGAAAGCAATGAATTCATAATAAGTGTTAGATGTTAATATAACTATTACTATTATTTTTATTGTCACTCATTCATATGATTAACAAGGTGATATTCTTCTAAAGAAAGGGGGTGATAAGTATATAGTTCATTTTGGTTTCTCATATTCTTCACCAGTTTACTACTGATTCTTCACTTTAGAGACCATGGTGAGAAAAACAAAATAACCTGGAATGGGAATGCATGAAATAAATTTGCCTACTAACTACTTTTACTAATTTAATAGTTCCAAATTTAGTTATGTTTTACAGATAGACTACAGCTGTTGTAATCAGTATAGCTTTATTTAATTTTACAAATCAAGTAATGCAGCACTAACATGTAAATGCTTTGAAAAACTACATGTCTTATGAGACTAACAGACAGACAATGATTGATTATTTCCCAAATTCAAAAGACTGCATACTTTAGTAATATCAAAAATAAAGGAAAAACAAAATTCTCATGTTTAAATTTTTATTAGATCAAAGATATTTTCTAGTAGAGATTTTTTCACTGGTAAAGAATGAAATACTTTATGGGTCTCCAAATGAATTGCTGCTTTGGTCACATTTCCAACAAAATTGGATGTATTTAATCTGGACCCTTTTATTTCCTTAGGGTTTCTGCCTGAACTAGTTTCCTAAAAACTCTCCAGAACTTCAAAAGGAAATCCACTAAGATATGAAATAGGAAAAATAAAATGCAAAAAGAGAGGATAACAAAGATAAAACACATTTGAGAATAAAGGCAGAAAAGTAGAATATGATAAAACAGAATCAAGAAGCCCAAGGCCTAAGGATAAAGACATTTTGTTCCAGATTCAATACATATTTCACAGGCTGATGGAAAAAGTCCAAATCCATCTACAGGCACAACATACGCATGGCAAAGGATAAGGCAGATTTCTAATCAATGGAATTCTAATACACATTAAACTCTATGCTCAAATTTAGATCATTTCAAACTCAAGATGTGATTCCAACAAAGTCTCTTACCCAAAGCAAATCATCTGCTAAGAGCTTTCCATTTTTTCAACACTCTTTCAAAAGTTTCTATTATTTCCTAAAAAAATACATAAACAGAGAACTCAGCTAGATGAGAACAACTACATGAATTCAGCTCTTCTTGACTGATTTTCTATTACTTCGTTTCACCCCCCAAGGCAATTCTTAGTATTAGGTTGGCCAAAAATTCCATATAGTTTTTTCCATAAAAATAGAAGACATATTTTTCATTTTTGCCAATAACTTTATTGATTTGGATATTTTGGGTATGACAGTGATCTGCGTGGTATCATGTTGATGGTCCTCAATTAATGTCTCAGTTTGGTCACTGCCAACTTCAACTGACCTACTGGACTGTGGAGCATCATCCATCAAGAAAATCTCCATCACGAAATTTCACAAACCACTTTTCACACATTCAGTCAGTTACAACACCTTCTCCATACACTACACAATTTTTTCTTTTTGCATTTCAGTTGCATTTTTACCTTTCTTGATGCAATAAAGCATAATATGCCAAAAAAATGTTGCATATATTCTTCCATCTTCTATATTAAAATGCTACACAAAAATTCACCAGTTTTGATTTTTTTAAAATGCACACTAATATGACATAATACATGCCGTCACAAAAAAAAATCTAACAAAAATTGTTTTGAATAAAGTTAAAAACAACTAAGCGCTACTGGAGCCATCTTACAGAAAAAAAAAAAAAATGAACTTTTTGGCCAACGCTTCTCCACGTACAATATGACAAGGAATAGAAAAAAGAGAAAAAGTAAACAAAAGAGATTAAGAAATATATGCTATACTAAGGTGCCTTAGGTGAAATTCTTCCCTACAATTAAAGTGAATAGAAGAGGATTTTAATGAGTCATCAGTTTTTAAGCGTTTCAAAATTGCATAGTTCCATAAATTAAAAACAACTGAAATAGGCCAGTATTACCAGCAGGTCATACAGAAAGGATGTACTTGCTAAAGATATCTAGAAAAGGTGCTCGGAGTGCTTGATTCTCAAAATTATGGTTACATTTATCACTATTGCTAGAGAAATTTCTTTAAGGGGCTGTTATGTACTGAATTGCATGCTTCTAAAATTCATATATTAGAAGCCTTACCCCAATAACTCAGAAAGTGATTGTATTTGGAAATAGGGTCTCTAAAGAAGTATTCAAATAAATGAGGTCATTAGGGAAGGCATAATGCAATATGACTGGTGTTCTTGTAAGAAGATAAGAAGAAGAGATTATGACACAAACATTCACTGAATGAAGTCCATGTGGAGACAGAGGAAGAAGAAGACCATCCACCAACCAAGGAGAGAGACTTCAGACAAAAACCAACCCTGCTGATATCTTCACCTTGAAATTCTAGCCTCCAAAATTGTAAGAAATAATTTCTGTTGTTTAATCAACTCAGTTTGTGATACTTCATCATGTTAGCCCAACCAAATTAATATGGTTTGGCAACTGCCAGTGTGGTCAATTCTTGAGTTTTTAAGAAACAATAAGTTAATTACCTTTTTTTTAGTTTTTCCCATTCTTAATATATAAGTTAACTAGCTTCCTTCTTTTTTTTCCCCATTCTTGTTTCATTAAGATATCTCCCAGAAACTATAAGAATTAAAAGAAAAAGAGTTTGGTAAAAAGATTTGTTGGGAGGATGTGATTTCAGAAAAAAAAAAAAATGTCTTTTCTCTCCTTGAATTCCACCTGGGCAGAATCAGGTGCTCCCTTCTGCTGCTGTTTTGGCACATGCAGTATTAACATTATAGCTCTTTTCCAAATGATGAACTTCAAGCAAGTAAAAATTCCTTTTTTTTACATGTGTATAGATGCCCTCATAGTGTCTGGGTCTGGGGCATGATATTCCTAGTATCTTGAGCAGTTCTTGACACACATTGGACACTTAAATATAATAGGTACTCAATGAATATTGGGTAAATAAAGGAGCCCCACAACATTGGTAACTTTCATCTTTTTTACTAATGTCGAAACAGAACCTAAGTGAATTTTCCAAGATTTCATTACTTTTGGTGTTTGACAGGACCTAAAAAAATTACACTTCTTTTTTCCTTTTTGAATTCTGAACTGTTAATGGAGACAAAGGAGTCTGCAAACAGAGATTGGAATGTCAGCTTTATTGTTAATACTAAACTGAAGAACAGGATGCTGGTGTATAAGAACCAAGGGTTTCCTAATACAGAAGCCTGAAATTAGAGAGACTTATCTATGAGTCTCAGAAGACTGGCTGGAATTCTCATTGTGTAAAATATACGGCATGGGCAGGGGGTTGCAAGGAAGCAGAATGACTTCTTCCTTTGTAACTGATCCTCCTATAGTGAGGAAGAAGGAAGAAGTGGCACTTTGATACTCGAGAATAAGGCAAGCCACTGCACTTTTCCTAAAGAGTAGTATGAAGAGGTAAAGAATAATCGGAAGAGTTGTCTGCTGAAGCACCCTCTGCAGAGACGGAAAGGCCAGGAGTAAGTGTTCCCCAGCCCCCTCCTTCCCAACTAGCCTGCCATGTCCTACATTCACACTCAAGTCTCTTGAACCAAGACTCCCTTACTGTAGTATTTGCCTCCTTATAATGACTTAGCTGAATTGGGAATAAATAGAGAGTTGATCTAATCTGAATTTGAGTCCTTATCTAGAATTCAATTGTGGCTCTTAGTCCCTTTCTTTAAAAACTTCTCTGCAACATTAACATAAAAACCTTATGTTAAAGCTCTACATTTGGCACACTGTAGGAACCAAATAGCAAACACAATCATCATTTAGTAAAAATACCACAGAAAAACCAACCTTAGAGCACTTCTGACCTGGCACAACTTTGAAAAGGAAGAGATTGGAAAACAGAGGCTGTGAATGGAGGGAGGTGGGGGGAAGAGATTTCTTTTTTTAGCTATATTAATGCATCTATTAATACTTGTTATTTTCAGAAATAAGGAACAAAAAAATTGTTCTTTGAGTTGTTAAATGATCCCTCCAACTAGCCCCAAGTGCCATAATAAGAAATTATTGTCTACCACCAGTAGTGTGCTAGTAAATGTTTAGCCACCAGCTCTTTGGATGGAAGGGTCCCTGATTTGTAGTGTTCTGTAATTCCTGCGGTCTAGACACTCTAATGGTGGCCCATTTGAAGCTCTTACATAACATTAGTCAGCTCACAAAATTCCTGAAAATTTAAATCAATTCTCACAAGTAATTACTGAGTGGGTCCAGAACACCAAAGCCAACAGAATTGCCAGGGGGAGAAAAGTTCCATTGGAAAGGGTACATATTTCTACCTGAGGATCTCAGCTCTGTAATGGAGCATGTGAAATAAGGCTCTTGGGAGCTCACACAGTTATCCTGGGACCCACACAGGTTTCATGCTTTGCTGGGGAGACGGACCGAGTTCTGACACACATACAATTGAGGAATAGATCTAGGCTTAAGCCGAGAAGGCTATCTTAGAGGTCTTCCATCATTTTCCAATTCCTGACATTTGAATTAGGAAATGATTAAAAAGAAAACAAAGGAAATAAAGGAAAAAGTAGAAGGTGCTTTACAGGAAAGAGAAGCACTTTATGCCAAAATAACAATACTGATCACAGCTAATATCCTGACCTTATAAAGGACCTTAGTATAACTCATCAACAACCTCCATAGTTGCTGGATGCTAAGAAGACTTTTGACAGAAATAGGAACTGCCAAAGTTATTAGTGCAAACAATGCACTGAACATTTCCAATGACCATATACCAAGAGTGATAAAACATAATTTATACCCAGTGTGTATAAAATGACTAAATGCAAACGTTTTCTATACATAGAAAGCTTATATGTGCACAGAAGCACTGGACAAAAGTTTAATTTAATAGTACTTTTTTTTTATTCTAATTAAGCCAACTATGGATCTCTTTGTGAGTGCACAGTGATTTTCCTCAGGTAGTTAATTAGACAATGTCTGAGCACAATGGAGATGTGTAAAGGTAAATGAAGATTGGAAAACCTCAGGTGACAGAAGAGATTACAAATGCTATTAAAGATTTAGCAATAGGAGGGGGGTAAAGGAAGGCAAACTTTTTCACAGTTCTTGGATATTTGAGTACTAGATTACTATTGTCAAACTTGAAAATATGATGATGAATACAGAAGTCAGGTGAAAAAAAAGATTTTGCTTCCATGAAGTTTGATGATATGCTATCTTTCCTGAGCAGCAGTGGATTTCTCTGTCTTTCCCTCCCTCTCTCGATCCCTTCCTTCTTCCCCTCTCTGTCATGTTTAAAACATGACTGATGAAGTCCTCTTTCTTTTTGGAAATCTTTGAATTTAGCCTACTTAACATTTACTCTTAAGAGATTATTCCATCCTTTGAAATGACTATCTTTTGCATGTGTGTCTTTTAAATCTGAACTCATCAGAGAGTTCCTTTGCCAGTATAAGGATGTATTTAAGAGCCAGTTTAGAAGCTTTTAAAGAGGTGGTTAGACTTGCAAGTTTTCCAGGTCACACTCCTAAAACCTGGACTTCGGAGCTAGACTAGTAAATTCAAACCATAGCTCTGCTCTCACTGCCTGTGGGAGTTGGAGTGAGTGATTTAATCTCTAAATTTTCATTCCCCACTCTGTAATTTGATGATAATACATTGTGATATAATATTTGTGACTCTTAAGAAAATATTATATAATTTTTGTTTAATTATGCAAATGTTAGTTCAGTGCCAGGACCAGAGCAATTGCTCAACAGTTGTGAGTATCCACCATTCCACTAAATTTTTCAAAATCTATTTTCCTAACATCAGGGACAATTTAACCTAAGACTAGGTTACATATCTGATTGTTAAATATCTGATATGAAAATCACATATCCTTTAACAATTGACTGCTATGTATTGGTTAGAAGCAAATCTAAAACAGTGATTTTCAAAGTTAGGGGAAAGACTATCTGAATCACTCTGGATGTGGATTTTGCAAAGACAAATCTCTTCCTCCACTGCCATGCCCAACAGGACCCCACCAACCCAGCATATCAGTTTCACTGGTTGGGCGTCCTCAGCCCCCTGAAAGAAGGACAAATCATCAATTAAGCAAGGCAGCAATTTATCAGAGTCTGTTTTTAGGAGAATGGGTCTTCAGCCAGAATCTGAGTCCTGACTCAGTGCTGTCCTCTGAGTGTTCCGCTACGGAGAGGACACTGGGATTCTACATTAGAACAGAATCCTGTTACCCCCCAAATTTATAGACTTTTCAATCTCATTATTCTTTCCACTTTATTTTTATTGAATATCATGATCAGATCTCTATCTTCTAATTTGTCCTAAAATATTTTCTTTCTTTCTTTTTTTACATATTTCCTTTTCCTGTTTATTGGATCTAATTGTTAAGCAAAATATTTTGTTTAAATATTTATGGGCCATCTGTTCCAACATCAAGTTTTGATGATATGTACCTTATGAGAGTATTTAGCATATTAAATTTAAACTTTATAACTTATATTGTACATTGATATTATACCCATTTAAAGCTATTGCTGTAGCTTTTGAATTCCTTATTGAAATTTTTTCTGTGAAACACTGCTCCACTCTTTCATTATAATTTCATAATATAGCCATTGCCAACCACATAGTAAGTTTTACAGCTTTACCTACTTATATGACTTCATTAATGCCTTTTTCTCAAATTCTAGTTTATTTTGATCAAGACAGATGAAATATTTTCTAATTCCATTGTTTGAGCACCCTAAGTTATGGTACAGAATATCAAATTCTGACATTTTGTACTCTTCTTACATTCTTGTTTGTTTTCCAGAGTCACAGCCTGAAAATTAAAAAAGAAAAAAGTTAAAGTACATCCTGCCTCTTTCTAACATTCAGCTTTCGAACAGGACTTCAGACTTGCCAGAAGAATAAATGAGAAAAGTTTCACAGTCTCATGAAAATCAGCCAAACTGGCCTGATACCCATGAGTTTTAGTAATTTCACTGGGTTCTCTAGTAAATCTCAGATACATGCCTAGCGAATGCCACATTCACCTTTTAACAAGTTGTTTCAAAACTGGATGCTGCAACCTGCATGTGTGTTGGCAGATATTGGTCCTGTCCATTACATTTGCAAGTCTCTGTGAACCCTCCTTATTCGTCTCTGATTCAGTGGCTCAGAGCTTTTCTTCCTTCTCCTCAGCTATGTTCTTCCGTCCAACATCCACTTGACACTGGTCTCCATTCTCGTCCACCTTCATTTGGCCTAGCTCTTTGGATTATTTATCCCATCCTATCTGGAAGGAGTATTACTTTCATTTGTTTACAAATAACCTGAAGCACAGAGGATGGTCCTCCTTCCTTTTACCTGCTTACCTAGCAGGCAGCCTTTCTCACATATATATCATGTTTAATTGCTCCCACCTGAGGCAGAAATCCCACGCGCTCTTGTTTGCTGGAAGATAGGTCTCAATTGTGCATTTTCAGTTAGGTTGTGTGTACAACCTAAACTTTTGCTCAAAAGAGGAAACAAATATATTTAAACCTCCAGCCCCAATTTTTTAAAAAATCTCATCTCATACACTTGGAAAGTGATGGTAGCCAAACATTGGATCCATTCATTGAGGAAAATGGAATTTACCTCTAAAGACTGGTCACTTAAAAATAGATAAGATGTTGAGCTATGCAGTTTATCACTGGCACACAGCCTGGAACCTAAAAGAGATAATGTTGTGGACAAGTAACACTTAATTAAAAATTGAAAATATATTACTCGCACCAGTAGTATGTTCCTTTCGGCTTCTTACCCTGGGTGTGTAATCTCTATGAGAGTGATCCCAGTGAAGCAGTCTAGGGTGCACTTTGCAGGCCAGCAAAATTACTTAGGCTTTTGTAAGAAAAGCTTGAGAGAAAAATAAGACATTTTCCCCCAGAATTATTTATAAGGGAACAATAGCTGGGAATTTGAGGTAATGGGTTGAAAAGGGTATTTAAGGTTCAGAGCATAGCCAGACCAGCAATTTAATAGACACCTGATTTGCAAATGCTAGTGGTCTGAATTAGGTTTTAAAGGAAGCTTTCTGTTAGTTGACATCTATTGCCAGAGATGTGATTTTCTCTCTGCTTTTCTCAGCTAGTGTTTGGGGTTTAAATTTGGCATGATCTACTCTGAAATTAGAAAGAGTGCTAAAAAGAGAGAGACTTTGTACTATGAGCTCAACACCAAAATAAAAACAATAGCAGTGCTTCGGGGCTCTTTTGCTAGAGATTTATTGGGCCTTATTAAATATGGAACCAGTCAAGAAGAATACAACAGCTGTTGTGAATTTCAAACAAAAGCAAAGCATCTTCTCTGTTTTCCTCCTATGCAGTGTCCCTGTAAACTGGTAAGTGCTGGGCAGGATTTATCTTACTTATGCTTTCCAACAGGAAAGTGGTGTTTCCCTGTATAATGTGATACCAGTAAGCATAATCTAAGAGATTTGTTTTGATTTACTTCCCATTTCAGGGCATTTAGGAATAGCTTATACAATAAGAAGCTGATCTCTAAAGCCTACAAAAACTGATTTCCACAAAACCAAAGACTGTTTTGGAACTGTTTTCTGTGCTGTTTCTGCCATCTTCCACCTCCTAAATCTTCACTAAGGAATTCTAAGAACAGATTAAAAAGTGTAATAGTGATATATAGAAACAGATATTGGTATTAATTTAATCCTGTGCCTCAGGAAAACTGAAAATGCTGAAGTAAGTTTTTAGTTATCTAAAGCACAGTTCAGAGTGCAATATGATTTATGAAATAGTAAAACAACAAACAAACTTCACAATGCAAACTTTTGGGTTTGTTTTTTTTTCAATTTTGTAATCAGGTTTATTGGGATATAATTTACATACAGCAAAATTCTCTCTGGGTTTTTTTTTTTTTTTTGGTGTACATTTTAATGAGTTTTCACAAATGTATAGAGTCATGTAATCACCACCTCAATCAAGATATCGAGTATTTCCATCACTCCAAAAAGTTTCCTCGTGTCCCTTTGTAGTCAACCTTGTCTCTCCATCTGCAGCTACTACAACCATTGATCCGATTTCTGTCCCTTTGGTTTTGCTTTTTCCAGAATGTCATGTAAATAGTACCATACCACATAAAGATACTTTCGTGTATTTCAATTATTTAGCATGGTGTTTTGAGATTTATATATTGTCGAATGTATTTGTAGTTTACTCATTTTTTATTGCTGAGTAGCATTTCATTGTAACGAGGTGCTACAGTTTGTTTATCCATCCCCCCGTTGGTAAATACGTGGATTATTTCCAGTTTTGGGTGATTATGAATAAAGTAATTATACATATTTGCTTACAGTTCTTTGTAAGGAGATATGTTTTCATTTCTCTTGGGTAAATTCCTTCAAGTGAGATTGCTGGGTTGTTCGGTAAGTGTATGCTTAACTTTGGAGGAAGCTGCCATACTATTTTCCAAAATGACTATACCTTTCGCATTATCTTGAGCAATGTCTGAAAATTCCAGTTGCTCTGCATCCTCTCCAGGATTTTGGTATTGCCAGTTTTTTTAAATTTTAGCCATTCTAGTAGATTTATAGTTATCACATTGCTTAAATTTGCCTTTACCTTGTGAGTTATGATGAAGTGCATCTTCTCATATGTTTGTGTATCTGCTTTTGAAAAGTATCTGTTCAAATCTCTTACACCTTGGGGGTAGAGGTAAGGAATTGCTTGAGTTCTTTGTTTATTCTGGCTTTAAGTCCTTTATCAAATATATGTTTGCAAATATTTTCTCCCAGTTTTCTCTTTGATCTGGTATTTGCCTTTTTATTTCCTAACAGTGTATTTTACAGAGCAAAATTTTAACATTTTGATAAAATCAAATGTGTCAAGTTTGAAATTTTTTATGATTTATGATTTTTAAATTAAATTTATTGCAGGCACAGATTTATGCTCCCTATATCCTGTCTGTGAAATCTTTTTCTATCCCCAAAGTCATAAGGCTTTCTCCTATCTTTTCTTCTAGAAGCTTCAGATTTTTAGGCTTTATACTTAGGTCTGTAATTCATTTCCAGTTAACTTTTGATATATGGCATGAGGAAAGGGTCAAGGTTGATTTTTTTTTGCATGTAGATGTTGAATATTCCAAAACCACTTGCTGCAATTGAATTATATGTGTAATTCTATTTCTGGATTCTCAACTCTGTTCCATTAATCTATATCTATCCCTATATCAATACCACACTGTTTTGATTACTGTAGCTTTATAGTCAGTCTTGAAATCAAGTAGTGTGAGTCTTTCAATTTTTTTTCTTTATCGAAATCATTTTGAGTATTCTAGGTACCTGGCTTTTCCTTATAATTTTTTTAATTATGTGATCTACATACTTTTTTCCTTTATAGGTACTATCCAGTCTGTGATCTCAATGTCAAACGGAAATCACCTGGGATTTTAGGAGGAAAAAATTCCTAATTTTATTAGCATAAGGAATAACGTTTTTTCAGCAATACATGTGAGTTTAGTTTAAATATGAGACAAATGAATTACCTGCTACATCAGGCACCTACAACTGATAAAAAAGGGTGAAAGGACTTAAAGGATAATTAAAATTTACATGAAGAACGTTACCATAAGAATTAACGCTCTTGAACCTTCAGATGAGGCTCACTTGTTGTGATAGTGAAAATAATGGAAATGGTACAGTTGGTTTGAGACATTAACAAGTTAAGAGTAGTATTTAGGAGAAGCTGAATTAAAATCTTATGTCTGAGTTTATTTTAGTATAATCCTATGGCTATGTCACTGTATCAGGAATGGTTCAGTCAGAAGATGGACATCATACCTGTTATTTTAACTGTGAGGTATAATGTAAAGAATTTTTAGCTCAGGCATTGGAAAACTCTAAAGTCAAAAAGGAAACGCTGTGGCGTCGAGGAGATAATAACAACAACCCCTAAGTTCGGGCAGAACGAGGAAGAGTTTAGGATTATTGTAAATTAGATGCCTGGAGGACATGGGGCACCAGAGAATGGAGATGCAGAGTCCCCGAGGAGGGGGTCTCTGGTCAGCTAATGCCGCTGTCCCCAAGAGCCAGAGGAGAGAGCCTGTGCAGCTGGAACCCAGGCTTTGAGAAGGGGACAAAACTGCCAGTTGCTGGTATCTAAAAGGGATCAATGAGCCTGGTTTGGGGGCATAGTAGAAAAAAACTAAAATAATGCTACTACCAGAAAAAAATACTGTTAATGCCAGAGTGGGGAAGTATTGCTGGGGTGACAATGACAGAAGCAAGAAATAAAATCAGGAATGGAAAATAAACAGGAAGGAGCCTGTCCCTTCTTTGTCCTCTAGCCTCCTGGTCTCTCTCTAGTGCCTCCTATAAGCTAAGTGCAACAGAGAGTCAAGCGGAATGACAGGAATGCAGTTTACGGAGTACCAGGCCTCAGCCTCCAAAAGCTGCATATGCTGGCTCGGCTGGTTTGATGCTCTCAGAATAGTTTAACAATTGATACAGTCAATGAAACTTGACAGAAATATACACTGAACTGCTTTCCCCGATGAGGCACTTTGTGGAAATAGATGTCCCTGAGATCTCCAACTTGTTGGCTTACCAGTGGTTCACAAGATTGTATTTTTTACCAATACGATAGAGTAATTCAACAAAACGATCTTGAAACTGCAGGAGAAAAATACAAGAACATTGCTGACTTGTTCCAGGAAGCTGATTTGTTCATGCAGAATTGGTCAGTGCCCACTTAGGTTCCGTTCCCTTCCATTGCTAAAGTTTTCTTTGGTCAATGGAACCACGGTTACTGAGGAACTGCTGAGTTATTTACTGGAAATACAGTCACAAAGCAGGGAGGTTCACAATCTTAGAGCATGAATCAGGCTCTAAGTTTTTGTTATTGCTTTTGGAGTGTGAACCTGTGTGTATGTGACTGAAATGTCAAGTATCTGCCATATCATTTCAAGATGATTTTATTCTGTCTGGTATATATCAGGAAGACAACTATATATAAAAGAGACAACTTTGGATATAAACAGTGTAAATATAGAAAATTCCAGAACTATTATGTAATTTCTGGCTATATACCCACCATTGGCTCTGCAAATGTATGTTCTCTTTCTTAAAAAATAGTGAGACTAAAGCTTGTCATCCAGTCATTATCTGAATAAAAAAATAAGACATTGCCTGATTTTCATTCCTCAAAATCTTGAGAGTACTCTACTCTAAAGTACTAAACAGAATCTTTGTTGACATTTTAAAACTTGAGTAACTAATCATAGAATGAGTTTTTATGGAAAGAATTGTTAAATCTTTGATAAATTGTTTTTATAGTACTGTCACAAAGCTGCATATTATATATTTGCTATGTATACATAGCTATAAGTAATATAGGTTCTCAGACAATTCCCAAACCTTTGAGGCCAGACATGTTTCAAAACTCAGGATATTTCTGACTTTGGAAAACTAATATGACACAAATACTCAAATACCACTTGAGTAGTCACATCAACGAAGATCGATAAATAGTCTCTTGTTCATGCATACAAAATCAGGATTTATTATCATATGAGTAACAAGGAAACCTTTTGATGTTTAGAACATGTAAGTTTTTGGAATTATGAAGAAAGTGTTGTAGACTTCTATATTATTAACTATTGTCATACATAAATATCTACATGTCTAAAAATTGGTACATCCAATCATGTGACCTCTAATATGACATGAAGAAAGCTTCGCAAACATGTTTTACTTTTTTAATAGAAGAGACTCTAGTATGTTTGTAATCAAAAAGCAGAGAAGTTAGTTGAGAGTTGAAGATCTGGGAGGAAAAAGTAATAGATTAGTGAAACACAGAAAATAAGATGGGGGAACTTTCCATTTTTTCCTTTAAACAGCACTTATGGAATGACTTCTATATGCCAAAATTGTGCCAGATGCGCACAATATAAAGACAAATAAAACTCACTTTTTGCCATCAAGGAGCCTTCAGTCTAGTTAAAGAAATGAAATAAAGTATAAAAAAATAATCTTAGGTTAGAAATCCATAAAAGTACAGTGGAACAGGAAGGATGAACTAATTGATTCTTTCACAGAAAGAAGAGTCAAAGCATTTCATTGATAGATGATGCTTGAAAAACAAGTACCTAATTATTTTTTTTAGGTTGGGGGTGGAGACACTGAGGGGAAGGTGACTTTTAGGTAGAGGAATAGTTTGAGCTAGTAGTGCACATGGTAGTATTACAGTGTGTCACAAGACACATAATCAACAGGGTAGATGAAGTTACCTTACTATAAGTGAAAAAAAAATTTGGAATGCCTAGTATGTGCTATATCTACATTGTACAATATGGTAGCTACTGAAGCTTGTAATTATGAAGTACTTTAAATGTGACTAGTATAACAGAGTTTTTTATTTTATTTAATTTTCTCTTAAAATATGTATTATTTACTTAAAATAATTATAATAAACCCATTATATGTGAACAAATAATATAATCTTAGAGCATGAATCAGGCTCTAAGTTTTTGTTATTGCTTTTGGAGTGTGAACCTGTGTGTATGTGACTGAAATGTCAAGTATCTGCCATATCATTTCAAGATGATTTTATTCTGTCTGGTATGTACCAGGTATATATCAATATTTTTCAAATCACTTAGAGATATCCCACTCTTGGATCATTTCTACCAATCTAGTATACCCATTTCCTAGTTGCTTGGGATATTTTTGGTAATGTTCTCACCTGCAACATTTCCTGAAGAAAAACAAGGGCTGCCTTTAAGCCAGTGGGCCTGCCATATCCAAGGGGTGTCTGGTAGTTTTACCCACTCTCCTGGTGTAGCACACAGTGTGGCATGGTGTACAAAAGTCTCAAACCAGGATATCTTCTGCAGTTCAAGTCACTGTCCAAAGCTCCCTGGGGATCCGGATGAGGCTAGACTTCACTTGCAACCATCCCTTTGCTTAACTTTTTCACCCTCCCTAGTTTGCCTTCCTCACTCTCTTATAGGTTTCTCCTGAGAGCATTTCTTAATAAGTCACTTGCTCCCAAATCTTCTTCTGAAGACCTGCTTCTAGGAAAACAAATCAAAGAAAATATGACATCTAAGGCCATCCAAGTAAAGATGTTAAATGAAAACTTGGATCTTGAGCCTGGTGCTTAGGGAAGCAATCTTGACTTGGAATATAAACTAGGAAGTTATGAAATCATCAAAATATGGCACTTTAATGTATGAGAATTTGTGTTACTTGGAGATATAATATCAAATTCTAAGAGAAGATAGAATCCCAACACTAAGGTATGAGGAAGAGAAGAAGCTAACAAAGAATGTGAAGTAAGGGTTACAAATAAAATAGGAACTATAAGACAATAGAATAAGGAGATTTAAAAGGCAATTTTCAAAAGAAATGTGGTCTATATGACAAATGGCAGACGGCTGGTTGTAGAGTTCAACAAGAGACAATCCAGACAATGGAAAACAGAAAAGGCACCATTGGATTAGGAGACGTGCAGGTTATTGGTGGCATTTCCAAGGGCACTTTGGGCGGACTTGGTCATGGAAACCATATGATATTGGGGAGGTGAATGATAAGAGATGTTTAGGAAAATACAGTTTGTGGGAAAAGTGGGGAAGTTTGGCTATTTTAGGCAGCAGAGAAATGAAGTATATGAGACTGATTCAATAGAAAGAGATCAAAGGTGAAAAAAAAGAGGATAAAAATCAAAGAAGTGATTTTTTTTAAGAAAGTAAGGCCCACTGCTTAATCCCAAATCCAAAGATATATATTTTAGGTTTTTGTAATGGCAGCACCAACTCGCAGTATCAATGACATTTAGAATTGGATCAAGAAAAGCGTAATAAATATGAGTGACATGCAACAGGAGCTTATGACAGGGATTAGGCCTTACATAAAAGTGGGGGATGGATTCTGGGGAAATAATGGTCAGGAAGCAGATAGTTGGATAATCACAGAAACATCATTAACCAGTGACCACAAAGGGAAGATGAAGAAAAAAAGTCAAGTAAAGTTTGCTGCCTTGGCATCTAAGGGTGGGCCTAATGTCACTGTCAATCAACAAGGAAGGCAGTCAGGAAGGAAAAGGGACACAGAGCATGGAAAAGCTAGGGCAAACTGGAACCTTTGAAGACAATTGGAATCCACAAAGACAAACTGGAAACCATCTTTTTCTCTCACTATATCTAACCTCAATGACCAGGTGGCCTACTGATAGAGCTGGTACAGATTTTTATGGAGCTGTATACATGCCTGGCTCAGCACTCAAGTGACAGGAAGGGAATGATCTGGCTGCTCCAGCCTGAGGAGGCGAACCAGCCTAAGGCACTGCAACAGCCATCAGAGCCCTACGTCAACCTGGAGAGCAAGGCCCAGAGAATTTTTTCTTCATTCAAGCAGTATATTAACAAGTGTGGCTGTATTCTAATATGACTTTATTTACAAAAATAGGCAGTGTACATTATCTGACTCATGAGCCAGTCTGTCAACTATGCTTTAGAGTCTAATGACTGTTATTTCATACCCGCTTGCCAAATCCTGAGCAAATTTGTCTTGTGGCCATCCCTGAACTTGTACCATACAGATAAGGGAATTCTGGGAAGTATAATTCCACATTAGGTATGTTGACACAATGCAAATCACCAGACCACATTCTCAAATTTTCTGTAATTATCATAACTTACTCCTATAACCCAAAAAAAAACAAAAACAAAAACAAAAACTCAACAACTCATGAGCACTATAAAAATTATACCTGTAGCAACTATTCAGGTCTTTATGGCCCCGCGGGTTTTGGTAAAAATATTAATGAGAGGACGTGGCCCTGACATGGTTGAGAAACTTCCATAGGAAATGTCACAAGAGTGATTGACTCTCCAAAGGACTCTATGACTTTCACAGGATTTTTCCCAGTGGGATGAACAATTCAAATGGTAATCATTAGTTCAAAGGTATTTTTAGAGAATGATATTTTACCTCATTCTGGACCATATAACATGTATTGGTCAGTGTTTTTAAACTACACTTTTTAATAGGACAACCCTTTCTTCAGATGAAATCTTAATCAGAAATGGAACTAAATAAAACATAGAGAGGAGCTTCTATGTTGAAGTGTAAAGAAATAAAAGAGGTAGAAGTTGAATACCTCCAGTTGAAACAGTACTAGAGAGGAGTATTTGTATTACATATACCATTCACTATTCACTGCAGACTTTATCATTTTTTCTATATAATTTAAGTATTACTATATCATGGTACATCCCTAAGTTTTCATAAGCAGTACTCTCAGCCCATTCTGTATACCGATATCTCTTTTGCCAACGAGGACAGGTGAGAGAAAACAGATAAGAGAAGACGTGAAGCCTGGAGTCAGGGGCAAAGGTGATCTGAAGATTAAAGAAACAAGCTGTCGCAGTTTTTCCTAACTCTAACATTATCTTTTGCTGTGATAACCCAGGCTACTTGATATCCTGGGAGACCAAGGTAAAGATATTTCTTTATCTAGATTTTCATTAGTACCTTACAAAAGGGTGGCAATTTTAACAAGACCTCTGAAAGCCATTTTAGTCCTGTAATTTCTAAGCAAATACATGAACAGCAATAATGAAGGAAAACTCATCCTTTAAATTTTTTTTCAGATATTGGTAGAGAACACAGATCGCCTCCTGAAAAAATATCTAAAGATCTGAAAATTCTAACCCTGTATCCTCTAAACACCTAGTAGATCTGCACAACAATTTGTCTGACTGACAGGAGAGAGCTATTTCAAATGCCAGTGGGTAGCCTTCCAGCAAACAAGACTGCAAGGTTTTTCCCCCTGCTGCTAATGGCTAATCCTGGCACTCAGCCTTCGGCTGCTGCTTCTCAACATGGGTATCCTTTTAGGAAATGTGCCTGCCACAGCTTGCCTCAAACTGATATGGTGTCAAGATGCAGAGAAAAGAAATGAGTGTAAGAAAGAGACAACCAGACTCTATTAACATTGTATCCATTAGCATGCAGGGTGGAGTCAGCTGGGAGGGCAAAGGCCTTTGCCCAGACAGAAAGTCCATTTGTTCACTATGATAAAATACTAGTTTCAAAAGATGAAATATTTTAACACGCTAACCCCCATCTATGTGCACTTCTCTTTTGGTAGTATTTTTTTCCACTTAGCCTTTGATCTTAAGAACAAAAATACTCAGAAATCAAGGACAACAAAACATCTTAACCAATATGGAACTTATATGGTTTTCCATACTGTAAGGTGAGACCACAGATAACAGTTGAGATCCACACCTGCAAGCATGGCTTAGAGGGAAATGTCCTGTTTTGTGATCCCTCAGCATTTGGACACAGTTTGCCCTCTGTCTCGCGGTTGTAGGTGCTGTTTGAGAACCTGGTGCGGTTCCTGACTATGCCTCTTAGGATGAGTCATTTCAAAGCTTTTCCTGAAAAAAATTAAATGTAAAATATAATAACTGCCATCCAATATGATACAATAAGATTATTATAAATCAGAGAATATGATAAAACAGAGACAAAGTCCCCCTTCTGGAAAGGTCCATTTTCTAAAGAAGGTTTTGCAATATTTTCTGCACAAATTATTGACATGGTAAGTGTAAGATTAAAATTGGGTCAAATCTAAGAGACACTTATCAGGTAAAACTAATGCATATTCATAAAAATTGGAATAATATTTACTTTTCCAAGGTTTCATATACCAGCAAGAAATGGTTAAATAATCTCAGGAAAGAATACTAACTTTTAAAAGTTAATATTTGTCAAGTGTTTTTATAAAGGTTAGAAAATTGGTACTTGTCAGACCAGAACAGGTAGAAAAATCAGAAATATGCACACCATCTGAAAGCATTTTAATAAATGGCTTTGGCATCCTTCCATTGATATATAATTAAATTACATTTATTGAAGCCTACTATGTAACCAGCACTGAACTAGATGTTAAAAATAGAAATACAAATGACATTTATTTCTTTCCGTCAGAATGGAGCTTGTAATTTAATGGAGGAGTCAGAAACCATCAAAGATTGAATACAATGTTGAAATTCTTGTTTGGTTAGGCTCACTTGGTAAACCACAGCATGAAAAAATCCACCTTCCTTATTATGCTACTTTAGTACTAAAGTGTTAAAAACATAGTGTGATTCTTGAGTGACAGACAAATAGTGTGAACAAGTACCCTGGAAACATACTAGATGACATGGGAAGCTTTCCCAAAGGTGAGAACAACTGAGTAGATCCTGGCTCAGTGAAGAGGGGAGGGAGGAAGGGGAACGGTGGAGCAGACTGCTCCGTGGAGACGTGAGAGTACCTGAGGGAAGACAGCCCACTGTGAACGATGTCCAGGGAGACAGCAGGGATGGAGGAGTGGGGGGGAATAAAGAGTTGCAATCATTCCATAAAGGAACTAAATAATTCTTGACCTCATAGGTTCCACTGATGTCATAATTTTATCTTCTGAACTTTGTAGTTTTAGAATTGACAGTGACACAGCTCATTGTTTTATTCAGAGTTTTTATGTGTTTTCCTGAACTCCTCCTACATGTTTTATTTTCACTTCACAATGAAACAAGCCATAAAGGGTAAATTTATAGCTATACATCTTGATTAATGTATTACACATCCTGATGAATGTATTAATAATTCTTTAGAATAGAGTCTAATATACGTTTTAAAATAATACGAACCTGAAGATAAAAATTTGTGGATCTTTGTAGCATATTTCTATTTGAAAGGTTAAAACAAGTCAAAAATGAGGTGGAAGAGACTTAGACCAAGATAACAATAGTGAAAAAAGAAAAAGAGAGACAAATCAGTAGGGTACTTTGCAGTAAGAATCAAAATTCTTATAAGGAAAAAGTAGGTGCCCTATACTCCAAATTCTGGGAAAACCTGCTTTCCCGTCTCTTGAGAGAGCTAAGAAGGTGAGGCAACGTCATCTGCGTATATATTCATCGCCCCCTTGGCCACCCTTCTGTGTTCTACGGTGTTGGCACCGGACAACCTCTCTTGCTGGCTGACTCCTAGCAGAGGCACCGGTGGGTAGTGCACGGTGAGAAGAGCACCTTTCTGTCCTTCCAGCACTCACGAGCCAGAGTCTCATCTTCAGTCCTAGTCTCAGTGGATCATACCCTCTTAACAGTTCTAGAGCCTGGCTTCCCAGAACCCCCTTGACATCTTCAGTACTTGTTCCAGAGCTGTATTTGTACTTGTGAAGTTAGAAAATATTTTGAAGGCCTGCATGGCACTTTTGCAGGGCTCCTGTCCCTCCCGGGGTGCCAAGACATTTCTGTACTCCAAGTCATATAGTAGAAGGTTGTTACTAACCTCTTGTAACACCAAACATTCTTTCTTTACACCGACTTAAGGATGTTAGCTACATCCTGAATTAATTGCTGGATTATATCACCTTCCTTTTTCCTTTTTTTTTTTTTTTGTTCTTTTGCCTCTTCAACACATTTGTAACTAGTTACCTATATTAAACACATCTGTTTGAAAAATAAAGCACGATTTCTCTTACTGACTAGTTCCTAAGTTATCTAGTACTTGTTACCAACATTGGGCCAACCAAATGCATTCACCAAAATTAGATTCTTAGAGTAAGTTGCTGAGCTGTGTGAGCTTAATGCATGGATGCCATAAATCCCACAAGAAAGTAAGGTGCTAGTAAACTATGACATGCATTGGAATTATGGTTTCTTAAATTACCAGTTGGGGTTACTTGGGATGACCTTCCCATAGGAGGCAAAAATTTGAGAGAACAATTGGATGCTTCATAGAATTGCTATGATAGTAATGGTGATTTTTAAGTACTATGAGGCAAGATGTCTGCTTCTAAGGAATTTATACAAAGTCACAAACTCAGGGCTTTAAACTCTCAGCACAAGACTTTATCAAAAATTGTACATATGCTCCAACCAGTGTGACTCAGTTGGTTGGGATTGTCCTGCAAACTGAAAGGTTGCTGGTTCTATTCCTGGTCAAGACATACGCCTGGGTTGCAGGTTTGGTCCCCAGTTGTGGCATGTACAAAGGGCAGTTGATTGATGTTTCTCTCACATTGATGTTTCTCTCCCTCTAATTTTCCCCCTTCCCCATTTTCTAAAATAAAAAATAAATATAAAACTTAAAAAAAATTAAAAATTTTTATAGTATACCTAAAAGAATCATTTGTTTATTTACTTATTTTAGTGCAGGGTACATATGGCTACAAAATCAAATTTTAAAATCTAGCTATGCAGGAGGCTATGATAAACACAGACCCTTTTGAAGCATGTTAGTTGAAAGTAAAGACATTGGTAGGGAAAGAGTGGGGACCCTGAGGCTTAAAGTGGGAACTTTGGAGTAGATAAGAATCTGAGATATATAAGCATCCCTGGCCAAGTAGAAGTAACTCCTCCTTTCTTGACCAAAGAAATTAATCTTTCCTTGCTTTAAAATCCTGTAATAACCTTGCAAGAGGATAACTATCCTCCTTAAGATAACCTCACCACCAATCGTTGCTTCTATATCCATAACTAAAATCTGCTTACCTATTCTCCAATGGGAGCAAGTATAAAATCTGATCCAGGAAAAAATCATAAACACTAAGATAGTTGCAAGATTTTTCTAATAATATATCAGTAGACACTTGGAGAATATGGATAGGAATATATTCTCAGGGTATTAAGCCAAGAAGAATGAAATATAATATTATACCGAAACAATATTTTTTAGTGATTTTATTTATTTATTTTTAGAGATAGGAGAAGGGAAGGAGAAAGACAGGGAGAAAAAGATGTGTGAGACCAATTGATTGCCTCTCACACACTCCCACCTGGGGAACTGGTCCACAACCCAGGCATGTTCCCTGACCAGGAATCCAACCTGTGACCTTCCAGTTCATAGACCAGCACTCAATCCACTGAGCCACACAAGACAGGGTGAAGCAAGTTTTAAACTTTGGGCACATTTATTTGAGAAACTGAAATTAATGTTAGCTTGAGCAACAAGAA
The DNA here is from genome assembly GCF_021234165.1 of Pteronotus mesoamericanus. Classification (NCBI taxonomy): domain Eukaryota; kingdom Metazoa; phylum Chordata; class Mammalia; order Chiroptera; family Mormoopidae; genus Pteronotus; species Pteronotus mesoamericanus. The sequence goes on from NW_026555170.1 coordinate 3,804,824, forward strand.
GTGGCTATGATAGTTAGCTTTGTTATTTCATTAAACTAGAACTCAAGATGACCTACATTCAATGACCTTTATTCACTATTTAGATGAAAACACTTCCTTAGCATAATGGAGAGGAAGGAATATAAAAACTTAACAGATATAAATGTTATAGTGGATTTATATGTGATTCATTCCATTTCCCACTGTTTCTCAAGAGGGCCAGGAGGCATTAATTTTCTTAAGCAGTGTAAAAATGTATTAGTGAGGGGAGAACCAACACACTGAAAATCTCAGTGGTTTCTGACCTCTGAAAATGACAGATAAGAGAGAAAGATGTATTCCATTGACCTAAGTTCCCTAATTTCAATGGAAATCAGAGGATATGAAGTGGCAGAAGACAAATGCCAGAGAAAAGATGAGTCCACTCAATGCAACAGGCAGAGGACAAAAATGGCAATCAGACAAGAATTCCTATTTTGAAAGGTCATTTGATGTCAGCTAAATAACTATGGTGTCTTTGGGAATAACATAAATGGATTAAATACTTAATCTATATATCTAGGAAAAGTTCTAGTAATCCAAAATGCCTCTGTAGTACTACTAGTCAAAGAAGGAATTTCTGATGTTAAATGACATGGGATTTAGGTCTAGATTTGCCTCAAAATGTGCTCAACATCCATGGTTGTTTTTTTTGTGTGTGGGTTTTTCTGGGGGTGTTCCAGAATATATATTGGAAATAGAATTTCCATATTGATTCCTTGACCATGGAGTGAGACATTAGAATAGTAAAGCAATATCACATTTTTATAGAAATCACCAAGATTATTGTTATCATTAAAACTTGAAAAATGTAGTAACAACGATGACATCTACCAACTCACAATGTTGCCATCTGTACAAAAGGCAGATGGGTGCTGGAGAATAACTGTAGATTATGATAAATTTAATTATGCACTGATTCTAATTGCAGCTGCTCTTCCATATGTGGGATCTTCAGATACGGCCTAGGTGTGAAGCAAATCAATTCAGAAATTAATTGTGCAATTTTCTTCTATACCAATTATAAAGAACTACAAGAGCAATTTTCTTTTACAAGAAAGGGTCAGTGGTATCCTTTCATTGCACATTTTCAATTATATCAATTCTCCTGCTCTTTGCTATAACCTGGTCTTCAAGGACCTTGATAATCTTGACATTGCATAGGTGTGTTAGTGAACTAAATGGTATCTAAATGACTTTCTAAATGTGATTGCTGACACGTTGCATTCTTTGAAGCAGTTAAAATAACATTTTTTATATTTTAAAATATCTTTCAAAGGTTTGGTAAAGAATAAAGTCCTGTGAGGTGGTAAACTGACAAATTTCTCTTTTTATTCCATGGAAATTATTCTAGTCTTTCTGCATCTTTACTGGTTAATTTTTATACATTATACTTTCCTACGAAGTTATTATTTCTTTCTTTAATATCTTTAATTTTTTAAAGACTTTATTTCTTCATGTTGAGAGAGAGGGGAAGGGAGGGAGAAAGAAAAGAAGAAAAACATCTATGCTTGGGGAAAACACCAGTGCACTGCCTCTCACACACCCGCAACCAGTCACCTGGCCCTCAACTCAGGCAGATGCCCTGACTGGGGATCAAAGCAGTAACTTTATGTTTTGCAAGACAATGCCCAACTCACTGAGCCACACCAGTCAGGGTTGTATCTTTAATGTTTACCACTATCATAGTCTAAAAGGTGAGTTAAAGTCTTCTACTAAGTATGCATTTCTCTATCTTGCAGTTTTTGTTTTATGACGTTTAGGCATTTGGCTCTTAGATATTTGACACTAATATATTTTCACTTTAAATGGCTTTTTCTAGCATTACAGAATGTCCTTTGTCTCAGTTACTGCTTTTTGGTAAGAAATGTGCATTGACTAATAGATTATAATTCCAATTTCCTTTTTGTTTGCCTTGACTTGTATAATTTGTCATCCTTTTAGTTTCAATCTTTCTGAATTACTTGTTTTAGTTATTTATTGTGTATAGTTATGTAGAGCATATTTATATTTTTGCTTTGTTGAAAATTTTTTCTGAAAATACATTAAATTCATTAATATTTATTGATATGAAAGATGTTTCTGACCCTATTTCTATTGTATAATTTCATATTTGTTTTTTTACAGGTTTTTAAATAGACAAATTAGTGTTCTCATTTCTTCACTTTATTTTTCATGTGTAGTTCATCAGATAGTGATGAAAATTGTTTTTTTGTTATTGTTGTTTTACTGTTACCTTTATTACTTTATATAATACCCTTACTTATCTATTTCTTTTGACAATAATTATTCCTACTTTGAATAATAATAAAATAGGGTTCAATTTTATTTCTTTTTCCCTTCTTCATTTTTGTCAATAATATTCACTTTATGAATATTTACATTTGTACTTTTAAATGCACCTATAATTTTATTACTGGATTTTCAGCTTTGAAAATTCCTTTGACACCGAGTGAATAGAATACCTGTATAATCAGTAAACTTATCTCCCATGTTGTTTCCTCCTTCCTTCCAATATTAATTAGTTGTCTTATTTCTACATACTTAAGCGTATAACTTTTACATTTTGTTCTGGTTTTATAGTTACATATGTTCAATGCGCAACAAAACAATGTCACCAAGTATTTTACCAAAATTTCCCCAGTTCATCTCTTGGCTTAAATTCATTTTCAACTAGTTTTCTCAAAGAAGAATCATGGCTTCCCTTGATTTTTTAAATGTTCAAAATTGTTTATTTGAGGTCTTTTAACTTGAGAATATCTTAGTCAATTAAAAAAAATGTCCTTGGCTCACAATTACTTCCCTTGAATATTTTGTAGTTCTTCTCCTCTCTCTGTTGATGTGGAGAAATCTATTTTTTATACCACTCACCAAAGATTCGTTCTTCATTTTTAAAGTCCAAGAAATTAAATTCACTAGGCTTATTCCCAATGTAGAGTTTTCTTGGTCAGTTTTATTTTGGGGGGGGGAGGGGGTGGTCTGGAGGAAGAGTGCCCTTACAATGTATCGATTCAAGGTTTTTAATTTTTTGTATGTTTTTTACATTTTAAGAGAGCTTTGGATCTTTCACTTATTTTCTGTTGAATTGTTTTTTATTTTATTTCTCAGATACTGCAGCTGTACATCATTTGAATATCTGCTGCCTGTCTCGTAAAATGTCTTTTTCTCTCTAATCTTTTAAAACTTTTTAAAAATTCTGCATAAAAACCTATCCCCTAGTTTTGATGAATAGAGAGATTATGCATCTTTTATTGTTTATTTATTTGATGTTTATTGTAGTTTTTTTCCATTACCATTTAGTCCTCTTATACCCCTCTCCCCAACCAAACAACACACTGTTGTCATGAATCCTTTTTCTTTTTTTGCTCTATCTGTACCCTTCATCATTCCCCCTCCTCACCAATTGTAACCTGCTCTCCATCTATGATTCTCTGTTTTGCTTGCTCAGTGTGTTCATTAGATTCCACATATGAGTTAAATCATGGTATTTGTCTTTCTCTGACTGGCTTATTTCATTCCGCATAATGTTTTCCAGGTCTATCCATACTGTCGCAAAGGGTGAAATTTTCTTTTTATTTTTTTCTAGCTGAGTAGAATTCCATTGTGTAAATGTCCCACAGTTGTTTTATCCACTTATCTACTGATGGACACTTGGGCTGCTTCCATATCTTAGTGATTGTAAATAATGCTGCAATGAACATAGGAATGCTTATGTTCTTTCAAATTAGAGTTTTGGATTCCTTCAGATATATTCCCAGAAGTGGGATCACTGGGTCAAAAGGCAGATCCATTTTCAATTATTTGAGGTATCTCCACACTGCTTTCCACAGTGGCTGCCCCCGTCTGCATTCCACCAACAATGCAGGAGCACTCCCCTTTCTCCACATTCTTGCCAGCACTTGTCATTTGTTAATTTATTGATGATAGCCATTCTGACTGCTGTGAGGTAATATCTCATTGTGCTTTTAATTTGCATTTCTCTGAAGTTTAATGACATTGAGAATCTTTTCATATGACTACTGGCCATCTGTAAGTCCTCTTTGGAGAAGTATCTATTCAGGTCCTTTGCCCATTTTTTAATTGGGTGGTTTGTCTTTTTGGTGATGAGTTTTGTAAGTACTTTATACATTTTGGATATTAACCCCTTATCAGATATGTCAGCAAATATGTTCTCCTATTCTGTGGGTTGTCTTTTTATTTTGTTGATGATTTCCTTTGCTGTGCAAAAGCTTTTTAGTTTGATATAGTCTCATTTGTTTATTTTTTCTTTTATTTTCCTTGCCTGGGGAGATATATCTGATAAAAAATTGCTACAAGCAATGTTTGAGATTTTGCTGCCTATGTTTTCTTCTTGGATTTTTATGGTTTCCAGTCTAACATTTAAGTCTTTGATCCATTTTGAATTTATTCTTACGTGTGGTGTATGAAAGTGGCCTAGTTTCATTTTTCTGCACATATCTGTCCAATTTTCCCAAAAGTATATATTGAATAAACTATCTTTAAGACATTGTATGTGCTTACTCCATCTGTCAAATATTAATTGACTATAAAGGCATGGGTTTATTTCTGGGTTCTACTGATCTATGTGTCTGTTTTTAATGCCAGCACCATGCTGTTTTGATTACTGTGGACTTATAGTATAGTTTGATGTTAGGTAATGTGATTCCTCCAACTTTGTTCTTCTTTCTTTGAACTGCTGTTGTTATGCGGGGCCTTTTGTGGTTCCATATAAAATTTTGAAATATTTGTTCTAGTTCTCTGAAGTGCATCAATGGAACTTTGATAGAAATTGCATTGAATCTATAGATTGCTTTGGGTAGTATAGACATTTTAATGATGTTAATTCTTCCTATCCATGAACACAGAATATGCTTCCATTTATTTGTATCTTCAATTTCTTTCTACGGTGTCTTATAATTTTCTGTGTACAGGTATTTTATGTCCTTGATTAGGTTTATTTCTAGGTATTTTATTCTTTTTGAAGCAATTATGAATAGAATTGTTTTCTTAATTGCCCTTTCTGTTAGTTTGTTATTGGCTTATAAAAATTCAACTGATTTCTGGATATTAATTTTGTATCCTGCTACTTTGCGGAATTCATTTATCAGTTCTCATAGTTTCTTGGTAGAATCTTTGGGGTTCTCTATGTATAGTAGCATGTCATCTGCAAATAAGGACAATTTTACCTCTTCCTTTCCAATTTGGATGCCTTTTATTTCTTCTTCTTACCTAATTGCTGGGGCAAGGACTTCCAAGGCTATGTTGAATAGGAGAGGTGAAAATGGACATTCCTGTCTTGTTCCTGATCTTAAGGGGAATGCTTGTACTTTTTACCTGTTGAGTATGATGCTGGCAGTGGGTGTGCGTCTTTATTATAAAAAGAAATTGTTGTTAATTCTGGTCAATTTCCAAGGAGAAGTGATGTTTTATGAAAGAATATTTATACAAGAAGGCACTCTAAGAACAAAATAATGGTGGTTAGATGGGAGAGTAGTTCAGGATATGAGTGAAAAATTTAAAGGATTGAGAAGTACAAATTGCCAGTTATAAAAATAGTCATGAGGATATAAAGTACAGCATAAGGAATATAATCAATAATATTATATAACTATGAATGGTGTCAGGTGGGTACTAGATTTATTGGGATGGTCACTTCATAAGTTATGTGGTGTCTAATCACTATGTTGTACACCTGAAACTAATATAATATTCTATGTTAACTATAATTGAAAAATTAAAAATTATTTTAAATAAATAAAGAAAATAACATAAAAAAGAAGGACTTCTAAGTATTTAAATTAAAGTCAGTAACAAGGGAAAGCTGTTCTCTATAATGACTGTTATTTAAAGTTTTACTAGAAATCCTGGCATTCAGTAAAGAGTACGAAAAAAAGTCAAAAAAATTGGAACTGAAAAAATAAATTATCACCACTCACAAATGTATGATTTTCTGCATTGACAACTCAAATTAATTCACTTACAAGTTATTTAAATTAATAATTTTAAAAGAAACTAGGTAACATACCAATATAGAAATACCACTTCCATGTCTGTACCCTAAAAACAAACAGTACAAAAAAATGTACAGCAAAAAGATTACAATAGCAGTAAAACAAGTAAGGCACCTCGGAATAATGCTCAAAATTATACAGAGGTAAAAGATTTGTATGAAGAAAATCATAAAATTATAGAACATTAAAGAGACTTAAGTTAGAGGGAATCATATGATCTTTATGGTTGACTCAATATAAAGAGGTCAAACCTGTCCACATAGAGCTAAAGATTCAAAGTGATTGAAGTCATAGTCATAGTTGGGTCTGAAAAAAAAAAAACTTTGATAAACTAATACTAAAAGGTATATGGAAGAGAAAAGGGTCAATTAGTGCCAAGGCAATCTTGAAGAAGAAAAAAAGGAAAGGCTTTGCATAACAGATTATCAAGATATCAGTTTATACTACTGTTGTACAGTTTAATATTGACATAGGGATAGAAACTCTGGACACATGCTTATATGTATATAAATTTGTTATATAACAGAAGCTGCACTGCAAATCAGTAGCTGCATTGCAAATCAGTGGTAAATGAAGGACTATTCAGCAAGTCATGCTGATATAATTAATTGTACATAAAAGAGAAAAATAAATCTATTAAACTCCTACTTTAATTCCAAATAGATTAAGACTAACATGTAAAAGTATACCTCTGTAAAAACTCAGAGAACATTACAGAAGTGTATCTGTATGACCTTAGAATAAGAATGACTTCCTAAATGACACAAAACCCACTGACTATAAACTAAGAGGTAATAAATACAACCACACTAAAATTTTAAAATCTCCATTCATCAAATGACACATTAAAAGAATTAGGCAATGAGCCACAAACTGAGAGAAGATATTTGCAACACAGTTAGCCAATAAAAGTTTATTCCAATAAATCAAATCAATAGAAATAGCAATCTATGTAACAACCTGGAAAAAGCAAATCACAGAAGACTATGCAGAGTGTACAGGCACTTTTGATAAAACTCTAAAACCAGCAAAAAAAAGAAAAAAGAAGTTCTGTGTAGGGCTATGTACACATGGGATACAAACTATTTTTTAAAAAGAAAGGAAAAATTAATAAAAATACAAACCAATATAATTACTTCTAAGAAGAGGAGAGAGAAAGTGGGAGACAGATAAATAAGTTCAATGGTATTGATAAATTTTAATGCCATTATTTAGATAAAGCTTCCTGGTGCTTATAAGATTTTAAAGAAATCTTTAGAGGTATAATATATGTTTCATACCTGAAATATATATTACTTATATTCTTTTAAAAATCAACTTTATTTTTTATTATAATATGCACAGAAAAAAATGTACAAATCACAAGTGTTTATATAAGTCAGTAAATGATCACTAAGTGATCACAGCCATGTAACCACCATCCAGGGTAAGAAATAAAACATTACCACAAACCAAATGTCCCCCCACCTTCTAACTACCCTAATCTTCCTCCCTGTATAGCCAGTCCAAGTATGTTTTGTATTTATGCAATTGTACATATAAAATATCATAAAGAATTTTAAGCAAGGAAGGCATGTTTGTGCTGAAGTCAACTATTTCTAGGAAAGTTTTCATCTTCAACCAAGTAAGAAATTTTATATAGTAAGAGAGGAAAGGGACACCTACCCTGCCTGTCAATCAAACTGTTATATCCTAATTGTTAAAAGGATAGTGAAAGATAATTGTTGGAGTGCACTATTTCCTGGGTAACTCATTATAGTTTGGTCTCAAGAAAATTCTCAGTGTAGGTCTACACCAGTTTCTGGTTGAGAGCTCATTAATGTTTGAAGACAACTGTACTGTCCCCAAATTTTCTCTTTTCTGAGCTATCTATGCTTTACTTTCTTCAGCTATTCTTTATGCAGGTTCCATTTTATAGAATTTCACCATCTGGGTGTTTTCCTCTGGGCATATGGCAATTTGAAAATGTCTGTCTTAAAAAGACAGTGCCAGAAACTGAATCCAAAGCATCAGCTGTGCTCTGACCATTGCAAAATCCAAGGGAACTTTTACCTTCTTGGCACCATAGTGCTATTACTGTGACATAAAATTAGATTAACTATTTTTTTAATATCAGTCCTGGAACTGAATTGGCTATCATAAATCACCAAGTCTATTTCCACATAGACTCCATCATAATTTTAATCTCTGTTATTCTGCTCTTATATAAATAATTAACTTATATTATTATATCTATGTTTGGCTTTGTCTCATTACATGAGAGTCCATCTTTGATAGTCTATCTTCCAGTGTTTTGGCTTGGCAGATAGATTGACATTAAATCTTACATCTATACATGATTACTTTGCAATTAAGAGAAAAAACCAATCACCTGTATTATTTTCACAAAGTCCTCTAAGAAAGGACAAGGATTATTATTTCCACTCGAAAATTAGGAAAACTAAAAATCAAGAAATAGGCAATTAGCTCCAAATCAGGTTTATTAAGTGGCAGATCCTACCACTTGAGCCAACATATTTTGGACCCAAAGTTATTTGTGCTGAACTGCACTGTCTTTCAAACACTAAATTGTTTTAGACTGATTAAACTTAAACTCATTAACTGTAAAGACCTAGAATGGAAGAGTGTACCCTGAGAAGAATCCCAAAATTATTTCATTTTCATAAGTAAGTGCTAACAATATGGATGATTCCAGGAATCATCAAAGAGAATTACAATACACATTTTGATAGCATAAGTCAAAACACACATGTCAAAGAAAATAATTATATCAACTTGGCTTCAAATTAGGAAATTGTCAAGGTTTCACAACCCTCTTAACTTGTAACACGGCTCACATGCCGATGTTTCTATCCATTGTGAGAAATAAAGTAGGCTGAGGATGGGAAGTCTTATCTGGATTTACTGGAAGAAAGCCTGAAAAATCATTCATCAGAGTCCTCAGAGGCATTTTACAAGGAAATGTGGGTGAAAGTAGTGCTCTGGAACCTTGTTTCGAGGGAAAGTCTGTGCACATGAAATGTAATAAATTAAATGGTCCAAATTTCTGTTTGGTGCCTTTTCAATAGACGTCCCTGAATGATTGCAATGACCTTCAATTGTGACCTACCAGTCATTGGGGAACTAAAGGTGATAAGTGTTCTTCAAATTAAAGAAATCTGTCTTGACAACCAAATAGCACTAATTGAAAAGATGCATAATGTGTGAGGATGAGTGAGAAATAAAAACTAGTGTGTGCCCTTGGTCAAGTCATTTCACCATTTTGCACTACTATTTAGCATCTAAAGTATGAAAAACTCAGAACTATTTTCAAAGCATAACTGCAAAAAAGTTCATAATATATTCAGATAAAAACTATGTAAAGAGAGGAAGAAAAGCCAATGAAATTATAAGGTCCACAATTTTAAAAAAGAAAATTGGAGTAGTTCCATTTATCTCCAATATATCACACTGTCCTCAATAATTGAAAATGCGTCTTTGTATTAAGTAACTACTGTAAGCATTATATAATTGTGTATTAACTGGCATACACAGTCATGGGTAGTATCAGATTTGTTTATAGAAAACAAATCCTGGAAGCTGTATATATTTGCATGAACAAACAACAAGGCAGTCTGGAAAGTTCTGTCTATGAAAGAAACCAGGACTTAAAACAAGAAACAGTCTATGGTGAGAGACTGCTACTGTCGCCAAGAGTTCTCATTCACTGCAATTCTCTATCCAGGTTTTTTTTTTTTTTTTCCCTCCTTGTACCATCAGCAAATCTGTAAGAAAGACTCACAAATCCATAATTTCTCTTTAAAAAAAAAAAAACCTTAGGAGGGTAAACAGAGATAACATATTGTCTTAACCTGAACTTTCTCCAGTAAACACAATGGCTAAATTTAAAATTAGGCTTCGGTCTCCATCAAAACTGGTGTCAACAAACAGATCTGACATTTTGCTCCTAGTTAAATGTACCACAGTCTTCCCCCGCCCTTATCCTCAGGGAATATGTTCCAAGATTTCCAGCAAATTCCTGAAACCAAAGACATTAACAAACACTATATACACTATGTTTTTTTTCCTATAAATACACACCTGTGATGAAGTTTAATTTATAAATTAGGCAGAATAAAAGATTAACAATCCCCAATAATAAAATATAACAATTGTAACACTATACTATGTTATGTGAATGTTGGCTCTCTCTGAAAATATCTTACTGTACTCACCTTTTCACTTAAAGTAAGCACTTTATGGCTTCTTTTGGCATATCTAAATTGCCAGCATCACTACTCTTGTTCTTTGAGGCCATTACTAAGTAAAATAAGGGTGACTGAACACAAGCACCGAAATACCATGACAGTAGATCTGGTAACGTAGACAAGAGGGCTACAAAGTGATTAGAGACCAAGGAGTATGAGTATCTGTAGACACAGTTTGAAAAAGTATGAGTCACGCTCTGGGACGGACAGAGCCGAGCAGCGCAGTATTTCATCACACTATTCAGAATGGCACTCAATTTAAAACTAGCAAATTGTTTATTTACTGGAATTTCCCATTTAGTATTTTCAGACTGCAGGCCCCTGAAACCACAGACAGCTAAAATAAATGAAATAACAGTGGCAGGGGCAAGGGGGCTACTGTATTTCTTTTCTTCTTTTTTTTCATTTTTACAACTATTGTAAGAAAGCAGAACCAGAAATATTTTAATTATCTCTCTGATAACCAGTGAACGATGAAGTATTCTCATTCTAAAGGCTAGAAAGAGAGAATGAAAGTTTGGATGAGCCAGTTCCATTCACTGTGAGTTTTCTACTTGGTTTGAAGCATAAATACACTCCAGCATATTAACAACTTGAGCCCTCCTTATTTGTACTTTCATGATGCTGAGAGGAAACAATCAGAGCCAGGATTGAGCCAGGACTTACATCTGTGAGGTCTGAGCTTTCAAGAAAAGCCAAGGCACCTTTTTCCTCATCAATTGCCAGGGGCATTGGCAGATTCCGTTTAACACCAGTAGGACCACCTGGACCCCTGAAAAGTCCCACTTAATTAAGACATCAGCGCCTAACACACCAAAGAAAGCTTCCTAAATTCATGTGTTGAGGGTAAAGTGAGGATTTCCTCACTGAGACATGTTGAAATTTGCTTGCAGCTCCCTTTTGTGTGCAGCAACCTGCACTGCGTCTAGTGTCAGCCCGGCCTTACTAACTTTGTTAGAGGGAGGGCCAATAACAACATAGCTGATGATAAAAGAAAGGGAAGAGTCTCTGAATGATTATAGAATTCTTATAATGTGCATAGTGTTATTATGGCGCTCTGCCCAGGGCTCATCAAAGATAAATGAGGTTTGAAGAGAAGAGTTTTTTTTTTATGTTAAATTCAACAGACATTCCCTTTTCTTTCTTCCTTTCTTTTTTAAACTGCCAAGGGAATGGAAAAGACATCAAAGCAGTTTTCCTATAAATCTATACGAAAATGAATTTCAGAGTCAACTTTCCTGCTTTTATTACTTATGGTGTTTTTATTTTTTGGAAGCTGAAAGGGAACATAATTTAGTGTCTTTCAGATTGCTTTAGAGGAATATAATAAATCTATATATATGGAAAAGTTTATACGGTTGGGGTTTTTTTTTGGTTTTTTTTTTGCTAAATATATACAACTCCGAGATCTTTCTCTAATACTAAGGTTGTCTCTAAAATACTTTTCTTCAATGTTTTAATATATATTTTATTGGATTTCATAGACATTTAATAATATATAATTCTAAAGTCAAATGACAGGAGACAGGGTTAATATTCTGACTATATAAACTGTTGTCTTTCATAAACTGTTACTCCTAAAATCCTCACCTAAGTTTTAAAATACAGTAACAATTTCTCATTTTACTTTCTATGGCTAAAACTTTGATGGAAAATAAGAAGGGGGAGAATGTCCATTAATATTGCAACATCAGCCTCTGGATGTGCTCCTTGTGTGTGAAATTATATTTTTATGACACTTCTTTGGTTTTGTTTGAATCAGCTCAATTGAAAATCATCTTGAACACAATTTTTATGCAGTAACTGCCTCTCAATACACATTACTCTTATAACTGTTAAAGATTTGTTGGTTCAGCTTTTCAGACAAGCCTATTTGAATGCACAAGGGGGTTGCCAGAGTGTTGTTATGCCTATGTCAAAGTTAAACAAACCCAAAGTTGCTGAGTTATATCAGTGGTTCAATCTCCATTACAAAACCTGTATGTTAAGAGAAAGTTCAAAGTTCATGTCTTCAAAAAAGATCTTAGTGCAAGTAGCATAGTGTAAATCCAGATTAGTAAATCAAAATGCTCGTGGGTTTGAAAAAAAGTTTCTTTGAGTGGATGGTAGCCTCAGAATCCAAATAAACTCTGTTGACCAGAGTTCTGGGTAACAATCTTAATTGTTCCCCTAACCTTCTGAACACTGGGCTCGTCGTTTTCTAAGTGGTCTGTCATTTAAAAAAATAAATACCAGTCGCCATACACATATGATTAATACCTAAAAATCAGCAGCCCTCCTTTATCTGTTGGACCTGAGAGGATGCCATCTGTACTGACTGGAAGAACCATGGGTCAGAGACTGATGTTTCTTCAGGTTTTCCTCATTTACCCAAATTGCAATTGCCTTATAGAGTGGGAAGAGGGAATTAATGGGCATAGTAAAACTCTAGTGCTTTATATTGGACTCCAAATCATTAGCACAGCAAGGAAAACTTTAAATAGATGTTAAAGAATTGAAAAAGATTTACCCTTTTAAAAGCTAACCTTTCTTAAGTGTTTCAAACAAAGTTGGCAGCCATTCAGCAGTGTTAATGGTATGGAAACCATCCCAAATTTAGAAGAGGGCGGTTCACAAGATGCTTCCCACTGGACTTGACCAGTGGTTCTCAACCCTTGTTAAATGTTACAAGTGCCTAGGGACTCTGTGACTTAATTAATCGGGATTGGAAAGGGGTATGTTTTCAAAGCTCTGCAGGTAACCCCCATGTGCAAAGATGGAGAATTATCAGACTGAAAATAATCCAAAGAGATTGGAAATAGTGAAGAAAAATTTCAAAATATTCACAACTAAGACATACATGTATGCAGGTTTCCACCACCTCCACCACATAGAAGAGCACCCCTTTCAAAGAAAGAGTAGTTTTCTAAACTACATGGGAAGAAAATGATTGCATTAGTAAATTGAGACCTAGTAAGTAGTAGTAGAATTTCTCCTTTTTATGTCACCTCTACCAGATATAGCAGTGTTACAAAATTTAATATTAGTTAGATTTGCAGAGAAAATATATTGCCTTGATTGTGTCTGTAGCTTTCTTCAAGATAATATCCTCTGGGTAGCAGGAAAAATTCATATATTTAATAGAAGTTTAAGTTTCATCTTAGTAGTCCTGTCAGGTAGTATTGTCTTTCTTGAACAACAACAACAACAAGCTCGATTTCACAGATATCCTCATTTCCTATTTCTTTTCCCAAGACCCTGAGCATGATGTGGTGTGTGACTGGTGAGTGTTAATGATATGAAACTAGGGTGGAGAGGAATTCTGGTGACATACCAGTCCCTAAGTGTGCCTGGATAGCATCATCGGGTCCCTGGCAGGATGGCACACAAGCTACTCTTCACTAAATAGCATACTTGCTCTGATTCTCATCTCTGGCTGGTAATGCTTTTATATGACTTTGGTCAACTCCCTTATGCTGACTTGGCTTTTTTTCATCCTTGCTTTCTTCTGTCTCTTGGGTATCTGCCACATGGTCCATCCAACCTTAAGCCTTCCTAATCTACCTCTATCCTGTGCTGTAAGCTAAACTCACATACCACACTTTTTAGAAGGCAGCAATCCTTCCATCCCTTCATTTTCTTTCTGGGAAATATGATAACTTGGTAGTTAAAAGCTACCTCACATTGCAATAAAATAAAATAGCGTTCAAATATATGTAGTACTTGGAACACTCTAATTTCATTACTTTGTTGCAAGCTTCCCTCACTCATCACTCACTTTTTCCTGACTTGGCTTTCTTTTTTTAAACTTTTATTCTCTTTTTTGCTAGAAATGTGAGGAATAAAGGCTGGTTAGACTTTACCCTATTGGGTAGGGAAAGAAGCAAAAAGGGATTGCATCAATTGTTGCTTTTGTTTTGTCTTCTATTCCACTTCACTTCTCAGTTTGAGGGCTGAAGCACCATGTCAGCACAAGCCCCAAAACAGTTTGTCTGCTTGACACTTCAAGCTATTATGTAAGGATTGAAAGCTTCTTGAAGGAAAGTTAGAAATACCGAAGCCACCATGCAGTTTATCCATCTGGATATTATCTGTTTAGATATAGCAGGGGCTTTAATAGTTATTTTCTAAAAATACCTTTTTTGGGGGAAACAGAATTTGTAAAATTGGACACTAAAATCAAATGGTTATTAGAATTTTCAAGGCTATAGTTCTTTAAATGTTAAGAAAAAAAAGATTATACTCCTGTAGTTGTTTATCTGTGTATTTTTCTATTGTAGCTTTTTAAAACTATCATGTTCATTCAGTTCTTCAGAAAACATTACGATTCTGACAAAAATGTGCTTAAAACTTTAGTAAGATAGATGTATAATAATCAGTGTGTGTGTGTGTGTGTGTGTGTGTGTGTGTGTGTGTGTGTGTGTGTGTTGTTTACAAAGAAAGAGAGGAAATTTAAAAAAAAATCCTGGCTGAAAAGATAGACACTAGACTACAAGATCACTTAATGAGTCAACATCACGGTGCAAATGAAAACTCTGTACATATTTACTTATCTAAAATCACCCCAGGGTGCAGGCTCAAGCAGTAAGAATTAATTAGACTAAACAGAATAGAACACCAATGACCAAGAACATTTCAATTCAACTAAAGATGAATCTTTAAATATTTCTCACTTTTTATCCTAAAAATGAGTATATGATCCATCTATCTAACCATGTTCTATAGCCCACTTTTTCATGACACTGGCCTGTGTCTCAATTTCTCTACTTGTAATTTAGAAATTTTTTTAAAAAGTCTCCCTAGCCCTCTCACTGGACCACAGAATAGAATTTTTGACTATTTATCTTTGGTTTTTCACAGATAAAAATCATATTATACATACATGGTTGGGCAAATGCAGATTTACAGTTGTTCATATAGAAAATAATATAATAATGAATAAATAATAATATAAGAATAAACTGTGTTTCATGTACTCACAACTATAAACTTACTCTTGCCCCACTCTGTGTGTGTGTGTGTGTGTGTGTTTTAATTTATTTCATGGCCTGAGTCTGTGAACTTCTCACAGTAGTTCCTAAATGCCAAGAGCTTAGTTGACTGCATGATAAGCTCTAGTCTATCTGTAACTCCATGCTAAAAATATGTTTTTAATATAAAACAGGTTATAGAAAGCTTATAAAGCTACCAAATGTCTCTGTTTATCAATGATAGTGACTCATATGAAGGCTAAATTGCATTCATTGTGAGACTCTGTCTTTCGATGTGTCCAGCTTCACTTTATCATTCACCAGAAATCAATCATAAAGAAAAGGAGACTGAGGAATAAAAACAAAAACACATGTCCAAAAGATGTACTATTTCCAAATGATTCCATGGAGTTTCACAAGCATGCTGTTGTCTGTGACATTCATTGAAAAAAGCACAGGACAATGGTATCTATCTGCTACCAAAAAAGAGTTTTAGGTTCAACGTGATAAATGATTCAATCATCAAGTCAGGGAAGCAAATCAGGATCTGAGTAGGAGGCTGTTGCATCTTCTCCATTTTAAGAGATTAAGTTTATCTCAACGGTTATTGAAATAATAGATTTGGATGGGCAGATGTTTCCACACAGCAGGAGGGAGTGCGAATATAAGGCCCTGATATCCTTTCAACAATGATTTCCTACTATTTTTATTCTCATTAATTCAGCCAATTTCCTTATGAGAATGTTATGTGGTATTATTGGATTTATTTTACCAGAGGAAAAAAGACCACGAAAGGTGAAGTGAAATTAGGTGTTTGAGGTCAGATGAGTCATCAGCCAGGCCTGGGATGAGCCACCTATGTGATTTTCACACTAAGTCTGTGGCCTCTCTGATAACAGAAAAAAAAAATCACGGGATGATTTAGCTCTAAGCCCAGTTTTCTCCAAGTTGATCTACTTTATTTTTCCCCCAAAATACAAATGTATTAAAAATTAGTCACAAATGAACAAACATCATGCATGGCTCCTTTAACCAATTAACATGTCAGATCTAATTTACTGTTAGACAAATAATTTGAAATATTTGTAAGAAAGCAGCATGAGAATTTATTCTCTGCAATTAAGCAGCGATTTCAGTAAATTCTTGATATTCCTTGAGGGAGCTCACAACCAAAAAATGAACCACCATTTTTGCTGCCCCTGGGCTGCATAAGGAGAGGACCATGCTGGGAAGCCACACAGGTTTTCAATCCCGGTATTAGAAGGAAGCTTAAACATGCCATCAGGTTAATAAGCAAATGAGCTAATCAAGAGAGTTGCCAGGTCATAAAGATCCAAAGAGGCAGAAGTTGCAAATTCTTTAAATTTGAAATTCTAAGGTGACAAAGTGTTTTCCTTGGGTCTTAAATAAGTTTTTTTCTACTGTAATTAGAGCTGTTTTTTAAAATCCTATGAAAAAGAATAATTAAGTCATCTATAATTTCACATACAGTTCCTAAAAACATTAACTAAATTCCTCCCAGCATAAATAATTTGAAAATTATGTCACTTCCTTCATCAACGGTATTTGCCAGTCATTTCATGGTGTGGATGATGGAAAATCTGGAGGACACATTATAGTTTATGTCTATATGACTATAGACTATAGTCTTTCCATGGTTTGTCTATATGATTTCCTGGGTCTGAACAGCTGTTCATCCAAATGTCAGATTTAAAGGGAATTGAAAGGAACATCATATCAAACTCCATCTTTCTTACAATTCTCTTACAGTGTCTAAAATGTCTATGCTATTTCTTTGGAGTAAGACATTAAGAGTATCTTATTAAAATAAAAATACTATCTAGAATGCCTTAAGACTGAGAAATTATTATCTATTATTTAGATAATTATCTAGTTTTAAAATAACTTAATCACATGATTTAGAAATTTTTTCTGCAAGATTTAATTAACTCTAGTCACATTTGGGATTCTGAATGTCTGGGATACTGGACAACAAGTATATTTTGAGGGATCTTGGAGAAGTTCTGGCACACCCACATGGAAATTTATAGGAGACTTGAGTTGAGTGCCGAAGTATGTATTATGACTGCACCCAAAGGGAAACTAAAGACCAATGAAAGAGAAATAAAAAGCCTTTAAAAATAATTTCATTTATTTTATACTTCTGCCTAGAGTTGGCCATAGGCATTCTATATCCTTAGATGAAAGAGTAGATTATAAATTGTTCATGATGAAAAGGAAACATTTTTCTCTGTGGTTTTCTTCACTTTAGTTCCAATGATTTTAGAATTGTACAGACAAAGAAAAAGGATTCTGTATCCCTTTATTTTCTGTCTTCCATCTCCTCATCCTTTTCCTTCATCCCAATGACTTTCTGTTGTATCCCACTTCCAAGTCCACGATACCCCTTACCAAATGCATGCATTTTTTTATGACTTTACCTTCTCACACACATACATTAGTTTAATAGAGATTTGCATTTATTGTCAGAAAAATAGGGCAATACTATAAGTATTTACCTACCTCAAAACATGAAACCCAAGTCCCCAAATTGAAGGAAAAGGAACACACATTCAAAAAATTCCAGCACAATATGAATTGGCATCACTCTCTTCTAAAGTTTAAACTTTATCTCTTATCTTGTCCTTTTTTTTCTCTCCTTTATTGACAGCTCTGAAGAGTTATTGAGAATAGGGTTTTCTAAAACAATTTGGGTGGTAAAATTAGCAGTTTCAAAGGTAAAGCAGTATTTCAAGGCAAACCCAGTGAGCTCTTCGTCTCCTCTTCTTCCAGCCATCTAAGACAATTAGACTCAGAAATCAAAGCCTCAACCACATGCTTGACCCAATATCCTACTGCTGTGTACTAAGCAGGGCCATTCATAAACTGGCCTTCTGTGCTAGCTGGTTATGAATGGGAAGGACTCTTAGGCTGACGCTTCTCAGTTCCTTGCTCCTTGATGAAAGTGTACCTTGGACATTTGATTAACTACACCAAATAATAACACATGAAACAATGATCTAATGAAATTAGAAATAAAAGCCATATACAATACACTCTAAATAAAAGTATATTATCAATGTCAATGTTACCCTGAATTTGCTGAGCTCACCGTGAGTACTTATGATGCTTTCTCTAAGAGCTTATTTGCATTACTTACACGTTTTCGAGTATCAGGCCAGTGCTGGCCATGATCAGTCCTGCCCAGGTAGTATTTGACAGTGAGTGGCAGCCATGTAAGAAACTGACATTGTTACAGAAAAAAAAATTTAATAACTCAATTAATGGTCAGTAAAGAAAAGTATCGGTAGAACAAATAAATCCCATTGCATCAAAGAACGACTTTTAAATGACCATTTCTCAGTTAGAATGCATGCAAGAGGCAACCAGTCAATGTGTTCTCTCACACACTGATGTTTTTCTCCTTCATTTTTTCCTTACCTTCCCCTCTTTTTAAAAAAAAAAATTAAATGAATAAAAATATTTAAGAAAATAAAAGTAAATGGCCATTTTTCATTAGTTTCCTATCTCATTCGGGCTCATGATAAATTTCATCCAGAGAAAAAAAGAAAACCCGGTGATTATCTAATGAATGACTAATGATAAGGAAAAATTATCAAAGTACACCACCATTGCTCCCCTTGTATCTCTCTAAGTGTCCAGTAAAGACAGTTTAAATTCATAGACATTTCATCCTTTCATTTGTTCTGTCCAAAAATTTTGAACTCATTTTTTAACATTACTTCTTTCAGGCCAAATCCAGTTCCTCAGGAGGTTCTCTTTTCCCCAGCTTCAGAAAATATTCAAGATATGGATATATTCTGGATACATATGTATGTATTATATGCATATATATGGATATATTCTGAAGCCAGGGCTTCCTATTCAATAAAATTGATTGCCTTTGTAAAAACATTATTCTGAGAGCTCACAGACTTCACCAAATGTCTCAAGAGGTCTGTGACACAAAACATTTTAAGATCCTCTGATTTAGAAGAAGATCTGGAGCCAGCTTCTATCTGGGACCTTATAGGAAGCTGGTGTCCCAACAAAAATGCCCACTACCCAAGGTGTGAAGGAAGGCCTTTTGTTGAGTTAGGATGTGAGTCTTACATTGTAATTTGAATAATTTTATTATCTATTTCATGGATGTCCTGGGATCTTCTCTCTTTATTGCACATTCTTAAAATCATTACTTTTTCTAAAAAGTTTTCTGGGGTATTATATATTTCTAATATAGTTATGACCCTAATCTCAGAACATGACTAAAAATCTGGAACAGACTTTGAATCCAGTGCAGCAAGGTAAGTAAAAGAAAAGTAGACCCACAATCCCAAACCAGGAAAGCTATCCTAGGCCCCTTATGCTCATGTCTCCAAATTGGAGAGAAAATGAATGTGATTGCATGTATCGCTTACAGGGTGCCAATTGTCAGATTTCTTTCTTCCTTTCTTTCTTTCTTCCTTTCTTCCTTCCTTCCTTCCTTCCTTCCTTCCTTCCTTCCTTCCTTCCTTCCTTCCTTTCTTTCTTTCTTTCTTTCTTTCTTTCTTTCTTTCTTTCTTTCTTTCTTTCTTTCTTTCTTTCTTTTATTTTTTGAGGAAAACTTTTTACCTGAAACAAGTTTCTTATGGCTCTCCAGTAAATGAAGAGGCCTGAAATTTCTTTCAAAAAGTTGTATAAGAATAAGACCTATTTTATGTGTGTGGTTTTTGTCTATTAACATGAGTCTTAGCTTGTTTTTTCACAGAACCTTATTTCTCTCATGCCCACCCTCTTCTTTAAGTTCTTTTTTAATTTTTTAAGTATATTTTATTGATTATGCTATTATACTTGTCCCGTTTTCTTCCTCCCCTTTATCCAGCTCTGCCCTGCACCCCACCTCCCTCCAGCATTCCCCACCACCTCTTATGTCCATGGGTCATACATATAAGTTTTAGGCTTCTCCATTTCCTATATTATTCTTAACTCCCCCTGTATATTTTGTGCCTACCAATTATGCTTCTTATTCCTTGTACCTTTTCTACCCATTCTCCTCCTCATCCTCCCCACTGATAACCCTCCATGTGATTTCTATTTCTGAGATTCTGTCTTGTTCTAGTTGTTTGCTTAGTTTGTTTTTGTCTTTGTTTTTGTTGTTTTAGGTTCAGTTGTTGATAGTTGTGAGTTGTTGTAATCTTACTAGTCATAGTTTTGTTCTTATTTTTTTTTTTTAGGTAAGTCTCTTTAACATTTCATATAGTAAGGGTTTGGTGATGATGAACTCCTTTAACTTTACCTTATCAGGGAAACACTTTATTCTGTCCTTCCATTCTAAATGATAACTTTGCTGAATAGGGTAATCTAAGTTGTAGGTTCTTGCTTTTCATCTCTTTGAATACTTCCTTCATGCTCCTTCTTGCCTCTAAGGTGTCTTTTGAGAAATCAGCTGATAGTCTTATGGGAACTCTTTGTAGGTAACTGTCTCCTTTTCTCTTCTTGTTTTTAAGATTTTATCCTAAGAAAACATGACCCACACATATGCTGCCTACAAGAGATCCACCTCAGAGCAAGAGACCTACACAGATTGAAAGTAAAAGGATGGAAAAAATTATTCCAAGCAAATGGGCAAGAGAAAAAGGCCAGGGTTGCCATACTTGTATCAGACAAAGTAGATTTCAAAACAAAGGCAATAAAGAGAGACCCAGAGGGACACTTTATAATACTTAAAGGAAGAATCTATCAAGAAGACATCAACATTGTAAATTTATATTCTCCCAATATAGGAGCCCCCAAGTTTATAAGGAAATTGTTGGATGACTTCAAAAAAGATATAGACAGCAACACACTGATAGTAGGGGATTTCAACACCCCACTCTCAAAAATGGACAGATCTTCCAAACAGAACATTAATAAACTCATCGTGGCGCTGAATGACACACTGAATCAAAGAGACTTAACTGACATAAATAGAACCTTACATCCCAAAGAAGAAAAATACACATTCTTTTCAAATGCTCATGGCAGTTTTACAAAGATGGACCACATGATAGGACACAAAGCAAACCTCAGCAAATTCAGGAAAATTGAAATAATACCAAACTTTTTCTCAGACCACAAGGGCTTGAAACTGGAAATCAACCTCCAAGAGAAACTTCAAAAACTTGCAAACTCATAGAGACTGAACAGTACACTATTAAACAATGAATGGGTCAATAATGAGATAAGAGAAGAAATCAAAAAATTTCTGGAAACAAATGAAAATAACAGACAACAGTCCAAAACCTATGGGACACAGCAAAGGCGATCCTGAGAGGGAAGTTCATAGCAACACAGGCTTACCTAAAAAAGATAGAAACATTTCAAATAAAAGACCTAACACTGCAACTTCAAGAACTGGAGAAACAACAACAAATAAATCCCAGAGCAAGTAGAAGGAAGGAAATAGGTAAGATTAGAGCAGAACTGAATGACATAGAGACAAAAAGAACAATTCAGAGGATCAACCAATCCAGAAGCTGGTGCTTTGAAAAGATTAATAAAATTGACAAGCCTTTAAGCAGACTCATCAAGAAAAAAAGGGAGAGGACCCAAATTAATAATATCAGAAATGAAAGAGGAGAAATAACAACTGATACCACAGAAATACAAAGGATCGTCAGAAACTACTATCAACAATGATATGCCAAGAAATTTGAAAATCTTGATGAAATGGACACATTTTTAGAAAAGTATAATCTTCCAACACTGAAAGAGGAAGAAACAGAAAGCTTGAACAGACCGATAACTGCTGGGGAAATTGAAGCAGTCGTCAAGAAACTCCCAGCACACAAAAGCCCAGGGCCGGACGGTTTCACAGGAGAATTTTACAAAACATTTAAGGAAGAGCTAACCCCTGTCCTTCTCAGACTATTCCAAAAAATCCAAGAGGAGGGAAGACTCCCAGACTCTTTCTATGAGGCCAGCATCACCCTGATCCCAAAACCAGATAAAGACCCTACAAAGAAAGAAAACTACAGGCCAATTTCGCGGATGAACATAGATGATAAAATCCTCAACAAAATATTGGCAAACCGCATCCAGCAATACATTCAAAATTATCCACCACGATCAAGTGGGATTCATCCCAGGGATGCAGGGATGGTTCAATATATGCAAATCAGTAAACGTGATACATCACATAAATAAAAGACAAAAACCACATGATCATCTCGATAGATGCAGAAAAAGCATTCGATAAGGTACAGCACCCATTTATGATCAAAACACTCAGCAAAATGAGAATAAATGGGGTATTCCTCAACATAATAAAGGCCATATATGAAAAACCTACAGCCAATATCATACTCAACGGGCAAAAACTGAAAGCTTTCCCACTAAGATCGGGAACACGACAAGGATGTGCACTCTCACCACTTCTTTTCAACATCGTATTGGAAGTCCTAGCCACAGCGGTCAGACAAGAGAAAGAGATAAAAGGCATCCAAATAGGAAAGAAGGAAGTAAAACTATCATTGTTTGCAGATGACATGATAGTGTACATAGAGAACCCTGTAGACTCTACCAAAAACCTCCTCAACCTAATAAGTGAATTTGGCAAAACAGCAGGATACAAAGTCAACGTTCAGAAATCAAAGGCATTTTTGTACACCAGCAATGCAATAGAAGAAGAAGAAATCAGAGAAAAAATACCATTTGATATAGCAAGAAGAAAAATAAAGTACCTAGGCATAAATTTAACCAAAGACATAAAAGACCTGTACGCAGAAAACTATACAACATTGAAAAAAGAAATTAAGGAAGACACAAATAAATGGAAGCATATACCGTGCTCATGGTTTGGAAGAATTAATATCATCAAAATGTCCATACTACCCAAAGCAATTTATAGATTCAACACAATCCCTATTAAGATACCAATGACGTATTTCACAGAAATAGAACAGACATTTCAAAAATTTATATGGAACCATAAACGACCCCGAATAGCCTCAGCAGTTTTGAGAAAGAAACACAAAGTAGGAGGGATCACAATACCGGACATCAAACTCTACTACAAAGCCACTATACTCAAAACAATCTGGTACTGGCACAAGAACAGACCCATAGACCAGTGGAACAGAATAGAAAGCCCAGAAATAAGCCCGGGTCTCTATGGACATCTAATATTTGACAAAGGGGGCAGAAGCATAAAATGGAGCAATAATAGCCTCTTCAACATGTGGTGTTGGGAGAGCTGGACGGCTACATGCAAAAAATTGAAATTGGATCATCAGCTGACACCATACACAAAAATAAACTCAAGATGGAGAAAAGACTTAAATATAAGTCGCAACACCATCAAAGTTCTAGAGGAGAACATTGGCAGGATACTCTCAGATATCCCATGCAGCAATTTTTTCACTGATATGTCTCCTAAAGTAAGGGACATAAAGGAAAGAATAAAGAAGTGGGACCTCATCAAAATAAGAAGCTTCTGCACGGCAAAAGAAAACATCAGCAAAATGAAAAGGGAGGCAACCATATAGGAAAATATACTCGCTAATGATACATCAGATAGAGGTTTGATCTCCAAGATATATAAAGAACTCACTCGACTCCACTCCAAGAAGACAAATGATACAATCAAAAAATGGGCAAAGGACCTGGGCAGATACTTTTCCATGGAGGAGATACAGAGGGCCCAGAGGCATTTGAAAGGATGCTCAGCATCACTAGCCATCAGAGAAATGCAGATCAAAACCACCATGAGGTATCACCTCACACAGGTCAGAATGGCCATCATAAACAGATCAACAAACAACAGGTGCTGGCGAGGCTGTGAAGAAAAGGGAACCGTAGTTCACGGTTGGTGAGAATGCAGCCTGGTGCAGCCACTATGGAAAGCAGTGTGGAATTTCCTCAAAAAGATGAAAATGGAACTGCCTTTTGATCCAGTGATTCCCCTGCTGGGACTATACCCTAAGAACACCAAAACGCCAATACAAAAGAACTTATGCACCCCAATGTTCATAGCAGCACAATTTACAATAGCCAAGTCTTGGAAGCAACCTAAATGCCGATCAGTAGATGATTGGATCAAAAAATAATGGTACATATACACAATGGAATACTACACAGCAGAAAGAAAAAAAGAACTACTAAACTTTGTGACAGCATGGATGGAACTGGAGAGCATTATGCTAAGCGAAATAAGCCAGGGGGTGAAAGACAAATACCATATGATCTCACCTATAAGCGGAACCTAACGAACAATACAAAGATGCAAGGAAAATATGACCAGGAACACTGAAAGGAAAAGAAATCAACAGAGACAAGAGGGAAGGAGAGGCGGGCAGGGAAAGGGAAGGGAAGGGGAAAGTCAAGGAACATATAGCAAGGACTCATGGACAAAACCAAAGGGGAAGAGCTGAGGGAGGGAAGGAGGGAGGGGACAAGGGAAAGTGGTGGCGGGGGGAGGCAGAGACAAATGTATTTAAAAAATAAAAAAATTAAAAAAAATTAAGAATTTAAAAAAAACAGAGATTTTATCCTTATCTTTAATCGTGGGTAATTTAATTATGATGTGCCTTGGTGTGTTTCTCCTTGGACTTAAATTTTTTGGGACTCTCTGAGCTTCCTGGACTTCCTGGAAGTCTATTACCTTTGCCAGATTGGGGAAGTTCTCCTTTGTTATTTTTTCAAATGTTTTGAATTTCTTGGTCTTCCTCTTCTCTTTTTGGCACTGCTATGATTTGGATGTTGGAATGTTTAAAGTTGTCCCAGAGGTTTCTTAGCCTCTCCTCATTTTTTTGAATTCTTGTTTCTTCATTATGTTCCAGTTGAATGTTTATTTCCTCCTCTTGTTCGAAGACATTGATTTGAGTCTCGGTTGCCTTCCCTTCGCTATTGGTTTTCCCTGTATATTTTTCTTTATTCCATTTTGTATCGCCTTCATGTCTTCCTCTATTTTGCAACTGTACTCAGTCATTTCTGTGAGCACTGTGATTACCAGTGTTTTGAACTCTGCATCTGATAGGTTGTCTATCTCCTCATTGCTTAGTTCTGGAGTTTTGATCTTTTCTTTCATTTCCGCCATATTGCTTTGCCTCAGCACACCTGTTACATTGTAAGGGGCAGAGCCTTAGGTATTCACCAGAGCAGGGCAACCCATTTCTCTGCCTCAAGGCCTTGTATGTGGTGGAGTCACAGAGAAAACAGTGCCACTTGCTTGGCTATAGCCCTGCTTTCAGTTACTTCCTTTGCTTCCCACAAGCAGACTGTGATCTTTCAGGGCTGATTACTGGGTGAGTGGGCTTGTGTACATTGTAGGATCCTGTGGGCCCTTTCAATGGACTGTCCTGTAAGAGTGGGATCATGTTTTTGCACCTTGCTTTCTTACAATTGTTTAAGTGGACTATCAGGTCAAGCTTCTCAGTTCAAGTTCTATTTTTAACATATAGTTTCCAAATTTAATTTTTTCTATCTCTCTTAAGCAGAATTCAGCTAGATGTGTGTTTATGTGTGCACATTTGTATGTATGATCTCTAAGTGACTAAAATCCCTGAATAACTTAGGTATTATAGAGATTAAATACTACCTCTCAGAAAATAAGTTCTTATAATAGTTTAGAAGTCAATAATGTGTAAACAGAAAGACTTGTGTTTTTTCCTTTCTTTATTCCTTTAGAGAGAGGAGAAAAAGAGGAAAAGAAACACCGATGTGTGAGAGATACATCAACCAGTTGCCTCTTGCACACCCCAAACCAGGAACCTGGCCCACAACCCAGCTATGTGCCTTGGCCAGGAATTGAACTGGCAATCCTTTGGTTCACAGGCCATCATTCAATCCACTGAGCTACACCAGCCAGGGCTGGCACTTTTTTTCTTTTTTATCATGTGGTTTAATCATATAAAAAGTTTCAGTACCATTAAGTCATTTCATTTTAAGTAGCTCCAATTTAGCTACATGTAGATGTGACTTATATTAAGTGGAATGAATTAAATGGAAAATTTAAGTAGAGGCTACAGCCACATCTATGATGAAGATGGCCAAAATTTTTCATTCTAACCTTTTTTGTTCAGCTAATGCCGAACTCTGTAAAAGTCTCTCATTTGATAAAAGATCTTTCTTGTCCTTTCCTCAGCTAAAGATGATGACATTTTGAAAAATTTCATAAAAATTAGTTCAGCAAGCATTATAACTGTAGGGAAGCAAAAGCTGTCTTCTGATAGTAAACGTGAAAGCCAGTCAAATGTCAACTGATCCGAATGGCTGAAAATAAAATGTCAGGATTAGTAGCCCTTGTTGAAAGCATGGTACTTTAAATAGTTGTCAAGGACAGGACTGAGGGTGATGTGGCCACTCTGGCCAAGGACTGCAGTCCAGAAATCAGAGAAGTGTATGCACATTCCTCATTATACAAGGGAAAGATTTATTCAAAAATCACATGCCGCTGGACCTCTCCACTTCCTCCTCAGGATAGACCTCCTCAGGGCCCATCAATAATGCAATCTACCTGTCATCAAGGGCTTGTGCTATAGGACCTGACACTACACACAAACACACACACACACACACACACACACACACACACAGAGCCATCATGTGCTCTTGTTACTAAGTGCAACTTGTTAACTTGTTCATTAGCTATTTATTTTCTTTTTCTCCTAGGACAGTTAGTGTCTTTGGTGCTCATGTAGTTCAAGGTCAGGCTTTCCTTGCTGGACCACAAACCCATTTGTTAATTCCAAGTTGAACAGCTCTCTCTGCAGGACTCCAAACTCAACTCTGGGCTTCTATTTCTTTATCTTTGATTACCTTTGTTTCCCCACCCCCAAACCAATTTTAATGGAGTTTCCCTCCTCTAATTTTTTAAAATAACACCTCAAATGACAACATTCTGCTACAAATCTTGCAGAATAATTTAGTTTCTGCTAGGATAATTCTTTGCTCTTCTTATTTCTACCTTTAAAAAATGCATGCTAAAATCAATTGGTTCTGAAAAGGATATTAATCTCTTTCTTCTATAGCCAGTCACATTTTCACTTTCCCATCTCTCATTCTGGGTGTTAAATTTTTTGTAAAAAAGGCCAAATACAGAGTTCTCATCTTCACTGACTTTAAAGCCCAATTAAATTAGTATTATTTTTCTCATATCTAAAGAGTGTTACATTAAAGCTACTCAGATTTAGGGCCAGGATGTTCAGCAGGCTGTTCTCAGAAGTTGAAAATGCACTTACAGTTTTGAAAACTAGTCATATATTAAATATTGTTAAAGTGCAGTACACTTAAAAAATCTCATCAAAACCTTTTTTATAATTTGAAATCACCACATAATTTATCTCCCTTTGAATTCTAATATTAATACAATTGATTATTGTAAAGCAAGGCTCACTTCATCTGTAAGTGCCTGAGGCACTAAAGATAAAGGAATCACTTTCTACTTCAGCTCTGCTCTGCTTAATTTGTAGGCCAAAGATTCTCAAATTTTTTGATTTCAGGATCCTGTAACATTCTTAAAAATTAAGATCCCAAAGAACGTTTGTGTGTTGATTATATCTACCAGCACTTATTATATTAGAAGTTAAAACTCAGAAATTTTAATCATTTTTATTAGTTAATGTCATTATATGTTAATACAAATAATATATTTTAATTTTTAAAAATCACCACATTTTCCAAAAGAAAAAAATTAGTGAGAAGATGGGCATTGTTTTCATTTTTTGCCAGTTCCTTAATGTCTCGTTAATAAAAGACAGCTGGAATTTCCTATCTACTTCTGCATTTGATCTATTGAGATATCACACTTCATGTTGCTTCTGGAAAAACCTACTTCACACTTGTGAGAGAATAGGAGTAGAAAAGACAAATAACAATGCAAAAACATAGTTTTGAGCTTGAAGACCTTTTGAGAGGGACTTGAGACTCCCCCAGGAGTCCCTAGACCACACTTTGAGAATGGCTGCTATTTGTTCTGTTTAGGAAATCAAGGCTAAATAGAGTGAGCAAAAGCAGAGGAGATAGTAAATGCAGAACATCCTGCCGTAGCTAACTAAGGGAGGACGAAGTTGTGTTTCCAATGGAGCAAATGTACTGCCAAAGAACTGGCAGAATCATGCTGTGTTATGGGCTGGTAACATGGGATCAGTTATAAACAGCGCTGGAAGACTTACTCAGTGGAAGGGTGGATGGTGTGGGATGGTGGAGTGCTCCAGTAAATTTAAGACTGTCCTCTCTTCTTTGTATTTCCATGGGGAACGATCACCACTTTTCCCTAGCAAAGCCTCTCATGTTTGAAAAAATTCCATTTTACTTATCGCTCAGCTCTAAGCATCACTTTGCCCCTTTGTTTCAACCATATTGGAAAGAGACACTTGTGTTGCATAGGAAACACAAAAGCCAAAACAACAACAAAAAGCAAGCAAATAAGCAAACATTGACACAGGAAGCCCTTTTATACCATTGCTTGTGGAAAAGAGAATTCTAGAATATCAAGTTTTACTAATTTCCATTTGACAATTTTCAACTTGACATCATAATTTTCTATCTCCTTTTCCCAGTTGCTGCTTCACTGTTTGCCATGGAAACAGAAAACACCTAGATAAACCTTCTCCCCGTGGGAATTAGATATTTTCCTGGGAAGATATGGGAAGATAGCTTTTCTCTGGCTCATCATTCTCTTTGTAGGCTTCTTATTTCAGGGAGGGCAATGCCAGTAAGGAGGGGAATGCTTTCTAAGTTTGGAGATGAGAGAAGGGCTCCAGTTATAAAGTGGATTCTGCTTTGGTTAAGCAGATGCAACTTTCTTTCTATCACTAGTCAAAAGTCATAAGAGATATAGTATATGCTCTACAAAGTCCACTTGCTGGTCCTGGTTATTTAATAATATAATTAGACATGAGTCTCTGACAAAAATGATTACACAGAATTTTTTTCCTACAGTCTTTATAGAGGGGAGAGCAGTGGTTACATAAAATTTTTTTTTAATATTGACATTGTCTGTGTGTGTGTGTGTGTGTGTGTGTGTAAGAGAAAGAAACAGAAACAGAGAAAAGAAGAGATGATATTGTTTTCAGGATTAAGAAGCTATGTCAAAAAAGATCACTGGACTAACTTACCAAGGCCATAATATGGGTTTGGGCTAAGAGAAGTTAATCTTTTGTTGAACAGCCTAATGTAATAAAATGCAATTAGAGGGCTTTAGATTTCTGTACAAACTTTTCAACCAGATCTCATTGGAAATGCTACTCACATAGCCAGGGGCATTGAGGGGGGGAAAAAGAACGATGGATTAACATCATTTTTAAAAGTGAAGAAGTCTTTTCTCCTCCCAAGGGACAGTTTTCCAGATATTAACTTCAACTGCCTAACATATAAGGTCTCTCTTTTTCTTTCTTTCTCCCTTGACACTCCGTCTTCCCTTTTCTTTCCACCCCACCTCCTTTCATTCTGTCCCCTCCTCTCTCCATTTTTTGATAACCCTCTACTCCAGCCCCAGCCAACGGGGAGTGCTACATTGAAAGCAACGGTTATATCATAAATGCCCTGTCAATCAGCTGTTTGTTAGATGTTTTGGATGAAGGAAATGGGGTTTTAAAAACCCGAGCTTCAGCCAAATGCTCTACCATTGAGTTTAACGTCAACTGTGATACCAATAACTTCAAAAATAATTGATCATTTTTTATAAAGTTATAAGTTATAGAATTTTCCAAAATATTTGCTACTTTAATATCACTGACTTACTTAGAGTAAATTTGTTGGAATAGTGGGGTGGGGGGAATTAAAATAAAAAATAACCTAAGTTGATTTTCAGTCAAGTAAGAAAATGCTTAAATATATGTCTGAAGCTTTTGCTAAAGTAGAGTTAGAGGTAAGAATTACAGTGTAAATTACTGCAAAAAATCTTTTAGTCTTTTTTCCTAACCTACAAACTTTTCTTATGCGGCAACACTTGATTTGCCAATTTTTCTGCCTAACCTGAATAATTAACAGTGTAGACATAATCACATTTAAAACGACCACCTTAGATAGAGATATACAGGGTGGGCAAAAGCAGGTTTACAGTCAGTACATGAAACAGCTTATTCTTGTATTATCATTTATTAATTACCATATTATTTTCCATACAAACAACCATGAGCCTATGTTAGCTCTTCCCTGTATAATTGGGGGATAGCAGGCTTCCCTAACCTTTCTTGTTACTTGCCCTCATTCCCACCCATCACTACATCCTCTCCAAACATTGGCACCGTTTCCAACACATGTCTAATGAAAATAAGAGCCAGACGTAAGACAAAGGTAGTTTCAAGTTAGCAAAATAAAGTTTGAAAATTGGAAGTAATACATAAAAGTGAGAGCTTGCCTTCCAGAATTTTGTGTTTCCTCTTCACAATATTTGCATTATGTGCAGAGGGTTTGCAAAATAGAAACCAGAATATTTTGATTGATCACACAAAATATAAGAGATGGCAGAGTTTGCCAGAGGAAAACTGAATATATGAAACATTCAAAATATATGGCAAAACCCCCCAAATATTAATGGATCCTTAATATTCTCAGCACGTCTAGGTTTTGAATGAACATTTTATTTTCTTGTCAGTGATTCAGAATTTCCACCACTCCTGTTGAGCAATGAGGGAAAATCATGCCAAGTGGGAGAAAGCTTTATTTTAAAGTTGAAGGCATGAAATAAGCACTAAGAAGACAATTGTACACCTGTTTTCAAGAGTAAAAAAGCATCTCAAATCTGCTTTGCTTTTGAAAATTTGGCCAAGGAGTGTATTTCAAAGGCCCAATAGCTCATAACATTATTCCCAGGGCTCCATGCTCTCTGCCTAATTGGGCTTCTACACATTTGCATAAGCATGATACTTCATGATTAATGCATAAGAGACAGCATGGAGCTCAGTATCAATTCATCTGTGGAGGCCTTTCCCCCACTGAAAACAATCATTGTGCCTAAAATATAATCCATCATATTTGTAGGTTTGACTGCATTGTAGAATATCAGGGTACTTAAATGCCATGATAAAACCTTTCCAGAACCGCAAACCTCTTCTGTGTAAGACTTTTATTTTAAGATGCCCACGGCACTGCTGCCTGGGAACCATTGTGGATACTGGAAAAGGTTTATTTGCCAATAAGGTGTCAAGGCCACAATATTTTTTTTTCCTATTTGGCCCAGGCACTGAATAAAGAGGGAACAGTATTAAAATAACTACCTATGATTACTATGGATTACAAAATAAACAATAGCTCTCCCCTCGGCACCTTCAAACACTAAGCAACAGCACTGACGACTACAAGAATGAGCAACCAGAAAGGTGAGTGGAGACTTAGTCAAGATGCTAGAACCTGTCCAACTTCAGGAATGAAATCAATTGTAGCTGAGATGGACTGCTACACAATTAAGGAGCGCAACTCTCAGTTTGAGTCCTGGTGTTCCGAATAGTGTTGCCTGTATCTTCCCTGCTGGCTGGGTTGGTTAACTAGGCAGGAATCCATTCCCCATGGCAGGGAGCTGGGAACTTGGAGTTCAACAGCAGGTCTCAGTGCCATGTGGGAATAAATGCAGAAGACCCTTTGAAAAACCTCTTTCTAAAAGCATCTAAGATGAATTAAAAAAAATATATATATATATATATAACATAGTTATGAGAAACAAATAAACCATTTGGAATTCTATGAAATTAAAAGAAACAATCTGACATCTCCATCCTTTTCCATGCAACTTCCCAGAGGTGACCACTTGAATGAGGCGTGTATTTTTCAGATGTTTTAGTTTGTAGGTATATGAATTCATGTGTGTGTTGATAAATTGGGAGGCAAAATGCTACTTATACATACTTTCTGTGGCTTGCTTTACTGTGTCACGAGAGTTCATGAACTTTTCCCTCAAAGTACATTTATGTTTACTTCATCGTCTTTAATAATATCATGGTATCATGTTGTATGGATTACCAGTACACACAGACCTTCCTACCATTAGGTTTGGTTTTGTTTTTAATCATTGTAAGTGACGCCACATTTCATTATTTTTTAAAATCCTCACCTAAGGCTATGTTTATGGATTTGAGAGAGAAAGAGAAAGAAACATTGATTGGTTGCCTCCTGTATGCACCCTGACTGGGGATGAAACCGACAACCTAGGCCGGTGCCCTGACCAGGGATTGAACCCCTGACCTTTGGTGTATGGGATGACGCTCCAGCCAACTGGGGCAGCGATGCTACATTTTAGGTTGCTGGTAATATAAGAGCAACAACTGTCTTGGTCACTGATGTATCCCTCATATTTAATACTGAGAATAGCACATAGCACATATTCAATAATTATGTGTTAAATATATAAAGTATATATATAAAAATAAAATAAAATAAAGACTGCAAGGAGAACCCCCAGTCTTTCTTTATGGAATGTATGAATTTAAAATGTGCATATAAATTGCCGTAAACTTACCTCTAAAATATTGTAACATTTTATACTTACACAAAGCATATCAGTTACTGTATACTCTATTTTGCCAACAATTGGATTATAGACTTGTTTAATTTTTCCTAATATGATTAATGAGAAAGTTTTCCATTACTTTAAATTACATTCTATTGATTTTGAAAAATGTTAGGAACATTCCTGAGGTCGTTAGCCATTTGTAATTTTTCCCTTTGTCTATTGTTTATATCTTTTGACCATTTTTCAATTGAATTGTTTGTTAATCTTTTTTACATTGATTTTGATGTGTTTTCCTGTATATTTAAGGATTCAGTCCTTTTGCTTCACACACAATTTACAAATATTTTTGCTCTGTGCAAAAAAATTCTTTTCATTCTACTTATCTATTTATTTATCCATCCATTCATCAGTGTTGTTCAACAGAAAAATTTTAATATTTATGTTCAAAATATATCAGTTATTAACCTTTAAGACTCCTGGGATTATTCCTAGAAAAATATTCTCCAGGCAAAATTCAAAAGTAATTCAGTCAAGTGCTCTTTGAATATTTATAATTTTCACTTGTGCATTACATTTTTTTGCTAATTTAGGATTTATTTTAAGATAATAAGAGAGAGAGGGATCTGGATTTATTCAAACTTGTGCCATGCAAGTAGCTAATTATCTGATTACTGTATATTAAGTTCACATTTCCAAAGATTAGAAATGTCAACCGCATTACATCCTGAATTCTCATAGATACTGGAGTCTATTTTAACTTCCTGCTGTGTTTCATTGTCAGCAGGTGTAGTTCTACCTCAGTGCCATACTGTTTTAATTATCATAGTACTCATGGTATATTTTATTTTTGGATACAGTTAGACTGCCCATATTACATTTATTTTTCCTCTCAGCATTCACCCACATTTATATTTTAGAATTATTTTGTCAGATTCAAAAAGTGAAAAGTAAAACAATTTTGTATTTTGATGGGAGTATATGGTCTCTGCAGATTAATTTACAAAGAATTCATCTTTGCAACATTGAGCTTTCTAAGCAAGAAACAAGATACATCTTTTCACATCTTCAGAGATTCTTAATTCCCCTCATTGGTGTTATAAAGTTTTCTTCATGCAGGTTTGCATATTTTAAAAAAATTTGGGGGGGGGGTTATTTTTCTTTTTTTATAGCTTTTGTGACTAAGATATTTTCTTTCATATCAATTTTTTTAAAATAAAAACCAATTATTTTATAAATTAATTTTATAACCAGTCACTTTATTAAATATTCATAATGCTTCTAATAGCTTTTCATCTTATTCTTTGGGGCTATATAAGTACATTACCATAAGAAACAAATTTGTCTTCCTCTTTGGAAAGTTTACATTGTTATTTCATTCCCTTGTCCTTCTTTGACATATTAATACAATAAATGGTTTTGAGATGAGCCCCAGTTACCCATGATTTATTACTTACAAAATTATTCATTAAACTGTGCTTTATTTTAATATTTTATTTAACATTTTATTTAGAAGTTTTGCATTGACGCTCATTAATAAAACCAGTTTGTCGTTTTCTTTTTATGCTGTTTGTCACATTAAGTGATGAATCTGAGTGGGCTTTGTAGGAATAATGCAAAAGCTTACTGTTTGTATCTGTCAGGTTCCAGTCTAAAGCACAGGGACCACTTCGGGTATTTCAAGCAGAGAGGGAGTTAAAATAGGAAATTGGATCTCAATATATTTGGGAGTGCTGGAAGAGCACAAGAAACGTTTGTTTCACACTGAACTCGGGAAGTCCAGGAAGGAGCTGCAGCCCCTACAAGAGAAACATCCAGGCCTTTGCCGCGGCCATCGCTGCGCTCGGAACCCACCCCTGCCACTCCTGACCTGCTCCCACCCACCCTGGACCTGCCACCGCTGCCAGCGGCAGCAACTGGCCTCTCCTTTCCTCTTCCCACTTAATCTTGCCTTAGTATCTCCACTTGGCAAAACTAACCAGAACCCTGCTTCCAAAAGCCCTGCTTCCAGACCCTTGAAATACAGAGGACAACACAGATGGTCAGACAAGAGGCTGAATACCAATAAATAATACCCGGCCCTCCCCTTTCTCAACTTGCTGGCATCATGTCGATAACATTAGGATAATCCATTTCTTGAAGGTTTGAAAAGAAAAAATCAGCTCTGAAACCATTCAAACCAGTGCTTTTGAGGGAAATTTTGATATTCTTAATTCCTTTCCACGGATAGGTTTTTTCCTGCCTCTTCTCTTGTAAAATTTAATAAATTATATTTCCTTTAAAAGCATCTACTTCAGTAGGTTTTTCACACTTATTTGCATAGATTTGTGCTTTATAAATTATTTTGCATTTTTCTGCATTAATGCTTGTTTTTCCCTCTTCATTTTTTACAGTAGACGGATTAATGCCCTGTTTTCTTGCCCACCCCCCACCCAGACGCTCCTTCCCTAATCCCCAGGTTTTGTGAATATGTTATGCTACATGACAAAAGGGATTCTGCAGATGTGATTAAGGCTATAGACCTTGAGAAGAAGAGATTTTTCTGGATTATCCTGGGGAACACAATCAAAGTACCTGAACCCTTTAAAGCAGAGAATTTTCTCCAGCTGGAATCAGAAAGTGTGGCGGAAGGGGCGTGAGGGAGAAGGAGTGGACACGCTGGTGCTGGTTTGAAGTTGGAGGGGCAAGTGAAGATGGAGGAATGCAGGAAACCTGAGGAGCTGAGAGAGGCTCCCCTCTGACAGCCAGCAAGGGAACAGTAATCTCAGCCCTTCTACCACGAGGAGCTGAATTCGGCCAGCACTGAAATGGATTTAGAAACAGATTCTTCCCCAGAGCCTCAGGATGAGAGCCCAGCTAGGCTGACACCCTGATCTTATCCTTGTGAGTCTGGACCAGCAGGAGCCATATGGCAAGCTGAGCTCACCTATGCTCCTGACCTATAGAATTGTGAGATAATAAATTTGTGTTGTTTAAAACTGCTTTGTGGTAGTTTGTTAGAGCAGCAATAGAAAACTAATACATTTTTAATTGTGTATATATATTTGTGTTTGTTCTACTTTGTTTCTTGATTACATTGGACAGCTTTATCTGGCTTATAGTTTGGTTTTGATTTTTCAAAAATCAAACTCGTATATGTATTCACTGATTCTGCCACTATTTTTTCTATCCCAGTAATGTCTGAGAAATCCCTCAAACATCGCATATATTATAGCCAACGTATCTTGCCGTAACTGGCTTTGTTCCCTTCAATATCGTGATCCTGAGGTTTACCCATGCTCTTGCAGTAGGTGCGATGATTCCTTTACCCAAGTTTCTAACATTCAGTGGAATGTATTCACAAAACATTCCTTCATTCCATTCCTGAGTGATATTGTGATATTTGGGTTATTTCCAGGGTTGGTTGGTTTGTTTTTACTCTCACAAAGTAGCTGTTGCAAAGTCTGACCCTGGGCCCCAGTGCTCACATGCCTCATTTTCTCCGGGGCACATCAGGGAAGTGGGGTAGCTGGGATTATTCATGAGATAACACACACTCTTTTCCAATATAGCGGTACTGATTCATAGTCCCCCAAAACAATGCCTAAGGCTTCTAACTGCTTTAAAACTTTGTCAACAGTTTCTTTAAGATATCTGGTATAAAACAGGTCACTAGTTTTATTTGAGTCAAATTTATCCATTTTTTCCCCCTTTAAATTCTACCTTTCTATGTCTTAAGATCTCTTTCTTTACCTAAGATATTTAAACAATTCTCTTCTATTTTCATTTTAAAATTTAATAATTTTGCTACTTTATATGCAGGCCTTTAATCCACTTGAAATTTATTTTAGCCTAAGTATAAGCCTGGAGTCCAATTTCCTTCTTTCTTTTTATGTCTAACTAATTATCCTAGCACTATGGATTGAAAAGTTCATTTTTCATTACTGATCTGCCATCAACTCTGTTATAAATCAAGTTTTGTTATATAGGTTGATATATTTGGGGATTATCTATTATGTTAAACGCACGTATTTGTTCATTTTGTGCCAATACTACAGTCATAATTATTCTAAATTGTTACAGCTCTAGTAAGGCTCAAGTCCCTTCATCATCTTCTTCAGGAGTGTTCCGGTTGTTGTAGGGGTTCAGCGCTAGTTACCCCAAAATGTGCCTTTGTGGTAAGTGGATTGTTTTAAGCTAAGGACAACTTTAGCTGCAAGCTCTTCTGCCCCTCCCTTGATTTGGGGAAGAACTTGAGTTAAGGGCTTTACCCATAAGGGGAGATTATCAAAGAAAACCTCTTTAACCTGTCCATAAAGCAGGGCGGACTTCTATTTACTAAATATCTGCTGTTATTATCACCCTGCAATGATCCTTTGAAGCCACCAAGGCACCTTACCTCATCCCTGGCTCAGAATGTCTTATGGATGCATTTTCCCTTTCTGCCTCTGCATGTGAGGTCTCTGACTATCCTGTAGGTGGGGTTCCCATACATTTGTATGTATTAAATTTGGTTATTTTCTCATGTTAACCTGTTTTATGGCTATTTGATCATTAGACCAGCCAAAAGAACCTTGAAGGTAGAAGAAAATGTCTTCCACCCCCACAGTTCTTTGGTATAAATTTTAAATTCTTATCAAATTCTATGTCTATTGAGTATGCACGGGTACATGTATACAAATAAACATCCATATCCACACAAACTTGAGGTTTCTAGTAAAGTAACATTAAAGCTATGGATCAGATGAATATTTTATCTTAGAGAGAAATTTCCATTTTCTGAATTAAGAACCAAGAATTTTTCTCTTTTTGTAGTGGGTGGGGTCTGTTCTTGAAATTCAATAATCTCCTTAGCATGTGATTATATGCTGTCAACAGTTTTTTGTGGTGTAGAGTAAGACTTTGATAAACAGGTTTATGTCTCCTTTTATTTCAAGGGAGTTTTCTATTACATCTTTAAAAATAGTCCACTTTAAATGTATTTTTCTCCACTTCACAGAACACCAATTATTGACATATTTAATCTTCAATCTATGACCTGCATATATATTAGAGCCTCTTTTCGTATTATTTATCTTTTTCTGCTGTTATTTTTCTGAGTATTTCCCCTTGTTACAAATTGGTTGGTACTCATGTTGATTCTACACTGATCTATTTGTAATTTATAAATTAATCAAGTAGTGTAGCTATTTTTACCCAAGGTTTTTTAATTTACTTATAGATATCCACATGTATTTAATATTCACCTTAAATTTTGAGAGCTCCCAGCATTTGCTGTGAGAAATTTTCTTCTGTTTCCTGTAGCACATTTCCTTCTAGAATGGTGACTTTACCTGAAATAATTATTATATTTTTCATTTTTTGCAGTTTTTTAAAAATAATTTGTTGTTTCTTTCACCATACATACATTTTATTCAAAACCCCTGTTTTAGCTATTGACTGCACTTCCCCAACACTTCTTCCTCTGCTTTTGAAATGCACAGTGCTGTGCTCCAGGAGTGGGCTATGATTCTTTCACGCCAATTAAAGCATTTTCATTACATCTGTTAGAGTTATTGATCAAAGGGACCGATCCAGTAGTTGACAGTGAAACCCATTTGTGCCAATTTTGAGGAAAACATTTCCTGAGGGCTTCAGGTCTAGAATGTTTCTCATGATTCTAAGAAAGCTACTAGACACAGGCCTCATTTTCTTTTTCTAACAAACTGTGCACATGTGAAATCTAGACGGACAACAACCATGTTGCTGCTATGAGAGAGAGTTCATGGCTATGCAGGACTGCCTTTGATAACAGAGTTGAACCACACAAACAAATCCATCCAGAAGTCTAGCCCATCTTTGCACTTTTCAGTTAATGAGCCAACAAATTCTCTTTATTGTTTTAATCAGTTGGAAATAGGGTTTCTGCTATTTACAACACACAGTATCCAAATTGACATAACTGCTACTTGGAGAGATGTGGGTATAAATAAATTATCCTCACAGTCCTCCGCATCCCTTTCTTGATCCTGTTTATATCCTGCCATTACCAATTAAACCCATATGCTCTGAATGATCACTGTTTGTATCCTATGTACTACTATCTATTGTGTATTTTTAAAACTTCTGGACCTGTTTTTCTCTGTGTGTACACATCCTTTTAATAAAAAATTAAACACTGTGAATAAAAA
Organism: Pteronotus mesoamericanus; assembly: GCF_021234165.1. Lineage (NCBI taxonomy): Eukaryota > Metazoa > Chordata > Mammalia > Chiroptera > Mormoopidae > Pteronotus > Pteronotus mesoamericanus. Next base: position 3,843,602 of record NW_026555170.1, read on the forward strand.
TGTATACGAAAATGTGTATAGTCTTGAGAACTTCAAGATGGCAGAGGAGTGAGTGGAAGTCACACTGACCACCTCCCAGGACCAATCTGGAATTACAACTGAATTGTGGATAAATCACCTGGAAAACAACTGAACAATAGCAAGAAAGGAGCCTTAAAACCTATGACAGACAGAGGAATTGGCTTTAGTACAACCTAACTGGTAAGGAGTGCAGTAGAGACTTGAGAAGGCTGGCAGAGCACCCACGGGTGGCAGCACCAGAAGGATATTGAAATGGCCAGTTGGATCCCCCTGAGATGATCAAGGTCTAAACCATAAGCAGGAATTTCCAGCCCACAGCACCAGAGCCCAAAAAGTACACAGAGAGCAACCAGCTATGAAAAGCGGCAGGGTTGCTCTCTGCCAGAGACAGGTGGCTGAAGATGCAAAGAACCCTTTAAAGAGCCAACGCATGCATTTTTATTTGTAGGCACTTACCCTGATCTTTGGCAAAGGCAGGGGCAGAGTAGGCTCAAGAAGCCTGAGGAGAGAATGGGGAAGGAGACTTTGGGGAGAGAACTGAGAGAGTGGCCGACAGGATCCCAGTGCTGACTCCTCCCCAATATGCAGCAGCCATCTTCCTCAAGCAGACCACTCCTCTGAGTGGGAATATCGTGAGAAGATGGAATAGTCCTGCCCCCAAGAGGGACTCCGCACTGGCCCAGTAGTGCTAAATCCTGACTGCTGAGTGCAGGGTGGCTAGATTAACAGCTGAAGGAGGCGGCCACAGACAGTAGATTCCTGGAAGTCTTGAACAGACTGCCTAAGGTCAGACAGGGTCAACATCTGACATCATCAGAGGCAGATCCAGAAAGAAAAAACAGTGGTCTCCTACCATAGAAGTTCACACCACAAAGTCAGGAAATCAAGACAGATCAATTTAAGAAGCAGAAGCTAAAAAAAAGAGTCTCACAAATCATGGGAAGACAAAGAAACACCCCCTGGCTGAAGGGAAAGGAGGAATCCACAGAAAGAGAACTAAATGAAATAGAGGCAGGTAAACTATCAGATATTGAGTTCAAAACAACGGTTCCAAGGAAGCTCAATGAGCTCAGTGAGCTCAGAGAGAATTACAGAAAACTACAGGGAAACTATGAGGAAATTACTGCAAACTATATCACCATGAAAAAGGACATAGAAACTATCAATAAGAAACAAGAGGAAATGAAGAGTACAATATCTGAACTGTGAAGGACACAGTAGAAGGAATCAAAAGCAGACTAGATGAAGCAGAGGAACAAATCAGTGAGCTGTAGGACAAGGTAGAAAAAAGCTCCCAGAAAGAGCAAGAATATGAAAAAAAACGCAAAAAGAATGAAGAGGCATTTAGGAAAATCCAGGACAACCTAAAACATGATAATATCCATGTAATAGGGACACGGGAAGGAAAAGAAGAAGAGGAAGGGGTAGAGAACCTGTTTGAAAAAGTAATGATGGAAACTTCCCTAATTGGAGGAGAGAAAAAAGTCACACAAGTCCAGGAAGCACAGAGGGTCCCATTCAAGAGGAACCCAATGAGGTCCACTCCAAACCACATCATCATTAAAATGGAAAATATCAAAGACAAACAGAGAATCCTAAAGCAAGCAAGACAGAAAGAGATAGTAACATATAAGGGAATCCCAATACAGTTAGCAGCTAACTTCTCAACAGAAACACTGCAAGCCAGAAGGGAATGGCAAGAAATATTCCAAGTCATGAAAAGCAAAGGGCTGCAACCAAGACTGCTCTACCCAGCAAGGCTCTCAATTAAAATGGAAGGTGAAATAAGGAGTTTCCCCAGACAAAAAAAGCCTAAAAGAATATACCTCCACCAAACCAGCAGTGCAAGATATGCTAAAGGGACTGCTTTAGGAAGATGAAGAAAAAGATTCTATGAATACTCAGTGCCTTTCGCAGTCACCAATACTTGATATTACCAATATTTTTAATACTTATTAATATGATTGTGACAATGATGTTATTTTAATTGTTACTTTATTATTTGTTGAAACTAAACCTGTTTTTGTATATTTCTTGCCTATTTCTATTATTTTTAAATAGCTTTACATGACTTTTTGGTGTTCTTTATCCATTTTTTGATTAAATGTTTGTAGAATTTTTGCCCTATAAAAAAGCCTATTAATCCTTTTTTAGATGTGTTGCAAATACTTTTCTATTCTATTACCCGTCTTTTAACTTTTTTTATATGTAAATTACTATATAGTCTTAACTGTTTAATATTGTTGTATTGTCGATATTTTACTTTATAGCTTCTGGGTTTGAATATTTTAGTTCAGGGTAAGAAAAATATTATTTTCTATTTTCTCCTAAAACTCCTTAGATTTTACATGTTGATTTTTAACTCACCTGAACATTTTTTGTATAATGTTTGAAATAGGGCTCTATATTTGTTTTATTTCCAGTAACAGTGGTCCATGCACTTTATTTGTTGAGTAAGCCTTATTTTCCCCATTGATTTGAAGTATCAATTGAATAATACATTACATTGTTAGACAGATATGTTTGTTTCTAGAATGCTTGTTATATTTCATTGATCTACTTGATTATTTCTGTGTTGGTGCCATGTTGTTTTAATTGCTGAGACTTTATAATGGATTTAAATTTTTCAATATTTTATAATGGATTTTGACATTAAAAAATAAATAAATATAATCAGTCTGCATTTAAAAAAAAAAAGGAAAGAAAGGACTCCTACTTTTTGTAACAACATGGATGGAACTGGAGAACATTATGCTAAGTGAAATAAGCCAGTGGGTGAAAGACAAATACCATATGATCTCACCTAGGAGTGGAATCTATTCAACAAAATAAACTAACAAACAAAATAAACCACAAGCATGGAAACATGGAGCAGGCTGAAAGTGACCAGAGGGGATGGGGAAGGAGGACAATGGTGGAAAGAAGGGGAAGGGACTAGACAAAGAACATGTATGAATGACCCATGGACATGGACAACAGTGTGGGAATTGACTGTGGGAACAGGGAGCAGTGTGGGATGAGTGGAGGAGAGCAAAGGGGAAAAATTGAGACAACTGTAATAGAATAAACATGACTTAAAAATTTTAAAAAAATGTGTACAGTCTCAAAATAATATTGTTATCTCCCCCACTCCGCTAGAGTGAAAACAGAACGGCTTCATTTCATCCAGGGTTGAGCTGGGTTAAGAGTAGATTTCAATTTTAGTTCGCCTCGGTCTGCCTCTGTCCCACCACCCAAGAGCACAGTCCTCTACGTATCCTGACTGAAAGCCTGGATATTTACTGGACCCCCCTTCTTTGAAATATCCTGACCCTAATTTTTTCCTCTCCTTGAAACCACGAGATGAGAGACAACCCCACGTTGTTTTCAGCACACTTCTGCCTAGCTTCTTAAATTCTAACTTTGAGCAGTTTAAGAATTTCTCATGTTCCTAAAAGTGAAGAACACAGAGGGTCAGGCTTACTTTCTTGTGCTTCCCTTCACTCCACAAACTTGGACCCTGAAGTCCTTGCTTCTTTGACAATCTTGAATCCAAGTTTTGTCTGTCCAGCCTCACATGGTTGCCAAAGTTTTGCTGGCTCCTCATCCTCTTAGCAAGAGCTCTCCCCAGATTCTCAATCACTCACCTAATATCAGCTCATTTTCAGAAGGGATAGGCAAAGTATAGGACATATTGGTCTCTTCTCTCTGTGATCCTGTCTTTCAGGTACTGGCTGCATCTCTCTAATAACTTCAAACAGTTGTTTGTAGTATTCTATCAGATTTCCTTGTTACTGTCAGTAGGAACATTTGGTTGATGCCCGCCACACTCTCACAGTTGGAAGTACAAGTCTCAAGTCTGAATGTCTCAAAACTCTCCACTTTCTGCCTCATTTCTTTTTCCAGCCTTATTTCTTACTACTTACGCTTCTACTGGCATACCTAAAATTTGTAGAACATAGAATCATATAATTTTAAAACTAAAAGAGAAAAGCTTATCTGCCTTAAGAATCTTATTTTCCAGATGTGGAAACTGGGGACAGAAAAGATGAAATGGCTTATCTCAGACTACATAGCCCAAGTGGTAGAAAGCTCAAGTACAATTATTTCTGTGTAGGAGCTAGCAGGGCAAGGTGCAGAGTAGAACAAAAGAATCAAGAATGGCATGCTTCATGTCAAGGAGAAATACTACAATCCCTTTTTCCAGTGAATAAGATCCATTGCTTTCTAAAATGCACTTCTACTGACACCACATTTGTCTCCTATCATAAACTATGATTTGTTTTTGCCCCTCATTATTATTATAACTGCCATTTCTGAGCCCAGAGTTGGAGGTAATCGTCTTGCTGAAGAGCAGGCTGCTTCTTAGACTGAAAATGAGGAAGCCTGGTAAACATCTATAAACCACCCCTCCAACCTGTTTCAGTCGAAAAGAAACCTGTATATCTCCATATTTGATAGTCAAGCCTGCAGAGCTATTGGCATAAAGTCATATATTTTATTGTCTAAATGGAACACTTTTTGAGAGTGATAAAGAATGCCATTAATAATTATGCCAGGACAATAGGCATACACCAATGCTGGTCTAGGCACCTGGTTACTCAATAATTTATCTCTAAATTGCAAAAGCAGTTCTTCTCTAATACTTCCTTAAAATCCCAATCACTTTCATACATGAAAAGAAGAATGTATTATGAGAGAATGCATTCATGTAAATTAATAGACTATTTTTAGAACAGTTCTACATTTATCCAAAGAATGAGCAGAAAGCACAGATAATTTCTATATAATCTCTGATTCCTCCTGACTCATTTTCATCTACTATTAACATCTTGCATTAGCATGATGTTTGTTATAATTGGTGATCCAATACTGATACATTATCATTAACTGAAGTCATAGTTTCTACATTGAAATTCACTTTTTGTATTTGTACATTCTATGAGTCTTGAAAAATGTATAATGCCATGTATCCACCATTACAGTAACAACAGCATAATTTTACTGCCCTCAAAGTCCCCTGTGCTCCATCTATTCGTCCCTCCCTCTGAAGGCCCTGGCAACTTCTGATATTTTTACTGTCTTCATGGTTTTGCCTTTTCCAGGGCATCACATGGTTGAAATCATGAAATATAGTATATAGTTTTTTCAAATTGTCTTTTTTCCAATCATTTGTTTTTAAAATTTTGAATTCATGGTGTTAAGTAAGATCTCATCTTCATGAAGAGAGGGTATTTCAAATTAGGCAATAGGACTTACAGATTCCTGTGCAAGAATACTTTAAAAAGAAGAGAAATTTTCTTTTAAAACAGTATAAAAAAGCAGGATTCATGGAAGGAAAGTCTGGTAAATATTAATATTAAATTTAAAACATTTATAAGAAAATATAAATAAAATAAAAAGAACAGCCACAAATTAGGAGGTATTTACAATTCTTACATCTAAAAATAGATTATAATACAGAAAATAACTATGTAAATATTCTATGACTCAGTAAGAAAAAGACAAGGAACCCCATAGAATAATAGAGGTGAAAGTACAAGAAAACACAGAAAAAATGACTTGTTGATAAAATATTCAGAAGTTGTCAACTTCACTATTAATCAAAGACACAAAAATTAAATGATGAAACACTCTTCCAATACCCATTAGGTTGGCAAAAATAAATAGCCTGTTAATACCACACAAATGAGGACATGGTCAATGTGGAAACTATTGTGAGAATGTAAATTATTTAATATTCCAACATTAAAGTATCCAAATAATAGTAGTTATTACAAAAGACATAAAAATATATGAGAATAATATAAAATAACTTCAGGATAATTGGGGTAAAGTAGGGAAAAGAATGAGACATAGTTATAATTTATGTATTAAAAATAGATATGTAAAATAAATTTTGTAAAATATTAACAGCTATTTAAATTATGGTTGATATATAGATGTTTATTATTTTCTGTAGCTTTTTGTTAATTAGGTATGCCTCAGATTTAAACATTTAAAGGGTTTTGAAAAGTCTAACTTTTCCCCCACACTACCTGCAAGAGATGCTAATTAAGGAAAAAAATTACTGCACATTGTAACACACAAAAAGAACATAGCATATTATTTGGAAATAAACAGTGATGAGAATTCAAGTCCTAGCTTTTATAATTGTTGAACATAAAGTTCTTGTGCAAGTCACTCAGCCATTAATTTTCTCATCTATGAAATAGAAACATAGCAATGCTAGTGGTATTAATATTTATTAATATTAGAATTTTGGAAGAATCAAATGAAAAGATAGATGTGTCCTAGCTGGTGTGGCTCAGTGGATTGAGCACCGGCCTGCAAACCAAAGGGTCGCTGGTTCGATTCCTAGCATAGGGCACGTGCTTGGGTTGCAGGCTAGGTCCACAGCAGGGGGTGCGCGATATGCAACCACACGTTGATGTTTCTCTGACTCTCTCCCTCCCTTCCCCTCTCTAAAAATAAATAAGTAAAATCTTAAAAAAGAGAAAAGGTAAATGTGAAACATTTGGTAAACTAAAATAAAACATAAACATTAATTTTCATTATTGCTATTATTGCTTCTGAGTTGGATAGAATTAAATTGCTGCATCTTTTTATTTCTTCTACATGGGTTTTGGCTGAGATGTTTTTGATTTTAAAAAATGACAAAAATAAAAACCAGGATAAAGAATAATAAAATTCAAAAGGGACATAAAATTCACAAACTAGAAATACATTAATATACATTGTACATAATATGTAATGTGATATTATAATACCATGTACAAGATAAATAACAATTATCAGGATCTTACTGTTTATTTAAAAGTTCAGAGCATTTAAATTCTCTCATACTATCACGCAAAAATTGCCAAGTATTTTCAATATGTAAAATACAAAAGTGTAAGTTCAAAAGTAACATACTTTTCTAGATTTTAGGAAAAGAGATATAAAACACTTAAAAATATCTTTTCTGTATTTGATAAAGTTCTTCATATTTTTAATTTAAAATAGTATTACAAAAGTTATATTTCTGAATTTTTGTCAGCTAGAAGTAGATTTTCATTGTTTATATCTCACAATGTATGTCATGGTGCAACATTTTGAAAATATAAGTAAAATATAAATAAGAAAATTAAAATAACCTGAAATTTTAATTATACTTTGCAGTACTTGAGAAATAAAGTGTGGGCCAAAATAAGAGTTGTAGTAGTAGAAATTAGAAAAAAAAATTATTGAACAAGAATCATTAGAGAATAACTTGAGTACCACATTCACTTGCTTCTACATCATTTTTTTTTTCACATCTCCCTTCCACTGCTGTTCTGGCATCCTCTAAGGCACTGGCCTCAAAAGCAGGCATGCGAGCCTCCGTGGTTCCTCTGCTGATTCCCTGGAATGTAGGAAGGAAATACTATATTGTTCTATGTTTTTTACCTAAAAGTTAGAACAAAAATGAGCTTTACTTTTATGTAATATAAGAATTTATTCTGTACCCTTTCTTGGTTTGCATAATAGATGTTCAAATATCACATCAAATTGGCAAAGGGACTGTGCAGAAAGTGAGAATTCTATAACATGGTGTGGTTGACATTGTTTTACCAACATTTTTTTTTTTACTTTTAACATATCCAAAGCATCACATTCCTTAGCAAGTAGATTTCCATATCTTGTTATCTCATTTTAACAAAATTAGCATTTACACATGACACAGGTCTTAGAAGGATTATTGCGAAAAAAACGAAAACCAATATAAATTAAGGGTAAGCCTAAAAATGCAAGCACAGACAAACTTCAAGCAAATGGAAGCAAAAACCATTTCCTATTTCTGGAACAAGGTCTTTGTCAGCTGCATTATGAGGCATAAATGATGAACAAGTGTCATATCTGACAAAAACTCAGATAGTTACAGACTTTTTAAATAAGGATTTATACCCATATCTTTCCAAAGTGTATATTATGCCTCGAGATTCTAGTTAATTATAGTAGAAAATAGCATGACAGAAAAATATTTTTTCAACTTTATGGCATAGTTTATTATATCTATTTTGTGTATGCATTACGATGTATACAGTAGATGCGCACAATATCTCAAATTCATAGTCCTAAACAAACAAATTTGAGGGTATCTAAGTCAGGAGTTTTATTCTGATCAAAAGTTTTTCATGGCAATTATACTTATCTTGTCCTCCTCCCTTACATTCTTCCCGTTCAACTTCCACACTGTAAAGAGGGTGCTTGTACAAATCAAAAGAATTAATTGACTGTTGAGTGCCCATCATATTTCAGAATGTCTGATAATGGGTACTCAACAAACATTTACTGCGTGAATAAATGACTGCATGGAGGAATAAATGAATGGAACAGTGAGGGAGTGTGAGAGGTGAAGAGACGAATTTTGGAGTCTTGGTAATTTGCATGTTGGCTCTAACACTGAGCAGAAATGGGCCTCAATGACTGCAGCATTGAGAAAATTAAATAAATGTTTACTTATAATTCATTTAAAATGGGGTGTTGCTTGAGTTAAGATTGCTGATTTTGGAATAAGAGTGGAAATCAGTAAAGGAATCAATGAGCATTTATCTGGAGCCCATTGTAAGGAAGTTACCCCAAAGCACAAGAGGAATAAAGATTTAAAACATAGCTTTAAATTAACGTGCTTTTCTCCCTATATTCTCCTTTTTTTCTTCCTATTCTCCAAATAAAATGATTACGCTATTATAATAACAATGTATGTTTCTTACCACCTAATTCACCATTTCTCCTGTTTTTGCCTGCAAACTCACCTATTATTCATTCAATCAATAGCAGTTTAAGAAAAAAAGAAAACAAACAGTATTTCTTTGTTGCTGAGCTTAATATCCTGTGCTTTTGATGGTAGTCATCAAATTTTATTAAAACCCAGTGTTGTAACTGTCTTGATCATGAGAAGGGCATCTTCCTTTAGTTTTTAGAACCATGTCAATGGAATTTTTACTTAACAGTTATATATTATTTCCTTTAATCTGTTGATGTTCACTTAGCCATTGACTCAACAAATATTGATTGGGCACTGTTATGTGCCTCAACTGCTTCGACAGTGGAGGTACAGCAATGAGCAGAGGAAGGCTCAGCCTCCTGAGCTCTACCTCCTGGTGGGGAAGGCAGGCGAGGCCTTTGTCAGGGATGCCTGAGGACAAGAGTGAGAAGTGAGCACGCTTGTCATTCTTCGAAGTTTATTTTCTCCTCTGTTTTTAATTAACAAAATTTCTAAACATATCCTGCCCTATAGGCTTCCCATTTCCTACCAATCAGCTATTAAAAGGTTTGCTGGTAACAGTCCTAACTCTTTCCAGTACATATTTTATTTTTAGTAAACTCTCATAAATAATAAAAACTACAAAAATTAAAATTTTTAAGGAACTGTTCTCTGACCCCAGGGATACTTGAACATATTTGGCTTTGTTAGAATTGTTTTCTCAGAGCAGTTCACAAAATGTCGGGAGCAGGCCGGTCAGTTATTTCAAGGAGAATAATCTACTGCATGAGAGGATACAGGTAGCTTGGTCAACGGCTCATGAAGTCTGGCAGGTTACAAAAGAATCTTTAAAGTAGGGTTGCCGTACATTTATCTGATTTTCAATTTTTTTTAATTCTAGTTAATTATAAGGAAACTCAGTCTTAGACATTCCATGTCCTTATCTATCTGAAAACATAGCATACACTTTTGATCATTTATTTCTCTTTCGTTTGACACTTTGAAGATTTTACATGAAACCTAACACTTTGACACAGAGAAAAAGAAAACTGGACAGTTTCTGCATCTGCTCTGAAAAGGCTTATTCCTCATCGGAAAAGCCATCACAGTCACAGTATCAGAGTATATCTAAAATAGGAAAACACCATTCACTCTCACTGTCCTTCATGTTCCTTGGATTGAAATCTCAGCCTTATGGCATGTTAGTAACATAACTTGGGCAAGTCACTTTCCTCTACTTCTTCATTTGCAATATGAGGAAAATTAGAGGGCCTACCTGTAAGTAGTAAATGAACAAATGCATGAGGGGCGGGGCAGCTGTGAAAGTACCTGTTATACAATCAGGGCGATATAAATGTCGGCTAGTTGACCAGAACATGTGAGCCATGAGGGCAAGGCCTTTTTATTTTTATTTTTTAAACTGATACAGCTCCAACACCTACAGCGGAACCTGGCACAGAGTGGAAGTTTAATAAATATTTGTTGAACAAATGAATGTCAAAACAAACATAACTCAGACATTTGGACATATTTATCTAATGTATGGGGTTATCAGATGAATTGTGGCTCTGTGTTTTAGATCTGAATGAGGGCTGTGCTGCTCCAGGGTGACAGCTGAGGGCTCCCAAGGCAGAGAAGAAAACAGAGCAGAAAGAAAAGTGTGAAGACTCAAGGGAGGCATTGGTTTCTTTCCTCCCCAATTCTCTCAGAACAACAGTAAAATAAATGTCTTGGGACACTCAGAAGAAGGGAGAGTGGGAGAATAGAGTACAGCGCCCCACATGGTCAGCCTCTTCTTGGCAATGACATAATCCAGAGCGGAGTCAGCACACAGAGTGAGAAGGTGAGTGGAAAGGACTCCAGGTTTCCAGGTTTCCACGTGGTAGGAAGTGTGTGTGTGTGTGTGTGTGTGTGTGTGTGTGTGTGTGTGTGTGAAGAAAGGCTTGAGGGCAGGAGTGGTCCAAGGAAATCACAAAAGACACCAGCGTTTTAGAGCTGCCCCACCTTCCCCCTGAACACCAGGGTTCTCTACCCACCAGAACCATGCTCCCAACACCTGGCAGGGGTTCTTTTCTTTGGTGAATTCAGAACCCTCCGGTGTTCTACCACTCCGTGAAATGCACATCCTCCTGCTCTGCACCTTATTATTCTAACATTCTTCTCAGCCTTCTGCTCCATTCAGAGAATCTGGCAAACCATCTAGGATAAAAGAGACATAAGTGATGCCCTGGCTGGTGTGGCTCAGTGGATTGAGCACAGGCCTGAGAACCAAAGGGTCACCAGTTCGATTTCCAGTGCAGGGCACATGGTTGAGTTGCAGGCCAGGTCCCCCATAGGGCGCGTGAGAGGCAACCACATATTGATACTTCTCTCCCTTTCTCTCTCCCTTACCCTCTCTCTAAAACTAAATAAATAAAACCTTTTTTTAAAAAAAAAAGAGAGAGACATAAGTGATAAGAAGTTTTTGTTGATGACAAAGGAATCCATCTCTGCTGAGTTGGCCCATATCACTTATGAAAGGCTGGGCTGAGGCTTGGACAGGGAGGTGGCCCTCCATAGTAAGGGAGCCCTTCCTAGGTTCTCAAAGCACCCTGCGCTTGCAATAATTCAGACCAACCTGCATCTAGGCTATGATTAAAACGGAGGAAAAAAGGAAAATGAGACTGAGCAGTAGAATACAGTTTGGATATAGCCTGCTAAGGAGCAGAGATTAAAACACACATTTAAAGTAGACTGATCAGAAAAGTAATCACCATATGAGACTGTTTATCTTCCTACAGGAAAAAAAGGGCAAAATAAACCACTACGTCAGTTTTGTGGACAACGTTTACATGGAATCTGGTGATTATGAGTTAGCTCTTTTGGTTGTATCTGTGTTCGTGAGAGAAAATACAGCTAAATTGCCTGCTGCAACACCTAATCTTAAGAGCAAATATTGTTGGTGAGATGCTCACACAACTTCCTTGCCACAGTGCAGAGCAGATTAGGCACACTGGCCTGTAAACAAGAACGCGGCCTAGGGCAGAGACCTAGCTCAAAGCAAGCAAGGCGCAGTAGATGAAAGAGTCACCACAACCATTTGCTGGAAAGGTCAGACTCACTAGAGACCACTTCTAATCCTCATGAGAACTCTGTGAAGTATTATTATCCCCACTTTTCCGAGGAAGAAACAGTGGCTCAAAAGTCATCTTCTGCTAATTGAACCCACACTCTGCTATCTCAGGGCACAGTCACACAGCTGCATGGGGTGGTTTCATAAATCCCTGCTCCCTAATTCAGACAGATGTGAAGATAAAGCAAGATAACACAGGTGAAAATACTTGGAAAATTAAACTATACCCATGAGAAGCATTATTATGTACAAACTTTTCTTGGATGGGAATAGACATTAAAGTCTTGGCCATGTGCAAAATTGTTCTTAATTTAAAAAGTTGTTCAACCCTGTTTTTAGCCCCAGGATTCTCTGCTTCTTATGTATGAAGAGGCAAATGAAATATAGTCATGCAAGAGGCCATTTCTTTAATTTTCTGGATTGTCACATTCATTCAGCATGAAATTTTCTACAGAAAGTCAATTTTGGAAAGTTCCAAACTTAATTAGATCTTGCAGTTTTGTGATCTTCATTATAATTATCAAATACTGAAGAGCTAATAAAGGATCAACCTCTGGGCTGCAGAATAACCTAATCTATTCATACCTCAGTGACATCCTGAATTAGAATTGGGGGCTGATGAACTCCAGTGCACTGGCCAACCAACCATAGTCAGCAAATTTCGATACAAACAGCCTTGGTCAGACCACGATGAATACATGATATGCAAAATAATCCAATAAACTTTATCAATAATACATGGGTAATTCAGATGAGACATACACTAGAGTAGCAAGTCTAATTAAGAGAATTTCTATGATAAAGCTGAAACCCTATTTCCTGCTTTAATGCAATTATTCATTTGAGTCTATTGTTACAAGAACAATGAGCAGTGAGTATGTTCCTTATTAGTGATCCTTCTTCCTGAAACTTGCAATTTTACCAAATAATACGTATCACCCTTTTAATATTCCAAAGGATATTTCAATACCCAGACATTCTCTGTAATGTAGGTTTTGTTGAAGACAGAGCGGTAAATTTTGGATCACTTGTGTTTTTAAAAATTTTGTCTTTTTCTTTTTGTTTCATTTTTTGAAGATTGCTCCAGATAATTTGGGGGGTGTTTCTATAACTTTTGGGATTTAGTTGTATTTTATAAATAAATTCTACCACAACAGAACCATAATTCTAGCAGCACTAAAAACCTCATTAACTCCTTCAGATCTGTAGCATCTTAATTTACTATCACCTCTGCAACTATCTCCCAGACTCTTAATGTTTAAGAGCCAAAGGGGTAATCCAAAGACTGCAGGGGAGAAAGTTCTAATTTAACTAAATGTATTGCTATACATTGATGGAAACTCAGATTCTAAAGTTTTGGGAAATTTGAAGATAGAGGCTGGGGAGAAAAGGCACAGCTGTTTAAAAATTTACCATTTTTTAAGGTATATTTTACATTTGGAAAGACTAATTAAGTCCTTTGAATAAGCAATTAAGTTATGCATGTCCTGAATGGTTTTTTAATGAATTAGCTTTAATGTGAGTGCACAAAAAAGTTCAAACCAGGACAAACTCCTTAATATTCTGTGCCTTTGAGGGGTGAGTAGTAGGAAGAGGTTAGAAATGCTTGGAGAAAAAAATCATGTTACTCTTTTTGTCTGAATATAGATAGAAAAAGTATTGTGCCTAAACTGTTGTTTGATTATATGCAACTAGTATGGTTTGTTTTGTGTTTCTTGCATGTCTGTCTGTCTATTTGTTGGAAGCATTCTTTCTTGTTAGTGGAATCCTTGGAGAGTTGCTTGTAGTAAGTACAGAGAGGAGGAAGCACTGAAAAGGCTTTGTGAGAAGCTTTTACAGATGCTGAACACAAGCAGAATCACTTGGGGTCCCAGCAACAAAGTATGCCTCAGATCCAGGCGGGGGGACAGTTCTGCCATCTCCAAACAAAATCCAACTGTATGTACCATCATGAGAAGTGAAAGCTTTGAAGGAGAAGAATAAAGTCTTCTTGTCATGGACACTAGTGATCTCATGAATGTTCTATCAGGAATGGCAGAAATAAAGCTTCTTTTTCTAGCTTTGAGGGAAGATAACTTTGGCCAAGAAGAGATTTAGTAGGAGTGGAAGAATGTGACAGATCTTTAAATTGACAGTCACGCATATTGGCTTGTAGCAAATATAAAGGACCAATATGGAAACTCACCTAAATGAATAGGGGAGATTTTGTTGTTAGAAGCCGCTAATATCAGGCAATAGATCTACTTGGGTTCTGAAGTAATTGTAAACAGGCACTACAAGTTGGTGGTCATCTTATTGTATAATCGTAGACTGGTTTTGTCAATGATTCCAAAACAGATGTTCTAGCCAGTGTTATACATTTTTACTTGAGTAAATTCTAAAAGAAAACTAATCTATTAGGCCAAAATATTTTTTAAATTTAGCATCAGTTTCCCCTAAAACATGAATTTTAATATACAGTTTAAAGGCTTCTCAGAGAATGTGCTTTCCTTTCATTTAAAGGTGTTTCATACTTCTTATGAATAGTCCAAGAAAACAATTGTTTCTGTTGTATTCAGTCAAACAGATTTGCTTGCAATTTCTTGGTAAAGAATGTTCTTTTTCTTCTCTGTATAACCAAATCTATTCTATTTAAAAACATCACTTTAAAATTCCACGTCTTCAATAAAAAAACTCAGGACTAATTGAAGATAAATTTATTCTCTGTCTCCCTAGCTATTCATTTATTTATTCAAAAGAATATACAAAGTCTGTCTGGAAAAAGTCCAGCCATTGTTAATATAACAAGAATGGTTTGTGAGACATTGGTGTAAACTGGCAGCCAAGGAGAGCGGACTGGAATGAGCATACATGAACAATGATGATTTCACTGTACTGTTTAGTGGAGCAGGGGCAGTAGATGCTGTTGAGTGAGCATGTGCACTGTGTGGCCAACACGTTCAAAATGATTGAGCAAGTAGAGCAATGAATCTGCATCAAATTTTGCATTAGGCTAGAACATTGCTCTGTACAAACTATTCAGATGATTCAGAAGGCTTTTGGGAAAGATGCAATGAGTGCAGCACAAATAAAAACATGGCACAAAAGCTTCAAAGATGGTCGAGAATCTGTTGAAAGTGATCCACACTCTGTAAGGGTTGCAACAAGCAGAACACTGGAGAATGTTAAATGTGTACAGGCTGCCAATTAACAAAGATCTGTGACTGATAGCACAAGATCTAGAAGCTAATCTGGGGATTCCAAAAACTACTGTGTCTGAGGTTTTGACAAAAGATCCTGGCACAAAACTGGCCATGGCAAAATTCACTCCATGGTTTCTGCTGCAATAGCTGAAGGAACATTGTGCTGCAGTTGCTAATAACTTGATTCAAACTACTGTCAAAGAACCAGATTTCTTCAAGAAGGCCATAACATTGGAGGCAACTGAGGTTTCATTGTCCTATGTACAATGTTTCTTGTACCTTATATTATCTTCAATAAATGTCTCTTTTTCATATTACATGGCTTATACTTTCTGGACAGACTGGGTACATCTATTGAGGATGACATTGTATCAAGCACCCATTAGGAACTCACTTATGCTTTTGAATTGTCAGTTTTCTTGTTGTGTGTCTGATTTTGTGTTCTTCAACTAGATTTTAATTATCAGGAAAGGTACAGCATTTTACATGTCTTTGCTCACTGCCTTAGTGCCTAATTTCTTGAACACAGAAGGCATTCACCAAATGTATGATGGATTTGACTCAAATTTCAGTCTTTAAATAAAAGAAAATGGCTACTGAATTATATTCCTTTATAAGGGCTAGAAGACAATACTATCACTAACTGAGTTCCTCTTGTGTGTTCAGATATTTTCATAGGTGATCTCTAGTCCCTATGGAACTCCGCTAAGATAAAATTCTAGTAGCCCCAATGTGTCTGTGAGGAAAGAGATACTGTGAGAAAAGACACTATCCTGGGTTTCTCTGCTGGAACTGTCTCTGAAATCTAGGCCTGGTGATTCTTAAAAACCAAGAGGATTGATTCTCAACTAGGGAGAGATTCTGCCTCTGCAGTTGTTACCGTGACAGCTTCCTTTATAGATGAGCCAAGGGAAATACATCTTAATATCATTCAGAAAATGTCATATGTGTCCTGCTTTTTCCTGTTTCTGTGCCTTTTTCTGTTTCCTTAGCTAAAATTCCAATGACTTACCCTTTTCAGAGAATTAAAAGCCACTAAACAATAAATATCACTCTCACACTATAAAATAAAAACTGCTGAATAAAAGAAAAAATATTTAAAAAATCTGTTAATCTGTGAATACATGCTAAGTAATGGATTGTAAATTTATTCAATACTACACATACATATCTGGGTTATAATGATTGGGTTTGTTGTAGTTGTTTTGAAGTTGAAAAAGCATAGAAAGTATTTTATATAATCAAGGCATATACATTGGAAAGAAGTGAGACACCAAATTGATTTTCAAACTAGCTGTTGTTCTTTACATATGATAATATTACAATAAGAAAGAGATTTAAAACAGTAAGAATTTTACTAAGTAAAATAATTTGTCATTACTTAATGATATTCGTAGTGCAACAATTTGTAATTACATATCATACTTTTTACAGTATTTGTTTACAAATGGAGACTCTTCAAACGATTTCTCTAGCTGTTGCCAATACCTGCAGAAGCTTGGTCATAAGACCTTTGATACCTCAAAAGATCCAAGAGGAGATGGGTTTTATCAAGAATAAGCTTGGTGAGGGGGACAGGAAAATGATCTGTAGTCTCAATTACAGCATCTAAGAACCCACCTCCCTGCCAGAAGCTATTCATCAGTAGCTATTTATTTTCATAGTGATTCACTGTTCTTAACCCTCTGCTATGTTAGAGATGAAAAAAAAAAAAAAAGCTGATTATTACTAATCTTGTCATTGGGGAAATGTGTAGCCAGATGGGAGGTATGGGTAGTAGCATCCAGACTGAAGAAAAATCATTCTGATTTGAAACAGGTCTATATCCTTAGTCTATCCCCTAAGGAGAAATCGGCAAAGATTAACAGGACACCAAGCCCAGAACGAGAAGACATAGGAAGGATGAGTTCCCAGCAGTTTCTTTCTCAGGAAACAAAGGATTTAAGAAGAAAGACTGAGGATCAGAGGCTTTCACCACAGGCTCAGCAAAATATTTAATCCTCAATTCCCCAAATGTTGGAAAAGGACCTTGTAATATATTTCTGGACTTGGTTGTAGAGAATGAGATATAACTGATTCTACAAACTGAAGATATTGGGAAGGGCTAGGAAAGGCAGAAACTTAGGGATAAACAACATAAAGACCTGATTATAAATCATTACTGTGACAACACAAAGCCTCGGGGCAGTAAAATATTATTGTAAAAATGTATGATAGGCAATAATGCCTGTTGCCATTACTTCTATGCAAAACTTTCCTGGAGGTCACAGGTAATACAAAAAAATGAGGGAAAATAGAAATAATTATTGTGATTCAAAAAGAAAAACAGTTATTCATTATAGACAACATGATTCTCTATACAGGAAATAAGAGAGAATCTAGACATAAATATGTAGAACTAATAAGATAATTCAACAATGATACTAGATACAAAATAAATACATATAGAGTAACTGTGTTCCTGAATGTCAGCAATAGCAAAGTAAGAAAATAACATTAATAAGTATTTTATTCATAAGAGAAACAGTAACCATTAGGTATGTAGGGAAAATTTTAAAAAAAAAAAAAGCATGAGCCCTAGCTTGTGTGGTGGCTCAGTGGATTGAGTGCTGGCCTGCAAAGCAAAGGGTCACTGGTTCAATTCCCCGTGTAGGATGCATGCCTGGGTTACAGGCCAGTTCCCCAGCAGGGGGCGCCTGAGATGCAACCACACATTGATGTTTCTCTCCCTCTCTTTCTCCCTCCTTTCTCCTCTCTAAAAATAAATAAATAAACAGAACCTCTTAAAAAACTCATGAAAAACAAATATGTCAAAAATGAGAAGCTTATGTAAAAGGTCAGGTAGCTAGACCTAAATAAATGAAACTACTTATCAATATATATGCTATCATAAATATGTCAATTCTTTCCAAGTCAGTCTCAAAATTCAAGCAAAAATTCCATAATAAATTTTCATAGTTTCTGAAGGGCACAGAAGAGCCAAGTTTGAAGAAGAGTGAGATTAGAAACAGCTGAAGGCTCATTCTACCATTTGTAAAGACTTACCATAAAACTACAGTAGAAAGGTAGCGTTGGCACAGATGTAGACAAATAGGCTGATAGCACAGAAACTGCACCAAAACAAACTTTAACAGGTTGAATTGTGCCCCACACCCACCCCAAAGTCATGCCTACCTAGCCTCGGAATGTACCCTTATTGGGAAATAGTTAGCAGATGTAAATAGTTTCAAGCTGAAGTCACAGTGCACTAGACTGGGCCCTAATCCAATGAGTAGTGTCCCATCAGAAGGCTAACTGAGGACTGAAGACACCAGGGAAGAGTCTAACGATGAAGGCAGAGATTGGAGTCACGTAGCTACAAGCCAAGGATCACCAAGATTGATGACAACTACCAGAAGCTAGGAAGAGGCAGAAATATCCTCCCCAAGAACCTTCAGAGAGAGCATGGTCCCTGCCAATACCTTGATTTAGGACTTCTTGCCTCCAGAACTGAGACAATACATTTCTGTTGGTTTAAGCCACACAATTTGTGGTCATCTGTTTTAGCAGCCCAGAAAACTAATACACCAACAAACACATATATTGGAGATTTATACAAGGCTGCCACATTGTACAGCTCCAGGGGACACCATTTACTTTGTATTCTATGTGCTCTGGGATTGCGCCATTCACACAGAATATAATGTGAATGATATCCCCCTAGACCTGTGCAGAGCAGCAGCCTTCTTTATGCAGGAGAGAGAAGGCAGTACAAGTTAACATTAAAAAGTTAACTTTCCAATAAAGTGTGCTGGAACTGATCGCTAGTCATGTGGAAAAAGATAAAGTTAGAACCTGATTTTTTACTTTATAAAAAAATAATCCTAGATGGATTGATGGCCTATATAAGAAAAAAAATTAATTCTTAAAGAATTATTCCCTAAGCAAAACACAAAAAAATCCCTAAAACACTGCTTTGAAAAGTTTGACTATATTAAAATTAAAATATTCTGTATGACAAACAACATCATAAACAAAGTGAAAATACAAGCTACAGAAGACATTTGCATATGTATTCCCTATACAAGATTAATATCCAAAATATTTTAAAAACTCCTGTAAGTCAATAAAAAAGATAAACAAAAGAAAAACCTAAAATATATGAACAGATAAGTCACATGGGAGGAAAGACACCATATTTATAAAAAGATGATAAACCTTATTTATGTTTAATTTAAATACATGAACGTCTACTTTATATCCTGGAGATTAGGAACAATTAAGGAGTCTGTTAATACTGATGATTTGCTAGGATATGGGCACATGCAAATTCTCATATGTTGCTAGCATGTTATTAACATCAATACAGCACTTTGTAAGGCAATTGGCAATATCTGGTAAAGTTAAAGATATATATCACTATACTCCAACAAATCCACTTTAAGGTGTCTGTCCTAGAGGAACTTAAATAGGGCATTAGGAATCATGAAATTGTGTATTATTGGTAATAGAAAAACACTTCAAACAATCTACATGGCCATCAATAAGGGAGTGGATAAATTACTGCATATTTATATAATTAAATATTTATTATATGCTTACATAATTTTATATTTATAAATGAATTAAGACCGCACTTACATGACTTTTGAAAAGATGCTGTAAAGCATACATGCTGTATAGCATCACAATGTAAAATTTTAAATCTCATAGTATTATACTAAACATTGCAAAAATAGTTGTTTTTTTGGATAAATGCATATGTTTTTATGATATAGCAATGGTCTAGAAGAATACATACAAACTTCAGAATAATGTTCACTTATGAGGAAAGTAAGCAAGAATGAGATGAGGTGCCTTTAATCAAATATACAATATTTTGATTATATTTTTAAAATCTAGAGGAAATATTGCAAAATGTTAACATATATAAACTCTGGTTTGGGCAGTACACGGATATCTGATGCACTATTTTCTAATGTTTTAGTACACTTGAAATATTTGGTAAACAAAATAGAGACAGAGAAGGAGAGGAAAAGAGGCGGACACAGAAGGGGCAGCAGGGGGAGGGAGGAAGACAGACATGGTCTTAAGACACTGGCCGCCCCGCATGCTAACTGTGGCAGGGTGCGCTTTGGCTGAAGGAGCTTGGCTGTGGGCTCAGGTGGACTTAATTCTAGCTTCTTTCAATGTGGACAAGTTAGCTATTCTAGGACTCTGTTTACCCATCTGTAAAATAGATTAAGTTGAACCAAAACTGCTCTGTGAAGACTAAGTAGTGAGGTATGTAGAATGCCCAGTGAAGTGCCCATCAGGTACATATTGAGCTTCCGTGAATGGTTAAAGCCCTCCCTCTTCCTTTAAGTGGTGAGAACAATAAAGTCAGTGTAGAAAGTATAACATCTTAACTCACTGGATAGAACTGAAGTCCTCCTTCTCATGCAGTCTTTTTTCTTTTCATCTCAGTAAAAGTAATTTTGACAAGAGATTAAATGCCTTGGCGTGAACAAAGATGCAGACCATAGAGAAAATTGTAGGGCTTCTGTTTCCACCAAAGTATCCATTAAAAGGGTAGGTGAGAAAGTTCCCATGGCTCTGCATTTAAGCTCAAGTCACTTATTTAAGGAGATCATGGCATAGGCCCTTCACCCTTGGTTGTTAATGACCTCACTTTGAAGCACTGAATGGAACACGCAGTAGGGTCAATTGCAGTTTCAATGACAAGAATTAAAGCGCAAAGCTCCCTAATGAGATCTGTGCTTATTCCTTGTGGTTCAAGGAGCACTGTGGTTAATGGTTTACAGCCTGCAGGGTCAATCTCCTTGCAGAAGCAGAGTTAACTTAGGCATTCCCTGGGCTGTATAAACAACACTGTCTGTAGTAGGAAGCTTGACCCGCCTTTTATCATGCCAGGAAATTCTTGGAAAGCAGCCACTGTCTGATATTTATGGTTCCATAAGCATTTGACACTGTAAGGTCCCTAATTCTGGAAAATGGCCAGTGGTTGGTTAGTTGTTAATGTACGTGTGTGTGTGTGTTTGTGTGTCACCCTTTAGGAGAGAGAAGACAAAGGGAGAAAAACTTGTAAAGTCAAAGGGTGACAAGGGTGATGTCATCCTACAGAGTAAATGAATACACATGTTTAATAGATACATATAGAAGCCCTATATTTGTATTTTTACACGCAGAAGCTAAAGTAAGATAAATGCTTTAAAAATTTTTAAAGAAAATTTACTCTTTGATTAAAAAATGTGATATATAATATTTCTCAAAATAGTGAAATAAAATAGTCTGAGCTCACATACGTTTCTGTTCCAATATAAATTCACTTCCTTGGGTTCTTTGGGCTGAAAGAAATCTTGAAGAGTTCTTTCATCCATTCTCTCTTCTCTGCACTAAAATGGATCTTTGGGGCAACCCAAGCAATTGTTTACATTATTATTTTAAAAATTGAAAAAAACTATTTTTAAACGTCTTTGGACATATATAACTCCACATCTAAAAAAAAAAAAGTCCTCCATTTAAAACCCATAATATCCCTTTCTAAAACATGTTTAAATTAAGCATAGAAAATTACATAAGATATCTCATAACTGAATCAGAGGTAGTGGTTTCATACATTTTCCGAACATCCTGTCTCCAAGGTAACCTGTTTCTTCCTGACAGGCTGGAGAGACTGGGGAAGTGAGAAGATGGAAACATGATGAAGTCGCACCCAGGGACGAGGTGGCCACTGGCTGATGGATCGATTCTGACAAGAATAAAACAATTCATAGAAATCAATGTCACCAACCTGCAGGTGCATCTCAGAATTGCTGCCGCACCGGAGATGAGTTGCAAACACCGCACTGTTCCTCCCAGTCACACCAGCATTCAATAGTCAGATTAGAAACTACCTGTTAAACCTGAACACCATAATAAAAAGTCACCTAGAAATCTTCAGCAGGTTAGCCTGGCCTACAAAGTCCAAACAGGTGAGAGAGAAATCAGAGGCACTTTATTAGAAATAACTAATATCTTACTAGGAGTTTTTGAGATTATTACAGAAGTGATGGAATCTCCTTACCAGAAGTATTTGAAAATATCCAGTTTGTCTGCACAAGCACATTTTTACCAGGGGTGTGGCCCAAGTTTGAACAGAATTGACTGGTTATTAAAGGCCCAGGCAAATGGAGATAACCCCAAATTTGGTCCAGCTTCAAGCATTCTGCATTTGTTGTGGGTTAAAAGACATCGGGTAGGGCATCTGACTGCCCAGCGTTTGTAAGAAAATGAAACTCGGTTCTCCAACCAAGGGAACCCAGATATTAATTAGTGAGTTTACCCACGTTAGCTCTTTCTTGCTTCAAGTCAGCTTTTGCTCCTTTCTAACCTAACACCTTATTCCTACTGCTCCTGCCGCCAGCAACAGGAAGACACAGCACTTCCAGTCTGAGAGCTGAGGCCTCCTGGAGAGAACTGGCTGACAGAGGCAGAACACTCAATAACACCAGCTCATGTTTCTTGAGAAGTCACTACAGGCTGGGCACTGGACCACATGTCAACACTTAGGTATCACAAAGTCTTAATGAGGGAGTATCATCATTACTTCCATTTTAAGGAGAAGGAAACTGACACTTGAGAAATGAAGTTATTCAAGGATATGCAATGAATAAGGGGTAGAGCTGGGAATCCAACCTTGGGAGTATACCTCAAAGTTCATGCTCTTCATACCATATCTTATTGACTGAATATAACAAGACTTTGCCATTAGCTAAATACTGAAAGTTAGGCCCCTCAAAATATCTCTGGATTTCAGCCTTCTGAAAAGGATAATTATTCTTGCTTCTTGTTTCAAAAAGTTTTACCTAATCTCTGAGAGGGAAAGGGAATGGTAGAAACAGTTAAGAAAGACAAAAATTAAAAGAGTGACAAGGTCCTTTTATGTTAATGAGGTCACCTCTAGAAATCTCCTAGATCACTTAAGGATGGGGATTAGTCACCAGAAGAACCAAGCATATGATTAGAGGATTGTAACTTTCAGTCCCAAGTCCCTAACCTTCAAGGAGGAAAGAAGGGCTGGAGGGTTTGAATCAATCGCCAATGGCCAATGACTTAATTAATCCCACCTATATAATGAAGCCTCCATAAAAAACCCAAGAGGATGAGGTTCAAAGAATTCCTGGGTTGGTGAACACGTGGAGTTGCTGGGACGGTGCCACCCTTGGGGAAAGCGTGGAAGCTCTGAGCCCTTTTCCCATACATTGCCCTATGCATTGCTTCCATCTGGCTATTCCTGGCTTACGTTCCTTTATAATTAACCAGAATAACCTAGTGAGTAAAATGTGCATCTGAGTTCTGTGAACTGCTCAGGCAAATTAATAAGACCAAAGGCAAGGTTTGTTAGAACCACCGGTTTATAGCCAGCAGGTCGGAAACATAGGTTAAGGGTAATCTTTTAGGACTGAGCCCTGAACCTGTGGGTAACCTGTGGGTAACAGAGTGGTCAGGCCAAATCACTGGAGAAGGCAGGGAGTGGAGAGAAAACCCCAAGGTGGAATTGAAGATTAGAAGCAGCTTGCCCTCCCTGTGAAGGGAGGGGCTGCCAGAGCGGGGGAGCTTGCCAGAGGGGGCAGATTGCCGTAGGCAGCTGAGCAGCTCGTGATTTGGCGGAAGGGAAATCCTACGGATCATGTCTGGCTGGAGAATTTACCCACTTAGGAAACATGGCCTCCAGAAGAGGGACAAAGGCAAACGGTCAACACTGGCCCTGTTGGTTGGAAAGCTAGACACTCCCACTGGCTTCTGGCAAACGTGGGAGTCTGAGAGAGGACTTTTAAACAGATTGCACCAGGAAGCAGATCGGTGGGCTCTTTTCCCCCACCTGGCTAACCTGGTCAGCCACAGGGAGCCTGACTTCCTGAGACCAGCAGGTTCCCTGGAGACCGCGTGGCTGGACTCCAAGCCCCTGCAGTACTAGCTGAACTATGGTTGGGAACCTGCTGCAGTTATCTGCATTTCAGAAAGGATGGTACTTTAGGAGTGGGAAAAGGGATTTCAGGTACATTCTTGAACTGGCAGAGGGTGTCAGGGTTGTTTGTCTTTGGGTATTTCAAAGGAAGCGGGGCCCTGGAGCAGAAACCTACCATCATTCCAAAACTATATAACCTCTAAATAAACAATCCCTTTCCTTTTCACCAAACTCCTGTCTTCAGAACTATGCCCCTAGGTGGCAAGCAATAGAACCTCACTGGCTGTTGTGGAACAGCACGAGGCTGTTGGTAATGATTTGATGCTATCTCCTGATAGATAGTGTCAAAATTGGGCTGAACTGTAGGACACCCTGTTACCCAAAATACTGTTCCTAGCAGTGGAAACACCGTATACAAAAGCCCTCAAAACAAGAAGTGTATTTGTGGCTGGAACAGAATCACAAGTAGGAATGTGAGGGGCCTGAGGCTGTAGGATACTGGAGGCTATTTTGGGGAGTTTGGATTCAAGTCTATTATATCTTATTATTTCAAAAAAATATTTATCTATTGCCCTAAATTTATCAATGCAAACGACAAAGACCAGATTCCTATAAAGAGTAGTGCAAAGTCTATGATGTGGAAACAGAGAGAGATAGAAATTGAGTGATGATGAGTGTGAAATGCTTTGGGAAAGCCACTTTTAAACCAGTTTAGATTATTGCCATTAATGTTTGTTGTTGTTGTTGTCATCTTGTTTTGTTCTTGCCCATCTCTTTCACTGGAGGAAATACACAAACTGAGGTGACTCATGGTAGGAGGGCACGTTATTCCAAGAAGGAGCCTTAAAGGTATCGTAGAGTACTAAAGCCACACCCACAAAATCTTCATTGATTCATCCAATAAACTTTTATTAAATGTGGCAGTCACCACCACCAGTTGGCTTTGTGTTCCTTGCTCATGGTACCCTGATATTTTTGTGACATCATATCCTCTCTCCCAAACCCAATACTCAATTCCACAGTTTCCTAGCCTCCTTCCCAAGTAAGAAAAAACCATATGACCCAGTTCTGGACTATAAAATGTAAATGGAAGGTTTCTGGGAACCAATGTGCTTACCTGATATAAAACTGCCTTACAGGCCTCCAGTTGCAGGGGACACAGCTAAACGATGGGTGACTCTGGATGAGGGCTCCCTGACAGTCTTGCCGACTGTATCACAGTCCAAGATGGATCCATTTAGCCTTCCTCTGTCTCTCGCACTTGGAATCAGGCCTGTACTATGGTCTGATATCCCTTCTAGTCGCTCTCAGTTCCTTCCCGTCTTCACTTACAGGCGTTCATGTTGACTACTGTCTTGGCATCTGCTTCTCAAAAGATCCAGACTAACACAAAGATATGTAATGCTACAAGAAAATTCCAAAGATGTATTGTCAAGTAAAAAAAGATAAAAAATCTGAATGGTATGTAAATTGTGCTACCTGTTGTGCTAAAATGAAGCGGGGGGGGGGGGGGGGGGGGGGAAGAATGTGAATGTATATTTTTTGTTATATGAAAATATAGTGATTATTTATGAAGGTGGGTTACAGCAGGACCTGGAAGACAGATGGAAGATGGAGAAGAGAGAGAGGTATTTTTTAAAATTCTATGCCTTTTATCCTTTTTTTTGTTTGTTTTTGAGATACACAATTTTCTAAAAGATAAAAGATTCAATATCTTTGGAAACTAATGCAGGTTTTCTGGTTGTTCTGGAATGTGTGACACATATTCTTAATAAGGTAATTTAAGAGTTAGAACGCTTTTTTGCAGGTTATACGAAGACATCAATTAGTTCAGTTGCATGGTAGAGCCCCAAAGCTGCGACTCTCTTTGTGAAGTTGAGAAAACTACTTAACACCCTCCCAACAGCATTCTGCCCCCATTCCCAGTACACAGAGCCGCATCAGCAGAGCCTCTGCTCAGAATCTGAAGTTAACATCTGAATCGATTCCTGTCTAAGTTTAAATATACGGCCAAACAGCATCCCATCCTAACCCACAAATTCTGAAGATGACCTGGATTAATTTCCACTCAAGGAGATGGTTGTTTATTAAGAAGCAATGCTGTTTTGCCCACGAGGTACGCCATCAGGGGCTGTGAGATGAGCTTTCTCTTCTAAAACCAGTTTGCAAGATAAGATTGAAAGCCAAATTATTAAAAATAATGCCTTATTAATATGTTTAATAAAAGTTATACAAAGATGTGATCAATGAAATATTTTTCAGGGATAGGCAGTTTTGGAAAAAAAATATTCATGATCTTTTTTGCCATTTCGCATTAGGACTGATAAAAAGTATTTGATTATGATGAGATGGAATAGCTTATATTGCCATGTTTAAATCTTTCAAAATTTTAAAAATTTCAGAAATCCATCTATTTGGGAGAAGAGACTGAATGATTTTAAAGTAATGATGTATGAAACTTATACTATAAAATTGTGATTTTTCCCAAGCCTCCAAAAGTGATGTCTTCAAACATGAATCCTGTGTATTTCAGAACTGTGTTCTGTAAAAAAAAATGTTACCATCTGGCACCTGTTTTTCTATTAATTCTGGTGAGTACTTGAGAGGCTTTCTTAGGGTAGCACTGGGAATAAGGGCTACTCTTTACAGAGCTCCTACTATGTTCTAGATGTTAGGGACTTTACATTTATTATCTCCAAATTATGTAACCATTCCATGACTAGGTGTTATTTCCCCCCCTTTTTTTTTCTTTTTTTAACAGATGAAGATCTGACATGAAGTAACCCAAATCTCAAATGGGGGAGAACAAGGATTCAAACCCAGGGCAGTCTGTCCACAAAGCCTAAGTCTTTTCCTTGTGCCCATTCCTACACAAAGGCACTTCTCACAGCATCGGCCACAAAGCACAAGACTAGGGATCGTTATCATCCCCAGGACTTGTATTTCATTCTCTAGGATCAGAATTTGCCCATCAGTCCTGAAGTCACCCTCATCATTATGTCTGTTCACCCCAGTCACACTTGTGGTGGATCAAGGGAAGCCAAGCAGGAGAATATGTCCTCTTCCAAGTCCTTCGGGTCACATTATCAAGCCAAATTGGAACCAGCATCGTTGAGTCTTGCTCTTTGAGGGGAAGTCCCCACATTGTAGAGAAGACAGCTTGCCTAGTGCCACTGTTCAGGCTTAACAGTTATCTAACTCTACAGGGAGACTTTCTCCACCAACACCAGGAAAATAAATGTGCGGTGGGAAAGATTTTGCGGTACCTGTGGGGCGGGGCGGGGCGGGGCTCCGCCCATCCACAGCTCTGGTTCACAGCCATCCGGGCTTTCAAGGAAAATTGAGTTTCTCTGATGAACTCAAAGAGTTAAAAAATAGCAATAAAATATCTTGGAATTCTGTGGTTGTAACACTAACTACTAGCAATTTCTTTTTTAATTTTACTGCATGACACTGCTACGTGGCCATTAAAAGAAAACAAATACAAACCAAACAAATTAAAAAAAAAACCACAATACAGAAGATGTGCACAACATGAAAACCTAAAACATTTTTGTGTATATCCTTAGATCTGAAATTTTGTAATCATGTATAAAGATAAATCCTTTATACTATATTCATTATTCTCTGTCTTTTCACTCAACCTACCTTTGAGCTTTTGCTGTATGACTACTTCAAGACTGCACCAGTCAAGGCTGGCAGTTGCAAGCAACAGAGATCTGCTTGACTGAAGCAAACTGACATTTGTAAAATGCAAAATGGTTGCTTTCAGAATTGAGATGGCCTGAGATCCAGGCCCCAGACCTCTCACGACAGGGGATTATTCCGATACCTCATCACCAAGCTGCCCTGCAGAAGGCACCACCACTGGGTGCAGCCACTGCTGCTGGCTCAGCTGACATCAGAGTTGCTGCCTGAAGGCGGCTGCCAGAAACATTGCCTCTGCTGCCCCTGAAGGAAGAACAAGCTGCTGCCACTACTGTCACCACCCTCATCAGCATGGACTCTGTGCAACGCTACGTCTTCCCGTCGCAAGCTTCCACTTGAGAGTCTGTGGAAGTTCATTCTGAATGGAAGAGTTCCAGGCCTATGCCCACGCTACAGTAAAGGGAAGCTTGAAAATTGTTTTAGCATTTCCCCTTCTGTAGTAAATGTGGGCCCAAATTTGAAGGCCAGGAATCCCCAGTTATGATTAGTGGGTCATGTGTTGTGCAAAGAAAAAAAAAAATCCAGTAAAGAGATGCCCCTTTTACTTTAAATTGGTATATGTTATACAGCTTTATCAAAATAAAGTTAATCAATCCTTAATTGTTTAATTGTGATTCTAAAGAGTAAGTGCTTCAATGGACATCCTTGTACATAATTTAGCAATTATCTCCATAAGGTAAGTTCACAGCAGTAACATTTCTGAGTCAAAGAGCATGTGCACTAGTAATTTTGGTAATTATTACCAAAAGGACTTCCAAAATGTTATTCCAATGCACATACCAATCTGATATATGAAAGTGGCTCCTTGTTGCTCCAAATTCAGCTTACTGAAAAATAAAGTGAGGATGAGCATTTTTTTTCACATTTCACTTCTTTTTCTATAAACTATTTTGCTATATGTTAAAGTGAGACTGCACTGTCTATTCCTAAAGTAAAATGTTGGTTCATTAGACTTAATGTCTATCCTAAAACCTACTCCCTTTTGGAAAGGTGCTAAGTTGCTACCTTGAAATTGCACAAAAGACCACAGCTTCTCATTGATGAAGATCTTTCCCCAAAATAATTTTTAAGTCAGTGTCACCAAGGACATATTGATGTAAAGTCAAGAACTACCGTATACAAGGTCTGTCCAGAATGTATCCAGCCATGTACTATGAAAAACCAGACGTTTATTGAAGAAGATAAAGGAAGAAGAGTGTATAGGACAATAACACTTCAGTCCCTTTCAAAGTAGGCACTTTGGAACTGTAACAGGACACAGCCAGGGTCCCCACCAAAGAAGGGATTTGTAACTGGGTCCAAGACTTGAGGTGTCCAAGAAAAATATAAGATAATTCCCACCCCCCACCCCCTCCGCCCAAAGGCAAGCCACCACAGGGAATGGGAGACATGGAGCAGGACCATTGAGAATTACTTTGTGTATCAATAACAGGCCAGCTTCATACCTGACAGGGAACAGGGCCATTGAGAGTCATTCTGCATGTCAATAATAGCAGGATAGCTTCAGATCTCATATGCAAAGACGGTCATTTTGCATCTCAACAAGGCTAACCAGGAAGTTTTGCATAACTTTAATGCAGGATGTAACTGGGGAGGGGAAAAGGGGCCTGGGGGAGAGACTACGTGACACAGACTTGGGGGAACAATGCAAAGACCATAAGGGAAGCAAAAGGGAGAAAGTTCTCTTGCTAGTGAGCCCTGAGAAGGTGCCACACGGTTTTGGATTAAGAACTGGAGATCTCAGTGATGCAGCTGATGGTGCTGGAAACCAAGAGAGGCCTGCCCAGCCAAGCTTTGGACTTACTGTTCTTTTTCTTCTGCAGGACGGTACTCCTGACTGGCCTGACTGGGCGAAGTGGGGAAGGCAGGACTGTGTGTGTTAGTGGGTGTTTTTAAAGGGACTTTTGAGATTTAATGGCAACATTTAGCCATTACTCAAAACCTGTATAATCTTTGAATAAATAGTTCCTTTCCTTTCCACCAAATTCTGCTATTGAGAGCCATGATTCCTAAGGGTGGTGGACAAAGAACCTAGAACAAAGGGACCCCAGGAAAGCGGGGTGTTATTTCAGTAACAGTACCTGGGCCCTCCCTAACAGGTCCATTATTTGGTAACAGGACCTCACACAGTTCTCCCAGTCGCCATCAGTTGCCCTGTTGTGTTTTCCTGAATCTCATCAACAGTCTGAAATCTCTTCCCTTTTAAAGGTGATTTTAGTTTTGGGGAAAGCCAGAAGTCACAGGGTGCCAAATCCGGGCTGTATGGGGGCTGTCTCCTGGGTGATTTGATGTTTTATCAAAAAACTCTGCCTGAGAGGCTGTGGAGAAAAGGGAACCCTAGTACGCTGTTGGTGGGAATGCAGACTGGTGCAGCCACTATGGAAAGCAGTGTGGAATTTCCTCAAAAAGCTGAAAATGGAACTGCCTTTTGATCCAGCGATTCCCCTGCTGGGACTATACCCTAAGAATACCAAAACGCCAATACAAAAGAACCTATGCACCCCAATGTTCATAGCAGCACAATTTACAATAGCCAAGTGTTGGAAGCAACCTAAATGCCCATCAGTAGATGATTGGATCAAAAAGTCCAGCAGAAAGAAAAAAAAAACTACTAAACTTCGCGACAGCATGGATGCGACTGGAGAGCATTATGCTAAGTGAAATAAGCCAGGGGGTGAAAGACAAATACCATATGATCTCACCTGTAAGCGGAACCTAACCAACAATACAAAGATGCAAAGAAAATAAGACCAGCAACACTGAAAGGAAAAGAAATCAACAGAGACAAGAGCAAAGGAGGGGGTGGGGCGGGGAAAAGGAAGGGAAGGGGAAAGTCGAGGAACATATAGCAAGGACTCATGGACAAAACCAAAGGGGAAGAGCTGAGGGAGGGAGGGAGGAAGGGGGCAAGGGAAAGTGGTGGGGGGTAGGCAGAGACAAGTGTATTTGATAAAATAAATTAAAATAAAATTTAAAAAAAAGAAAAAAAAGAGTTGTTCTAGAAACACCATTCTTCTCTGCCAATTGTAAAGTTTATGGTTAGAACTTGGTTACATTCAGAGATAGAAAATTCAATCAAACTTTTGAAGAAGAATTTAAATCTATCAATTAAAAAAGAATCAGTTAAATACATAGACTGTTATTCTTGATAACTAAGTTCCCAATCCATAAGTAATACTAAAAGAACTGATGCTCTTCATATACTTATTTTTACATGAAAATGTAACCTTTCTTATACTTGCTATTTACCAGTGTTTTCAGTAAATTATCAAAGATATTCTAGACAATAAATATCAAAGAAATTTCTGAATAAAATTGTACTTACTTCTCCGTTGCTATAGCCATGCTGTATCCATAGAGGTTGTGAACATCATAATGTTTTCCCCAGTACTGCACAGCATCCATGCAAATTGTTTTGGAATACATGAGTTTGTCGAGAATATCTTGGGAAAAATATATAGGAAATATTTTAAAGAAATTCTTTGCTATTTTAAACTCTACAGCTCTAAAACTGTAGTTCAGTTTGTTAGAGCTTTGTCTTGATACACCAAAGCTGTGGGTTCTATCTTCTATCAGGGCACATACATGAAGCAACTAATAATGTATAAATAAATGGAACAACAAATCAATGTATCGCTCCCTTTCAAATAAGTAAATTAAAATATTAAACTTTAAAAAACAAAACAAAACAAAACAAAAAAAAAACCTCTGCCTGAGATGTGATGCAGGAGCAGTGCATTGTCACTGCCAAGCAGCAGTTGCCCCTAGCTGTGGCCTTCTGAATCATCTGAATAGTGTCTGTGGAGGAATGTTTAAGTTTAATGCAAAATTTCATGCAGATTCATTGTTCTACTTGCTCAGTCGTTTTTAATGCAACAGCCACACAGTACACATGCTCCCTCAACGGCACCTACTGCCCCCACTGACTAGTACAATCAAGTCATTGTTCACACATGTGCATGCCAGTCCACTCTCCTTGGCTGCCAGGTGACATTGATGTCATGCAAATCTCACAAACCATTGTTATAGTAATGATGGCTGGACTTTTTCTGGACAGACCTCATATGTTAAAAGCCAAGTTCCTTGGCAGTAGTTGGGTAAAGAAGGAAACTGATTCTTCTTTTTTACATATAATATGTAGCTCTACAATGATAGTCAGTAGAACTGCATAAAAGCGAATCCTTCATAAAATCCATCCAAGTATCAAAATTTTGTATTCTTTCAACTTTCTGAGGTGGGGAGATGAGAAATCTAAGTCTTCACCAGCTCAAGAACAATGTCTATAATTTAGCATTTCTAATTATGTGCTTTTGTTACTGGCAGCCAGAGGGGAAATAAAGGCAGGCCTTCACCAGCACAGTCTAACAAAGAACTTAACACAGCAGGCTGGAAGCAAAAGAAGTAGCCCATTAACACTTTTGAGCATTCACACCCCTTCTCCCCAAAAGCTGGCACCACCTTTACTGTATTTTACCATGTATAATGTGCACTTTTTTGTCCAAATACCTGAGGGAAAAATAAGGATGTGCATTATACCTGGGCAGTACCTAAAATACCTTGTATTTGTTCTTGTGTTCTGTAATTATTACATCAAATTTCTTATACTACAATATGTTAAAAAATAAATGCTAAAATTCCTTTATAATATGAAAAATGAGTATCTGAATATAAGTAAACAAAAAATTGAATTAAAAAATTAAAACAAAGATTTTTTTCCTGAAAGTTTGGGGTAAAAATGTGGGTGTGCTTTATACATAGCAAAATACGGTAACTTCTTCATCTTTCCTCTCCCCTCTCTGTGCCACATGCGTGGGGGGGACCCACCCACCCCATCCCACCATCTATGTAAGTCCTCAGAGCAAAGGAGCAGGCGCTGGCTTGTCATCCTGGCCTTTGACCATCCTTACTTTTGCCGCTCTTACCCTGCTTTGCTCTGAACCTATGCTTTTTATCCCCACCCCCAACCTCAGCATGACCCATTCTCTTCCATGAGAACATATCACCAATAAATCCTGCTTGTACGCTAATAGATTTGATGATCTGTAATTCTCTTTTTTTATTGTTCAGTTACAGTTGGCCTGTCTTTTTCCCCATAGCTTACCCCTACCCAGAACCCCCCTCTCCCACAGTCAATACCTCCACCATTGGCTGTGCCCACAAGTCCTCTGCTCCTTTGTTTGCCCCTTCCCCTTCTTCCCCTCATTATCCCCCTCCCACCACCCCACTGGTCACTGTCAGTTTGTTCCTTATTTCCAAGTGTCTGGTTCTATTTTGCTCATTTGCTTGTTTAATTGATTAGCTTCCACTTATAGGTGAGATACGGTGTTTGTCTTTCACTGCCTGGCTTATTTCACTTAGCATAATGCTCTCCAGTTCCATCCATGCTGTCACAAAACACAGGAGTTCCTTCTTTTTTTCTGCTGTGTAAAATTTCATTGTGTAAATATAGCACAGTTTTTTATCCAGTCATTTATTGGTGGGCATTTAGGCTGCTTCCAGCACTTGGCTATTGTAAATAACACTGCTATGAACATTGCGGTGCATAGGTTCTTCTGAATTAGTGTTTCAGAATTCTTAAGGTATAATCCCAGCAGTGGAATCATGGGGTCGAAAGGCAGTTCTATCTTTGGTTTTTTGAGGAAATTCCATACTCCCTTTCACAGTGGCTGCACCCATCTGCTTCCCCACCAACAGTGCACTAGGGTTCCCTTTTCACCACAACCTCATCAACACTTGCTGTTTGTTGATTTATTAATGATGGCCATTCTGACTGGTGTGAAGCGATATCTCATTGTGGTTTTCATTTGCATTTCTCTGATGGCTAGTGATGCTGAACATCCTTTCCTATGTCTCTGGGCCCTCTGGATGCCTTCCTTGGAGAAGTGCCTGTTCAGGTTTTTTGTCCATTTTTTAATTGGATTGCTTGTCTTCCTGGTATGGAATTATGTGAGTTCGTTATATATTTTGGAGATCAAACCATTGTCAGAGGTATCATTGGCAAATGTGTTTTCCCATATGGTTGGTTCCCTTTCCATTTTGTTGATGTTTTCTTCAGCTGTGCAGAAGGTTTTTAGTTTGATATAGTCCCATTTGTTTGTTCTTTCCTTTATATCCCTTGCCCTAGAAGATGTATCAGTGAAAATATTGCTGTGTGGGATATCTGAAATTTTCCTGCCTATGTTTTCCTCTAGGAATTTTATGGAGACACAACTTATATTTAAGTTTTTTATTCATCTTGAGTTTATTTTTGTGTATGGGGTAAGTTGGTGGTCTGGTTTCATTTTTTTGCATGTACCTGTCCAGAATCCCAGGACTATGTATTGCAGAGGCTATTTTTACTCCATTTTATATTCCTGCCCCCTTTGTCAAATATTAACTTACTGTGTTGACATGGGCTTATTTCTGGGCACTCTATACTGTTCCATTGATCTAAGATTGATTTAAGTGTCTGTTCATATGCCAATACCAGAGTGTTTTGATTACAGTGGCCTTGTAATAAATATATCAGGTATTGTGATCCCTCCTACTCTGTTCTTCTTTCCCAAAATTGCTGAGGCGATTGGGAGTCATTTACAGTTCCATATAATTTTTGAAATGCTCGTTCTATATCTGTGAAATATGTCATTGGTATTTTGATAGGGATTGTGTTGAATCTATAAATTGCTTGGGTAATATGGACACTTTAACGATGTTAATTCTTCAAATCCATGAACACAGTATATGCTTCCATTTATTTGTGTCTTCCTTAATTTCTTTCTTCAGTGTTGTGTAGTTTTCTTTACAACATTGACAAGAAGAATGAGGTTTCTCCCGTTAACACTTTGGCATTCACAAAACATGTGAAGTTGGGCAAATGGAGAACGGCTACCTGCTTGTTTAAGGTGAAATTGTGTTTGCAACTACATGAAAACATCCAAATTGGATGGGAGCCAATGCTGTACAGATCAGTGTGCTCAAAGCAGGGTCCCTGGGCCAGTAGCAAGGCCATCGCCTGGCAACTTGATAGACATGCAGATTCTCGGGGCACATCCTAGACCTATGGAAGCAGAAACTCGGGGTGGAGAGTGGGTCCCGATAATCTGCTTTAAGGAGACTTCTAGGTGATTCTCATGCAGGTTCAAGTTTGAAAACTGGGCTGTGCAGATAAAAGCTGCAGTGTTTCAGCTTTTATCCTCCCTCTGGCAGTCTCTGTGGACATGTCTCCTCTCAGAAGAAGACATTACAGGGGAACTCACTGACCCCCCAAAGCAATCGCAAGTAATCACAGTCCCCTCGGATAACCCCATCCTACCCAGGAGGCATATAGTAAACTGCCAAAGCAAATATCTAGAGCAAATTTTGCTTTCACCCAAGCTCTTTAAAACTTTGCTGTGACTTTAACTCTGACATACCTATTTAAGAAAGGAGTGTTCAACATATGTGTATTTACACATCCACATACACAACTGCATCCACCAGAAAAACCACCTGCAGAGCATAGCTGTCTCAGGGAAGTGAGAGAGGCCTGCCTCCATTAAGTTTGCTCGCTGTGTTGCAACTATATTTTTGGACTTCCCTTATCACAGTGTGACGTCCATTTGCACACCGCATTTTTCCAGTCACTGAAAAGTGAGCGCCACAGCTTGGCAGCCTACACCGCAGCACAATCATTTATTTCTCACAGCACTCCATCCTGGACATTCCCATTGAGCACAAAGTCTTTGAAGTCCATGGTGCATATAATTCAGCTGACAGTGGATTGGATTGGAGTCCATCTAAATAAAGCCCAAGCCTGAGCAGGCATCAAAATATATTCCCCATAATTGACAACTGCTATTATTCTACTGAGCCATTAAAAAAAAAGACATTTTCTTGGCTACGTATTTTATCAACTTCCACTGTAATGAATATCTATTTTTGAAGATGTTTTGTTTTCCACATCTCAAAATCATCTTCTGCTCTAACAAGCTCTTAAACTTTGCCTCAGTTTATATTTACCAACTTGCCCACTAAGAAAACAGGGTATGTTTTAAAGAATTTCTCAGACTTCTTGACCTATGAGGATCACTTTTGTTTCCCTAGAGCTTTTCCATCTAATTTGTGTAAATCCTTTTTAAATTGGGGTTCATTTACTTAATGTTCGATGTCTGCAATGACTTCCTAAAGCTAATTTCAGAAGACAAGGGCGGTTCCAGCAGAGAGCTTCTCTGAAAGGACTTATAAAATAGAGAGGATGGAAGGGGAATTTGGAAACACAGAGACCAACGATGCTAATTTATTGTAGTCGTAATGTGGCAAACATTGAAATAGTTCCAATAATAACCCTTAGCTCTCTGCTTCTTTCCCTCATGGACCCTAAATTAGGATTTGAAATATTCTGCCTATGTTAGTATGTTTAACTCTATGTTGCAATATAAGTAAATGTAGCCTAAGAAACACCTGGGGTAATTTAATAATAAAGCAGGACACAGAGGATGCTAACAGTTGGCACTAGGGCATAAAAACACAGAGAATATAAAATGTAATAGCAATTGCAAAATGTAATACAATTGCATGAAAACGCAATTAAATCAGGTTGGATAAATAGCTTCCAGGATATAATAGCAAGAAGAGAGAGTTCATTTCAATGAAGTGAAAATGGCAAAA
The DNA here is from genome assembly GCF_021234165.1 of Pteronotus mesoamericanus. Lineage (NCBI taxonomy): Eukaryota > Metazoa > Chordata > Mammalia > Chiroptera > Mormoopidae > Pteronotus > Pteronotus mesoamericanus. The sequence continues at coordinate 3,879,886 of NW_026555170.1, forward strand.
AACTGAATAAATAATTTAGAGCTGGAAATGAAAAAAGTTCCGTGAGGAGTTAGAAGACAATTGAGCTCATCTGACCTTGTGCAAGTCAGTTAACCTCCTGGGGCTTCACTCTCCTTACTAGGGGAGGAGACGCCAGGGGGGAGGGATAGACTACAGGGTCTCAAAGGTCTATTCAAGTTCTAAATTCCCCTCCTGGGCATGGAAGGGAATGGAAATGTAGGGCATCAACACAACATTAGTGGCTCTGGAAAAAAAAAGTGCACTTATACAAACTGTGAATTTGGGTTTCATATGAGGCATTGATTTTATCTGCTGGGATCCTTTGTTAGGCTTAATAAAAATGAAAGATAAGAACAAATGCCTACATTGGTTGAATCTCCCTGTTTCCATTTTTTCTGGCTGCAGTTTTCCCTTATCTGGGGTTACAAAAGAGGCAGTCTGCACACAGACCGAGCAGCCCACGCGAATAATGCTGTGCTTCCCTTTCAGGCTCACTCTTCACTTTCTGCCCATCTGCTGCTTTTCATTCACCTGATCCTCCAGCAGAGGTTCCCATACAGAAGCCAGCTGGGTGATAATCCATGGATAGGGAAAGAGGAAACTTGTGTTGTTGCAACATGGATGGATCATGGATCGTGGGTCAGTCAAGCAAGGACTCTATGTGGGCTGTTAGAGATTCAAATCATTTAACCAAGAAAACATGATAAAGAAAGCAATGCCTTTATGCAATGTGTAGACACCAGTTAATCACAGAGACCAGGGGTAATTGTTATGCTTATAATGCTTGTTCATAGATCCATGGGATCCTGAGGAAAAATCAAAGAAGTGTTTTTAATCTCAAGGGTTTTTTGTTTTTTGCCCATATTATGTTTTAATAGTAACAAAAAAGAAATCAATTCTGTGTTCTTCATTGTCAGCTGAGGATATATTTTCTTCCCTTCTCTACTCCTAAGTAACTAGTTGGGGAAAAGAACATTTAAACCCAATCTTTGTCCATGAAAGGCTATTGACTGTGTCCAATGGTCTAATGTTAGAATTCCTGAATAAAAAGTCATCTGTTTGCAGTTATGCGATGATTGTAACGGCTTAATGGCATTCATAATTTTTCCTTTGTAGGAGAAGAATGGGGTACACTGGTGATGTAAGTAACTGCAGCACTGTAGCAAACAGACCCCATGGTGGACCCTGAAGTGGGTCTGCCTGGGTTTGAATCTGGCCCATTGCTTTCCAGCTATGTGACTGATGCAAGGTATGTGACTCTTGGGTAGTTCTCAAATGTAAGGATAGTAATATTAACAATAGCACTTAAGAGTTTATTGTGGCGATTAAATGAGTTACTATAGGTCAGATGTTTGAAATAGGGCCCGGAACATATTAAGTACTGTGTGTAAGCAATTATCACAAGGAGAAGACTTTAGGAGGAGCCAAGAACAGCAATAAGAATAATCCCATAATGTAATTTCAGGACTCAAATAGTCCTGAATCATGTGCAAAACTCACAATTGTAGGATATCTGTGTAGTATCTTATTCTTTTAGACAAACATTTCCCACCTCAAGCTGTATTATAAATTATTTGAAAAGTAATTTGTAAAGGAACTGTGTGCATTTATATTATAAGCTATAGTTGGTGTTTTGTTTGTGGGAGCAAGACTGGGGAAACTATAGTATGTCCCCAACAAAGGAAACTTGAGCTTGCCTGGTTCTTTCAGGATGCAGTAACATACTCATATTACTGAAGTTAATAGAGGTTAATCTTACAGGAATAAAGGAAGAAATGTAGCTCAGGAAGCCATCTAACTTTAGAAAACCAGAGCTTATGAAGATCTGAATCATCATTCAGAAAAGAACAGCAACTTAAAAGTCTTTTCTCATGATTCAGTTCCTCCAGTTCCAATTTTTCTCTCTCTATTTGTTCCCACTAAAAACCCTTCTTATTTGTTGTATTCATTCTCCACTCACAAAAAAGAATCTGACTAATTCTGCCAGGTTTTATTTTTGTTTTCTTTTTTTTTGTAGAAGACAATGTATTCATTGGATGGAGTTCCCGGTCCAAAGCTTTCACTGGTCCCCCAACTAGCCTATAACTCAAAGTCAAACTCAGGCACCCATTCTGATCTAACCGGTGTTCTCACTATAAAAGTCCTGCAGTATAAAGCATGAAAAATCATTCTGAGGGATTCTCTGATTTCACTCAAAGCTGAAAAAAAAATATAGCAACCTAATGCTTGTCTGTATACTTAGAGCACCTAGTTACTGCTTGGCCACAGTACCACCCTTGGCCAGTAGGTCCTATTCTCTGAAACGAGTGTATTCAGCCTATGAAGTCTTCAATATTGAGGTGTCAGGAAATGGAAAATAAATTATAGTTTTTTTTCTGTCTTTCAAGTTCATCTAAAATGAGTAATATCTGTACTATCAATCATGTACAAGGACGTATTCTTTCTTGAAGTTTTCCATGTCATTTATAATTGAACTGCTGTTTGGGTGCCTTTGCTCTAGGTGCGATATCGGCAGACAGCAATCTTATCTTTATGAAAACCTTGAAATTGTCTGATATAAGGGGAAGTAGCAATGGATTTAAATCAAGTTCCCCCATCAAATAACTGTCTGGACTCTGAGAAAGTCAGTTAACCTTATGGGACTTCAATTTCCTCATCTGTGAAATCAGGAAAGTGACCCAGATGATGTCTCCCATTCTTTCTAACTCTAAAATTCTATGACTCACTTGGTCCCCTTAATTCTCTTTCACTGAACCGTTAATGGTCTTGAAAATAAATATTCTTAACTTATCTACTTTCATAATATTTTTGTATCTCCAAGCATTTCTGTTTCCTTTATATTTAACATATGTAAAAACAAATATTATATAATTTCACTCAATGTCCCCACTGGGCAGGGTTTAATCAAGGTTAGTCTCAAACCTTACCATGTAAACAGCCAATTGGGTTGTCACTACCATTGTCTCACCTCATCAATATCTTCTTTTTTGGAATTGTTAGGACCTAAGAGTAGATATCCCAGAAATGCCATCCTTTCTAATTTAGATTTTTCTGTGTCCCTTTCCCACCAACTATTTTCAGGGCTCATGAAAACAAAAGTATGGCCTCCATTCAAATAGAAGGATTTCTTAATACTGGTTGCCTGGAGTGTCATAATGGACAAGATAAAATTCAGAGACTGGGTTTGACAGAAAATGGCGCAGGAATCATTCAGAAAGGTTTACTATGACCGTATTGTAGAGGAGCTGTGGATTCCCACTGTATAACTGCCAAGGTGACTTCAGGCCATTGAAAGTATAGTCGTGTGATAGTGTGATTTATAAGAAGAAATATATATTTGATCGCCAACACCATTTCTCGCACAGAGCTCCTAAATATCTTGGAATTTCCTAAGTGATGAGAGTGATAAATGGTTCCCTTTTTACGTTAATGAGGACAGGGCCGTCTGCCAGGGGAACAGACCTGGTGGTTAGAAGATTGGATTTAACCCACAATTCATAAGCACCCAGATATTTGCTGTTTCATTTACTGTTGAAAAGAGTAAAAGTTGAAGGGTAACCATGAAAATGATTCAATCAGCATGATTACTATAAAAATTCATACTATTTCAAAAAGTTTGAATCGAGATTGCAATCTCAATTTATCTCAACTAATTTTCTTAATTGATTAACTGTAAATTAATTGCCCATTCTTTTTTTTAATTTTGTATGGCCTTAGAAGTGTGATCCTAGTTAAAGTGTAAACTTCTTTTCTCTGTAAGGAACCATCTGAGGCTAGAAGGGAACCACGGCTGTGGTTGGAGGGCTCCAGGGCTTTCACTTTAGAGCTCCCTATATTTTATCTGGTCTGTTGTTCTTCCGGTCTTCCTTTTCCTAAAGTTCTGGTTGGGTCCTTGGGATTCCAACTGGCTACCAAGAGAAGTGGTTTCCGACAAGAAACACTAAGCTCTAGATACTCTAGACATCTTTAGTTTAACATGTAGTCAAGAACAGAAATCCAGGCTCAAATATCTGAATAGTTCACAAACCTATACAGATTTCTAGAATTAGACAACCCTGGGTCATCATGACATAGAAAGACTGGGGTCCTTAGGCCCCTCTAGAACCTGTATCTTGTTTCCTCCTCTTCTTACCCTCTTCCCTTCCTCCATTCACTCTAATATTTCACTTGGTAAAAATATTCTGTTATATCTGATACATGCATATTATATGTGCAATGTAAATATATAATTAAGCAAAAGAATAAAATAACTATTCATGAAGTCAACACTATAATTAAAACTAGAACATTATGAACGTCACTAATACTGCCTGTGGACTCCTCTCCTAACAATCCTGTTTTCTGCCATTCACCACTACTGTAACAGGATGCAGAGCAGTGGTCCCTGAAAAGAGTGTATTCCCCACAGCCCATGGTTGGTGGGTTGGGGGAAGTGATAGGGCACTTAAGATACTTTGCATAACAAAAATCAAGTTAATAGCTGTGCTATGACCCCAGGGTCATAAACATATCTATTTGTCAAAAAACACATATGACTTTCATAATGCTTCACAACTTGTGACATAGCCATGCCAGTCTGTAGTGAAGAGAGCAACCATGTGAGAGAGGGTCTCCCATGTTGCCTATAGTTAGAGAGGGGCTACTTCTGCTTCTCTGGGGAGGCAGTAGTGCTGGCCAGGAGGCAGGATTCAGCCATGATCCCAATAAGGAAGGAGGCATGTGGTCTCTAGTAAGGAAGGAGCTGGAGTGAGAAAGAGGAGACTCCCTGGAAAATGTACCCGGAGAGCACAGCAGCAGAGCTGATGGAGCTGGGAACAATGGGGACCTACCTAACCAAGCACAGGTTAGTAGGAGATGCCTGGAATGTTGAACTGTGACCAGAGAATGCTGACTTTTGCTTCTCTGAAGGATGCAAAGAGAAGCCATTCTCTTGGGAAGTGTGCCTTCCTGGACTTCACCATGATCCAGTGCAACACGACATATGTTTTCCTGGGCTATTACATGGATAATATATACCTCAGATCCTGAAGGAGAGAGCTGCTGAGAGAGGATAGAGATTCTGAAACCCACAAGTGTGCCTTCTAGAGGGGATGATAAACTGTTTGTGCAGCCAGCTTAAGAACAGATAAGGATATGAGGAACTTCTGGGTGTGGTTTTGGCTTATTGCCTGGTGGGGAACAAGGGAAATGCTGGGCCTCATGGGAGAACAGGGCTCTGAGTGGGAGTGCTTTGAGCCTCCTTGAGGTTGGAACCATCTAAATAAAAACGTGTTTCCCTCAACACTAATTGCTGAGTCATGCATCAAGGTACCATGTGCATGAGCTCTGGTTTGCTGGTTACGCGATCATGGATTTTGTGTTCACTGTTCTATTGCTTTTATTTATGTTTCACTCATGTATATGTACTACAGTGTATGCTTGTATGTGCTTGTATATGAAATTATTTCCTACGGTAACCCATGAGTCACAGTGTAAAATACATTTCTTTCTTTGGTCATTTATCAAATAGTTTTAATAACACTGCTCTAAACAATATATTATTAGTTCTGTTTGTTTTGAGCTTTATAAAAATTATAAAATGCTATATATATTCTTTACTGACTTGTTCTTTATGGTCAGAGTCATCAATGTAGGTTTTATTTCACTTGTGAATAATATATTATTATATAAAATTATAATGGCATTTATTTATATATATTTTCTTTCAATTGTCTTTGAGTTGCTTCTGAAAATTTATTATAACAAAAAAAGCTACTGTGAAAATTCTTGTAGTCTCCTGATGCACTTGGGTAAGAGTTTGTGTAGAAAATATATCTGCAGTGAAATGGTTAGATTTGGGGATGTGTGCATGTTATTACACACGATAGTACCAACGTATTTGCTAAGGTGATTTCTTCCTTTGTGTACTTGCTTCTCTCCTCCCCACATAGGCACCCAGAAAACACCACCATACTCTATAGTTCACAGCACTGCTCTTGTACTCTGAAACTACACTGACCCTAAAGGTTCTTTCCTGAAATTTTATCTGCTGCACATGACAGGCATTTTATATCTGGACTATGAAACACTTTCTTGGAGATAAATCCCCTTGTACTCTGATAGAGGCCTCAGCAACTCTGATCCCGCATGAAGTCTTTCCCTTACCCATGATCTGTTTGATTCTTCAGAAAGGTATTATCATACCACTTGCTGTCATTAAGTCAAATCCTTTCCCTAAATTCAATCTGATTTCCTTAGTATTTGCCAAGAACCACAGAAGGCCTGAGATTTACCTGACTTGAAAGCTAACAAGATACTTTATCACAGTTTCCAGATGCTTGTGAAAGATATGTGAATCCTGGACTTTCGGTCAAAATGACAATACATAAACATGGCTCTCCTCCTTGAACTACCACATCAAAATTACACTAAATTATAGAACAAACGTGATTAAGAACCATCAAAAATCAAGCTGAATGGAAGTTCTACAACTGTGGAGTTAAAGAAGAAACTGTATTGATACTGGTAGAATGGGCAGAGATGTGGAACAGGCTGGTCCCACACCCACGTGTAGCAGGTAAAATTCATGAGGGATAGCTCAGGAGTGAAGGGTCCCAGCTCAGCAGTAGGCCCCCCGCCGGGGGTTCCAGTACCAGGAAGGGAAGTCACCATAACTTCTGCTGTGAAAACCATAGGGGATTGAGTCTATGGAAGATGGAAACTGCTGGAATCTCTTGAAGTCCTTCTTAAAGGGTCCACGTATAGACTTACTCAGACTTACTTGCCTTGAGCCCTAGCATAGAAGCAGCAGCTTGAAAGTCACCAGAAGCATATGGGGAGGAACTGAATTACTCAGCATCAGGGAGAGAGTTGGGGTGCAGCTTTCTCCCAGTCAGAAGTGCTGGCAGAGGCCACTGTTCCTTATTTGAGCCCTCCCCCCACAGAGCCACAAAACCAACAGGCAAGTGCCATATCTGAGTCTCCACCAATCTGGATCATTGTTTGCCCAGTCTAGGTGACTCCCTGAGGCCCCACTTTACCCAGCATTTGTGCCACCCCAAGCTATTTCCAGTGGCTTTTCTATACAAATGGTTTGTTTTGGTTCATGATTCAGATTTTCCTAAACTTTCTCAAACAGGCAGCATCTGGCTTCAGTAAGCCCCATACCTCTCACTAAGTTGCCTCAGGTCTGGCAGTAACAGCAGTTGACCTGGGTTCACAACTTGGCTTCACCCAGGCACCTCCAAGCCCATAAGTAGCAAGCCATCTGCAGACTGTTTTGTAGTTTATGCTGTGTGACCACGGACAGAACAGAGGTGGTAGCTGACCTTGGATGTGCCTAGAACAGTCAAGGCTTAACTACAACAGGAGGGTGTATACAGCCCACATAGTCAGCTCACAGTGCACATCTAGCTTGGGTAATAGGGGATGCTGTGACACTGGACCCTACAGGACATCTACCACATTAGGTCACTCGACCAAGCCTGGGAGATGTAGCAGCTTTACTCAATACATAGAAATAAATACAAGGAGGCTGCCAAAATGAGGAGATAAAAAAACATGGCCTAAATGAAAGAACAGAATGAAACTCTAGAAAATGAACAAAACAAAATGGAGACAAGCAAGCTACTAAATGCAGAGTTCAAAACCCTTGTTATAAGGGTGCTCAGTGAACATTGGGGATAAGCAGATCAGCTGAGAGAGATCTCCAACAGCTTAAAAATGACATGGAAATCATAAAAAAGAACAAGTCAGAAAGGAAGGCTACAGTAAGTGAATGAAGAACAATTTGCAGGGAATCAACAGTAGAGTGAATGAAGCCAAGAATCAAATCAGTGATTTGGAATATAAGAAAGCAAAAAACAAAAAACAAACAAACAAAAAAAGCAAACAACAACCAGTCAGGATAACACAAACAAAAAAGAATCCAAAAAAATGAGGATAGTATAAGAAGCCTCTGGGACAACTTCAGGCATACCAACAAAATTTGCTTCATGGGGGTGCTGGAAGGAAAAAAGAGAAAGCATGAAATTGGAAAACTATTTGAAAAAATAATGACAAAATCTTCTCTAACTTGGTGAAGGAAATAGATAAACAAACCCTGGAAGCATGAAGTCCCAAACAAGATGAACCTAAGACATACCCCACCCCAAGACACATCATAATTACAATGCCAAAGGTTAAAGACAATGAGAGAATCTTAAAAGCAACAGAAGAAAGCAGTTTGTGACTTACAAGGGAACCCTATACGACTGTCAGCTGATTATTAAAGAAACTTTGTAGGATAGAAGGGAGTAGGAAAAAACAATTAAGGTGACAAAAAGCAAAGACCTACAACCAAAATTACTGTATCCAGCAAAGCTCTCATTTAGATTCAAAGGACTGATAAAGAACTTCCCAGGCAGGAAAAAAATTAAAGGAGTACATCACTACCTAACAAGCATTATATGACATGTTAAAGAGTCTTCATTAAGAATATCAAAAATATGAACAATGAAATGGTAAAAAATACAGATCTATCAACAACTGAATGTAAAAATCAATCAAACAAACAAACAAACAAACAAAACCCAAACAGGACTGAAATGGAGTCATAATACAGAGAACATGTTGATGTTTGCCAAATTGGGGGTGAAATGGGCAAAAAAGGTGAAGGGATTAAAGAGTACAAATTTGTAGTTACTGAATAGTCGTGGGGCTATAAAGTACAGCATAAGAAAGAGAGTAGCCAAAGAACATATAAGCATGACCCATGGACATGGACAACAGGGTGGGAATTGCCTGAGGAAGTGAGGGGGCTGGATGGAGGTGGGCTAAGAGGAAAAAATTGGGGCAACTGTAATAGCATAATAGATAAAATATAATTAACTTTTTTTAAAAAAGATAGGTGAATCCTGGGCCAGAAACAAAGGTCTTATTCACAGCAATGGCAGTAGCCAGAGTATCAGTATTTTCTTGCACTGATCCTCACGCCCCACTCCCAGGGGACAACATGAAGAGTGCCAGTAACACCTGCATACGTAGCGGGTTGCATACAGAAGAGGAACTCTGAGGCTGGGGAACCTGAATATCTTATATGGATATAACAGAAGCACACTGTCTCGTATCATCCAATGCTGAATGTAACCCAGGCTTTTATCCCAAACAAAAGCACTATTTCAATTTTCCAAGGATGTTTACTATACAAACATCTTTGAAAAGATTGTACAGAGAAAAGGCAATCAGTTCCTCTCATAAGACATGCAGATAGATATGTGAGAGATCCATGGAGGATTGTCTCTCAACAGTATTCTATAGAAGAATTCAGGCTAAACGTCCTTGGAGAAAGACACTATCAACTTATCTGCATCAAATTATTGTCATCCAATTTTAACAAGGCCATTCCTATTTCACTGTTGTTTTTTCTAAATCTTCTCTGTATTAGTATGGTCTAGATAGAATAGATTATGTTTCAGTAACACCCTCACGACCCCAGCAAAAAAATCTCAGAGGTTTAATACAATACATTTTTTTCTCATTCATGTTAGTCTGAACAAAGCTCTGTTCCATGCCATCACCCAGAATGATAGACCTGTACCATCTTGTAGATGCAACATGTGCAGCATCATCTCTTCAATTGTCCTGGCATCAGATGAGAGAGACTCTTGTGTATAGAATTTTCACTGCCTTATCCTGGACGTGACACATGCCACATTTCATTAGCCAGGACTGGTTACAGGTCCTAACAGCAAGGGTGCTGGGAAATGTTAGAGAGCTGATGGGATACTGAATGAGCATTCTTATCTCAGCCACACTTTATTTGGACCTACAAACGTTCTCTTATTTTCTGATTTATGGGCAATTCTAATCCACATATTAGCTTAGATGATCAGATCTGCTTTGTCCAGGTTCTACAGGAATGTTTTTTGATGATATATGTATATATATATAGTCAGTCCTCCAGAACATGAAATCAGAATCCTATCTCCATGCATTTTAATTAAATGGGCTTGATGTTTTTCATCCTTTACACCAGGTAAAACATACTTTTCATCAAAGAAAAAAGAAGTTTACCTCCTCAAAATCTGAGTTTCCTCTTGTTTCGATCCCTTATTGTGTTCCAGGTATTAGGCTAGGCCACAGAAATAAAGATATTAAGAAAACAAAAGTGGAAACCAGGACCCTGAGAGTCCTTAGCACAGTGGAGGGAGAGAGACACGTGTAAGCCCGACTGTAAAACAACAGTGAGTGATAGTAGTTGAGATTGAGGGATGCACAGGGTACTTTGGGAGATCAAAGTAAGAGGCATGTGGTTCAGATCAGGGGGTTCCAAGATGATGTGATTCCCCAAGAAATAACTGAAGTGAATCTTAAAGGACGAATAATAGCCTAAAAAAAATAATCAAGGTGGCTGGCAATTCATTGTAGAAGTAGAGAACAATTGGCCCAAGGGCAGAAACATGAAAGAGCTTGCCTATTTTGAAAATTCATACTTTGGTATGATTAGGAGCATAAAATGAGCGTTAGGAGGTTAGAAGAGATAAAAATGGACAGAAGCGTCAGAACAGGTTCTTCATTAAAACAATGAGAAACTACTGAAGGACTTTAAGAATGATGAGATATTTGTACTAGAAAGATCACTCTGACAGCAAGCTGAGAGATTGGAAGGAAGTGAGACTGAGTCAGTAGAAGTGTCAGGAGGCTTTTACAATCTCTCAGATATTAGTGGGAGTGTGGACAGAGAGGACAAAATGGACACATAGGATGTTAAGTACATAGAATATCAGAATGTACTAATTAATTGGACGTTGGGATGGAAAAGAGAGAAGACCTAGGTATAACTCTAGAATTCCAAAATTAGAAAGAATGAATAGAAATTTTAGTTTGAAAACGAGTTCACTCTTTGGCTGGCAGCTGTGCAACATCATGGAATGCATTCTGGTCTGGAGCTCAGCTGAAGCCGTGGATGTAGAGATTGCCGGGGAAAGGCAGATGGAAAGAGAGGAGAGCATAGAGGTCAAGGACACGACAACATCTTAGCTGAGGAGAACCACAGTAAAAATGTGTCTACTGATAGTATGCAAGCTTCTTGTACGGTTGTAAGTTTCAAAATATAAAATTTTAAAAAATCACCAAAATAATTCTGAGACTCTTTGCTTCCCTAATTTTCACATTCTAAGCACATTATAAAAATTCCATGATGAAGGAAATCACAAATTTAAAGTAAGTGGCAAGTTGAAAGCACTGTTAGTTACCAGCAAACACTATTTTGATACTTCCAAAGCTCCTGTCTTTTCTGGAGCATTGCTGAAATAATCATGATAAACCTCACAAAATCCCAGGACATAAGAAACAAGTGTGGCAGTACTTGGTATCATCCTTGTAAATAAGCACAGATGCTCTTCTATCCACAAAACCATTCTGTGCCAAACTTCCATAAGTCATAGGGCGGTTGAAACAAAGGAAATCCCAGTTATCTACCTGTCCCAGCTCAAAGAGACCGGCATTAGATGGAATTGCTGTTGAACCAACTGAAGTCTGGAAATCCTGCAGAGTAACATTTTGGAATATTTGGACCATGCCAAGGAGCTCAAAGCACATCTGAGTCATTGCTTCACTAACACCAGGAAGTCCTAGTGGGATAGGAAATGGCTTTGGATACAATTTTAAAAGATCTGAATTCTAAAAGTCAGCAAATTAGTGGCCAACTTTGAATCCCTGTGAAGTTCTCTTTCTACTAAACGCAAACACTTGGCAATATCAGAGGAGTACCAGGAGGGATCTTGGAGGACGCACGCCTTAGAAACTCCCTCAAAGAGCCCAATTTGCTTGGTGCAGAGCCATTTTGACTCACCCCCCTAAAAGCTCTCAGAGAGGTGGCCTGATCTCTACTCTACTCCCCGTTCTTTCATCTTCTCCCAGACTGCTGCTGCTCCTTTTAGCCTGGTTCCAAGCCAGAGACCCTGCTGTTTCTGCTGGAGACAGAAAATGAGTAAGGAAGAGTGATAATTCCCATTAACAAGTACCCTGGGACATTCGCCTGTTGCTTAGGCATGGCACCTCATGGTATTTTGAGCTACTTCACTACACTGGGGATTATGGTCACATTCTCTTACCTCCTAGGCATGTTTTGTGGTTCTTAAAAACTAATCCAAAGCATTTAAGCTCAGTTGCCTCACATAGTTTACAACTTTTGACAGAACAAAACGTTCTCAACAATATGCCATGGAAAGAAAGAAGGAAGAAAGGAAAGAGAGGAGGGAGGGAGGGAGGGAGGGAGGGAGGGAGGGAGGGAGGGAGGGAGGGAGGGAGGGAGGGAGGGAGGAAAGTTATTTCTCCTTTAAAAACAAGAGAGTGAAAATCACAGCCGTCATTATCCATTTCTACTCAGGGCTGAATTGTTCTTGTGAGAATCTTTTCCATTATTCTTTTAAATATCGTATTATGCGACATCAAATCCTGTTTTAATGCAACATATTGATTCTCTTATAGAATAGGGTATTATCGTCTTAAAGAGATTCAAAGTAAATGATTAAACATAGCTTATACATTGCAGTCACCAGCAATTTAGCCTTCTCTTTTGATTGGTATGTTTTTATGGCTGGCTACTCAAGTGATGAGAGATAGAATATCTTACACTCATGGCTATGAAATGAAAGTAAAAGGCAACCCAAAGCTGCTCATCCCCCACGTTTCCACAAAATAGCTAAAATATATTAATTTTAGAATACAGTAGTCTTGCCCTGGCCCGGTGGCTAAGTTAGTTGGAGCATTGTCCTGTACACCAGGAGACTGCAGGTTCGATTCCTGGTCAGAGTAAATGCCTAGATTGGGGGTTTGGTCCCTGGTTGGGGTGTCTTTGGGATACAACCAATTAATGTTCCTCTCTCACATTGATCTCTCTCTCTCTCAAATTAATAAAACACATTATCTGAGGAGGATTTAAATAAATAAACAAACAAACAAATGAATGAATGAAATACAGTATGCTTAGTTCCATTAGGATGCAAGGTCTATTTTACCACTATTGGTATAGCTGAGAAAGTCAAGAAGAGAAAGTGAAATCATCTTTTATTTATTCTGTGAACTTGCATGGCAAAGACTATGGGTATCCGGTGTCCAACAACCTTCAATATGCTCTCAACCTTCCCTGCGTTTTTAGAAAACATGGATTTGAAGGAAAGCACTGAGGCTAGAATAGAATTTCCTGACAGGAGCAACATGTAAAATGGAAGCAGTGTTTGCATCATAGAAAAATGCTCACTGGAAAAGATCTGGGATGGATGAAAAAAATCAGAAGTGTTTCTCACTGACTTATTTGGAAAGGATAATTTGAACTGGCCCTTACATGAATGGCACTGTTGCTACTGGTACGAAGAGCACAAAACCCCAAATGATCTCCCTGTGGAAAGAGGCTGATTGGACACTGCTTGCCTACCGCGGGCTCTTCAAACCAGCTACACAATTCAGCTGGACTTAAATCTTCTTCATGCTCATCTTTCTTGGGACCTGAGTGTCTATCAGATTCAGAAGAAGGTGCAGGAATGGAGAAGGGAGTAGAATAAATGGCATATGGCTATAAAAGTTTAAAAAAGACATCACTACATAAAAGACAAAGAGCGTGTTGGAAAGAGACTTTTTATTCAAGACAGGAGTGTGTATCTTCTTGACTCATTTGGACTTGGTATCCCAGGAGAGGCTGCTTTCTAAGGAGACCGTCTTGGTGATCCTTAGGAGATCACCTAATTCGGCTTTCAGTTTACATTTAGAAACGTAGGTGTGATTAGTTGTGATTTGGCCAAACTCACTCAGTTGGTCCTTTGTAAAGCTGGGGCCAAACTCCAAGCTGACCTTGCACTGAACTTCCTCTTTCATGCTGATATTTCCATTTCAACCCATTGCTGTTTGGCTGAAAGCTAATCTCTGTTTTTTTCAAAAAAAAAAAAAATGCAGCCTATTTTAGGTATTTCAAAGCAAACATAAACACAAAGTCCGAATGGCTAAATAAGGGAGATAAAGAATGCTTTCAAAAGAGTTGTTCCCATACTAGCAGGCACCTTAGGCATATGCCTTAAGCATCAACCATTTCTTAAAAAGAGGTACGCCCTTCAGTGGGCAGTGTGAGGTGGAGTGGGGTGGGCAGTTGTCCAATTTTAAGAATGAAATATACCCCTTAGTGGGCAGTGTGGGGTCTGTGACAGAGTAAGGAGAACAGCAAAGAATAATTTGGCAGTGACAGCCCAGGACAACTGGGATTCTGATGAAATAAGGCTTTTCTACTGTGAGATGGGCATGTCGTTCAATGGGTATTTGGGATGAGAGCTCTGGAAAGAAGGAGAAAGGTATAATATCCCAGAATAACCATTCTAGAGAAGTACAACTGGGTTTACACAGGGCTACCTGCTTTAAAATGTAGGTTCAAGTATGGTGAGGCCAACAGATCAGGGGATAATTGCCTCTAAAAACACAATTTGTTAGAGTTCCCATGAAGAGGGGGCACGCCAGGATGCACCAAGGCCAGTCAGCAGGCAGAGGGACGAGGGGAGAGCCCGGGCATAAGCCTTTGTTATGGTTTCTAAGGGAAGAAATAGGAGAGGCCGGGGAAGCAGGTTTAGAGTTGGATGCTTTAAATAATTGTAGTGGGCTCTAGGGTGCAGGGCGTGTCTCCAGTTGTCTGATATCTGCCCCTGAGTGAGAAGATGGGCGCATAGGGTGGCCTAGAGCGTAAGAGCCTGACAGAGGGGTAGAGGGATGTGGACTGGTTTGGTTAGTTTCCATATGAAAGGCCTTGTAGCAGGTGGGTTGTTTGCTATCTCTAGGAATTAGCTGCAGAATCAGTCAAAGCGTAGGAAATACAGAAAACAATGAAGCATGATTAACACATTACCTAAGGGTGATGTCCCTAATTTAGGTAAGGAAAGGGACGTTTGGCAACATGTCAAAAAGTGGTATCCCTGCAGACAGAAAGAGCGTGATCTAAGTAGATGTATTTTGAGGGGGGATAGTATCCACGAGTGTGAAGGTGGTTCTGGGAGAGGAGGCTGCCTGAGGTGGGTAGGAGTGGTCCTCTGCAGGAAGGTGTCCTAAACGGAAGCGCTGTGGGTGTTCTGCGGATAGTTCTGAGCACAAGGGAAAATAAATGGACCCTCGGCAGGAAAGGACAAACCATGTATGAAATTGCAGCTTTCTCGATGGAAAGTAGCCACCCCTTACAAACAGCATCTTCGAGCCAGTGGCCTGGGGCAGTTAGGAGAATCAGCGCTACCTTTTTCCTGGTTTATTGTGGGAGGAACAGAGGCTCCAAAGGCAACCGTGTTGGTTGCGGAGGGCAGCATCTGTCCAGAGCCACACAACAGGGCTGCTGACACCTCACCTTGTACTGTCGGGCGTACAGCAACACTCTCTGGGGCCTTTAAAAGAATTTTACTCGTACAGTGTTGAGCTGTTAAGAAAAATGGACTTTAGTATTTAGTAAAATCATGAGGCTGCGCTTGGGGGTGGGGGGAAGTGTATGAAAATAAATAGGTAACAAAAAAATTATTCCCTCCACCCCTCCCCTCCAATGCATTTATCAAACAGGCACTCTCCCTGGGAGAGTTTGTGGCAACAGAATCCCTCCAGACTCAAATCTAGACCCGAACACTCGAAACGGAGGAACATAGTAATTGAGAGAGAGGCTTTCAACCACCCAGTGAATAAGAAGTGACAGCCAAGAAAACAAAACCATGAGTCTACTCCCAACTTAGAAAAACTATTGACTTTCGTTTACTATTCTAGTGGCTTAGGGAAAGTAAAAGCTACAAAGTGATTTGCAGTCAAATGCCCACTGTATCTCTAGAAGTTACAATGGTGAATGGTGGAGGCAGATCTGAGACTCTGATGATCTGGTTAGGCAGGTTTTGAGACCGAATGAAGGAGAGGCAGGCAGCCGTGAGGAGAGAAACTGGAGATGGAGGGATGGACCCTGAGTCGTGGTCCCCTCCACTCAATTTCCGTAACTGGAGCAACCCCCATCCTCCACTAGAAAAATCCTCACCTGACCAGGCTGTGGCTACAAGGATATAGATAAGGCAGCCACTGGATACTACGAACCACTAGGTGGCATTTGTGATTTATTACTTCCGAAGCTGAGATTTTAAAATGCCTCTGCTGATCCTTTGCTTAGACTGAACAAGACATTTAACATTCCAAAGCATTTCATTCAAGAAAGGCAGAGTTCATTCTCTTTATCCAGCAGAGATGGGGTGGGGGACATGGTGGCTGGTTTGAGAAGTTGAATTTCAGATCATCTACATTCTTCTGCAGGTCCTCTCTGACCCCACACCATCAGCTTACATAAGTAATTACTTGTCTACAATTAAGCTATAAATAATGCAATCATTCCGTTCTTGTCCCGTCACTCCAGTCCCAAACACAACAAATAGTGCTAATCACATACTTATTCAAGTGTGTAATTATTCACAGTTAAACTTCTGTCACTTTCACCCTGTTTGGAAACAGCAGAACACAACCTGTAATTAGCAAATGTGGCTCCAGGCACTTTTGCTTGGGAGCACGCCAGGGATTCAGCACCTAGGCGCTCCTTTGATCTGGAAGCTGGCAAGGCGCCTCACCCTGAGGCCAGAGTGCTATCAGCACTCTGCAAGTCACTGAGATCAATGAATATGTCAAAGGCATCTATCCCAAATCACACGTTACTTCTCTCTCTCACTGTGGTTTCTGCCTTTAGTATATATTTCATAGACTTGCCTTTTCTTTTTGAACCTTTTGACTCCTGTTTAAAGAGCTACCGATAAGGTCTGCAAGCCCCGGTGTTTTCAACTCGGGTTAAAAATGAAAGCCCCAACAGTCCTGCTTGATGGTCCCTGTTCTTTCTTAACTGCAGTTTCCTTGAACGCAAGCACAATGGAGGAGGAATGACCTTTGCTGCCTCTTGTGGACTGCAAGGAAGAGGACACCAAAGACTTTTGTCCAACCCCTGTGTGCACCACTTCTCTCCAAAACCCCACTAAACCACCCAGCATGGGGAGAATGAGGTACCCTCACGTGTTTCAGAGCAAATGCGTTAACATTTTATCAGAGGAACCACTCTGCAGCACCGATTCTCCCTAGGGAGGGATAATAGTGTCCCTCTAGGTGGAAAGCAGAACTTGGTAGCCAGCTTCTCTCTCTATAAGGACACTGTGAGCCTTGAGCTATAAGGTAGTGCTTTGCATAAAAGTATATCGGGCCCACAGAAAAGCACAGTGAGTCATAAAAGCAGAGTAAGTACATCCATGAATTAGACTTTTGTTTGCATTTGGTATTAAGAATGATCATTTGCCTGTTTGAGGGAAGGTTATTCTACCTTCATTAAGACTCCAATGGCAATTACCTAATGAAAACAAGTTGACACATCTAACCTGGTTTAATATCTTCCTTTCCTGACATATCCAATTAAGACAGAGGTTTTTTCACTTCGGTTACACATGAATACTCCTCACAGTAGATGGGTAAACAGAAGTGCAGTTCTGTTCTTTGTATACAAACACTAGTCAGCCTTTGGTTCTAACCATAACAAAGCTGGTTTTTAAAATACTGGTTGGCGGTCTCAAAGGGAAGACGAACTACGCGTGCTTCTCTGTCCGAGGAGATTGTCCTCGGACTGGAAGATATCGAGAGCGGTAGTAGAAGATGAAGTGTGAGCAACGTAGGAACGCTGCCTGGCCAGCTAACGTACCCAAATGAGCCAAATCAGCCCTGGCAGACAGGCCGGTGACAGATGTGGGAGCCAGATTGCCATGATGTTTTTATTTTATAATTTTTTTAAAGATGAAATTCTATGACTGCTTCTCTGTGAGCAAAGTGGAACAGTAGTGAGTAGTTATCTGGTGATTTTCATTAACACAGACTGACAAGCAATCTGGAGGGTTAGTTTAAAAACAAACCAAAAAGGACTGTTTTTCTCCAATGCAGTGGTCTTTAACAGACCTTCACTGATAATAATATTGATAGTTTTAAATGCTTCACATAATGTAGCCCATGTGGACACTAGCAAGACTCTCATTTTGTTCTGTTTTTTTTTTAAACTAATTTTTAGAAGCTCCTAATATATGTCAGCTAACGTAATGATAGGATGACAAAAACACCAGCACTGCTTGTTTGGAAGAGGAGTGCAAAGATGCCTCCCCTACACTGCCATGTCCTGCCTCCCAGGAGGACTGAGAAACTTTTTACAAACTCATTTCCATCTTAACTTCAGGGCACAATGATAACATTTAGTTAAGAAACTGCTTTGTGTTTTCATGTGTGTACGTATGTATGTAAGTGTAGCTCAGCAGAGAATTAGAACCAAAATAGGTATGTGTAGCCTCACTATCACGTGGTGCTAATCAGTCCACTTCCTTCCAGTCCCCCTGCGGCCACCTTACTCTTGGCCCCTGCTATCATCACCGAATCTCTCCATTTGAACTCTGGCACTCTGTCTATTGCATGCTCACCGTAAGAGGGACACTGGTTTCAATCTGTTCACGTCACACTTTGATTGAAAACTCTTCAGTGTCTTCCCATTGCACTTAGGAAACTCCTTGCCATGAGTTATAAGACCCCACTGATCCTGTTCCTGTCTGGGTCTCCATCTTCATTTTGTCTTCTACTCCTGGGACAGCCTCACCAGCCTTTCAGTTGCTTGAATATCCCAGAGTCATGTACACCTTGTACCTTCCATTCGACTGCTCTTATCCCAGCTCTCCAAATAGCCTCAGCTTACATGGCTGACCCTTTGTGATGACCCTACATAAAATGGGTTGCCTCCTCAGCCCTTTAGTCTCAGCCCTGTGATTGATTTTTTTCATGACTGTTCACCATTTGTCATTAGTCCATCTATTTGTTTATTTTTTATTGATACTCATTAGAATGTAAACTCCATGAGGCAGAGTCTATGACTATTATCAGTCACTACTGGATCTTCAGTGCCTATTCTAGTGCCCATTATATGAGGTCTGTCCGGACAAAGTCCAGGCATTGTTAATATAATGAGAACGGTTTGCGCTACATTGATGTAACCTGGCAGCCAAGGAGAATGGATTGGAATGCGCATGCATGAACAATGACAACTTCACTGTACTAGTCAGTGGGGATGGTAGATGCTGTTGAGTAAGCATGTGTAAGGTGTGGCTGTCACATTTAAAATACTGAACGAAGAGAGCAACAAATCTACATCAAATTTTGAATTAGGCTTGAGCATTCCTTCACAGAAACTATTTAGATGATTCAGAAGGCCACAGCTATGAGCAATCAGTGATTGGCAGCTTCATCATGACAACACACCCATTCACACATTCTGTCTTATGCAGAGTTTTTTTGGCAAAATATCAGGTGACTCAGCCCTCCTACAGCCCAGCCCAGATTTGCTGCCCTGCAACTTCTAGCTTTTCTCCAAATTAAGATCACCTTTGAAAGGGAAGAGATTTCAGGCCATTAATGAGGTTCAAGAAATATGACAGGTCAGCTGATTGTGATTGAGAGAACTGTGTGCAGTCCCAAAGTGCCTACCTTGAAGGGGACTGAGGTATCATTGTCATATGTACTGTATCTTGTATCTTGCATCTTCTTCAACAAATGCCTGTATTTTTCATAGTGCATGGCTAGATACTTTCTGGACAGACCTTGTATAGCAGGCCACCCAAAACTGTTTGTCAAACAAATGAGTAAAAGAATTTAATTAGTCTAAGGAACAAAATGCACAATATGGACACTGCCTTTCTGAGAGTTCTTTGATTAACTGCAAGCAAACAGAGGCAGCAACACCCTTTTTCCTACATTTTATTTTGAAAATTTTCAAACATGTAAGTGAAAGAATTTTATAGTGAACACTCTCCAGATTCAACCATTAACATTTTTATTATGCTTACTTTATCACATATTTATCAGTCTATCCATTGCTCTATCAATACTTATATGCATCTGATGTTTGTCACTTTTCAAAGCAAATTGCAGACACTTCAGCATATATATTATGAACTAAAATTCAATATTTGTTTACAGATTTGGCAGGTATAAAGTTTAGATATTCTGAAATGTGTAACTCTTAATGGGATTTATCACTAATTTTTAACAAATATACCCATTTATGTAATCCAAATTGTTATCCAGATAAGAATACTGTAGCCGTGCTTCTGACTAGCCAATCTCCAATTCGAACAACTTATAGTACTGTCCACCATGGATTAGTTTTACCTTTTGGGATTCATATTAATGGAATCACATAGCATATTTTATTTAGCATATGGCTTCTTCCACTCAAATATAATATTTTTGAAATTCATGATGTTGTTGCATGTATCAGTTATTAATCTCTTTTTATGGCTGAATAGTATATGATTATGTGAATATACCATAGTTTGTTTATTCATTCTCCTGTTGATAGATACCCAGGTTGTTCCTAGTTTGGGGTTACTAGTAATAAAGTTTCCATGAACATTCCTATATGAGCGTTTTTGTGAACATAGTTTTTATTTCTCTTGGGTGAATATCTATGAGTGGATCGTAGGTTATAAGTAAGGTAGGGTTATAGGATATGCATTTAGTGTTACCAGAATCTTATAGAACTTATTTAAAAATGTGTAAGTTCCTTTATAACCTTGCCAACACTTGCTTTCATCAGTCTTTTAATTTTAGCCATGCTCATCATGTTTAATAGTATCGCATTGTGGCTTTAATTTACATTTCCCTGATAACAAAAGATATTGAGCATTCTTATTTTTTTATTGTATTTTTTCATTACCATTTAGTCTCCTTATACTCCCCCCCCACCCACAATCACCACACTCTTGTCTGTGTTCATGAGTCCTTTTTCCTTTTTGCTCAATCCCTCCACCCACTTCCCTCCCCCTCCTTGATGCTGAGCATTTTTAAATTTGCTTATTGGTCATTTGCATATCTTCTTTTGCCAAATTTTCAGATATTGCTTTCATTTTTTATTCTATTATTGAGGTGTATAATGATTTCTTTATATATCCTGAATATGAAGTCTTCCTCAAATATGTTTTGCAAACATTTCCTCCCAGTCTTTGGCTTATTTTTATTATATTATCTGAGTTTCTAAATAAACAGAAGAGAAGTTTATAATTTTGATTATTGCTTTCTGTGACTTAAGAAACTTTTTCCTATCCTTAATTCATAAAGATATACTCTTGTTTTTCTTTAAAATCTCTTACCTAAAGGTATGTCCCATTTTGAATGAATCTTCGTGTATGGTACTACAAGGTAGGAATGGGGTTTATGACTTCCGCTTGTGTTTCTATTTTCATATGGATATCCCATTGTTCCAGCAACATTAGTAAAAGTGACTTTCCTCTTGGCTTGCTTTGGCATCTTAGTAAAAAGTAAATTACTGTCTAAGTGTGGGTTCATTCCTGGGCTCTCCATTCTGCTCTGATGCGCTGTATTTTGATTCTTACACCAGGACTACTGTGGATTACTGTAACTTAACTTTATAGTAAGTCTTGAAATCAGAGAATTTAAATTTCACTCTGCTCTTTCTTCAAGACTGCTTTGGTTATTCTAGGTCATTTGCATGTCCATATCAATTTTAGAGTCAACTTGTCAATTTCTACATAAATTCTGCAAGATTTGGGGTTGTATTATACTGAATTTGTATACATCAGTTTTTGATGCAATTGTAACAGCCCTTAAAGGCATCTCCTTGACTAGTCTTCTCTTGCACATTGGAGGGTCCTATCAGTTCTCTATTTGAGTGCATTTATTTGGATTAAAATATTGTATCCTTGGGTTTCCTTTGCTACAAACAATAACTAGCAATTTAAATGGCATTTAAGAGCTTTATATGCATAATCTTATTCACACACACAAACAAATCTTTTAAATGAAAAATTATTTTCTCCAAATTGTATGTGGGATGCCTGGGGCCCGAGGAGTGTAAATAATTTGTACAAGATCAGACAGCTAGTAAGGAAGCATTTGAACTCTTACTCTGAAGCTTAAATGTTCCAGGAAATGAAATTTTATTATTCTTTACTGACCATTAGCCTCGCGTGATTGGGGGTTTTTATATCAGCTGGGATCCAAATACTAAGTAATAGAAAGACGAGACACAGCCATTTTGTGATGATGAAAGAAGCAGAGACCTTCAGGGGCGAGTCTGGGTGGCTTTGTCTGGAGATACCCAGCGTCAGAGGATAGACGCCTTTAAGGTGTAGGGACTTGGAGCCGGCGGGACCTCAAGGAGACTGAAGGCAGACAGCCCTTCCCCAAGTTGGCTGGGGTGGGGAGGCCTAGACGAGAGGTGACCATCTAAAAACAGCCTGTTCTAATGCCTTTAGCTGCCTGGGAATATTTATATCTTGAGAAACTCACATGTGATACACTTGGCAATAGCTGCAGGGACCGGCTCCTCCTCCTCCCCTCAGATGCACTCAGGGCAGCGGAGAGAACATAGAGATTCACAAATGAGCTTTCTTTGTAGGGCACTGGCTGCTTTGAAATTCTTCATTAAATCTTTTTCACAAATAAATTGCCCGATGTCCATGGGGAATATTTCCATCTTTTAATCATATGCAGTTTGAATCGACTCTAGAGCTGCAGTGCGCAGGGGCCGGTGCGGCGGGCTCGGCAAGGGAGGAGGGGCGGGCGTCCGGAAGCCCGGCCCTTGCCGTCTCTTTTGAATGTAAGTAACAAAAGGTGGCCCCAAAGGGAGCAATTGGAGTGAGTCTATATTTTGTGGTATGTTTAGCACCTATCTTGACTATGGATTTTTGAGACACCGAAAGTTAATTATGCGTCTTACATAATGGTTTGGTATTGGTTCCAGAAGTGAAATCGTGGGGTTTGACTTTCACAGGCTGGTGAGCTATTCTAGATTAATAGTTTAAATAAAATGTCAAGTATCTGATTGCCATGGAAACATTAATGCAAAGTGGACCCTGTAGCACTTCGTGCTGTAGAATTACAATGATATGAATTACCTTAGTCTTGAGACACCTTCTGAAATGGCCAGAGTTATATCCCTGAAAAATGAGTCATCCATGCACAAAGCAAGAAATAGTGCGAAATGCTCCCACTCAGTCATGTCACCATGCACACAGCTATGAGTTGGACAAATGTCAGTTTTTTTCAGAGGACAGGAACAGACAATGCAGGCAGACCTTACTGTGGTGTGGCCCTTGCTTATTGCGGAGAACCAGTGAAGATGGGGTGCCAGCTCTACTGGCCTTCCGTCCTGCGGAGGGGAGTGTCTCAAGGGAGGCCAGCCACCTGGGGTCAAGCTCCGGAATGTACAGCAGGTACTTTGGGCCCTGCTTCAGGACATCGCCGTGGAACACAGATTCCAACTGCCTCCCCCAGCCTGATTATCAGAACCCTGCTGATTATTTTATGCAAATGAGGAGAGATGGATTTCACATTTCCCCCAGCCAGGCTTTGCACAGCTTTGCATTTATTATCCCCCTTTAAAAATACAGAGTCCTCAGAGAAGGGGAATGGCTCATTTTATTTGTTCGCCAGCAGAGTTGGCACAGACTTGTCAAGCAATCATCCTGGGCTGTGATCTGCAAAGCTGCCCTTTGTTGTGCGATTCACCCACCCCCCAGATTGTTTACAAGACGCACACAGACAACTGCATGCCTCAGAACAAGTTATTTCCTGATTCAGCAAAACTTGTCAACCTGGGTGATGAAAATGTTACAGCATTTGCTGACAAGCCATCAGATAAACCTAAAGTTACATCCCCAGCCCCTTGTCCCCATTCACATCTCAGGATGGTAAACACTTAGCAGGTCCCAGGTCTAGATGACTGTGCAATCAACCACCTGTCCCTTGGTACTTCAGATACTGCTTTCCACTCATTGGTGTTGGTCCATAACCAGGAAAAGAGTGACTACATTTCCCCGCTTTTGGAAATAGGAGAAATGGCTTGTGTTTGCTATATTACCAATACAATCTCAAAATCAAAATTGGGCCTCTTGATTTTAAAGTCTTTAGACTCCACAATGGAAATATATCTGAACCGATTAGCATAGTGAGATGTTTCCTTCTATTCCTAATGTAACTGAAACCCAAGAAAACAGTGTGCCTTTCCATTAACCTTTCCTCCCGTTCACACTCTCCATCATTCTCCCTCCAGCTCCTATCCCAGGGAGGAACTAATATAATTTGTGTAAAATGAGCAACTGGAAATTAATGGTGCAGAGATCAGCTGACATATCCAATTCCTCCAGAAGAACTTGTGTGATGATTTCCCCTGATTTACAAGATACAGCCCAGCAACAGTATGAGCTCATCAAAGTGGGGAAAAATGGCTTCTTGTCACAACTTGGAAAGAGTTCCACAGATCTTTGTCAAGTGCAAATAAAACTCTGTAGCTCTAGAAAGGTTTATTAAATCAGAGATTTATAATCCAGCTTTGCAAATAGCTATTTGCTACCTACTTCTGGTGAATCATGACTCATTCCAGACCTGTGGCATAGGATACTCATATATATATATGTGTATAATGCACCAACACATCATAGATGTTCATGTACCTATGTGTATTTTATTAACAATCAGTGCTGGCAATTGTGTTGAGTATTTGTGCACAACTGTAAAGCACTAGAACTTGTAGATTAATCTAAATTGATAATGATAACAGTTGCTAACATTGATTGAGCCCCCTTATGAGGCAGGGGATTTATAGATACCTTTTATAGTTATATAAACTCTGCAAAATAGATATTATCTTCATTTTTCAGGTAAGAAAACCAAGTCAGAGATGCTGAGTTTACCTAACTGTTAAGGTTGATATGAGATGCAGTCAGGATTCCTACACAGGCTTGTGCTGACTCTCAATCCATGCTGTGCACACCAGTAAGGAACCTTGTAGTGTTCAGTAGTAGCAAACCCAATGCAGAATGGCTTAAAAAATAAAGGAAATGTATTGTCTCACATAACCAAAAAAGCAGAAGTTGACTTCAGTGGAAGCTTGTTTTGGTAGTTTAAATGACATCAGTAAGGCATAATTTCTTGTTGTCTATCCACTCTTGTCTTTCATAAAGGGGTTATGTTGGTCACAGCAGCTCTGTCTCTCCCCCCAGGACACCAAAATACCTCCCCAGTGGTTCTGGGAAGCACACCATCCACATGCCAACCAGAAAAGAAAGACTGATTAACTTTTAGAGAAGAGAAAAGCTCTTTTTTCTTAGAATCTCAACAAGTATCTTTTATTAAGTCATTGAGTTTGATAGGCTTACATTCCCATCCTTGGACCAAATCCTTGGCCAGGGGGAATGGACCAATTAGGGCTCACATCTGAAAGTGGGTGTGGATCAATCCCACCCAAACCACCTGGCCAAGAATGGGCAGGTGAGATGTTGCCCCCAAAGCTACTGTTTTGCTTCTACTACTATCAACAATTATGAAGCAAATGACATACCTATGCAATGAATTTAAGAGTACACACACAGAGCAACATTCAAACAAGGATAGTAAACAAGAGCTAAGAAAGACAACAAATTATTTGTCAGAAAAGAAATAAACAGGAGTAGAATCCCAGAACAGAAAATTTGAGCAGTTTTATTGTTCTTGTTCTTGGTTTGTTTTGCTCTGTTTTGTTTAGTAGGAAATAGCTACAAGTTGGAAGAGAAAAGCTGAAGTGTAAACATGGAGTAATCAATCATCAGGGGGAAGAAAGAACCGTGTGTCTATCCTTTTGGGTATAGCAGTAAGAGAAATTAGTATGGTGAGACTAAGTGATAGAGAACAAAAGGCTGAACAACCTAGACTTTCTAATAATATAAAATATCAAACTGCTGAAAATTTTTTAACTGAAAATTAATATGGCAGAAATGTTATTAGAGCCATATTTTTCTATTTTATTTTACTCTGTATCCCTTGGGTTAAAAGAGAGATGGTATCAATGAAAGGAAAAAACAAGCAGAAGGAAAGCAAGCCAGTGCCCAGGAAGTGAGGTTATAATCTCAAAAAATGTGTGTAAGCACATACCTGACCATGTGTCAGGCTGTGTGTGAGGCACAAAACTAGGAGAAAGGACAGAAAGATGAAATAGGCATAGAACCAGTCCTCAAGGAGCTCATAGTCTTAAAGCGTAAGTAAATATGTAGATATCATTTGCAATACAACGTGGTGGTTAGCATATGGTGCACAAGAACAACTACTAAACCTACAGAAAATAAGTCCACATTGTAGATGCAACAATAACCTTAATAAACATGTGATCTTGGAATGTGAATGATGTGTCCTAGCTAAGCTATGTTGCAGGGAAGACAAGTCAATTTAAAAGAAAAAAAGAAGAAAGGAAGGAAAGAAGAGCAGGTGGGAGGGAAATATGGCTATTTTCTTGCCTGATTGCACTCACTTGTCCTGTGGTTTAAGAGTCTAAGCCTTGGTCCTGGTCAGTGTGGCTCAGTTGGTTAGAGTGTAGTCCCATAAACTGGAAGGTTACGGGTTCAATCCCCCAGTTGGGGCATATGCCTAAGTTGTGGGCTCTTTTCCCAGTCAGGATACATACAAGAAGCAACCAGTCAATGTGTGTCTCTTAGATCAATGTTTTTCTCCCTCTCCCTCCCATCCCCTCTCTCTAAAATCAATAAGCATGTCCTTGGGTGAGGATTAAAAAAAAAGAGTCCAAACCTTTTCTTTTTCTGTTTTGAAACTTTTCAGTTAAAATGTCACCAACAGTAGCAGAAAATGGAAAAGAATGAAATAACATTTGCAATTAGAGTTAGCAAGAGAATGTGGTTGCTTCTGGGTATTGTAATAGAATTTAGTTTGTGTACAGTTCTTATCTTTCCACCCTCAACTTGTTATATTTGGCAATTCCTGATATAGTTTGTGTTATTACATAGAGGGAAGGGCCATTTTTAAAAAATGGAAACATAGATTTGGCACAACAGATGGAAGACAGATCAATTAATGACATTATTTTTCCACTAACTGATATTCTGACAAGACAGTAATATATGCATATCAAACAGAGAAAGGGAGGATGACAAACCATTGTTTTGACCTTGCAAAAGAAAAAAGCATTATAAAGAAATAATTTCAGACACCAGTGGTTTCAACTGAGAATTTTTTTCTGCTGTGATTGAGAAATGTCACTCTGTCATTTCTTCATTCTGGAAGGAGGATCAGAGGTGAAGAGTAGAGGGACAGCAACAATTGTGCATCAACCTGAGATATGTCATTCCCTATCTCTAGAGCCTCTTGAATTCCTACAAATATTCATTCACTATGAGGTATTGCTTATTACTATAGAATTACAGTGTCATTTATACTGCTTCATCTTGCATTTTGTGCTTGGCATTGCAAACCTTCCGTTCCTTCCTTCTGCAACTCATTTTTGTTCAATTATTCATTGAAATAGGCTCATCTGAAATTTGGGAGAAATTAAATGTTATATCCACATTCATAACAAATTAATTAATCATGATTAATGTTCCTACAATAAATACAAAAGGAATTAATCATAATTAGCAACATATTGAAATGTGCAGCTCAGGATTTGAAGTTTTCTCCACTCATAATGTACCTTAGAAGCCTTGAAAGGCAGCCATAGCTTTCTGCTTTGTCTGATGTTGTAGCTGTTCTAAGTCAGCAGCTAAGGTTTGGGGACAAGTGTGTTAGTAAATAAAAGGGGATGAGTTTTCTTCTTTTGTCATTAAGGAGTAACTGATGCTTTATAAGGACAACAATCGTAAGACTTTTGGTCTAGGGATTGGCACGTGATGACCCATGAGCCAAATCGGGTCTTCTGTCTGTCTGTGTTTGTCTCTTATGTACTGTCTATGGCTGCATTGGTGCTACCATGGCAGAGGAGAATAGTTGTGACAGAGAGACATCATGTGACATCATGTGACAAAACTAAAATATTTACTCTCTGGCCCCTGTCAGAAAAAACAATTGCCAGCCCTTGCTTTAGATGGGCACAAAAGCATAGATAAATTTTGTATCTGTTTTTTCAATTTTATTTTATTATCTCAACTATTTGAGGGTAAGGATACTTAAGTGCTTCTAACAGAAACTTCTTGAAGGCAGTGACTCTGAATTTGCCTTCCATACCCAGTATCGTGGGCAACATAATACCTGGCACATAATAGTCCCTCACTATGTTGTGGTTGAATGAATAAATGAATGAATGCCTACAGATATTGAGCAAGGATTTCATCTTATTTTAATGCCTAACTTTTACATTTCTAAAAAAGGGAGAAGTTTTGTCATTGTTGTTATTTATAATATGTTCTGAGATTAGATACAATTATATAAAATGCTATACAGTTCTATAGTATTTACTTTTGCACTTTAGTTATTTAGTGAACACTGTAGTGATAGCCATGTGCTAAGCATATGTGTTTTGCAAATATTGTCATTTAATCTGCACGCACCCCTTGGCTACAGAGCATCAGACAAGAAAATTTAAGTATAGAGATGCGACGTGACCCCATCACAAGCACATAGGTACCAAGTGGCAAAATGAAAATTTGGACCCAGCAGTCTGGCTTCAGAATCTGGCTTTTCTCCACTGTTCAATGCTGTCCAGCATTTTGTATAAGGGGACACATTACTTTCTTTTAAAAAAATCCTTACCCAAGGATATGTTTATTGCTTTTAGAGAGAGAGAGAGAGAGGAGAGAGACAGACAGACAGACAGACAGACAGACATCAGCTGCCTTCTGTATGTGCTCCTGACCAGGGATAAACTTGCAGACTTTCTGGTGTATGGGACGATTCTCCAACCAACTGAGCCATCCAGCCATCGCAGGACACATTACCATGTAATGACTGAGCTCTCTACTTTGAGTAATGAACGAGATGCTGTGGTCTCTTCTCATCGGAACGGGCCCTATTAAGGGTGATAAGTTAATGCTTGGTGCCCCCAAATTTCTAAAAGTATGTATAGATGCAACACCTCTTTTTCATAACATGGCCAGTTTGGGTCTAAAAAAAATCTTTGGAAAATGTTTAACCCTTCAGAAAATTCATTACATCTTATTAATTCCTGATGTAAAGATTTCAAAATTAGGTGAGATTTCAGATGTTCATTCAACTCATCCATTTGATTCACTTTAATATTAGTTTGAAGGGGTAAATTAATAGAAGAAAACATAAAGATATATGATTCCCCATATCAGTCGATTTTCGGTTGCAGAGAGCAACAAAGCTTAGTAGGAAAAAAATTCCCTGGAAGGACAGTAGGTAGTTCAAAAACTGAAAAGCCAGGCTCTCGTAGTGAGTAGGAAAGCAAACAGCCTGAGCACCAAGGGAAGAGCTGATGTCAGAGTGTCACGCGTGCCTGGGGAGGGAAGACCACTCAGGCTCTACTATTCCTGGCCTTCCCCCTTTGCCCTGTAGACTCATTAGAATGTTGCTGCCATTTATTGTAAACATTTTCTCAGTCATCCATGTGTTTTTGCATCACTGTTTCAAGATTTAAAGGCCAAAAGGGGTCAAAGGTGCTTATCTTAGCTGCCAAAGGTAAGGATGGAGAACACCTGGTTTTCTGCCACCAAGCTTCACTGGGGAGGCCTCAAAAATCACAGGAGTGCTCAGATGCTAGGTGACCAGCGCGCGCGCACACACGCACACACACACACACACACATGCACACGTATATATCCAGATAGATATCCCCATGTATGCACACATATATATCTACATAGATATCCCCAGTAATAATCCCACCCCTACCATTTAGTGCTTTATATTGTTTCTATTAATAAGATAATTTTCAAAAGAATGTTCCTTTCTCTAGTTCTCCTGTAGGTAACTTAACAATGACTTCTTGATGATGGTTACAATTTCAACAAACATTTTTTTAGTTGATGTGACAAAAAGTCAGGAATTTGTGATAAATTTTAAGCCATTATTTTTAAAACAGAGAAACTGTGTTAACCTTACATGAATTAATCATCAAGAGTCGATGAGAATCAACAATTCTGTCCTAAACTACTCCTTTATACTCGGAGAAAAGTCCTTCCTTCATCACTGTATTTTACGGAGAGCAAACTGATTCAATATCAAATATCTAAGGGTGAGGAACTAAAGAAGAAAACTCACAGAAATGCTAGCAGTCTATTCAAACTCTTGATGAAGAATCGAAGAACTTCTTTTCAAATGTGTATCTTATTTGACTATTTTGTAATTTGTTACTATTATGTCATCACTTTTTCTTTCATTTGTTCAGTAAAAATTCATTGAGCTTCTGCAGAGTGTCAGGTAATGTTCAGACAGAGTGCCTAGTAATGGCCACATTCTGGAGTCTGAAAGCACCAGTCTTTCAGGAATTATAATCTATGTGACTCTGGTAGAGTCTCATCTAGCAAGATTTTTACCCTATTGCTTAAATGACTGCAATAAAAGATGTTTTAAATCAAAAAGCTTGTTTTATAGAATGCATTTTATTTCAATCAAATAATCAATTCAGAAATGTGGCAAATTGTTACATAATGACCCCTAATGAATCATGCCTTCTGCAGTGTTTCTTGTTGCTCCTCCACTTCCAAAGCGGTGAAATATATTTTAATGAAATATGTTCTCATATTTTAATGAAATATTGTCCCTTAAATCTGGGCTAAACGTGTGATTTTTATTGACCCAAAAGTGACAGGAATGTTGATGTGCAAATTCTGGATCCCAGATCTTGGCTGGCCCTGCGGCTTCCTTTCACTATCTGAGAATCCTAAAACAATGCCAGGCTGTGAGGAAGCCCAGCTTAGGCCCCTGGAGAATGAGAGGCCACTTAGAATTTGAATGAAGTGCCCCAGTCAACTGTCAGCACCACTGCCAGACTCATGAGGGAGGTCATCTGGGACCTTCAGCCTCGGTCAAGCTGCTGGATGGCTGCAGCGTCATGACTGATCTCCGGTGACGGCAGCAGAAACACTGCCCACCTGGTCCTCAGGATTGTGATGGTTTGTAAAGCAGCAATAGGTAGCTGGGACACAAAGTCTTTATGAAATACCTTTTACCACTAAATTTACCATTCTTGGCTTCAGATTCTTTGACCAGATCTAAATTCTTCACATCCATCTCTAATTAGCCATTTCCCCAAGTTGGGTAGAGTGTACTTACCAGATGAGATTAAGTATTCCAGATGAAGGTGATACTGGAAACTCTTCATTGTTCTCTTTGAATTTACTAGTTTTTCTTGGAAAATAATTATGGATTTTTATATAGTCTCATATTTAGATTAAAAGTTACATGTTCATTAATTATCTAGAGTTGTATTTCCAGGTAAGGAGGAACACAGATGGAAAACGAATTGAACCAAACCTTAGAAATGACATTATTATAACTTCAAATGTTAGTTGAGTAGAACTTGTGAGTCTCTGTGCCAAGTTCTGTTTTTAATACCATGAGGGATGCTTATATATGGTGTTTATACCTTGCCCCACATAAGTCACAAATACCTATACAGAACTCATATTTTAATGAAAGCCTAACACTTTTGTTAACAGAGACAGGATTTTTATGACCTGCAAAATGACTTGCATGACTACACACTTAAAAATACAAAGGAAAAATTAAAAATACAAAAAAAAGAACAAAAACAAAAACCACTTTTCTACATCGCCCCTCCTCCCATATATATTGAGGGTCAAGAAATTCCAATAACCATGTCCCACTCTTCAAGACAGCCAAACAAAGCTGGATCCTGGGACAGCAGCTCCAGCCCTTTCCTACCTGGGTTTGTGCTTGAAATGAATCTGTGCATCCTGGAGCACTTGGCAGAATGAGTGTGGACATCAGAAAATGTCAGTGTTATTTCTTTCCATGCTGGAGCAAGGACTATTTTGTTTCATGTAGATAAAACATGGCGGTTTCTTTCCTGGGCTGCTGTCCATGTCCTTTTTCGGTTTGAAGCAGAGCCATTGTTGCCTTCCCCTTGGCCTTGGAAGGACAGCAGGGCATCCACGCAAGCCTGCGCCCTTGTGTCAGTGAGGTGCGTGTAAAGTGTGTCCCTTCTTGTCACTTGCATGGGAAAAAACAAAAATAGCTCTTTTCCCTCTGCACGTACATCTCACAGGTAAAAGCCCATTAACAATGCCTCATATTGTCTCATGGAAATTAGACTCATTTTTCTAAAATTTAAAAGATATAATCAAACTTGCCTTATTACATAGTCAATTAATAGGCATATTGAGATCACACTTATTTTTTTCAGCAAGTTGAAAACTCAAGGTTTATCACATTTTCAGCTAGTGGTTATTTGAAATCTGCAAGACAATGAAAATAGTTTTAAAAATTATGTTATAAAAAGAAAATGCCAATTTCAAGCATGATCTTTTAGAATTTGAATTGTTGACTTGAATTGCACCTCAGAATTCATTACATTCAGCCCCCAAGGTAAATACTGTTAAGCAAGCTTGAACTAAGCTTAACATAGTTTAATGTGTTCAGTTATAATATTTGTTTAAGAAGAATTATCTCTAGCTTTTTTACAGGTATGTATTTGCTACAACTCTTTAGAGCTTTGTCTCTCAGATGCAATCCCTGTGCCGAAAAAAAATGTTCATTACTTTATCTGGAAGGGAGTATGTGTGCTTTTGCTTTTACTATCAGGAAAATATTTGTTTCAATCTCTGTAAAGCATATTTAATAGGGTGAGCTCATTTTGCAAAGTTTAGTATAAGTATTATAAAAAAACCATAGTTCACAGATCCATCTTAAACCAGAGTAACTTATGGTCACCATATGTGTCAAAATAGCCAGAAGGAAACTTTGAACTATCTTCCAGTATATAAATTATTCTACAAATAACATTGACCGGACAGGACCCATCTTCTCTGAGGACTGGGTAACTGCAGTGGGCTTATACTCTTTAAAGGGAATTCAGGTTAGATTTTCCTTCTGATAATGAGCTGTTGGTTATTAGAATTTGCAACAGGATGTAAAATTCTATTCTCTCTATCACACTCTCTCTCAGTTTACCTTTTTGATCTTATTCATCAATATTTATCAAAAAAATCTATTAAGAGAGACACTACTGAGGAAGAATTGTTTGCAGAATATGAAGTTCTTTATGAAGAAATTCTCTCTATATCCAGTTTCCTCAGGCTCAAATAAGATATGGAAGGAGCCAGGTACTTGGAATATATGTAGTTGCCACCACCCTATGCCCCTACAGAGTGGTACTAAATTATACTTTTTGGCTGGTGCTATCTCACTACGTAAGATATTGGTCTCATAGCAATGTCTCCTGCAAAGATACTATTGAGATGACTGTTTTCTGTTCCACGCAGTCTACTCTACACAAAGACCCTTGAGAGAAATGACTCCCAGGTCTTAGTAGCCAGGGTAGTTTCACCTTCTACAGTGATTAGTATTTGTGGAATAGATTCGATGATTCTGTAACAGCAACATTGCCCGTTTTATGGTGGCAACTAGAAAACCTAAATCCAATTTTGTGGTACACTCATGAACAGACACTGTAAATATACTGCAGCAAGTTTCCCAGCTCATTTTTATATGTTTATCCACATGCCATTCTGTTATAACAATAATAATATTTATAATAACTTCTGTTTATTGTATACTTACTATCTGCAAGGATATATGCTAATAGCTCAATATATCACATTAAATTAATCCTACCAAAATACTAGTGATAGCTTTCATATCTATAGCTACATAGATACACACACAAAAGGTCAGCACATTTTAGCATTTCCTCCAGCTACTAGGGGAAAAATTGAGATTTCTTTAAAGCTAGTCTCTCAGTCGTAAGAACAAACATGTGGTTGGCAGCGTGTCTTATGTGCCTTATATGAGTCGTCTTCATGAAAATCAGGAAAACTCTATATTGTGGCAACTATAATAAGGACTATCTATCATCAGTACTACTTATTAGTGATAAAGACTATTATAATCTTCATTATACCGAAGAGAAAACTGATGCAGAGAGAAGTTAAATCACTTTCCAAACTCAAAGGTCAGTGTAAAGGTAGGATATAAACTCAGTTGGTTTAACTCCAGACTCCAGGAGGATAAATATGACATTATTGTTTTAGTATTTTACATATCCTTGTGAGGTGAGGGTTATTCATATCTAAGTACCCACATCTGTACTTTCTCTCTCTCTCTCTCTCTCTCACACACACACACACACACACACGCCACTTTCATTTTCCTAGGTGGAAACAATATTGTTCAATGTTAAGGTTAAAAAAATTTCTCCGATGGGGTAGGCTATTCTGCCTGCCATCTGGGGAAAGGGCTGGATGACTCTTAAAAAAATTCCTTTCTGCCCCAATTCAACTGGGTTAAGTGCTCCTTGAGGGCAGAGACTATGCAAATGTACTTTGAGCTGTAATAAGACAAAACTGCTCTTTCCTGGCTTGTGAGTGCCCCTTGGTTTTTCATGAGTCCCAAAGCTGGAAAACTTTCATGTTCCTATGTGCCTCTCCATTAAACAAGAATGACTTTACTTTCTTTGTAGTGGACTCTGCTCTGCTTAGACTATTCCCACTGGTGTCTTAACCATGTGATGGCTGCCTGTTTACAGATCTGTTAGGGAGTTCTGAACTTTTACCCTGTGGATGAAGCTTTTGGCCCCAGAATATATTGGGGAACCTGGTTCTTATTTTTCTGCTAGTGAGTGAGTGTGTAGGAGCCTCTGCAAATCTGGACCAGGTTAAGAGAATGATCTAAGCCAATAAAGTCTGAATTAATTAGCACTTTTGGCTGCAAGTGAATCCTAACCAGGTTAAGAGACAAATGGAATAGATTATAAATCCACCAATATCATGAAATACCCAAATAAATTAATTTGGGCATTTCATTGATTCTGTACAAGGGCCCATCTGCCTTTCTTACAAACCTAACCAGATATTGAGCAAACCACAATGAACTAGAGTCTCTTATTGAAAGAGGAAGAGGAGATTTTGCTTTGTGTTTGTTTGAATGAGAAGCAAAATGAAAGTTAATGAATCAAGTCAGAAACAGTATTTTTAGGATCCAGGTAATGGGTTACAATAGAAATAAATTCTTCAGGGGAAACAATTATCATTTGATCATAGGTCTATGGAATCTGCTGTATCATTAGAAAATAAAATGTTCCATTTGTCTTTGGTGGATAGTTCCTTTTTCTCAACCACAGAGGGTGCATTTAGAAAATGGTGTCTTCAAAGGAGTCAGTATTTCTCATCGCTGGAGAAGAAGCTGACTCTTTTGAAAAATCAACAGTTCTCCTCAAGATTGGCTTCTTTAAAAAAAAAAAGATTTCATTTATTTCTTTTTAGAGAGAGGAAGGGAGGGAGAAAGAGGAGAAAGAAACATCAATGTGCGGTTGCCTCTCAA
Organism: Pteronotus mesoamericanus; assembly: GCF_021234165.1. Classification (NCBI taxonomy): domain Eukaryota; kingdom Metazoa; phylum Chordata; class Mammalia; order Chiroptera; family Mormoopidae; genus Pteronotus; species Pteronotus mesoamericanus. Next base: position 3,915,133 of record NW_026555170.1, read on the forward strand.
GCACCCTATAGTGTAAATCTGGCACTTAACCCAGGCATGTGCCCTTCCTCGGAATTGAACCAGGGACCCTTTGGTTAGCAGGCCAGCACTCAGTCCATTGAACCACACCAGCCAGGGCAAGATCAGCTTCTTTGTTAAATGGGAAAGACAAGGGGTACGTGTTCTGCCAGCACCTAGGCTATGTCTCCACAAGGGGAATAATGCTCTGACTGAGAGCCAGGTGCTTTATGATAATGAAGACAAAGATTGTCTCTCTCCAGGCTGTCCTCTGTGACATAGTCGATTATGCCTGTTTATGCCACCATGTAAAAGCTGGCATGATCATATGGCGATGACTATTTACCAAGAAGGGCAGTACAGTATATATAGTACACTGGTTAACAGCAGGGATTGTGGACTCCGAATGTCTGGGTTCATTTCTATTCTGTTGCTAACCACCTGTGTGATCCTGGCAAATTTCTTAAGCCACCTGTACCCTATTTCCTCCTGACAATATTCACCTCATAGAGCTGAAAGAATTAAATCTGTGTATGTGCATAAAACACTTAGAAGTGTAGTAAGTGCCACATGTGTGCTAGCTGTTACTCTCACCAGTAAGTCTTGACACACACATCCGTCGAACACTGACCTCATTTCCATTCTCACTGCTTTTACCTCCTGCAGATCCTCATCACCTTGCCCATCCATCTAAGATAATTGCACCCAAACTGGTCTCTCTAACCCTCCTTCCTTTGAATCAATCTTCCATGCAGATCCCTTCTTAATCTTTCTAAAATGACACTTTCACTTCTTTCCATCAAGAAATCACTTTCTCCAATGTAAGCTTTTCTTTGCCCGGCACTTAAGCCCTTCTTCAGTATTTCCCCTGCTTCATCATCAACTTATATTTGCAATGATTTCTTCTTTTCACTGCACCATAGGTTTGGCTGGGTATTTTGTTGTGGAGGGACAGCCGAGCAAGAGGGGAACCAGCAGAAAGGAAGAGGTATTGTACAAATGGATATTCCCCATTTCTATTTAATAAATCAGGGCTTCGGAGGTTGGTTCAAAACAGGGCTTGGCTACATGAATGTCGAAGCCTGAGACGAGGCTACTGCTGAGGATCTGAGAAGGGCTCTGTGGATGGTGAGGCCAGTCACCTTGAGACACGCACACTGCTCTGAAGCTGCCGTGGGTCATGAAAAGCTTTGCTGAATGGCATGGGATGGGTCAGAAGCTTTACCGAAGGCTTTCTTGCACAGTGAGAGAGAGGTAGCTGCATCAGCTGCTGTTGTTACTTGGCCTGGACATTATATTAACATAATACAATTTCTAGCTTTAAGAATTATTACATAGGAATGAAGGCAAGCACTGCATTCCTAATGGGTATACATTTATTTTCTTTAATCCTTCTTCATTCTGGCCATCCACAGCTGAAATTATTTCTCCTTTTGGTGAAGTGGAATGGATTCATTTCCAACCTGTACTCTGCTACAGTTTTGATGGAATCTGTATATTGGGGGAGGCACACATATTGACATTATAGTGATCTCATTTCTTATCTGCAAAATGTGCATGTGAATGCTGTGTATTGCATCTCTGTGTGTGTTTTAGTTACGTTTTAGAAAATTTCATAGTTGGCAGGGGCTCCTCTCCGAGCTTCTTGCTTGTCTTTGTCTGCTCCCCGTGAAACTGATCAGGTTGCCAAGTTCTTACTGACATCAAAGCCGGCCCTGGGCTCAGATCATCTCTGTGGGATGCAGAGGAAGAGGAGAAATAGCTCCTGCCCAGAGAACACTCCTCTGACGGAGTTGTAAGTAAATTCTGGGGCTTATCTGATAGTTTTTTCACTGGCCAGGCTCCTACTGAAGTCAAATATTCCAGCTGACGTCAATCGGCTTGTGGCCAGGTGCTGGACTAACGCTGGGCAAAATCTCAGGACAACAGATCCGTCCCCCTCAGACCTTGATTTTTATAGCTCTGTTTCGCATGATGTTCTTCAAATAGCAATAAAAACAGTAAACAGATTACAAAGGACAAGCCACCCATGTGTACATTCCTTTCTCCTGAACCCAAATGAATTCAATGCCAACCTTAACAAAGGTTAATTAATAGCACAACAGTGATTCTGATAGAAAAAAAATAAATCCTTCATCCTATACTCTCCAGAACTAGGTGCTTTGCCACTGCTGTGTTCCTTAGCTGCATATGCTTCACATCTGTGCAAAAACTCTCAATTCTTGCTTACCTTTCATACAGAGATACGCACAGGTGCAAGTCTGAGGCTGGCGAAGCTGTAAGGTGGGCAACCCTAACTGGTGTCCAGGATATTTCACATTTGGATACATTCCTGTGCTTTTGTTCAGGAGCTCACCTGCTCCTGCTGTCCCCTGATTTTCTAGGCTCACCAGTGAGAAACAACAAAGCCTTCTGCTGCTAAACATCTTTCACAATCACCAAAATATGCACTACTTTTCATCCCCAGAAATCCTTACCAATCGATGAATTGTCATCACTGGCAAAGGATGAGTTTGTGTTTAAGGAACCTAACTTGGGCAAACTTCCTGTAGGTGAGGCAGTTTGTAGACTGGAGAGGTATTTCTGGTTCCTAATTTTAAGTAGGGGACACACTCAAATACACAGGAAGGCCACATTTGGGCCTAACATAACCTGCGTGTGTTCAAACACAGCGGGCAAGATAACCCAGAACCTTGCTGGATATGGATTTCCTGATAGAGCAATGAGGCACTTATGTCAAGTCTAGGGACAACCTTGATGTGTTTTCTTATTTCAGGTGGAAGCAAGGAACTTGCCACCCCTGGAAACTCTGCTTAGCCCCTTTCCATCACGATGGTCTCTGACTACACTGTGGAGATGAAAAAAATAGAAACTTCACCTGTTTACTCAGCAGACCTTCTGGTGTCTGTTTTTGGAATGAAAGCCCATCAATAATGCATTACAATATTAAAAAAAAAAACACACCTTTAAGTGATATCATCTGGTGTTTTTAGATTTTGATTGCATCTCAGGGACCACCAGTTCAGCCTGTTTATTTTACAGCTTAGAGAAATAAGACTCAGTTGGTGGAAAAGCTGAGCCTAGAACGGAGGCTTGTTCCCTTTCTGCACCACATTTACTAACTTTAGGAAAATCACAAATGCAATCTATTCTGGATGAAAATTTTCATAAGCTCCCCACCCCCAGCTATTTTTAATCCTCTGATAAGAAAGTTCTGTGCAATTTAATGTTGCATAACTCACTAATTTATTTCTATTAAATGTTCGTGAAACATTTTGGAAAGTAGTATGAGTAAAATAAAGCAAAGCAATGGAGGCAATTACCACACTTGACAACAGAAATGCAATCATGCCCTTTATGAATTTATTGCTAATGCTTTATCCTTGTTCTTTCAAATGTGCCATGGCTATCACATGCATAAAAGTGAAAAACTGCTTTAATCTTTCCAATATGAGCCGAATGTTAAAAGCTAACTAGACACTATATGCAATGCAGCTCAACTTTTATGTGAGAAATATTATACATAATTACAGTTAGTCCTAAAACTTTAGATGTTCTTATTAGCTATCTTTATGTTCTACCCTATCCCCAAATTAACTCTACTCTAATCGAGCTGCTATCTCTACTGTCTCCAATTCACTTCTGGTGCTAAAATCAGGCTTGTGGAGTTTTTTGGTTTGTTTCTTTCTTTGTTTTTGGAATTGCTTTTCTTTTCCTGACCCTAAATCATACATATCTTCAAGTTCAAGCTCAAATTCTCCCTCTACTTCACTAATTATTCTCTCTAGAAATTATGCTCTTCTTTTCCTTAATTGAAACTCTGAAAACAAATACTTTATACCACAAAATTTCACACTTAATTATGTCCAATAGGGTGTAACTTGCTGATGGATGTTCATCTAGCTAAAATTTTCACTTAGAATATGAAAATTTTTATGTAGACGTTTGATGTTTTCTGTGTTCCTGCAACACCCAACACTATGAAGCAGAAATAGATGTCTAATAAGTGTTTGCTTTTGATTAGCCTATGACCGATTAAGGGGTTAAGCGACATGAAGCATAAACCTTGCTACTCAAGGTGTGGTCTGTGGACCAGCAGCATCAACATTCCCTGGGAGCCTGTTAGAAATTTGGAATCTTAGACCCCATTTCAGACTTGCTGATTAAAAAAATTCAGTGATTTGTAAAGTTTAAAAGGCAATACTAGCTGAGGAAGGAGGAACCTCCAACTGAGCTCTGACTAACATGATGCAGGTGCCTAACTCTTCTGGCCCAATACTGGAGCATCTGAAGTGATTCTTCAAAATTTGTGGTCATCAAAGCCTTAGAGAATCTGGTGAAAACTCCAAGCTCTCTTTTAAATAAACGAACACAGATACATATATAATATTTTAGATGTAATTTATGAGTTTAAAGGATGCGTTAAACTTATAAAGAGATGCTTAATGGTACTACCGAGGATTGAAGTATGTGAAAGTTAAGAATTATTTATCTACCTACTGGAGTACCTGGCTGTGTGTTGGACATTCACTGTTAAAAAATAAAGGAAGGTCTAATTGGCCTTTCTTTAAGGAGATAGTATTTGGTATTTGCATTAAGTGCTTGGATAGACAATAATAATCACATGTAATATAACTCCTACAGGTGGGGCAATCAATATTAGTGTGTAAAGCTAATTTGATCATGGAAGAAGACTTCATGATATCATTCCTTTCAGTAATGCAGTGAGCTTTGATTTAAGCAGTCAAGATTGTCTACCTAATTGTGTACTTAATTAAAAAAAATTCTCTTTCTCTTTCTTTTAATCCAAGCAAAGAGCCATACGATGTTCATGTATTTTTTAAAAGTCCTTTGGGGTGATGATCTGAATATCTCCTAATTATCAATTAAATTTTCTTCAAGTAGATTGTTAAAAGTTTAAATGAGCCCAATTAGTGAGAACTTCACTCTAACAGCAAGAGTAAAGTTGGTCATTTTGTCTTCTCTATTAGACAAAAAGAAAGGATCAATATTAAGTGGGGATTATGGAAATGGATGCTAAAGATAAAAACATAAATTTGAAAGATATGACCAGGGAAGTCAAAGAAGTGGCCTCTCTTTTTGGTATTGAGTCTTTTCAGATGCTAATAATGTTAGTTTGAAAATATGTGACCCCATTTATGCTAAAGAGAGCGATGAATAAATGGTTATATTTATATTTTAAAAGTCTACTATTCTATATTCTTTACTACTGCTTTTCCTAGGGAGAAATAATATCCAAACATATATAAAACACAATTTATATCTGCCAATCAATAACACGTGAACTTGGATTTATACCATTCTGACAATGTAGACAGAGCGCCTTAGAAAACATACAGCTTCACACTCTTCCGTCAGTACGATCTTAAAAGCAGTGTCTAAAGAGACTTGGTAAACTGTTAAGTACTCAGAATTTCTCAGAATCAATTATGCCTCAGGGCACACCAGTAATTGAGTAAAACACAGAGCTCTCACTAGCCATAGGAGAAATTTTAGAGTTGGTACCGAGGGCAGGCTAGTAACAGCAAAGTGTATCAGATGACCTCTTTCATTATTCATCTCCAAAGTGAGCTTTAGACTATTTCTCATTCTTCATTTTTGAGGCATTGTGTGAGAATCAGAGCTGAAAGAAACAAGAACTGAATTCCATTTAATTGGCTCTAATTGTATACGTTTGTGGAGCACCTTGTATATGTTAGGTATACTTCTTGGTTAGGGGAGGAAAGGGGAGTTAGAAACAGGAAGGGTCAGGGGTCAGCACAATTAATAAGACATGTTCTTTATCCCTAAGAATTTTGCTGTCTAGTTGGGGAAACAAACACTAAGGATTATATAACCGATAGCATTTGGAATTGTTAACCCTTAGGAGACTAAATAAAGTGAAGAAAATAGGCTGTACTATTGTTCCCTTTCAGGGCTTTATGCCTTTTCTTTCTTTTTTCACCTTATTTCACTGGCTAAGGATAAAAATCTTACTAAAGAAGTGAAACAGGACAGTATCAGGCAGGGGCTAAGATGGCACTGGAACAGCTCGTTTTAGGGAGCCCATGACTCATGTCACTCAGGCATTCGTACCTCCGCCAGTGGAGACGGTAAAATGACTGAGACTGGAAGGCGGATCAGCAGCTTGGGACGCGAATTCCAAAGATGTCTTTTGGCATGGTTTTGGAGAAACTCAACCATGACTGGCCTTAGTGAACTCAGGAGTGAGGTGAAATTTAAATTTGGTGTGCTCCCTAAGACAGTCCTATTCTAAAATACAGTGGGGAGGGGGAGGCAGAGAATGAGATGTATTGGTAACCTTTTCATTTTAAAAATTCTTTTTCATTTAAAAATTCTGTTGCTTAATTTTCCTAACCCTTTTTAATTTGGAAGCACTTATATGAAAACTAGTATAGACCAATTTCATTTCTTGTTGATTTTTCCTTAGTGGAAAGTAAACAGTTGTATACTATTATGTTCAGATACTTAAGAAAACATCTGGGTTAAGTCTTCAGAGAGAGATAACGTGACCTGACTTGTTTGGGATGAGGTCATTTTTCTACATTTGTATCATAGCAGTTCAAGGGCAGTCATATGCCAAAACCAAAGGCAAATGACATTTGATTTCCCACTTAGTCTTCAGTGTACACTTGGTTCCCAAGGAGAGATTTATGTTGCCAAGAAAAGTGCCTTGGGGCTTTGCCTAATCTGCATAATATATTCTTAAACAGCATAGAAAATAAAGTGGGACCCGCAGAGAATAATGGCAACAGAGATGATGGCAATGCTATCTATGGTGACGACAATGCTTACTACTTTGAAATCAGTATCTACAAAACAATTATAATAACAGCTATAGGCCTTTATCATATGAATTCTAAATTTTTTGTATCTCTGGGACATGCTATTACCAAAAGCAATAATGGCCCTATATCAGAAGCCCTGATAAATATTAGGGCAAGTTGAATAAATTTTGCTAGTAGAAATTCAATGCATTCCTCTTCTTTTTACTTCCCTGTAGGTAAATAAGTTTGGAATCAGGGGAGGAGGGGACATTTAAAGGGGAATGTAGGTAAACGATAGGCCACTTCATCTATGATTGGAAAGCCAGAGAGAGCGATGGGAATGGTTCGATGGTGAGTTTGCACTCCAGATGAGTTAATGACAAATTTACATGAAGAAACTTAGAAGGAGCTAAGTCATTTTTGGTAACTATTTGTAAATCTGTAAGCATTAGGGTCTCAAAATTAACTTCTATAACTAAAACATAAAACACTCTGTAGATCTAGAAGGCATCTTGGAAATCATTAACGCTCTCTCACTTTACAGAGACCAGGCTTTAAAGCTTACGGAAGTTAAACGGCTTGATGACTGTCATATGGTCACTGGCAGAGTTAGGGCAGGAATATATGCACCATAATTTCCCTTTGACAGCTTGGAGAGGAAAGCTGGTTTTCAGAGAGGCTTCAACTCTGTGAACAGATTAAGCAGAATGTGACAGATGGATTGTGTTTATTGCTGCTCTCACTAACATGTATAATTATTGAGATGTTACACAGTGTAAGGTTTAACATTTACTTGTCGACATCTATTTTTTTTACTCATCGTTTATTGTGCTGCTTGGAGAATGCTAAATATTTTGTAAACAATACAATTTATTTTTTTGAAAGATTATATAACCACTAACTGGAGTTAAAAACTGCAGTTAAACTTTATTTTCAAAGCAAAATACTTTCTTCTCTTTTGGTGACCTGCTTTCTGGCAGCCACACACAGAGATGGAAAGAGTGTGCATGTCCCACTGTGGTTTTGTTCGGGTCTTGTTGCTCCAGCATGAATTCTAAAACCTGAATGTTTTCCCCTCAACACTGGAAGATTCTTATGTAGTTAATGTAAATTGGAATTATTAATTTCTTTTTTGAGATGAAAAAATCTATTTATATGCCATTAAACTTGTGGGTTTTTTTCAAGGTTTGTGTCTCAGTTTCATGTCTAAACATACTTGTTCTTTTATCCTCCATGCTCTAGGCCTCAGAACAAAATAACTGCCACTGCTATCACACCAATTATCCATCTGGCTGTATTCTGTAAAATTCTTTTACTTTTTTTTAAACCTCAGTAAATTAACCACAGTGGGTGTTTCATTTGTTCATTCATTCATTCGTCTGCAAAGCACTGGCTCTTCATTAGGACCGCTGTCATCTCTGGGGACGTAAAGGTGAAAGAGACAGGGTGTTCTATCTGAAGAAGCTCGACAGTCAGTGGCACAAAAGGTCATTTTCAGGAAGTACGTGATTAGGTTGTATGTGATTTTCCTCAGAAGGTCTGACATGTATTGCCAGAGCCCTTACTATCCCTAATTATTAGGATTTATCGATCATGATTTTCTCTGGGACTACTTAACCTATTTTTATTTGTAGCCTGTAGCTCTTCAGAAGAGAGGCTCTTCTATAAGTTTACTACTTGGTCCTAGAAAAATATACCTATACTTCCTTAATTCAGGCTACCAAGGTTCACAGAGCATGGGTACAAGGTCTTTAATGCATGAGAAGAAAATACATGATGCTTATTTGATTACGCTATGAAGGGCTCATCTGGAGAAGCTTCCTTCAGCTCCTTTTTGGTATAGGGTTAATGTATTCGTGGTGCACCCTTGTTAAGAAATTCATTTTGCTGAGAAAGATGATTTTTTAAAATAAGATTTTTTTAATATATTTCATTCTTTATAATAGGTCCTAACCAGAAAAAACTGAGAGAATCAAAGATAAGGAGAGGTAAAAACTAATTCACAATAAGGGCTGCTGCTCTGTGAGGTTCTACTTCTAGCCTGAGACATGCAATCCTGACAATGTACATAGAATGAGAAAAGGGACTTTTCTGTTGATTGAAGCACAGTGGAAACCTAAGACTTCCAGACAACCAACCAGGTAAGTCAGTTATTATCCACTATGAGATTTGCATCACCTTTCCGAATTAATGAAAGGACTAACAACAATAACAAAGACAATTTCTACAATATGTGGTCATTTACTTACATTAAATTCAGAATCCAAAGGAATAAAACAAATGAAGAAAAAACCCTTAAGGGCAATCTAGTAAGGTTTAATAATAATTTATATTCTAAATTAGATTGAGGAGATTCAGGAATTAAAATGTTGGGGAAAGAATCATTATCAAGAGAGTTCTCATCCTAAGATATCAGGGAGTGAAGTGAGAAATGCATGTTTCAAGTAAAATGTAGACTTTAGTTTGAAATTCAACAAATATGAAAGTAGTTTGAACATGATTTTTATGGATGTTTCCCCTGAAACAAGTCCTTACAGTATACACATACTAAGTTTGCACAAAAACTTAGATCTACACCATGTACCATGCATTCTAGACAAGGCAGTGATTGAAGAGATAATGAGCCTTAATACCAAGGAATGGAATCTCTTTTGGGAAGCAAAATGCATTAGGAGACCTCCTATTTTCATGTGTTAGCAAAGTAAAACCTATAAAGGGTCTTTAGCAGGGGTTTACATAAGCTAATGAATAAAGAATATGAAAGCTCATACTTCATTAAGCTGACAAGAAATCAATTACATCTGATGAACCAGGAAGTTAGATTAAATGCAAGGACTTCCCCGTGAGTACTCAAATCTGATCCACCTTTGTGCATAGGTCAGTCAGGTACTGTACTTATAAGTACTGCTCACCATGTCAGTGCCTTGGAGTTCATTGAACAGGACATTCAAAAGTAGTCTATTCACTCTTTGGAAAATCTATGTGTGCACATCTTGGCCATTCTTAGAAATGTTATCATCCTAATAACAATGTAAAGAGAAATATAGTATGTGATGGAAGGCAAGCATGGCATGACACAATGCTGGGTTGGCTATTGTCTCCTCAGCCTTCTTACAACTAGTATGGATTAAATATATCTATTTCTACCTCATGTATTTTAGTAATATCTCTAAAAAGTAGCTAAATTGTACATATTTTCTCTTATTTTAAGATAAAAGTTGACTTCTCCTAGTAACATATAAGAAGGGGCTATCCTTAAGTTTTTTCCTCAGTTCTATGCCCCAAGTCATGTAATAGAATTTGGAAGTTAAGTTTGGACAAAGTAGTAAGGTAGGAAGAACCACTGGACTATGTATCAGCTGATCTTCTAAAGGAAATCTGACGTTTTTCTACTTCCAGAGCAAGCCATGTCACCTTGGACAAACCATATTATCTCCATCTATGATCAGCTTCCTTATTTGTAAAGCCATTTACTCTTTTAACATCTGTTCTTCTAGCAATGTGTTTTAAAATGTTTTTCCCTAACTCTAAAATTCTATGGATCTATATCATTACATATTTTTTCTAATTGAAAAATTCTTTAATAAAAGAATGGTAATTTAGGGACCAAGAAGCCCTCGATGGGACAGAGCGCATACTGTTAACAGTGCTAGAATAATGAGCCTAAAATTCTTCCATGGTGTTTGCCAAGAATCTGAAGATTATATTATTAGAACATTAAAAAACCTCTTTTAATTCTGACTTCTGTAGGAAACCACAGTCATACCTGATTACAGGATTATGTGTGCTTTAAGTAGAGGATTTGTTGTGAGCACAAATGAATTATTATAATAAGAAGTGTAAGCCAGCAAGAAAGCAGGAAATGCCAATTGTAGAATAATTTCACGTGTATACACTTAGTCCATGATTATAAAATACACAATGGATTCTAATCTGTTAGGATGAATATCTTGTTTTTTCCTAAGTACAACTTCAAACTTCTCAGTACCTTACTCATCAAATACTAATGGAGTGCAGTACTGACTACATGCAAGGCTCAGACACATGGATACCTTCTTGAAGGAGAAATATTGCCATGCGAGCTCATTACATTTTTGTTGACTGATGGTTGGAAATAATAACATGTTTTCTTTAGAAGAAATAACACATTTTCTTTAGAAGAAAACTTGTTTGGAAGTGACTTCTCACAGATCACTTTAATTTCTTGATTTTGTGTTATATTCAACATGACACTTTGAAAATTATCAGGGTGTCAGAATACCTGCTTGGGAATAAAATTTAGAAGCCACTACATCATTGTGCTGCTGTAAAAAGTCTGCCTTTACGATAACTCAGGAGGAAACAGGACTGCTATATGCTTAAAATAGTTAGAGAAGTCATTGTGTGTTTCTGACTGCAAATCAGTTTCCTCAACGAGTAAACTTCTTTACTTCTTTTTTAAATATAAAACTATTCCAACTTGTTCCATTCTAGTGGAAATAGACTACAACTGTATAGTAACTCACCTGACATGGCCTTCTAAAGTTAGAGCTGGTTACTAAATTGTTATAATCCCCCTCTTCCCCAAGCTATCTCTTTACCTTTATCCAGCTAGGACTTTAGTTCTGAATTATTAGCTAGTTTTTGTGAAAAACCTTGTTGGAAATTTCCTGTATCACATTTCAAGGATGCTGAATTTTTAAAAAATAAGTCACTTGAAAAGAAAATAAATAAGGGTGGATGGGGGTTGTAGGACAGAAAAAGAAAGGCAATTCACTCACAAGGTATTCCAGAGGAAAGTGCTAAAAGAGGCTGGGCGCACCTCAGGGAATAGCTGGAACTGAAGTCGTCCAAGAAGGCAACCGGAGCTGTTGGGTCCACATGAGTTAGAAGCTTGCTGTAGACACTAGGGACTGTGTGCCCGTGTGTACGCTTGTTACTATGAGTAAATTCATTAGGCTTCTATCACTATCACACTCACCATAGTAACTCAGAAGGGGTAAGGATATATTTTTACATAAGGCTTCCTCCTCAATTGTTCCAAAGGCAACAAGAATGCAGCAAAATGGTACTTGGTGGAATTCTGACCCAATTTCTTTTTATTCTCAAATATGAATAGTCACTGCAACTTGAAACCAAAGGGATGTTAGTAGGGAGTTCCTTAATTTAGGACTTAACTATCAAAACCATAAATGTCATTTAAAACACCCCAAGCCTTTCCTGGCTGGTGTGGCTCAGTGGCTTGAGTTCTGGCCTGTGAACCAAAGGGCTGCTGGTTTGATTCCCAGTCAGGGCCCATGCCTGGGTTGTGGGCCATGTCCCCAGCAGGGGGGTATGCGAGATGCTACCACACATTGATGTTTCTCTCCCTCTCTTTCTCCCTTATTTCCCCTCTCTCTAAAAGTAAATAAATAAGACCTTTTAATCAGAGAGATTTAAAGAAAATAAAACACTCAGAACCTGATGTTTTTTTACATGGGGATGTTCTTATGAAATCAATCTATTTCATACCGGCGTTTTCAAGATTTGCTTGTTTAAATCTTTTTCTATTTTAAAATTCTGTACTCTGGAAGGCAAAGTCTTGTCACTACAATGAAAGGTGGCAGATATTTCCCTCAGTTTTCTTTGGCCCCAGTGGTCTGTTTTATATTCTCAGGCCTTCACTACAGTGACTAGAGTTGTGATTCAGAGCTGATTCTTGGCAACTACCTGCCTCCTGTGATCCTGCTTTGCTCGGGATATCCTGGTCTTGTGTTTTGTATCACTGTTAATTCTTCATGGCTCACTCTTTGACTTGTGAGAGTGGCCTGGCCTGGACAATAAATGAGAGTTATAATTAACATAGTTTCTTTCTTCTTCCTCCCTACCGTGATGGCCTCCTATGTGAAGCCAGAGCTATTACTGAGGGATGAGGAAGGGGTCATTGTGAGTGGTTTGACCATTTGAGGAGGTTCTGCCTGGCAACTAGCATTCTCCTCTTTTTGCCAGTCAGCAGGCTAAGCTGAGTTGTGATACAGGACGCATATGTGGTATTGGAGCTCTTCCCTGGCAACATTCTTGACTGAAGAGAGTGGAAAGAGATAAAGTCAAAATAGGAATTTGGTAAACAAAGAGAACGTGTGAAAGGGGCAGATGATGGAAATATTTGAAAGAAGGAAATGAAGATTGGAACACTCAAAAGTTTATGAGTAGGCACTCTGTGAGTAAGGCAAACAGTATTGTTTTCTTCCATTGTTATTTCTCTAATGACATTTATCCTCACACTCCCCCAGTCAGATGTAAGCCGCTTATCACCTGCCCCAACATTTTGCTTCTCTGCAAGGTGTTTGTTCTGGCACTAGTTTGCTTATTTACTTTTCGGTTCTTCCTCCTGGTTTAAATTTTCTTCAGATTCTATTTATTCAAATCTCTGCTTTTGTAAGGGTTAAATAATTAATTTGCATCAAGATTAGAATGGCTTAATGTGCCTTTTCCAATAAACATGCATTTTTAAGAGACTGTCAATGTCTTTTAACCCACCCAAGAGTGTGCTGTGTAAAGGATCGTGGTAGGAAAAAAAAGGGGGCAAGGTATTTTGAGTCACTGACTGTTGACTCCTTAATTTAGACTCCAAGTCCTCCTCGTACTCCACATACTCATAAGTTCTTACACAAGGTCCTTGCTAGCCCTGAGTATAATTGTTTAGTGCTGTGGCTGATGATTCATGCTATTGTTGGTTTTGCAAGGATATTTCTTTCCAAAAACATAAATAATTTAAATTATCATATCTGCTTCAATATGTAAGAGCCATTCCCACTCCCCACTCTATTTGGCTTTGAAAAATGAAATTACTCTTCTCAATGTGTACCCGGATTTCATAAATATTAGAAGATAGTACAGCTTAGTTTTTACCATTGCAAGGCTGACTGTGAAATTATGTTAACGTAAGGGTTTATGTATTAATGTTCCTGAACTTTTAAAATTCTGGTCTCTGAATATAAGAATAGTAAATAAATGCATATTTTTCTTTTCCCACTCTTTTTTCAGTCATTTCTTTTCTGGATTATAATATGTTTTAAAGAATATTAAAAACAGGTTACTTTTAATAGAAGCATTATATTAAAAAAGAAATTTTCCCAATTAAATTTATGGACATGGTATGGATTATTGGGAAGCAAATTTGGCTAAGGTTTCGGGGGCCTGATTTCCCATAGTCACAACTATGTCATGTGTTGGACATATGATCACTGACTAACATACCAAAAAAACCCAAAGCCTACTTTTCTGGTTACATCTCCATCTACTGCTGATACTTAATTCCTATGCATTTTGTAATTATTCTATAAGAAGCGTGCGTCTATTGTATCAAGACCCATAGTATGCCAAGGAGTCCTTGGTCTCCTTTGATGTTTCCTCCAAGGTCATGGTTAGATCTGTTACTTTTTCATCTTAATAAGCCCAAGATTTTTTCCAATTCTAGATATATTGCAGCCATTTAATATTTATTGGGTTAAAGGATAAAAATCACAGTCTCTGCTCTGCATTCTTGTTCTCATCTACAGATGAGGAATAACTGATTTCCTTTGTCTCTTCCTAATTCCTGGGGCAGACTGAGTGACTCCAGAAGGGAAGTCTTGCCGTCTTTAAGTGGTCTTCTCTAACTCCCTGTTTAAAGGTACCCCTACCTGTGACATCTGTTCCATGTGACTTTCTGTTCTTTTACCCTGTTTTATTATCTTTATAGCTTATATTTTGACTTTCCCACTGGAATGTTAGCTCTATCAGACTGGTGCCTTACCTGTCTTGTTCTATCTAGGATCTGTTTTTTCCTCTAGAGACACACATAGTAGGTTCTCAATACAAACGTGAATGAACAACAGACTTCCATATGTGGTACTGGGGAGAATCTAATTCAATAAATGTAAATGCCCTATATTTTTATGTGACAAAACCCCTATGAAAATGCAAGATGCTTTTATCATTATTAACCCACTCTGAGACTTATCCCTTGTTTATAACTATATATATGCTAAATGAATAAAAGTATCTTATTTGATGTTTTTATCTTATTTAGTTTTTATAACTATTTTTGGAAGGATTATGAATATATGAGACTTTTACATGCAGCTTCTTAAAATATCTCAGATTCTTTCTCAAGGGACTAAGGAATATTTTTGAATCCTTAAGTCATTTTTCAAAGTTGGAAGATAGTATTTAATATGAGAAAATATAAGTTTGTGTTTCAGGAACTAAACGTATGTGTATTTTTACTCAGTATGAGGATCTCAACTTGATAATTGTAACGTTGGATTGTGGCCTGAAGGTAGTTGAGGAAAGAACACTCAGGTGTAGGTGAATTCTCTTTTCTTTAGTGTTGATATTTTGTAAATCTGAATGTGGATGGTAAATTGTGGAATTATAACTGCATAGCCTGCTCCTAAAAGTAGGTTTTTAGTATTGGTTCTTCTGTGCCCTCTGTATTTTAAGGATGTTCGTGTAAAAACTTACCGTTATAGATGTGCGTTGGTTTGATGCTGTCATCAAGCAATGTTTGACTCAGTCATGTCTCATGTTTATTTCCACACCTAATCAATGAGGACGTTGTGGAGAAATATGTGAACATGAAGATCACAGTTATATACACATAGCATTATAAGAGAGTTGATTGTCTTTGTACTTAGAAACAGAACCACCATATGTTTGTGCATAATGTGGACTGCAAACAGTATCCACAGGGAGCAGGAGTTTTGTATTTTGCAGTATTATTTAATTTTATATAGTCATTTTACAGGCTATTACCAATAAGCAACCTCCAGTATCTCTTACCCTGAAAAGAAGAGCAGTTAGAAAGCTTTTAACCATGGATTTGATTAGGAAGCCGTTGTTTAAATTCAACCAGGGGAATTTACCCTACCATGCATGCTTCACCATATCACTCAGAAGAAAACTATTTAATACCAAATGGGGAGAAAAAAGGGTGGAGCCAGGCACACTTCTCAGGGTCAGCTGCATGCTCCCAAATGTAGGTTTGTTTAATGTAAAAAGGGGAAAAAATATCTTGATAGATTTTACAATGGATGCCACATACAACCCATTTCCCACCTGGTATGCTTTAATCCACTTAATTGATCACTGTGAAATTTATAATATCAAATGGCCATTTGGAAGTTTCCTATGCCAATGGTGGATATTTACTCATTGAAAAGTCAGGTCTCTATAATGAATAACATTTTAGAATATAAAGAGTGTAATCCAAGCATATTTAACTTACCTTCTCAGATTCTGGATTTTTGAGAGCTGCTAATCTGGATAGGCACTAAACAGGTTAATATTTTAACACACTATACATTTAAATGTTAATTTTGCCATTTTTTTGCTGAATCATGTGGCACTTTCTTCATACTCACTGAAAGTTAACTGACCCTCAGAGAGCTCGTCATAACTGTCAAGTAGTCTGCATATATATGTCAGAACTTCAGGTGAAATGTTAAGATTCATATTTAAACTTACATTTTTCTTGCTCTTTAGAAAAATACAATGAAAAGTATTTTTAAAGAATACTATATACTATAGTGTGAGGGTTCAGTATAACTTATATTAGTTGATATTCACATAAATATGCATGATTTAATTTTTGTTTTCACTTTTCATTTTAAAGACAATCAAAATAAAATGATATTTTATAAAATATCTTATATTTTATAAAATATAAAAGTAAAACCAGGTTACCTATAATCTCTTGAACTTCAACAATATACAACCCATTCTAGGATTAAATGTTGGGGGAAAGGTAGGCTATACGTATCCGGTTATTTCTATTTATTTTTCAGGTACTTTTTTTGATCTTCATACTAAGAGAGGAGGCTGGTCTTCATAAAGCATTCATATCTGTTGGTTTTTTCCCTCTGATATTTTAAGGTCAATGTACCTGCAAGGCATATTATAAACAAAAGAACATTTCAGCTTTTTTCAAATTCAAGGCTTTCCTATTCAGGCTTCTCTAAAAACAGTGCCTAAGTGAGAGCAGCGTGTATTTGAGAAAACCAAATTTACGGGCTAGATTTGAAAGTATATTTTTTGATGCTTTAAATAATCTATGATGTATGTATGAAAATATTGTATTGTTGCATTTAGTGAATTTTGGTATTTTAAAGGTATGAAATCAAATGAGGTAACTGCTTGAAAGTGTTTTGAACTTTGGGTAATAGAATGCAAATGAAAGGTGACACTGTCATCTTCACCTTGGCTGTGCACAGGGTCCTCTTTGGTCTTTTCTCTGTGGGCGGGGAGAAGGAGCTTCTATTTCTCTCAATATGCCAGGCCAATATTTCCTATTTTATGTGTGTATGTGATTTTCGCTAGTGCCTGTTCTCATCATTTTCAGACAGAGAAGTCAGAGAAAACTGGATGGCAAGAAAAATGAAGCTGGATTTTTTTTTCCCATGTCCTTTCTATGTTATACATTTTTTTATTAACAAAAAAGATACTTCTTATATTGTATAGTAACCAACTTTACCTATAATTTTTAATATATTTGGCAAATAAAACATTTTCTCTACTTAGACCAGTAAAAATAAGTCTTTTGAGTGAAATGTTATTAACCTCCTAAGCCTTAGAAGTAAAAATATATTTCTCATAAATTAAGGAAAGTGTCCCTAAATGTTACAGTGAGGTTTGCCATTTTGAACACCAAAAGACTGAGATACAAAAGGGTTCTGAATCACAAATAAAGTAATTCCTTCAAAAACACAGAAATCACCTCCCCATTTAAAAATTCTGGTTAAAAATCAGTAGGGTTAAAAAGTATATTTTTGATTGAGTCAGTTTTTAAAAATATTTGATATGATTCTATTGCATGGGTAAAGTTTATAAATATCAATCAGCTCTGATAAAATAAGCCTTCCTTTATTTGGGGTCACGGTCGGTCATCACTTTTACAATGCTTATATTGGTATCAGTATTCCACACTCTGTTAGAAAATTTGGTTTTAAAAATACATTATATTTCAGAACTATCTTTGTTGGTAATAATAACAAGTTCTTTGGTAATAATAACAAGTTGGTCACTATATTAAATTCATGCCATTAAAATCATTTTAATGTTGATTTTAATATCTAGATTGTAGAATATTCATTTTCTTATTTTATCTTCTTAATACAACCATCGACCAAAAGTCATTAAGATGATTCCCATTGCTTATTACACACCAGAAATAATAATAAGCACAAGTAAACTAGGCTTTATGATTTAATTTGAGAATGATTCATTTCCTATTTTCCTTATTAACTTGATCTTTATAGGCCTTTTTTTTTTAATTCAGAGAACCTTTGTTACCATTTGAAAAATAGTATATTTTGAACATTAATCACAATATTCAATTTAATGCTTTCAAGACCATAGCAAGCAAAATTTCCTGAGATTACTATTGCCAATATTTCAATTTAATGAGACCGAAAACCTACTCAATTATTAAAATCCTGTTGTTTTCAAATATCAAGAGTTACTAACAATGCCTTAGCTTATTTTTGGCTATTTATCTTGACCTTACCTCATGTTTCTAATACTTGTTCCTTTTCCATTATGGTTGGTCTTAGGAAACATTCTAATGGCAGCAAATATACTTTTATCACAGAGAGCTAGGTTCTTATTTAATACATTACACTGAATTTCATTGTTTAACACATCCTTTACAACGAATAACAATGAATAACTCTTCACCAAAGTGAAAGAGCAATTCTGTGTTGTTGAGTTTCTATTTTGTATGCCTTTCAAAAATACCTTCAGGCAAAAAAACTAGTAATGTATTAGCTCCTTAATAAAACTAAACACATTTTAGCAGGAAAAAACCCCCTCTGAGGTGTGGTAAATCTTTGCCTGTATACTAAATCACATGTACAATGATGATCACTGCTTAGCCAAATACGGGAGCTCAGCTTCAGAGGCAATTTCAGCAAAGGTACTGACTGTTCAAATCAGGTAGGAGAATGGGTGCTTTAAAAATATATTCTCATTGGAGTTTGAAATATCTCATGGCCAGTAGCTATCACTAAAATGACAGATATTTGGAGGATTCATAAGCCAACTTAATACTAACTTGAATGCTAATTTTTCCTGTGGGATTGTCATTTAATTTTCTGTTTTTATCCTGGTGAAAAAACTTTGGCTACAGCATTTAAGTTCTAACATGGGATCTTTGCTCTGCTCAAGAGCTATATTTTGAATTCCCCAACAGTACAATGTGGTGTATGTTAAATTCCCACAATAAGTAAACAGTTATGTCTCTCTTGCACTTCTCCCCAATACTGAAACGGGGTAAATCATTATCAGGACGTAAGAAAGAACATTAAATTTGATACTGATTCTGCTATCTACAATGGGTTGTTGTGAAGAAAAAAATTAAAGCCAATGCAATATCAAAGCACTTTGAAAACTTTAGGGTGCAATTATCATACTGAAAAAGTGAGGGGACTGGCTGACTCATTCCCTCACGTCAAATGGTGGCTGACACGTCAAAATGCTGCTTGAGCAGTAAATACACTTGATGGAATGTTGTACGGCTAAAATTCTTCCATAAAATATACCCCACAAAGATGGCCAAAATATCTCCTAGTGTTCTGTGTTGTGCAAACCTACCTTTGATCATTGCAATCTTTATATTTATACGCTATCCTACAATTCTTCCATTAAGAAACACAGACAAAAAAAAAAAAAAAAGGGAAATACACACATACCTCTGAAATTTCCATTAACTTTCAAGAGTTCTTAGAAGTAAATTCTTACTACCTTTAAAAATTTCAAATAAAATTTCCTTTTATTTTTAATAAAGCGTGCACACTAGACCTTTTAAATGTAAAAGCTTATGGTGTTTTTGTTTTATGATATAGTAACTGTACTAAAGATAAAATGAGTAATACACTAAAATTAATTTAAGGGAAATTACTTATTTGATGTGTAAAACACTAAGCACTAAACACAAAAGCTTTTGCTGAGACAATACTAGTCATATTTTATTAATGTCAACATAATGCAATTGATGGATTTCTAGTTCTTTGGCTTTTTTATTTACATGATAAAGCCACCGGTTTATTGAGGGAGAGGCTTATGGAAAATTTGAATTGAAATAAGACTAGTTAATGGACAATCTGATAGACTCGTCAGTTCACTGAACTTGTCTTGAATAAAGTCATAGTTGCCAATATTTAATTTCAGTGTGTTTCCTTAATTGCTAGTTTTTTTACTATAAACTTTTAGAGTATTAATTCTTTTCATGCATTTATTGAAGTTCATGGGCAGAGGAAAATATATTTTAAAATTGTTTTCCTTCAGTGTTTGTAAACATTCTCTTGTACCTACAATTAGAATTTTAATTTAATTGAATAAACCACGATTAAACCCATCTTTATCTAATCATTTTTTTCTAGTCTTTGATTAATTTTGGGAGTTGCTGTTGTTTTAGTTAATATAAGGAATTCTACTGATTATTTAATAAAAATGTATTGTAATATCTTTATGGGATCACACAGATGAAGCAGTAATAAATATGTGGTTATGAAAAAATATTTATCAAATGCCTCTTTTGTGTTTGTATTGTATGTAGGCATTTTTCAATGAGGTCTAAGCTTTTCAAATATAGGTCTTTATCTTAGGTTCCTTCATGCTCCTATATTTTGTAGAGGATTCACAAGCTTTACTTGGCTCTGGTTTAAAATAATTTATTAATTTGTTTCCCTTAATATTTAGAGGCAATTGATATTTGTTGCAAATCTCTTGCCTACTTGAAGTTGAATTTAGGTACTGTAAGTTAGGTATTTAAAACAAAGATTATCTCCTTTAGTCCTTACATGCTGAGGTGACTGTGACCCCCATCCTACACAAGATAATGGAGTCTGCAAAATGTTCAGTAACAGCAGGAGTGAAACTAAGATTCAAATCCATGTTTGTTTACTCCAAGGTTCACTTTTTCTTCTATGTCATTTTATCTGTGCGATTTTAGATTCTCCAGTTGATGTTTTTAGTTAAAACTTCTGATAATAAACATAACTTCAAAACAGTAGTCACAAACTTTTTCCTAATCATGAAAGTATGTACTCGGAAATTTACCCCTTTTGAGACTGTAGAAGTAATATCTATAAATCTTAAATTCTTACCATGTTTCCTTTTTGCTATCATTTATTTTAGAGCATTAACAACAATCCATTTTAGTTTATACTTTAGATATACTATACTTGCCTAGGACAGCCTACATTCTGCTTTAGGGTAGAATAAAAATTTAGTAAAATCAAGTTATTTATATGTTTCTTCATGCAGAGAGCAAGGTATAGGCAACAATTTTTAAACATTTGAGACTAAAATAGTTGTATAATTTTCCTACGGGACATACTACTGATTAATAATTTTTATTAAATAAAAGAATAATCTTCCTACTATGGAAGGGCCACACTAATCCTAATTTTTTCTATCACTCTAAAGTGTAAGGCAAACAGGATATTTTCAGTGATTACATACTTTTGCTTTTCCTGAAAAGCAGCAGCAATTAGATAAATGTATTATTAACAGTCAATACGCAAAGGCTTTTTTTCCCAACTGGAAAAAGTATGAGTTAGGAAATACTTTTTTTTATGCCTTTAGTACATTTTTTGGGGGGAAATTAAAAAGAAACAGTATAGAGAATGTGTGATGAAAATACTCCCATTAAAATAATCGAACCACTTCTAGGACTTTAAATTTTAAGTGTTATAATTATTCTACAAAGAAATAAGACCTCTGACTATATTACATGTGATGACTGAATTGGATATAACAGAGTCAATTTGGTTCTTGTACCTATTTTGAGAATCAAATAAATAAGAAAAGATGAAGCATATAAAGAGTGCATTTGACCATGAAGGAGACTTAAAAAAACAACTATGAACTATATAATGGTCAGTTAATACCATATATGGAGATCGCTTGCTTACACAATTTTAATTATCCTGTCTCTCAGAAGGATGAAGGACAAGAAATGACAAAGAATTATTATTGCAGAATTAAAATTTTTTTCCTTTAGATCCCACACATATTTTAAAACTAGTCTAATAAAATGTCATTTCTGAACTTCTTACAACACACTTTTTATTTATAAAACCCATTAATAGTATTTTGATAAATATTTTACAGAAGTCTTTATAATGTAGTACACCTAAGGAATTAATAAATTTAAAAAATAAACCAAATACCTCTGATGAATGAATACTTGAAAATTTAGACCCCCAACAAATTGTCAAGAAATAAGGTATCAGTACCCTCATGTATCTTAAAAGAAACTGACATATCGTTATCATATAACTTCCATATAAGATCATTTACTCTTCCAAATGTATGCTATTTATACAATTTAAAACTGTAGTGTATTTAGTTTTAAAATATGCACTTTAAAAAAATTTAAACTCTCTCTGAATATGTATTACTGCCTCCTCCGATGGTTTTAGAAGTTAAATTGTGAGTGTAAATGTTATCAAACTGTTCGTTTTTCTATAGCATGTGCATTCTTTGATAATTTCAGAAAATGTGTTTTACCAAGTGGCAAATCTTTTCCTATTAACTCATAAGAACAAAGCTGACCAAAAATAGCACTTAGGAACTGCTTTGAAACTCTGTGGCACATGGCGTCTGGGGAGAACCTAAAGTGAAATAAAATGGAAGTTTGTCTAGGACGACATGACTAACCACGCACTGGGCAGGTGAGGCAATACGCGTTTATTCCGATTAATGCCATGTATCTCTAGCCTGCTATTCCAGTTGCTTAAACATGTTATTCCCATAAATGCTTTAGTTCTCATGAAGAGTATGACTTTATTTCTCCATTTTTCAAGGTATCTCTAAGGAGGCAACATGACTCCTCCTGTGACAGGCCTAAAAGGGACAATTTCAATAAAAACATGCTTACGTGTGTGTTGCTTTCTATGATAGCTATAACTCTTGAGAGTTTCAGACTATTAACTTTTTGGAAACAAAAACACTAACTTGCGTTAATGTTGTTTACTATTTTAAAAAACTCTAACACATTTTTCTTGTAACTTGAATTTAGACATTTGAAATCTTTATGTTCTCAGTAATATGGGATAAGTCCTCTATTTATTTTTATCTTAGTGGTTTGAAACTCAGCATTTTATATTATTCCATGTTCTGAGAAATAGGAATAAAACTAATACCTACGCTTTACAATATTGTGAGAATAAAGTACACTTTGTATTTGGTAGAATATTGATATGTTTTATAATCTCATCACATGTTGGGAAATCATTTGTAAAATTACTTTTCCTAATAATACTTGAGAAAAAATTATTTATTTCTATATTTAAAAAATCCAGCAAAAACTTAAACTTAGAAGTTCAACTTTTAAAATATACTTAAGTCTTAATGGAAATAAAGCTTATACTACAGAAAAGGAAAGTATTATAATTAACAAATAACTAACTTTGCTTTCCTCAAACATTTGAGGTGATAATGAAGAGGTGTGATAAGCTTAATATATTAGTCTTACTATATACAAGTGATAATATTGTTAGCAAAAAAATTTACTCAGTTCAAAACTAGAATCAGTGCATACATAAGATATATAATCTCAATTTAATGTGAAAACCTACAATCAGGGATTTTGTATCTATACTTTTTTATCAATTTTACGCTCTTGGATGTAATACTGTGCTTAAATTTAAAAAATTCGTGGAAGTCTCTTCCCTACATGATTTCTTCGTGTTGGAATAAAATGTGATTCAGGTAGGAGTGAAAAAGAAAATATCCAAAAAGTTTCGGTCTATAATATTTGGTGAAATAAGGATATGGGGGCTGTATTTCCAGCATAATGTAGTAACTTGTTTTTTGTAGTATCATGATACTATACATGCCATTTAATTGGTAATTAGTGTATATCATCAGCTGTAAGAGAACCAACAATAACAGTATTATTTTGCTAATAATACTCAAGATATGACAAACCCACAAAATATGAAAATGCTCAACAGGGATAGTTTTACATTGTCATTGATCTCTGTAGGCCTAAGTCAAGGTCTCAGAATGAGATATCCTGTTTGGCTAAGCTCTCTGACTTGGTGTTCCTGACACTCTTTGAAAGACTGGTTTCTCCAGAGCTTTGCCTTCTTGCATCATGTTTTTTCTTTTGTCTAAGCTACATATGTAGAATGCCTGACTTCATTCACAATGAAGAATTCCATATGAAAACTGATGCCAAACAGATTCAGTTTTGTACAGGAGGTATTTTTTAGCACATTGACGATGACTCGATTCATCAGTATCTAGAATTCTTTCCAGAAAGTTAAAAAAAATCCATCATTATGATCAATGATAAAACCTCCAAATATCTTTAATATGTAGAGAAAAACTATTTTATAATAAACAAGTTAATGTGTGAAATAAAAACAAATTGAGATGCCAACTAAAAGAAATAATGGGTGTAATTTTTTAAAGCTTTTAATTATCTTAAATGAAACAGTTCATAAAAGGGATAGACTACAAGGAAACTTTTTTAAAAGTCCTAAGAAAAAGGTTTTAAAAGTTCACAGAAAGTCTTTTTATGTTCAGAAGTAATTATATTGGTGATTATTTAAAGCTTTGAAATTACAAGCACGCTCTTAAGACAATGAGCAATGCTTTAGCTATCTCATAGAACATATAAAAATCAGTTCCATGAACTTAAATATATTTTGTAAAGTTCTCTAATTTAGATTAAGCCTTTGCAGTGCATATACAAGTGACATTTTCTATAATTCATAAAGTCAAACTTTACAGAAGTTCAACCTCAAAGGTTTTCCCTCTACCGGTAAAGTGATGAAATAGTCTAATCAAAACTAGCTAATTGAGTATTTGGCCTTCTGAATCATTTTTTTTAAAAATAAAAAACAAGTAGTTTGAAGCAAGTAGTCCTGATAATTGCCTAACTCCTCTTTCTACTGGTTATAAACACTCCCTCTCTCCCCAAAACCATAATCTTGATTTAAGATAGAAATGTTAAGTTCATGACCTTTAAGATTGTGTCTCCTGAGTGGTGAATTTATTAGCAAGCACTTTTTACTAGGAACTTGAACACCATAAAATGTATCTCATACATAATTGAATAGAGACCGTTTTTATTTTTTATTCTAAGATACCTTGAAAAATGTGGTTAGGCTTTTACTAGATTCAAAGAAGTTCATTTAGTTTTCTTTTTTATTTTTTTAATGCAATATAAGTTCATTTGTATCCAGCTGATTTTGTAAAAATTGCAATTCAGTTCTTGTCTGTTTTAAACCCTAAAATTAATGGTTTATTTTATGATACAATTTCAGCATAGATTGGTCTCACTGCAAATGTATTGGTTTCATCAAATCAAAGCCTTTTTCAACATTTTCAAAATTAAATCACATTTATCTCTTAAAATAGACAAAATATGGAAATACAAAAAATAATCAAATCTAAAATGTTTTGGTAAATATATAGAGAGAGGTATTTTTAACACAGTACTTTATATACTAAGGATTTGATCTATATTAGTATTTAGAGAAAATGATAAAGCATTAAAATTGTGGAGATTTTGAGGAGCTGTTAGTTTGAAATTTAGGTTACAATATTTTTTTTTAAAGAAAAAATGATATAAC
This sequence comes from Pteronotus mesoamericanus, assembly GCF_021234165.1. Lineage (NCBI taxonomy): Eukaryota > Metazoa > Chordata > Mammalia > Chiroptera > Mormoopidae > Pteronotus > Pteronotus mesoamericanus. Next base: position 3,940,508 of record NW_026555170.1, read on the forward strand.
TACCCATCGCCTTAATACTAACAAGAAATAGTATTTTTATTATTGGCCAAAAGCCAATGAATGACACTTTTAGAAAAAAAGTTTTTCTATACCATGTCTCCCAAAACATTTTGCTAATACAAATAAATTTGTAAAGCCAGACTTTATTATAATTTGACTGCTTTATGTAGTTTTGAGAGGATTGGAATACTCAACTGAGTCCTTAATCAAAAGCTTAGCATCTCTGTTCAAGAAGAATGACAGCTTAAATCTAGTCTATCTATTCTCTGCAAAGCAGGTTTCTAAAATAGAATGGAAATTCTATATCATTTAATAACAAATTACTGTATCTTACCCTAAAACATTATTTAACATGCATTATTATAAATTCACAATTCACGAGAAATGTATTTTATTTAACAATTTTAATAATGTGTAAACTCATTTTTAAGATTGAGGCACTGTGGTTCAGAAGAGTCCATATTTCTTCATTGCTTCCTATAAAGAAGTCAATTATTTGAATCAGATAATCTTTTATCAACCATTTGAACACATGATTTCACTTATTTGTTGTTCTTTTGTCTTATAGTGGTTAAAGTTGATGTAAATCAGTCTTTGGGCAGTGGATAATGATGTGATTTTGGAAAAGAAGGGTTGTTTTCCAGTAAAATTCTTTAATCATTTCATAGAGGTAAATGTACTTAAATGCTAAATACCTGACCTTTTGAATAAACGCAGACCTACCTTGATTTCCACAACAAGCCTCTATTAATTTCCATGAGACAATGTTTTCACAAATGTAAGGCAAAACAGATGTTAAATTACTTAACAGAACTCATAATTTAAATAATTAAAACTAATTTGTGTTTAAAGCTATTTGCAGATTTATTAGAGAAACAAATACAAATATGCATTTCTACAGAACTGTTTTTCTTTTTCCAAAATGAGCTTAAAACTTGTTCCACAGTTTACTTGCTTATATATCTATGGTAACCCAAGTATTGGCTTCTGTACCACTTGTAATGAGACAATTGCCCTTCCATTGCAATTATAAAAAACTATTTAAAAAAAATTCGGCACATACACGTCAAATAGTTTTTCTTAAAAAAATAATCTAATCAAAATATTGAATACTTTAGATTTAAACAATATTTATTTACAAATCTGATTTGATGTACTTTATTAATTACACAAGGTAATGCTTCAATTTTCAAAAACAGTTTTTTTAAATATAGACCAGTGGAATGACATCCTATCTAGTAATATGCACTACACTTCAATTTTTTTCAAAATTAACATGACAAGTTTTCTAATACTTTCATTTTTTTTGAAGAAACGTTATTTAATTGGGGCACATATCTGATGAAACAAAAAATAACATGCAAAATTCCAAAAATAATCTGTTAAAGTAATATGATACTTACCCTTCATGTAATTAAGACATCTATGAACGACAGTGCATAACAATATTATGTATTTATGTTTATGAGAAACCAAGCAGGAGGCAAAATAAGTTCATCCTGTTCTCTAATCATGTGCAATTTCATATGGCTGTTTGCATCATTTCAATAAAGTGTGTACACTAAATTTATAAGACTGCATTGCACTCAAAATGATTATGGATTGCCATGCTTGCCCTGTATTTAATGAGTGATGAATTTCTCCTACTAACAGAGTAACTGGTCTCAAATTGTGTCTGTAGATGTAGAGTATTAAATTATATTTTCATCTCCTTTCAATTGCTGCCTTGGAAAGCAAGAATTCCCTTCTTGAAGAAGACAGAGTAAATAAAATTTACTTAAGAACTCAGTGAGGAATTAGCATGTGATTCAAGAATGCAATATAAGAATGAATTAAAAGAAATGTGATTATCGGTACCTTTGTTGAAATCTATTACCACCATTAAAATTTCCAAGGAAAGATAGGGCCTGTAATATAGGGATTCCATTCATTGTTAAATTACTAAAATCTACCAATTCAATGCTTTCACACTGTTTATTTTTTTCCAATAGAA